>NC_139231.1:52059724-52697217 GCF_977018435.1 Lepisma saccharinum
AGTGAACGTGAATACGGGATAGATAGAATAAGTCACGGTGTGCATATTGAGCACCTGTAATGTGCATTGTAAACAAACTTTCAGAGTAGAAATTTCAGTAAATGCAGGCTCGTTCAGGACTCAAACCTGGGTCTCTGGCATACTATGCCATTTCTCTTACTTTACCACCTGATTTTTCACTTTTGCCATTTTACCTGTAGTGTTGACACTACAATTCAATCTAACGGCACTACCTGATGTACTGATCTAATATAAAATGGCCATTTTCTGTAAAAGACAGTCCATTGGAGCCTCTGGCCCCTTCCCCAGCATGAGTTTAATGCAAGAAACCACCAACAACTCTCCAATGCTGTTTGTCATATCTTTCAAGGAATTAAACTTTCTGCCCCCTCAGCATTGTGAATTGAAGCATGTGAGGTAGGATTCTGAGGCAATCCAAGTCTGAATTTTTGACAGACCATGCATGATCAGTGTGTGGCATGAGGACCTTCTTCCTCTTCACCACAGCCAGGTAATCCTGGCAAAGATCATATGTGTACATGCTCCCAGTCAACAGGATCCTCCTAAAAGTTCTCTCTTCAAAATGTCCTCTTTGAACCACTGCTTATGCTTCATCTTGTGGACAAAGTCATTTGTCCCTTGTATTAGAAAAATGAAAGTGCAATCCTCTGCCAAAAGCAGTTATCATGAAAATTTTTCAGCAATTTTCACCAGACAGATGCCACTGAGCTTGCTCTGGAATCAACTTGAGGATAACCATTCATGATCACTGGACTGAAAACCAAGATCCATGGACCCTTTCTGCTAATCATTGGATACTGGTTGCAGGCTTCTCTTCAACAGCATGGAGCAGGGTATCAGTAGTGATGAATGCTAGTCATCCCCACTTCAGCTCCTCAACAAGATTGATGTCTCTAGTCTCATTACAACAATTTTCTTGCTGTTGTTGAGTGCAACATCTCTTCACCTTCTATACTATAGATTTCAATGCAGTTGTGTTCAACCCAAGAGTACACATGGACAGGTTTCTGCCTGGTAAATTGGACGAGTGACCAAATTATGACTAGAGTCGTTTTCACGTTCAGAAGACACAACGGCACTTATGGAGAAACTGCACAGTGTTACCAATACAGCGCTAGCTCATGTCGCCGGGAAATGATGACCTTCCTTCACAATGAAGGTGTTACATATTTTGTGTATATATAATGATAATTATATGTAATTATTAATATCAATATTATACTGTGAACGTTACAGTTACCCTTTTTACTATGATCCATTGCGATCACTACACACGAGAGTGTAATGCACGAATATGACACTTCAGAAATCACTTAAAAAAGTAAAAATCACTGAGAGCTCACACAACTGAAAACACTTTTTCGGGAGAGGGAAAAAGTCTAAACAGACCAAAGTAGATCTCTCACTCAAGTAAGGGGAACCTGGCACATGTGTTACATTCAAGTTGCAACCTAAACAAACAAATGAGTTATGGCCCACGTGAACTGATAAGACGTGAATGACTCAAGCAAGGCATGTCATATTTCTATCTTGAAGCCCCATATTTTGTCACGTGTTGGAAAGCCTTTCAAAGGTTAATATGGTGTCTATGAATTTATGTGTAAGTTGGAAACTGAAAGGTGATCTTCATTTCAGTATTAATGTCGACAGTAATGTAAACGAAAACAACGTGTATTTGCGACAGCACTAATGTTGCTCACAACAGCAGAATTGGAAATAATTGTCAATTATTAAATTTAAGTAATTTCAATTCTATTATAACAAACTGCATGAAGTTCATATTTTTACTGAATAGAAATAAAATAACTCGAAAACTTGGTGGTGATAGCCGGAATGCTGCGGTGAGTCGGCTCAAGATGGCCAGACAACGTCTCCTTACTTCGCGCGCGGTTCGGGTTAAAAAGAAACTCCAAATGCATGGAAGTAATATTTCTGGGAACCTTTGAGTGGTTATAAAAAATAATTTCATTATTTTCTCCACAACTTTGTCGCTGGAAGTTTTTACTTGGAATTACAGAACAAAAAATGGCCAGCGACGACATTTTCTACTGCACGAATATAAAAAATCTCCACATACTTTATTTGAATATTTTTTAATGCGAATATGCTTTAAAGTATTGATAAATTCTGAGTACCACCATCACCTATGACAATTAAAAAACAGTGTCAATTTTTTTAATAATGAATGCTTCAATTTTATGGCATGTTTCAACGTTAGGAATGAAAACAATGTAAAAATTGTGTTTTCACGGAAAATTTGAGTTTTTAATTTATCTAAAATTATGTAAGCAAGTTACCAGTTTTTTGTGTTCACCATCGTATTCTCTACAAAATTTCCTGCAAAACTGCAGGTACCGATTTTACTTAAGCTAAATTTGTAAATCCAGAAATTTCACAACAGCGCGCTCGTATTTCCCATAAGAAAAGCATTGCCCATAAGAGCCCATTGTATCTTCTGAACGTGAAAACGACTCTAGTACCTGTTCCACTGTACTGTAACTAATTTCAGCTGAGCATTGAACACCTATCTACCATTGAATGGCTATCTACTGCTGTTACTGCAAACTGCTATGAATTTGTGTTTCACCCTGATATTTAACCATAAGCAGATGGGGTTTCCACAGTGCATGTTTTTCACATGTGTATTGAGGTACACTTCTGTTCACAAAGTGGCACACTTGTTTGAGATGAAGTCCAGCTTCGGGTCTGGCAGTACAGCCAAAGTAAGTGTTCGGAAACCAGCAGTGTTGCTTACTAACAAACATTTTAACCACATGCAGGGAATTTTGTGTCTCTCAGACTCAAAGAAAAGGGCTAACGGAAAGATTGCAGCATAAATATTAATTAACTGGACTGTCCACGTCTACATTGAAAGAAATGTAAATGCGAAAAATTTGTGAAAAATATATTTAAAAAAACAACTCATTTGTGACGTTCGTGAAGAAGTGGTTACCACAATACGTTAGAATGAGAGGGCTCCGGATTTGAATTTGGCCTGAGCATGGATGTTCTTTTTGAGTCTCTCTTCATCGTTGTGAGTAGCCAAAAATGGAAGAAAACCAACACTAAATAACGAAAAAAAAATGCAATTTGAATAAGCGAGGTGGAAATAGTGCTGTTGTAATTCCTGAAAATGATGCAAACAAAAAAAAAAATGTTTTCTTTCAGAAAAAGTGTTATCCTAGCCCGGGAGAAGACTTGAAGAATATATAAACTCCTTCCCCATCCAGTTTGGCAAACATAACCGCAAAGTCGGCACTGAATATGTGATGGGAAAAATAATAGAAATCTGAAGCAAGAAGAGTTAATGTCACAGCCAGGGAGGCACATGAGAGGGGGTACCCCTCCCCCACAAACACACACATGTCATCCAGGCTATTAACAATAAGTCAAAGGTTGTTCTCTCATTTAACTTTAACAGTAAATGGAATTTTTGTAAAATGAAAATTGTCGGGTTTTTCTTTTTTACACGTGCACGATATTTTCGTAATGCAGCAAAAAATAGAATTGTGACCCGTAAAATCACTACCGGCTGAATGAATTTCTCCATAGATTCCAGAATAATGACTCTTCTTTTTTAAATAAATAGTTTTAAAATAATTAGGGATGGGCCGATATGAAATTCTGGCCGATACTGATAAACTACTGATATAAAATTTACCGATACTGATAACCGATATTCTATCGATCTGATATAAAATTAGAAATGGTCATTGAAGAACCTGAAAGGTTCATTGACCTGCTTAACACTCTAACGATGGCTACAATGACTACACGTTATTGTCGGATCGGGTCTATTCGACCCGAAGGAATATTATACTTTTTTTTCAGGCGTTCAAATTTTCTAATTTAAATCAATGACTGAAAATAATATTTCAGGTTATTTATTAATGACATTTAACCATTTACATGTTTCTAATATGTAACATGTTTTACAAAAGAAATTTAAACATTGAATAACATATGTTATAAAGAGACCCTTGAGTTTTGATTATAATAGTTTTCTTACATTTGGAACATTTTTATATGTCCAGTTATCATTAATGATTTGTAAGAATTTACATATTTTTATTATCTACTTTTTGTCAAGAATAACTTACAACATCGATTAACATGTGTTACGTAGAACTCGTGAATGCTGAGTACAAACGTTTGCATACATTTCGAGCACACTGTTCTTGTTTTCCGATCGATTTTTGATGGACAAATATAACACCTCCTTCTGGATTGCTTCTGTACACCTTGCTCTTCATTTGAACATCCGTTGGTTTCCTCGTCCATTACTAGTTTGCCACCGAGCTCCTTTCCCAGGTACTGCAAGAACCTTCTACGTCTACCCGATTTGGCTCCCAATTCTTACAGATGTACTGTTTGGTACAAAACAAATGCATTTAGTGCACTGAAGTCGGATCATGTCATGAAATATAACCATGGCCTTCTCCGAGCTTTTTGTTTCACACTGTAGTTTTGTACCATTTTGTGTTATTAGCTGTGCTGTGAAAGCGTCGGTTTTCGGCTGTTCATGGAATGTAGAAAGTAGAATCACCACCTTGTTCTTCTTGGGGAAATATAATGCTATCATTAGATCATCTTGAAATCCAAACAAAGTGGAGCAACACACTTGCTGTTTGTGGCAGTAATCTCTGGCGGCAGCTCTCCTTTGTTCTTTCGCATTGTGCCGAGCAGAGTTAAGTTTCTTGGCAAGTAGATCCCTTGCAAGATATACCCTCGTGAATAAATTATGGGACGTGATGTTTCTTCCACTACCTTCGATTTCCTTCACTAAGTCCTTCACTACTCTCTCTACTTGATTTTTCTACCTATTAACTCCAGCTTCCTTTCCTTTGTAGATTTGAGCCTTCAAAACAGAAGCTGTTTGAGAATCACAAATCAGCCACAGCTTGATTCCGTATTGACCAGATTTCGATGGCATGCACTGTCTAAAAGGGCATCACCCTCTAAAAGTGACCAGTTGTTCGTATACAGTCATGATGCAATCAGGAATGTACGCTTCTCGGAAGTAAAGAGTCCAAGTCTCGAATACATCTCTTATAGGTTCGAGCTTACATGGAGATGAGACACGAGACCTAAGCTTTCGTGTATTTGTTACGCGAGCCATTGTATTTCTTCAATTATACACAAGAACTCGTGAGAACGAACAAATTCGTCGTCCAAACTACACAGATGCTCTGCACTAAAGAAAGTGTGCATGCAGATTCGTTCAGAACGTTCCGGAAAATAGCAGCACCTGTGCTTTGAAACCAACAAACTGAAATAAGCAACAATAGTTATGCAGACTATTGTCGACAAAAAAAAAAAATCCTTTTCTGCACTATCCGTCTGCAACTTAGGATATTTGTTTTTCGTGGGTAAACTGAACAGGCAAAGGGTACTGTATACGATTTCAATTGATTGATTTGTTTTATTTTACTTCGCAGTTTGTGCCTCTTGGCTAATTTGCGAAGATGGGGATCAGTGATGAAATGATGAAATTGATGAATGGACATTTGCAAAGAACCTTCCCGAGGGGGATTCGAACCCGGGGCCATTGATGTCACAGTACGGTGTGCTAACCACTCAGCCACGAGGTCCAGGAATACGCTTTTCAAGGTTGTGACTATCCTTGAAAAGTCACAGAGGCGAAGAGGGATATTTCTGTAGTAGAAAAAATAGGCCTATATATTTAAAAATTAAAATCGAGCCTAAAGGACCCGTCCGTCCGCAACGCGAGTAATACATTTTCTGACCAAACTTAAAAAATAACCAAAGATTACAATAAATTATTTCAAAGGCCTTCGAAATTGACGAAAAGTCACGGAAGGAGAACACATTCATTTGCAGGTATAAAAATTCAAACCGGGCCTAAAAGACCCGTCCGTTGTTACAGTGTTAATAAATGTATGTTTCAAGGGGACTGCAGTGAAAAAGAAGTTGGACATTTACTTCTTTAGAAAGTAGGACATGGAGATTATTCATAAAAATCACAACAAAATGGCAGAATTTTGCACTAAATTATCAGATATTTATCGGATCAGTAAAATAATCAGTAATTTTACCGATAAACCGATATGCCTATATCGGCCGATACCAATAGAGTACCGATTAATCGGTCCCATCCCTAAAAATAATAAAAATATCTTCGCCGTTGATCCATCCATATTCAGTAGGGCTTTGCACCGTAGGGTTTGCCTGCAAGCAACACTTCCATATTGCTGCCTGTTAGTTGGCTCGTTGCAAGGGAGAGCCAAATGAAATCCTTAATTTGTTTGTTTCTTATCTAGTAGATTTCTGTATGTAGGGTTGCACAAGTTTGCTGCATTTTAGCACAGACTGACTGCTGATCTACATATACAGTATTTTCAACCTTGAGTTAGTGCCTGTATACCTTAAGACGAATAAGTCTTTGTGGTCCACGTGCAATCACTTATGAGCCACTGCGAAGGCCTTTCCACCCATCTGCCTGTGATGCGAACTGAGGCCACTGTCAAACTTTCTCCTTCATTAGTAAACTTGCTGGTGTGTTAAGCATTCACAGAAATATTGAAATTTCTTTTGCCGAGAAATTTCTGTAAGTTGTAGCCTGACAGAGCGCAAGAAACGACTCCTCTTCACTGGTGCAAGTGCATGCGGGAGGTACCATCTTTAAAATATGAAAATGGCATTTGAAGCTCACTTGATTAGTGTTGCAGCCTTGAGGTCGTTTTGTAAATAATAGATTATTATTCATGTAAATTTGAGCTGTATAATCTGCCCTATAATATTTATTGGACTTTGACTTGTAAAATTTAGGATTCATAATTAAAATTTCATAAGATTTTTCTCTGCAGTTAGTCAACCAACAGAGTGAAATGGTCAACATTTTGCTCCATTGGGATTTACAGAGATGTCCTGTCATGACTCTACGAGCATCCCACAATCAGCAGAAGTGGGGTATGGTTGGTGGACTACAATGTGATCCTACCAGCTACATCCGAGGGATCCGCTGACCAACGACAGGTGCAGTCCTCCATTCATATTGGGGGTTAGGCATAGAGCTGGCAACTCTGCACTGTAAAAAAGACATGTCAAGAATCAGCAATATGAGGCCATGGATGTTTGCAAGGTAAAATAGTCCCCATTCGGATCTCCAGGTGGGGACTACTTTGGGAGGTCCCTGGACTAAGGATAAGATCTACATTAGGAATAAGGATATTAAATGAGGCACCTGGAATGTTCTGATCCTTTACCGGCCTGGGGCATTTCAGTGTACAGTTAATGAGATAGTTAAGTATAAATTAGATGTAGTAGCTGTCCAGGATGTTAGGTGGCCAGGAGAAGGGAATTGTAAAACTAAAAATTATACTTTTTTCAATGGTGGTACTGAAAATCATAATTTTGGAACAGGCTTCTTCATAAATAATAGAATTATCTCAGCCCTTAAAACAGTAGAATTTATTAATGATAGGATATCATATGCAGTTTTACAGGGTAGGTGGTGTAAAATTATTTTAATAAACATACATGCACCAACGGAAGATAAAGATGATAATACTAAAGATGATTTTTATGCAGAGTTAGAACAGGTCTTTGATAAATTTTCTCAGTATGATATGAAAATTCTGTTAGGTGACTGTAATGCTCGGATTGGCAAAGAAGAGACATCTAAACCCACGATTGATAAAGAAAGTCTTCATGAATTAAGTAATGATAATGGTATAAGATTGATTACTTTTGCAACCTCAAAGAATTTAATTGTGAAAAGTACCACATTTAAACATAAAGATATCCATAAATATACCTGGTCTTCTCCAGATGGTAAAACTCATAATCAAATAAATCATATTCTCATTGATAAGACAAGGCATACTAGTATAATTGACGTTCGTTCACATAGAGGTGCTGACTGTGCCAGTGACCATTATTTAGTAATTGCTAAATTAAGAGAAAGACTCGCAGTGATAAATCATCAGCAACAAAATCTAAAAGTTATAAAATTTAATACAGGAAAATTTGCTGATGAAAGAATTAAGAAAGACTACCAAATTACATTGTCAAACAGATTTGATGTCTTGCAGGATTTAAACGATAATGAAAATATAAATGAAACAGACGTAAATAAGAATTGGGAGCACATACGTAATGCAATAGAATCAGCAGCTAAAGAAAGTATAGGATACCATAAACCAAGAAAAAGTAAGCCATGGTTTGATAATGAATGTCATAATCTAATAGAAATAAGAAATCAGGCTAGACTTAGGTGGTTAAATAACTCTGATGATACAAATCTAAGCAATTATAATAGAATAAAGTGAGAAGTTAACTGAATGTTTAGAAGTAAAAAGAGAGATTACTTGAAAAGCAAAATTAACGAAATTGAAACAAACAGCAAAAACAAAAATATCAGATTTTTATATAAAGGTGTAAATGAATTTAGAAAGGGGTGGCAACCTAAAGTAAACTTCATAAAAGATAAAGACGGTGATTTTTTGGCTGACCCAAATGATATTTTAAATAGATGGAAGAGCTACTTTAATGACCTTTTAAATGTGCATGTAGGAGATAAAGCAGAAGTAAATAAAGTATACACAGCAGAACCTTTAGTTCCAGAACCTAACTTGACTGAAGTTAAAGATGCTATTAAAAGGCAAAAGAATAACAAAGATAACAAAGCACCTGGCATTGATTTAATACCAGCTGAGTTAATTAAATATGGTGGAAATTCGTTAATATGTCAAATTCATAAATTAATTTGTTTAATATGGAATAAAGAAGAAATCCCTCAACAGTGGAAAGAATCCATAATTGTTCCTGTGTTTAAAAAAGGTGATAAAATGAACTGCAATAATTACCGTGGAATTTCTCTACTCTCAACAACATATAAAATATTATCTAACATTTTCTTAACAAGACTAACCCTATATGCTAATGAAATTATAGGTGATTATCAATGTGGATTTAAACATAACAGATCAACTAGAGATCAAATTTTTCACATCAGACAGACATTTGAGAAAAAGTGGGAATATAATCAAAATGTCAATCAGCTATTCATTGATTTCAAAAAAAGCATATGATTTGGTCAAAAGAGATAAACTATATAATATATTAGTAGAGTTTGGAATACCTAAGAAGCTTGTTAATACGATAAAAGTATGCACCAGTGAAACAGAAAGTAAAATTTGTGTGGGTATTAATGTATCTGACAAATTTACAATTCGTGATGGGTTAAAACAAGGAGATGTATTATCTCCACTGCTATTTAATTTTGCCTTCGAATATGCTGTTAGGAAGGTAAAATAAACTAAAGAAGGACTAAAATTAAACAGTGTGACTCAGTTGTTAGCATATGCAGATGATGTAGACTTATTAGGGGATGATATAAATACAATTAAGAACAATGTTAAAATATTTTTTAAAACTACTAAAGAGATAGGTTTGGAAGTTAACAAAGAAAAACTAAATATATGCTTACAGGACGAAACCAAGTTTTAGGTAATAATCAAAATCTAATTATTGATAACAACTCGTTTGAACCAGTTTCCAAATTCAAATACTTAGGAGTAATATTAACAAATGAAAATTATATTAAAGAGGAAATAAAAAGTAAGCTTAATTCAGGAAATGCATGTTACTTTTCTATTCATAAACATTTGTCTTCTCGTTTAATATCTAAGAAACTAAAAGTTAAAAATAAAAAACAGTAATTTTGCCTGTAGTATTAAATGGGTGTGAAACTTGGTCCCTTACATTGCAAGAACAACATAAATTGAGAGTATTTGAAAATAAGATCCTTAGGAAAATATTTGAACCTAAAAGGGATGAGGAGACAGGTGAGTGGAGAAGGTTATATAATTTAGAACTACATAATTTGTATTCATGTCCAGATATTATTAGAATAATTAAATCAACAAGACTTAGGTGGGCAGGCCATGTGGCACGAATGGGAGAGGAAAGAGGACTTTATAGGATTCTTGTTGGGAAACCTGATAGTAAGAGACCTGTAGGAAGGCCAAGATGAAGATGGAGGGACAACGCTGAGACAGACCTAAAGGAAATTGGTAGGGATGGAAAAGAGTAAATAGATCTTGCTCAGGATAGGGACAGATGGAAGGCCTGTGTTGCTGCAGCCGTGAACCTTCGGGTTGAGGGATAGAGTTAGTTAGTTAGTGTAAAAATAATATAATATATGTGCCGTTGGTTAATAAGATTCCTCGTCACATAGCAGAATCTGCTATGTTGATGGAAGCTAGAACACCATGATCATTTAGGGTTGGAAACACTCACCTTCCACAAAATCACGACTTCATAACGTTTTCCTTCATTTCCATGCACAAGCTTGACTTGTATTCTGTCAGCAATGTGCACAGCACACAAAACACTATCTTGTGAGGCGTATTGCTTTCAAATGAATGTACTTAGCGAGAAGAGACATTAAAAGTTTCGAGCTGGACAGGAAAAGATGTAATCTTACGGACAAATTACCTGAATAGCTTGGTTTCTTCACCATGGTTTGTGGCCATGTCGGTTGAAGGTCAGCTTTGTAAGCTGAATCCTAGGTTCGATTCCCCTCATGGTCGCTTTTTTTGTACCAACTTGTAACACATTAATTATTTCATTGTCTATGTATTTCAGTGTTTTAAAGTGTGATGCGAACCACTACGTGCCTTGACAAAGTATTGAACATGGGACCTCCTTATTACAAGTCATTACATGATTGTAGTGTTATATGTTGTTATTGTTCATGTGGCAAGATGAAAATAAAAATATTACACCCACAGATCTTCTGACAGTAGAGATAATTTTAAGTGTAAAGAGTTTTTTATTTTCTTCATCGTGTTGCGGCTGAAACTTGCCGCTTACAATAATCAATACTAAAAATGCGTTGTGAAATACAACTGAAGATGAAACGTTCAATATTCTTTGGAAGAAGATTCACTGAAATTAACTGCAAAAATTGTGAGTTATATAGAAATATTGTTTCGTCATACATATGCTTGTTTGTTTGAGTTTAGTGTTGAAGTTCACTATGTACATCCAGGATAATTGGAACTGGACCTACAGTTTGAAGTGAGATTGGAACCACTATGTCATATGCCGCCACCAGGTATCGAACTAAAATCTCTTAAAGGCAGAATTTGAATATACTGCTCCAAGAAACAAAAATGTTGCTTCTAATTACGATTTGCCTTGCGAGCGTGTATATGCGTGCCTACCCAATGGCCTACTGGCAACACTGTTGTCTGGTAATCAAGGGATTCCAGTTTCAATGCACCTAGGTACGGATCCCATTTTAAACATTACACCCAGTTACAATTACCCTATATGAACACTAGTGACTTTATAAAAAAGTTTTTTTTGTCAAACTTGCATTTTTCTGCCCTTTGTAGCTAATAAACGTTTTCTTCAGTTTCTGCCTCACTTTTAGTGTTACTTTGCTCCAGATTGTGAAGCCAACAGTGTAGAACGATTGTTGATAAATTCCTGTTTCCCTACTGGCTGCTTTGGGGAGGGGGATTTTTAACATTGTCACTTTTTGCTCAAACACTAGGTCTAATTGGTAGACATCTGGAAGTGTGCTGTGAGGAGAAACATTTTCTTGCCAGCTATTGTCTGCCACGCGAGTCACTACGCTGCCTTTGCAAACAACAGCTCTGGGTGTTTCAGTCCCAGTGACGGGAGATGTGCATCCTTTAGGCACATATTCTGTGTTATATTGCTATCAGTTGAATTGTCGCTTAACCCAGGTCCTCCAGGATCAGTAGTGAATGACAGTGCAGTGTTTAACATATATTACCATAATGCCAGAAGTATAAATAACAAATTCCTACAAGATTTTAACCTGGCTTTTGATGGTATTTTTGACTACAACGTAATTTGCATAACCGAATTGTGGCTTGATAGTTCTGTACACGACAGCGAGTTGCTTAGTCACCATTACAAGGTATTTAGGAAAGACAGGCTACATGTGTATCCTGAATGTGCAGATCATTGTGGTGGCGTCCTGACTGCTGTTACATCGGACATAGGAGCGAGAAGACTGACCTCTGCCGAGACCGACATGGGAATAGTTTGGGTGGAAATCCCCTTGAACGTAAGTAGGAAACTTTATCTATGAAATGTCTACATTCCCCCTTCCCCCTCTCCCAACGATCTGGATAAGCTTCAACTTTAACTTCTTGTACAATCGCAGGTGAGTGAAAATTACATATTAGTGTTGGTCGGTGATTTCAACTTCACAACAATAATGTGGCAAAGAAGTAATAATGACAACAAGTTACATCCAGAGTGTATTAAAGACTCAGGAATAAATCGGGACTTTCTAAATTTAGTATCGGAAGCAGGCCTATCTCAAGTCAACCCCTTCCCCACCCGAAAGGACCGGTTCCTAGACCTTATCTTTGTGAATTCAATGGAAACCCATCCGAGCGTGTCACTGGACGAATCCGCAGTTCCCTCTGACCACGTAGCGCTACAATGCAGTGTTGCCATAGCTCGTGTCACCAAGGCAGCTAACATTAAAAGTGGTCACTCGTATGCTTGGCATAAAACGAGTATTTCCGAGATCAAAAGCCTACTTGAAAGCGTGCCGTGGGACATTATGCAGCTGACAGACGACGTTGACGAAATGTGTGAAACCTTCTATGAACTGTTATTGTCATCATTTGATGATACTGTCCCATTAGCTCGTAATAAGCGAAGGAAATATCCGGCCTGGTTCGATGGGCACTTAATATGTCTCTTAAAAGCAAAAGAACGTGCGCATAGAAGATGGAAGCAATCACGACTACAGAGTGACTATATTGAATTTTCCGCACACAGATCGAACTTTAAAAAGATGCAAAAATCAAAATATATGGAATATTTAAACAGCATGGATGAACAAATTGACAGTAACCCGAAAATGATGTGAAACTTTCTTAAAAGCAAATCTCGCATGAGTAGAATACCATCCCATCTTTACTACGAGGAAACATCATCAGCACATCCAGAATCCTCATGTGAACTCTTCTCTGAATATTTTTCTAGCTTCTATTCTCCCGAGCAATGCCAGCTGCTAGATACACTGAAAACTAACAATCTGCTCGCGATACCGCAACTCACACTGACAAGTGGGGAAATTACATCAAAGCTTAAGGGCGTACAGAAAGGCAAAAAAACAGGTTCAGATCTTCTTCCCTCACACATCATCTCTGCTTGTGCAAATGAACTCAACCCGACATGTTCACAGACTTACGTAGTGTGCTAAAAAAAAAAGATAATCACAACAATAAGTTCATAAATTGATGTAAATATTGTGTACATAGACGGTCATACTTTCAAGTATTCTTTTTTTCTCTTCTCTCTTGTTATTTATTCACAGTGTATTATTGATTGATTGATTGATTGATTTAGTTTATTTTACTTCCCGTTTTGAGCTTCTTGGCTAATTTGCAAAGATGGGGATGAGTGATGAAATGATGAAATTGATGAATGGACATTCACAAACAACCAAGCCCGACCGGGATTCGAACCCGGGACCCTTGGCGTCGCAGCGCCATGTGCTAACCACTCGGCCACAAGGTCGGGCTCACAGTGTATTATGTTCAACATACTTGGAAAATGTATCCTGTGCTGAACAAATAAATAATAATAAATAAATAATAATAATGAAATGCCATAATCTGAGTAGAAGTTTCCATGTGTGTGTGTGTGTGTGTAAATTACTTTTGTCCGATTGCGTGGCCACACGTTTGCAGCAGATAGGAAATGGCTTTCCGGTTTCACTATTTAAAATAGAGTTAAAGTAATGCACTTGACACAATATGCATATCACTGTGCCACACAACAACAGCCTCCCACTAGTTGTCTAAAACCAAAAATGTGCTAATTTGAAATGGGATCCCACGGTGTCACATTACATGAATAGTTTTGAACACAGGGAAAATTTCGGATACTGAAGTCATTATATAGAAAGTTTGCATTTACAATCTTAGTTCATGAAATTAATATATTTTATTTTCTCTTTGCCTACTTTTTTGACAGTAATAAACGAAAATCCCGTTTGAGTTGAAATACATTAGTTATAATGTATGCATGAAACAAAACCCCCTGCAACCAGAGGGGAAAGCATATCTTGATGTGACAACTTCCATACAAAAAATTGTGATATACCTAGTCTTACCATAAATACTGTCAAAGTTTTTCGCGGGCCACATGGAAGAGAAAGAAATAGAAAAAAGGTCCCTCCGGGAAGGACAGATTAGGGAGGGGAAGTGCGGCGGGAGTCTCTTCCAGGGCCCTTCTCCTACCACCCGGGTCCCAGGTTCCTCTCCCCCTTCTTTTTTCCCCTCCTTCTCCCCCCTCTCATGGGGGGCATCAATACACCCTCCCACACCTACACCCACACTTACCCACACCTACACCCACACCCACCCACACGAAGAGAGGGAAAGAAGAGTTGCCCCTCTCTCTCCTTTCTCTCTTTTCTCCTCTCTCTCTTCTCTCGATCAATGTCTCTCTCTCCCGCTCTCTTTCTATTCATCGCAGGGGTTCGCACGGGGTTTGGGGGCGAGAGAGAGAGCTGTCCCTGTCTCTTCCGTCGGGAGAGGAGGAAGGTGCGTGGGGAGTCTTCTCTTTTCCTCTTGAGTTACTTGCTGGGTGTAAGGGAAGAGAAGTGGAGAGAGGGAATGCCAGGGGTCCCGGGTAGAGACAGAAAAACGAGAAGGAGAGACTCTCCTTTCACCTCTTCTCTCTCTCTGTACCTTTCCTCCCCTCTTTCGCAGGGAGGGGGCACATAATTCTCGAGGGGTACAGTGGGTAAACGGTGAAAGGGGAAGGTCCAGGGAAGGTAAAATGACGAGAGAGAGAGAAAGACATGGGAAGGGAGAGGGCCCCCTCCCCCTTTCTGGTGTGTGTGTGTCTGTTCCAACAGAGAGAGAAGATAAGTCTCCTCCCCCCCCCAAAGAGAGGAGAAGTAGTGAGAAGATAGGAAAACACTCTCTTTCACTAACTCCTCTTCTCTCTTCCAACCCCTTCCCACCCCCTCCCTAGGGGTGCCTCCTCCTCTCTCTCTATTCTTCTTATCCCCTACCCCCATTTTCTTTCTTTCTCTCTCTTCTCGGGTCCACCCCCCCTCTTTGGAGGGAGGAGAGGATATAAGAGGAGTGGAGAAGAGTGGGATGGAGACTGTTTCCCTCCCACTCAATACAGGGGCAGAAAGTGAAGATTGGGGGAAAAGTGAGGGGGGGGTTCTCTATCTCTCTCTTTCCTGTGAAAGAAAGAGAGAGAAAGAGAGAGAAAGGGGAGCCTGGGCGCCCCATGGGGGGGTGAGAGGGGTGGATAATGGGATGTGGGAAGGAAAGAAGAGAGAGAAAGAGAGAGAGTGAATTAAGTAAATTGACACAAAATGCTGAGAGAGATTTTAATATCCTAATAACATTACTGAAATGGATGCATGACAAATCAAAATCACAAATCAATATTCATAGTGGCTGCCCTTAGCACGCACACATTCCGTAAGTCTATGTGGCCACGCATCAATTGAATTACGCAACACATCGACTTGAAAATGAGCAACTGCCTTCAGAAGAGACCGACCGCTTTAAACTTTCAATATTGGGATGTCTCTTCTTACAAGCCATCTCCTGAAGCTTGGACCACAATTTGTAGTTCAAAGGGTATAGGTCCGGACTTGCAGAAGGCCAATCTGAAGTGGAAATGAAGTCTGGAACATTTGCTATGAGGGCACGCTCCATTTCTGTGAAAAAGGGGTAAAAACATCAGCCAAAGTGTACCAGCAGACAGTGCTTGAGAGACTAGTCAAGAATGTCAACAACACTCTCTTCCATGGTCAGAACTGTAGCTTCTAGCAGGATTCAGCCCCAACATATGGGGCCCGAACAACACAGCAGTGGCTGGAGGCAAATGTACCAGACTTAATTTCCATTTCGGATTGGCCTTCTGCAAGTCCGAACCTATACCCTTTTGACTACAAATTGTGGCCCAAGCTTCAGGTTTGGCTTGCAAGAAGAGACATCCCAATATTGAAAGTTTAAAGCGGTCGGTCTCTTCTGAAGGCAGTTGCTCATTTTCTAGTCTATGTGTTGCGTAATTCAATTGATGCGTGGCCACGAAGACATAGCGTATGTGCTAAGCATGGCCATTTTGAATAATGATTTGTGATTTTCATTTGTCATGCATCCATTTCAGTAATGTTATTAAGATATTACAATATCTCTCAGCATTTTGTGTCAATTTACTTAAAACTTTGTGACAGTATTTATGGTAAGACTAGGTAGAAGCGAACGTGCACCCAGAGACCCATTTGTGTCTATATATCTACCTACATATAGTAGCTGTGTCTGGGGTTTCGACATGCTGACCCCACGTCACCCCATTACCAGTTGAAGAACTCCGCACCTCTAGGTAGGATTGTGGGAGGGAGACTGGCAGTTGGGAGATAGGCCTGTCACGCCAAGGAATATTATTATTATGTTTGTGTGTACGTTTACACGAGGAAATGGCAACATAGATAATGTCCCTAGTTCTATTGCTGATAGAGGAAAATGTGGTTTGGATCCCATTTTAAACTGTAAGTCCAGTTCCGATTATCCTTGCTGTACATAGTGAACTTCAACACCAAACTCAAACAAACAAGCATATGTATGACGAAACAATATTTCTATATAACTCACAATTTTTGCAGTTAATTCCAGTGACTCTTGTTCCAAAGAATATTGAACGTTTCATCTTCAGTTGTATTTCACAACGTGTTTTTAATATTGATTATTGTAAGTAGTGAGCTTTAGCCACAACACGACAAAGAAAATAAAACATGCTTTACACTCAAAATTATCTCTACTGTCAGAAGATCTGTTGGTGTAATATTTTTATTTTCATCTTGCCACATGAACAATAACAAAATATAACGCTACAATCATGTAAAGACTTGTAATAAGGAGGTCCCATGTTCGATACTTGGTCAAGGCACATAGTGGTTCGCATCACACTTTAAAACACTGAAATACAAAGATAATGAAATAATTAATGTGTTACAAGTTGGTAATCGAACCTTGGACTTCAGCTTACAAAACTGACCTTCAACCGACATGGTCAAAAACCATGGTGAGGAAACAAAGCTATTCAGGTAATTTCTCCATAAGATTACATCTTTTCCTGACCAGTTCGAAACTTTTGATGTCACATCTCGCTAATTACATTAATTTGAAAACAATACACTTAATCAGATAGTGTTTGTATGCTGTGCACATTGCTGACAGAATACAAGTCAAGCTTGTGCATGAAAATGAAGGAAAACGTAGCCAAGTCGTGCTTTTGTGGAAGGTGAGTGTTTCCAAGCCTAAATGACCATTATGTTCTAGCTTCCATCAACATAGGGGATTCTGCTATGTGACGAGGGATCTTATTAACCAACGGCATACATATTATATTATTTTTAAACTATTTATTTAAAAAAGAAGAGTCATTTTGCTGGAATCTATGGAGAAATTCATTCAGCTGGTATTGATTTTACGAGTCACATTTCTATTTTTTGCTCCATTACGAAAATATCGTGCACTTGTAAAAAAGGAAAACCTGATAATTTTCATTTACTGTTAAAGTTAAATGAGAGGACAACCACTGACTTATTGTTAATAGCCTGGATGACATGTGTGTGTTTGTGGGGGAGGGGTACCTCCTCTCATGTGCCTCCCTGACTGCAACATTAACTGTTCTTGCTTGGAATTTCTATTATTTTTCCCATCACATATTCAGTGCCGACTTTGCGGTTATGTTTGCCAAAGTGGATGGGGAAGGAGTTTATATATTCTTCAAGTCTTCTCCCAAGCTAGGATAACACTTTTTCTGAAAGAAAACATAAGGTTTTTTTTTTTTTGCATCATTTTCAGGAATTACAACAGCACTATTTCCACCTCGCTTATTCAAATTGCATTTTTTTTTTTTGTTATTTAGTGTTGGTTTTCTTCCATTTTCGGCTACTCACAATGATGAAGAGAGACTTAAAGAGAACATCCATGATCAGGCCAAATTCAAACCCGGAGCCCTCACATTCTAACGCATTGTGATAACGACTTCTTCAGAAACGTCGAAAATGAGTTTTTTTAATATATTTTTCACGAATTTTTCACATTTACTTTACTTTCAATGTAGATGTGGACAGTCCAGTTAATTAATATTTACGCTGAAATCTTTCTGTTAGCCCTTTTCTTTGAGTCTGAGAGAGACAAAATTCCCTGCATGTGGTTAAAATGTTTGATAGTAAGCAACACTGCTGGTTTCCGAACACTTGCTTCGGCTGTACTGCCAGACCCAAAGCTATACTTCAACTCAAACGAGTGTGCCACTTTCTGTGAACAGAGAAGTGTAACAAAAATAAATACTAGACAAAACTACTTATTGCAGACAGTTGGTTCAGTTTTTTTCAGGGAAAACTACATTCTTGAGGAAAGTTAAATATTTTCATTCTTCCTTCCAACAAGTACAGTTAGAAGATGAAGAAAAATAATTAATTAATATTTTACCCAGGGTAGACAAAAAAAAATATTTGGGCACCAGCTCTCTTCCTCAGGAGCCAGTGAATCCAAGTAAGAAAAGTTACACATTTTGAATTGTGAAATTACTAATTATTTTAAGACTGGAATTAAAGTAATTAATTCTTGCACCGGAGTGCTAAACCACTAACAGTATAAATAAATATGCAATATATGCTAATATATGGCCGACTCCACCATATCGCTGCAGATTTCAACATTCGGCAGACAACAGTGAAAAAATTGATAATGGCATGTTTATTATTCAGATTTAATAATATACATGATTCAGAAAACGCACATTAAAAAACACATACTGTACTCATCATTAAAAAAAATGAAATGTCCATAAGCAAACTCGAAATATTAAAAAAAAAAATAAAGAAATAGAACAATCTGAAAATTCAGGCACCAGATGAAAATTTTCAGATGCCATGGCAACCGGGCATTCTGTATTTTTCTACCCCTGATTTTACCTGAATATATATCCATTTGGTTCAACCAACTCTAACTGCATTGGTATGAAGGTGAGATGTCAAAATTTTACTTCTTGCACTGAAATTTCCCTGTTGTTGCACCAAGAATAAATCAAGCTTCAATGTGCTACGACAAGCAGTTCACATTTTGTGATGTATTTTGTGTATATCACTAGGGAACGGAAGTTTAGGTAAATAAATGTTTTTTCTGCGATAAGACAGAGACCCTCGTTTTTGCCAAAATTCTGATCATAGCCTTATATGTCAACTCAGCAAATTTTATTTTACATAAAAACACATATTTTCCAGTTTTCCGTATGTAAATACATATTTTGCGAATTTTTATTTTACATACATAAAATCGCTCATTGACTTCAGCTACCTCGAAATCTTCCAAGGAAAAATGTTTATTCTCGCACCTCTTTCAATATCGAGAGTGTTAGGTTTGCTTTGTCTTTGAACACGCTCGCTGACAGGCTTCTGGCGCCTCGCCTACGATCCTATTGGGGGAAAATATTACCCCACTGGATCTAACGCACAAGTTCTAATATCTAAATGTACAGATTTTTGGGGGGGAAACCAAGGTTTTCAAACTTTGTGCCAAATTGCACGTGTTTTGGAAGCTGAAGTAGAGGAAGCTTTTGAAAACTTCAGCGTTAGTGGCATTCGTGCTTCAAATATGCAAGAATTGTTTCTTGTGACGTGGAGCGATCTTTCTCACAATATAAGATGCTTTTTAGAGACAATCGTCACAGATTTACAGCGGAGAATTTGGAGAAAACTATGGTGATTCACTGCAACTCTTCCAAAAAATAGCTCGCTAAGAGGTAAGCATTTAGAAACTGATTTTAGGTGTTTAAAATGCATGTAATATTTTGTTTTTGTTACCAAATGTTTTTCATTTTTATCACATATTTTCCTGTTTTTATCACATATTTTCAACATTTATGACACATAAAAAATAAATATTTCTGAGTTTTTTAGCACATAAAGTTCCGTTCCCTATATATCACCATATTTGAATAACCCACGCTTTTAGATTCAAACATAGTTCATTAAGGAACAGCTTTCGACAAACTTACAATGCTCGCATTGCACTGAAATTTGTTTGTTGTACCTCCATATGTATGTAAAAAAAAAGAAAAATAAACCAGAAATGAAATGTCAAGGATTTTAATGTAGAAATTATTCAATGTTGCTGGCAGGTTAACGTAACATTAGATCAATAACAGGGTGTCTACCGAAGTGACAAATCCAAAATTCTTGACTCTTTCTTGACCTTTTTCGTCTTTTCTTAACATTTATTTAATTGCCCCCTACTTATGTATAGTATGTATGTATGTATGTATGTACAGTTGGAAATTAACAAAATAGGTATTTTTATTGAACATAAAACCACTTCCACAAGGCCGGTAAAGATGAACACTGCAGCTGTACTTTAACAAAAGATTTAGACTAGCTTTAATTTATTAATGCATGCAAAAATTAATGCTTCAGACTTCCTCCTGGATGAAGAATGCAATTCTTAAGAAACAAAGTGAACAAAACTTAAACTACAAGTAAACATAATTTTAGATTTGCAAATATTCAATTTTATCAAATCCCAGTACAGGTATACAACAATGTGAATTCACTATACTGTAAAAAAAAATTAAAATTCTTGACTTTCTTCACATTGGTGACTGGTAGACACCCTGAATAACCAGCAATTTTAATTAATCAGCTACTATTCCATGAATTAGGAATAAGTCTCATCAACATTATTGAAAACTACCGTATTTATCATGTATAATGCACACCCTAGTTTTTGATGGGGAAAAGCAACAAACAATTACATCTCGTATATAATGCACATCAAGAGTGCATGACATCATACCTATCCAATGAGTCACCAACCAATGCCACCTCTCCACCAGGCGCGTCGCCTGATAATGTTCTAAATTACGTACATATTAAATGCACACACATATATTTCTTCGAAATAATACTTTTTTGATGTTCGAGTATACACACACAATTTAGTCTGATACGACGTCTTTCACGTCTGGTAACTTTTTAGATAGTTGGTAACACTGACTCCCACTGTGTTCCACGGTTGCGATGAACACAATGACCATGTTGTGTGTTGTGAACTGGCAGCTAAGGGGCTGTTGGCCACTATACCCCGAAAATGTTCACTGCCCTGTGCAAACATTATGGTGCGAACCCTGATCCAAGCTGCAATACTTCTTACATTCGGCACCAGGGCGCAGCATATATGTACAAGGCACATCTAGGAGGACTCGAAAAGAACGGCGCTACATAGTTGCAACCTTTAGTGAGAAGTCGCTAAACCTGGCGGATTTTAAATTCCAGTGGGCGACCAGCTAACCTCTACATTGTACAAGAGGTAAGTACTCCCAAATGCGTTATTAAAAGAACATTAAAAATTACTGGTACACGAAGTACAATTGGTTATGTGGGTGCAATGTTGTGAACAGCGCAATTTTGTTTTCCTTGTTTATTGTTTGGAGGCAGCAATTCATGGACAAACACAGGACACATCCTGGGCGTTTGTTACCATTTGCACATGCTTCTCGCATAAAGAGAGACTGCATCTGGATTGGAACGATTCATTTCGTGTAATGTACAAGATCAAGGATGGTAAATATGTTTGATTGATTGATTTGGTGCTTTAAGTCCACTTTATGCACAGTAAGGCTAATTGGGACTGGACCTACAGTTTTAAGTGGGATCCGAACTACTGTGTGCCTCCACCGGGTTTCGAACCGGAACCCCTCGATTATAAGGCAACGACGAGTAAAAAGACTTGAAAAGAGAGCACTTAGAATAATGTACAAACTAGGCTGTAGGGAATCTTGCAAAGAGTTATTCAGGGATAAACAAATAATGACAATATACTCCCTATACATCTATAAGGCTATAACGTTTGTTCTAAATACTGGAAGCATGACTAAAAATAACCAATTACACAACCACAATACAAGGGGGGAAAGATAATTATTACCAGAACCAACACAGACTCAATATCTCAAAACAATCACCAATGAATGCCGGAAAAATATTCTACAACCAGCTGCCTCATGACATAAAACTGATATCTCCAAAAGATAAACAAATACAAACAATAAAAAAAAAATATTTGACAGAGAGAGCTCTCTACAGTATGAGAATTCATGGAACAAGACAATACAAGGCCAATGTATTAAACAATATGTATTTTAACCTTTTGCCGCCCAAGGCCTTTTTCACATGTAAGCCTCTATTGCCCGAGCCAATTTTGAGCTAAATGCAGAGTTTCAATTAAATGAGTGTGCAGATCGGAGGCTAATTGCCCTAGAGAGACGAGTGATATACCGTTGTACGCGGAATAATCCAGAGATTCAGACTGTATGAATGTTTTGCAAATTCGGCGTATATGTGGTGGGGGAGGGGCTAACTCTCAAAATTCCAACATTTTGGAAAAAAAAAATTTTGGTTCCCCCACCCTCCCCCCAAGAAAAAAGTACATGACAGTGTCGACATGCACATGGAAATGATCGCTGACATGTAAGGAACACAAAAATATTTGCATTATTATCATATGACCAATGTAACTTGAGTTGTACCCCCAAAAGGAATGGTCGGCACGCCACTGATTCAAGCTTCAAAATGCAGTGGTACCTTGAAATGACTATAGCTCAGAAACTAAATGCCCTAGAGATATAAAAGATATACCGTTGTACGCAGAATGAATCACAGATTCAGACGATATATAATTTATGCACATTCGGCGTATACATGGAGGGGGAAAGGGGGGAAATCCCCCGAAAATACTTTTTTAAAAATGGGGTTTCATATTGCCTGTCCAAATTATTCCATGCATAATACATATCACAGTTTTTGGGAGCAAAAATTTGGGAAAAAAGTGTGCATTATACATGAGTAAATACAGTAATTAGAATCCGAGCTATTTTCTATAATCTAATTTTCATTTATTCACAGTTCACAGATGCAATATAAATTAATGCATGATGCAAAGAAGTTGTCTAAACTTACCTTCTGCGCCTTCAGCAACTTCCTCTCTGTTGTAGGAGTAAATGCCCACAAGCCTCGACTTAATGAAGCCTCAACAGCTTTTTGGCTGCTTGCTTTGATAACATAGTAGGAAGTTCCCGTACTAATGGGTAGACCTGAAAAATATTTGTTGTCAGAACACTGCAGACAAAATATATTCATGTATCATATATAAATTGGATTATAGCTACTAAAAAAATCATTCTGGTAAATAGTTCGGTCACTTGACATTCTCTTAATACTCTGGTTGTAACTTATCATTTATCGCAAAAGGAACTAAGTTGTAATGCATCATTCACGGAACGAACTGTAATGCTGCATGCTTCCTGCTCTGCTTATTCACCACGTTATGTTGCATCCAATTGTAAAAACAAGTTGCAGAGAATAATTTTATTTCTCTTTTAAATGTAACATGCACAATTTCTCTTGGTTATTTTTTTCTTAATCATTGCATTCACATGCGCATTCATTATTGGAATGGTTCTACCTGGGTCCACATACCATTGTTGGAGCGGGTATCGTTGGAACTGGCCTGCGAGGGGGTAGGGGATGGACATGGGCTCATGTTGCCACTGCCATAAGACTTGTTACTGCTGGTGTCTGAACGTTCAGCTGAAATAAGTTCATTCTTGTAATCACTATAGCAGACTGTAAGGAAATATTCCTCCTTTCCCCACAAAACTGTCTTCAAAGATCAAATTCTGATAAATTCTATGAGAGCAAGCCAAGTAGCAAAGAGCAATCAGAGCTTGATGCTACATGACTCAAACCCAGTTGAAAAGGGTAGGAACTTAAGTGTTTCTGATTCTACATAAAAAAAAAAGGAGTCTGTAATACTGCAATAAAAGTGCTGCAAAAAATTATGCATGGAGAACATTGATATGATTCTGTCAAAGCCACAGGAGCTTCACTTCCAGATGTTAATGTTATTTTCACCACAAGACAGACCATCAATAATTAATCAGTTTACTGTTCATACTGCATGCTCTAAACTACAATCCAGCCTCCTTGAGTCTGGCCTTCTAATACCCAATATTAAAGCTGCATAAAAAGGACTGAAATTTTAATAAATTAATAGGTATTCTATTGAAATTGGCAAATATAGGCATATAAGTTAATCAGCCTGTAGTGTAAATTTCTGTTATTTTTATGAATATACATGTATAATTCATCTTTTTTTTTTTTTGCACAGAAATGTCTTAAATATGCAGTTACTTTTTCAAAGGCAAAAACTTATTGCAGTCCTCTGGTTACATGCATTAATTAAGGAGGTTAATTAACCATTCACATTCTTCAAAAAACATTTACAATTTTATATTGGATGGGTTGACATCTGTATTGGTAAATTTTACATCAGTACTTTATCAGTATTGGTAAAAATTTAATATTGATCCATCCATAATAAATTACAAACAACCATAGCAAAATGGCCACCCAATTGTACAGAATTTCAATAGATGTATTCTACAGAGGCATTTGGAAAATAAATAAATTTATTTTCCTGTCATTAATTTCCTACAAATATATATTCTAAAGCTTTGTTGATGCACTATGTAAGTTAATAGAATATATAAAGTTGTCACAAACACCACATGCACATATAGTTAGGACATTGTTATGTGACATTCATATTTATATGAATGAAGCAAAAATGCAGAATTCTTGAAAACTTCACAAAACAAGGATAAAATTCAGTCAACGTTTCAGTATTGTATCTCTTGGTATGGTACTGAAACCATGTATAAATAAAGAAGTCTACCACAGAAGGAGCCTCATTGAAGTCACCAGGGCATTCAACTGACACATACGAGAGACAGGTTTGAATCCCTGAGCAGATGATCTCTGGTATTAATTTTTCTGTTAATATTCTTACATAAGAAGCTGTGGGGATCACCCAGCCTATCATCAAGAAGTACCTGGAGTGTTTTCCTGGGTGGTGGAGACTAAAGGTGGCTACAGATGAGATTGCAAATGTGTTGGGCCCTGCCTCCACACCTGCACTGGTGCAATATATAGGCAAAAACTATATTTTTTATAATATGCCATTTACCCTCATCAATAATAATTTACATTTGTCATAAAAGTCAGCATTATATTGTGCTAACCTCACTGAACAACGATTATATATTATAGATATTCTGAACTACTGATGCAACCAACTTAACCTATATTCCCCATTATTTCCACAGTATAGGCTTGTACTTTCCACATGGTTGCAAAAGTCTTGTGGTGCAGAAATTATCCCTCACAAAAGAATACATTAATCTCAGTTCAATATAGTGTGTGTCAAAAATGTTGCGTGTATGTGTGAAAAATCAAAAATGCTTAACAAGCTGGACTATGTGTAACATGCATGTAAGTCTCTAGAATATATTTCTCTTCATTAAAACTAACCATTAGTCATTGGCTGTTTGGATAGATCTTGTTCCAATTTTTTGGGTGAACTGTCTGAGAACTTTCGCTGAGAACGCATCATGAAACGAAGTTGGTTTTCACTATTGCTAATCGAGCTGTCATCAGATGCTTCTGTATCATCATTTTTCCTCATTCCTATAAGTAAAAATGGACTAAATATTCTTTACATACAGAAAAAAAAAACATTAAACACTTCATACCAGAGAAGGTGAAACTAGAAATTTGAGAACAAGGTGTCATTAATTGTGGTACAGTCAAACCTTTATTATACGCTTTTCAACTAGAATTTTTTTTAACATTTTGAAAAGGTAAAGGTAAAGTGTTCACCTGTGCATAGCACCACGCCATGAAGGCGTATAGGGGGTGTGGGGGTAACGCCCCACACTTTCTTGATCCGGTCGTGAGTGGGGGTGATGTGATCAGCATCACGCCCCTGACCGCCTTTACCCCCAGGGTTTCCCCCAGGTACCCATGTTATTCGACGCTGGGTGGGCGCCGGGGCCGCTTCCACCGTTAGAAAAGTTCCCGGATTTGAACCGGCCGGGGATCGAACCCGGGACCTTGAGCATGGTAGTCAGACGCGTTACCGACTGAGCCACCACGGCCACTTTTAATTTTAACATTTTGAGTTATTGGAATTACATGTATAAAGTGGCAAAATATAAAACCTTGGACGGTAAAATTGAGGTGGTTCTATTTCTGCAAACATGAAATATTTTAATGGTTCTATTTCTGCAAACATGAAATATTTTAATCATAAAATGTAACATAAGAATCTAAAAATACTATAAGGGGGTGTTGAAGTTGTTGTTTGTTTTAAAGTTTGACTTGACTTTGAATATATACTATATCAAAAACAACAAAAACAAAAGAGAGCCACGCTTTACGCGGACACACGCAGACCCTATTCCACGTGTGGTGTTCCGTATAATAACAGGTATCCCTTGAGATACCTGTTAAGCAACAGACGAACTTTAGCCTAAATTTAATAATCAGTAACCAGGGGAGCCCTTGGTAGGCTTGTGATTCACTTCAATGATAAAAGGTCAGACACCTTTGAACGACATATTTATTAATAAAAAACACCGCTTGTGGCATAGCTACCACCAAACATGAGCATTTCACTGTACATAACACACAAAAAAGATATACAAAAGATTCTGTACTTACATACCAGCCGTTTTCAACTATACTATTCATACCTGGGGCCTTACACACACTATTTCACCCTTCACAGCCACATCCCGACACATGGGCAATTTTGGGGTACACAACACTAAAAAATTGTAATTCAATCCTCCCTTGGTGTAACAAAGGCTTTGGGGGAGTGATGGATGAGTTTTCTGGCTTTTCTTGCATGGATGGCTGAGAACAACTTGGATATTAGCTGATATCCTATGGATGCTATTATGGCGTCAGTTCTGCCGACCATGTGGTCTGGATTTCCACTTTGGATGAGGGACACAAAAACTCGCTATATTGCTGAACTTTTCACTGGGATCATTAAGTGCTGTTTTGGACACAATATCCCACTTGGTCACCCGCACTTAGGTCCATGTTTACTATAACTGGACCTTAGATCCCTGTTTCCCTTATGCATCCTTTGTTGCTGGCACAGGCAGCCATTAACACACTGGATTCTGCCAGCAACTTCACAGGTGACCTGCTCTCAGGTGGGTCTGGACTACAAGCGAGCTGATACACCCAGCTCAACACACAATAGGCCATCTGAAAGTCTGCTGTGACATCACAGCCTTGAAGGCTTCTCATTGGCCAGCTGGAGTCCTCTGAGACCTTTCCTTGTCTGTGGGAGAAGTACCACTTTCTCCCACATGTGATTTGGAGCACATGGTGTTTGTTATTCAAGATGGCTACTGTCAGCCTAAAAATTGTTGATTCTTTATAAATAAGGCACTTCTACCCCTCCCATAAGTGTAACAAATGGTTTGTAAACATTACCCATGATTCTAATTGGGGGGGAGGTATAAGTCTCTGGGAAAATAGCGATCTCAAGCTTTCTCTGATGCTAGGAGAAGGAGGAGAGAGATGAAGGAGAAGTGTGTGAGAGAGAAATAGAGTCTGTGGTTATTTGTGTGTGGGCATGTATGCCCAATGCTGATTGGTCATAACATAATACATTGCACTTACTATTCAAGACAATTAAGTTTTTATTCAACCTTGTTCAAAATAGGTGAACAAAGACGAGGGCAAATCGAAAAGTCTTTGCCCCAATTTTTTTTCAACTGAAATAATAAACATGCAGGAAAATCAAAATATAGGAATTGCTCTATGTACCTTGCATTATTTTTCCACATAGTCACCACAGCGGTTCAGGCATTTGTCCCATCGCACCACTAGTTGCCACTGTTGTTGAATTCGGCCAGTTGATCGTGAAACCACCGCCGGACAGCGGTCTTTGCTTCATCGTCGCAAATGAATCTCTGTCCTGCCAGGAACTTTTTCAGTGGACTGAACACGTGGAAATCACTGGGTGGTGAGGTCTGGACTATACGGTGCATGCTCCAGAATCTCCCATTCGAATGACTGACGTCTGTCGATGGTCCTGTTTGCCATATAAGGCCTGGCATTATCATGGAGGATAACCACATTATCCACATCGAGAATCCCTTGGCGCTTTTTCCTGATGGTAGCTCGCAGACATGATAGTGTGTCACAATAGCTTTCAGCATTGATGGTGTCACCTCGTGGCATGAAATCTAGCAGGCGTGGTCCTCGGCGATCCCAGAAGACCATTCATCAACTTCCCGACTGATGGCATTCTGTGGAATTTCTTCGTGACAGGCAAATGTTTCCACACCATACCCCAAGGATTCATGAACAATATCATAAACACTGCCATAAGAAATGCAAAGCTCCTTGGAAATGTCCTTCAGGTGCACACGCCAATCTGCTTTTACCACTGCATCCACATGGGCAATGTTTTCCGTTGTGAGCGAGGAGCAAGGATGCAACGACCGCTCATTGTCATGAAGGTCTTCCCGACCATTTTCGAACTCGCAACACTACCACCACACACTTCTCAAAGTGAGACACTTGTCCCCATCCGCCGACTGAATTACCCTATGGTTCTCGATAGGTATTCATCCCTTATATGTGAAATATAACTGAACACCCTATAGAATGCATAATGGTCCAGGAAGTAGAGAAAGGTTTGAAGGTAATGTAAACAAATTTTTATGATCTAAGTATATAAAAAGTCTCACCTGTGTGGCTGCCATTACTACCATTTGAGTCATTTGACATTGGTCTTGGCCTCTGCCCTATGCCAGATGGTTGTTGTAAGCCAAGGGATTGCTCTTCTGCAGTTAGAACACTGATGATAGTCTTAATGACAGTGTCATCAATCTGCTTTGAGAAGAAAGAAGTTCTTCGACAAAGTGAAATTCATTAAAAGAACACAATACAGTGGAACCTTAATTTTATATTTTCCTGCACTGTACATTCAAACTTTACAGTCTGAATAGAGCAAAATACTACAAATTTTTCCTGAATTTTGTTTAATTTCATCCTGGTCCCCTGAAAAATGTAAAATCGAGGTTCCACTGACCTAAAATAAGACTGGATATAAAGTTTTTGCTTTCATTTATAGGAAGCATTTTCATACAGCGCATTGAAGTCATGTAATTTTACATGAAGCACATTATATACATACACGATCTACTTCATAGAAAAATCCAAATACCACAATTATCTAGAATGAAAATCATTTGCTGAACGCATGTTCTGAACTATTGATGCGGAATTCATGAATTGTCTATGGGACTCAAAATTGTGATTTAAATTTAGCATTGGATCAAGAATAATGTTTGCTTCATTCAAAACTATTATCTTAATTGAAGGCCAACACAATAAGAAGGCACATGCATAGTTTGTTTTTAACAGAAACATGAAATGTGAGCGAGCTTATGCATTGTAATGTTCATTACATGTGATTTCTAAAAGTGGGGGATTCAAAATCCCAGAATACTGATAACTTCTGCAGCAAATAAAAGTAGGATGAAAACAGGGATAATTTTTTTCAAGCATCCACATTTGTTACACAATTTTCAAATAGTAGAGAAGAAATGCATTTTGTGCCCCTTGTCAGATATCTGGAACGTAGAATGTATTGGAGATTATCAGACCAAATATTTACCAACAGTAGAGATGGGCCGTTACCAATAAAGTGCCAATACAAAATTTACCGATAACCAATATTCTACCGATTCAATATAAAATTCAAATGATCCTTGAAGAACCTGAATCGATCATTGGTCCCCTTAATAAATGTGTGTTTCGAGGTAACTGCAGCGCAAAAGAAGTTGCATATTTAGACATTTATTTTTTTGAAAAGTAGGACATGGAGATAATTCATAAAAATTATAACAAAATGGCAGAATTTTGAACTAAATTATATTTCTTATAGATATATCGGATCTGTAAAATACTTGGTAATTTTACCGATAAACAATACACCGATATGCCTATATCGGCTGTTACCGAGAGAGTACCGATTAATCTCTCCCATCCTAACCAACAGCAATAACAATGATATTGGCCAATACTGTATCATATGCATAGGTAGTGGCTTGCTCCTTTTCAAAATGACTTCCCACTACATCTCCACATTCCCAATATTAAAAAAATAGCATTATGAAAATTAGAAAAGGCATTGAATAGGCAGAATTAATGCATAGATAATTAGGAAAGTCAGAACTACCTGATTCCACAATTTTGTGGGAGTTTTCATTCTCCGAAGGAAGAGGGAATGCCACTTTTGCCTCAGCTGCAGGGCAAGATGAGCTGCTTCAGCATCCACTCGGAAGACGACCCAATCATCAACCTTCAGAGTTGTGTTCTGCCCATCTGACTTTTCTTCAACTTCACTGTCACTCTCAGTCTCCACATAGCCTTCTCCACGGTACCCTATACACATGAATTAAAAAAATAGTGAAACTCTAAGTTAATGTGAAAATTGATGTGATATATTGATGACAGTAATGAAACTATAATGGGAGGTAGGATATACAAGTTCGAATTCCGTTTAACATTATTAGGCATGGATGTTCACTTATGTTGGGGTTGAATAAAAATAAAAGAAATAAATGTACCAAAACAATTAAGACAAGGGATGGTACATCGTGTCGACGGTCCAGAGCTCGGCCAACGGATTAGGGTGCATACGTTCCTAATACGTTGGTCTTCTTTCACGAGCCAAATTCATGCAAAAATTATTGTTGCAAGAAGAAATCTCTTAGCTTTGAACCAAGTTTTCAATCAGACTTTTTAGCTTTTAACTTATTCAGAAATTGTGCGTAAGTAAAGACTAGTGTTTGCGTGCAACGCTGGCCATCAGCACCTCCGCTGCTACCTTGTTTTTACCGAGAGACTTATGGGTCAGTTATAGTGTTTTGTCTGCATGGTGTGTGTGGAGATGGGTGGCGAGGTGTTGTAAGTATGTCAACTACAGTCTATTAAATACTATGTCATAATATGTTACAGTGTTCTGATTTCTTCTTATAATGAAGAGGATTTCCCTTCTGCCACCTGCTGCTCTAACTTCCAGACGGTCTCATTGTGTTATGCTGCAGCTGGCACCAGTGTTTAGTCTAGCATCTGGAAAGCTGCCACTTGCAGATAGGAGCAATGACTCATCCAGCACCAAGGAAAAACAGTCATTGTTTTGAATCTCGCAAAGCTGTTTTGATTTGACGATAACGAAATTTGATCTCCAGAAAGAAAAACAAGAGTTAAAACAACTTCATGTTGCACATAAAGTTCGTATAGTCTGAAAATACGCAAGTTTCGTAACTTGTTTTGAGTTCATTTTATGCTGATTAGCTAAGCGGGACTAAATATACAGTTTAAAGTTCGATCCAAACCAGAGTGATTATCGAGTGAGGCACTGTATAATGTGTCCTAGGATACACATTCAGTGCAAACAGATCGCAAGCTGCGTGTTTCCTTTTTCAGGGTTGATTACAATGCAAGTTGAGGAAGAGTTTGGACTGATCCAAAACATTCAATATTATTATATAGTACATATAAAGATTATTTTCTGAGCTACCACCAAGTATAAAACATCCATTGTGGGGGTAATTTATACTCCTCTACTTTATTTACACCTGAAAAACAGGCACCCTCTTGAAAAGTTTGGATAACTCGAAGTCGTTTAATTCGAAGTTGACATTTTTTGGTCCCTTGAACTTCGTATTAATGAGGTTTTCCTGTAAAATAATTTTGATTCTGCAATTTTAAACTGGAAACAAAACGTTCAGGCCTAAATATTTTTTCTTACTTAGGAGGGATATGTAAATTTACATTTCAAACATACTTAAATATAGCTCCGAAGTAGAGGTGTGTAATTTCCGAAACATTTACATGAAAAAGTAACGAAAAGCAAATTTGCAAGGCTAAGTAAATAAAGCCTACAACCTATTTTTCAATGACAATAAAATTACTTCAACAAGTCTTGTATAAAACAATCGGTTTAACAATGGAATAAGTAATGTGGAATTAGAGGTATATTACTTTAGATTTGCTAAAAGAATAAATGAAATTAAAAGGTTTCATTTAAAATTCCTATTGTTATTTTCACGTTCAACTGAAAACAACGAAAGTGGCACAATACAAACTAAGTTTTGCAAGAAAAAAGAAAAATAAAAAGTAAAAGAACAAATAAATGTGTATTTTTGTGATGTATCAAAATTCTTTTAGGTGGAACCTCAATTTTGCAATTTTCAGGAAACTAAGATGTAAAAAAACTAAAAGTGTAAAATGTTGTAACATTTTGCTATGTTGAGACCATTAATATTGAATGGGGGAAGATGTAAAACCAGTAATGTAAAACTGGGGTTCCACTGTACTTCCATTTGAATGCTATTAAATCCAATTAGAAAATCTCTTCAATTATCTCTGAAGCAACTGAAAATATTTGTTGTTGTATTTAACTACATTAAAGATCCCTACTAATATGCTAATGACATGTATTTTCTTACGCAGCTTATGCTTCCGTAACAAACTCATACATACCATCAGCTTCTGACACAGCATCCAAAGGAAGTCTTGCAGGCCCAGCAAAAATCACAACTGTGATGGGAGTAACCAAAGTGCAGCAGCGAACATGGCTAATTCTACCATTGCGAGACATTTCCTCATAAACGAGCCAGTCCGAGGGTAAGCTTTCCACAGTTTGTGTATGGGCAGCTGCCATTGTTGTCCTTGGAGTTTTCAGACACTCTCGCAATGCAGAAGAAGGATGAAGTGACACTTTGCTCTCTTTCCTAGTAGGAGAATGTAAAACAGTCTCTGAGTATTTACAAAAAGTTTAATCTGGTTTATAGTCTAACATTCCCCAACACCTAAATCAGTGTGGTTCAAACAATCTCATTTCTGCAATTGGTGGACCTATAGTCAAGCAATGACCAAAATATAAATCAAATATCAAAATGATTTTAAATAATAAATAATGCAGAAAAAATAAATAAATGCAACAAACAAAAATAAAGTATTTAACCTCTTCAGTTCCAGGAACTCGATTGGATAAAGTGCTGAATTTCAGCTAAAAAAGTAAGCTCAATCTGCCATAATCGATATGCATTTCTTCTGGAAAAATTAATTTTTGTTTTCATTTGGATGTATCAGTCTAGTGGCAAAAAAGTCTCTTTTGGGTATGCCCTCTTCTCCTAGCCCAAATAAAACAATGCTGATAAATGGAAAAGATCTCCCTTATGTGCTGCAGTGCTACATGAAAATAACATTGGTGATGTTATCTCACACATTCTCGATCTTGACCGTAGTAGTTGTGATGTGATCAGCATCATTCTTGGGTTGAATTATAATATATTTTATGTTACATCAATAATTACAGACTAATTATTCAACTTATTTGGTTGGCCCATCATAAATACATTTTGCTTGTTGTAAAATTTTTGTTTGCCATTTCCAGACATCTGGTAGCTCAACGGATTCCAAAGTTCAATAAGTGTTCTTAAATCCTGAATTCTTGTGATTAGTGGCAATTAATTGTTTGTAATTGAATGTTTTATCTATTTTTTTGTATTTCTGTCACTTGTAATAGTATGTGTTATTTGAGTAAAACTGCTGTAACAAGGCTTTAAATGCTGTTGACAGCAGTATAAACCCATACAAAAATAAAATAAATATATGATTTACACCATTTTGTGGCCTGTCATTTTCCTCAAGAGAAGAAATGGTCCTGCAAAGCTTTCTTTTTTTCCACATGTATCACAATAACGATAATTTATTCAAATATTGATCAGAAAATTAGAAATGCAGCTGGAGAATGATGCTGATCATATCGCCTCCGCTATGACAGGTTGAGAATGTGTGGAACCCTACCTCCTTAACCCCCCCCCCCCCTCCACCCATGTGAGTTCTTGACAGGGTTAAATATGCAGGGGACAACTTCACCTTTCATTCTTTATCCACATTTTTTGAAAAAAAAATATTTTACATAAAATTTCTAATGTTATAATTTAATTTTACCCAAATCTCAAGGTATGTATAATGTATGAAATGTTTGACTCAAAACTATTTCTTCAAAAATGTTATATCCTATGTATGCAATCTATGGAATCGACCTTCTAATAAATTACTGTAACATTTGTACTAACCCATACTGCTAACTCAGTACTTTAAACACTTACATATGACAGTTAATAAATGGAAGGAAAACAAACAATAGATCACTAGCTGCATATATTGATAAATTATTATACATAGGTAGGCATGGCATTAGATATCATTGAAATTTTTCAATATTGAGAATGTACGAGGGGTTAACCCAAAAAAAAAAAAAACGGAATAATGCTGCGCTGGGCGGAGCTTCCGTAGTATGATTTTTTCCCGGCTGGGCAACTGTCGAGCAACTTGTTGTGAGTTCAGTGCACCCAGTGGCTTTGCCAGGGAAAGTTGTCTCTCGTCACGGTGATTTTTTTTCGTAAAAGCAGTTTCGCTTGCACCTTGTTTTTTGTGATGGCCGATGTAAGAGAACAGTGTTTGGCTGTGAAATTTTGTTTCCTGCTCCGGAAAAATGCCACAGAAACGGTTGTGATGTTGAACACAGCTTACAAGGACAGCGCTATGGGGAAAACTCAAGTGTACGAGTGGTTTTCTCGCTTCAAGAAAGGTGACATGTCGATTGATGACAAAACCCCGTTCTGGACGTCCGTCAACTTCCAGAACGGACAAAAATGTCGATAAAATTCGTGAACTTGTGCTCGAAGACAGACGACGGACCATTGAAGAGCTGGGGAAGTTATCTGGACTATCTTGGAGCTCGGTTCAGCAAATTTTAACGGAAGATTTGGGAATGAGAAGGGTCGCTGCAAAATTTGTGCCTTGGAATCTGAGTGACCACCAAAAAGAGTGTTGGAAACATGCCTTGCTTTGAAAGAAGAGCTCCGAAGCCCAAGTTTTTGGCAAAAAAACAGCATGACTCTCTTGCCTCACACCCCTTACTCACCTGACCTCTCTACGTGTGACTTTTTTTTTTGTTTCCCCGAATGAAGATGGACATGAAGGGACAGCGACTTGACGACGTAGAAGAGGTGAAAAAAAACGAGGATGGAGCTGTCAGCCATCACAACAGACGAGTTTAAAAAATGTTTCCAAGAATGGAATCACAGATTGGATAAATGTATTAAGTGTCATGGAGAGTACTTTGAAGATGATAAGGTTGTTTTGTAAAAAAAAATTATCATGGCTTTTTTTAAAAAAATCCAGTTTCTTTTGGGCACACCCTCGTAATGCTATTGATTACATAAAGATTTGTTCTCCCCAGAGAAAGATAACTGGAGTTACTTACTGTGTTCTAAGCTGCATGTGTTCCCTATCAACTCGGATCAAATTTGGGTACAATCCTGCACAAAGTGCAGCTTTGACTACAGCCCAGTTCTCTGAATTGGAGTTCAGGTCCCGTATATCACCTCCACCACGGGCACGCACAAAACCTGATGCTCGCAACTGGCCAAGAAGCTGCGTCCTCATTCCAACCACCATCTCCATGGTCGCTGCGGAAATGAAATGCTTCTCACAGAATGATCTCTCCCAGCCATTGCCTCTTGCATGCTGCCATGTCTATCAAAAAGAACAATACAAGACTTACAGCTTCCTTGGAGTTAAACATCACAAAATAAAAATACAGGAATTATTATATTACATATAATCTGCTTAAATTCTATCACAGGAATTATTATATTACATGTAATCTGCTTAAATTCTATCACTAATACCAGGTGATACGTTGCCACTGTTTTGGCATGTACCTTAACTTTCTCAAGCATTCACCATATCAAATATCATATCAAAGAGGGTGGGAAGATTTGAGTTAAAACATGAAAAAAGGTAGATTGACATTTGTTACAATGACAACTGGGCCTGATACAGCTTTCAACTGTAAAACAGCAATTTTGCTCATTGATACCAATACAGGTACTTGAAAATTGTAACAATTCAAAGTTATTAAGAACATTTATAGATTCTAATGCAAGGCATGTCCAAAAAGTAGTCCCCCTTTGGTGATAAAAAAAAAGAACAAAAGAAGTTAGTTGAACAAACCCTTCTTACTCTGAAAGTACATACCATGAGCCATTTTTCTACATAGACACTAATGGCATTGAGGCACTTATTACCAGGAGACAAGTTTTTGTATACCCTCATACACTTCTGCCGCCAGTCCATTGAGAAATGCAGTTACCATAGTTCTCACTTTACATTTGGAAGGAATTTCAATTTTCTGGTTCATCTTTACTGTGCACAGAAACATGCACACAATCTCTATAGTGCCACAACTTGCATAATTGCTCATGAACAACTGACTCGTACCTGGCTACCTTGGATGCCACCTGCATATCCATCTGCCAATAGACTGGCAGCAGAAGTGTATGATGAGATATATGCAAAAACTTGTCTAAACCTTTTTTTATTACCAAATGATACTATTTTCTGTTAGTGACTCATATAAGTTTTCCACTGAAACTGTATCACTTACCTGAAAAGCACGAAGCAATGCCATATGATCACTGTAAGTGCCAGCTGCAAACTTCTTTCGACTTGACTGTGCAGCTCTCTTCTGAGATGGTTGCGAAGGAAGCACGAAAGGATCCCTGGAAATTAACAAATAACAAATATGTAACACAACTATGCTGAGAGATTCTGGTACACAGATTTTAAATAACTGAACCCCCCCCCCCCCCCAACTTGAAAACTGCAGTTAACAAAGTTTTGAATCTGATATATCCTTGGAATTTATTTCAATCAGACACCTAACACTTGCCTCTTGCAACCACGCACACACACAACCAACTGTTACAGTGCAAGGAATTCATGATATGGATATTTTAAAAAAGTACATCCCTCTGCCATTCTTCCTCAATCATTGCATCCAAAGATGTTCTACTGTTTAAGTTCAGCTTAATGTATTTTACACACTGCAAAAGTTGGTCAATGTAACACTGTGTATATTGATATCAACTTAATTTACATTGCTTTTCTAATGCCTTGTTTAACACATTCGGGTCTGACCTCATAATACAGCATTTTTACCTCTGGACTGCAGTTTTTGGTTGTTTTTCAAAAAATCGTAGAAAAAAATATTTTTAATTTGTTTTTATTTACCACACACTTCTTAAATCTATAAAACTTCCTATTTTCAATGAACAAAAATTTGTTAATTTTTCTTTTCATTTTCAGACATTTTTGAATATTTTTTTCAGCAATGTTTTGTGAAAAAAAAAAAGTACAACATTGTAACAAATGTTAATATATAGATATTTTAAGTTCGTAATCTGGAAATTTCAATAATTAACAATGCAAAAACTACATAAACTATCAATACATCTTTTGAATCTTGCATAAGAATACTTCTTATGTGCACATAACAAAAAATAATTACAAATTATAGGTAATTAGCTTTTGTATGAAAAAGTTCGAAACATTCAGGAATGCAGAGAGCAACATCACAGCTGGGGCAGTAAAATGTTGTGTCTTTTCTTGCCCACTTGCCAGTTTCTTTTTTGTGCCTGTCTCCACAAACTTTACATGACCTACAGGGCCTTCACTTTTTCTCTGTAGGGGGGGATTTTCCTTGGAAAATGGCAGCCTGTTAGCCTATCTGCTGTAGTTGACTTTGATGTTTGACCTTGAATATCTTCACCCACTTTGATGAGTAGCACATCCCCTACTTGTATGATGAACTAACTCTTCCAGAGACATATTATGATTTTTACTGTTTACTTTCTTAAAAATTACATAAGCATTCACCACTAACCTAAAGAACAAATGAAATGCAGAATTTCCGCTATGCAGTCTGGATCTAACGATGCCATTCTAAACAATGCAACCTACATGAACCCGACAACAAACAGTCCCAGGTGCAAGATAAAAATAGGACATGAGTCACCTAGCAGTCGGAATTTCAACCAAGAGGCTTGAAGGAACATGCACATGAGACGAACTACGAACATAGCCTGTAGTTCAATCGGCAAAGCGATTACATACCGCAGGATGGGCTATGCCAGTCTTTCGTCCACATTGACTTTAAGTGCACTGCGGGCTATGCCGTCGTGAGATCCCAATGTGTTAAAACTAAGTTATTGTAAAAATAAGAATGAATGATGATTATATATAAGACATGAAAGAATAAACATAAAGGAATGTCCATGTAGCTGAACTCATTCAGCCACATACATTATATTATATAAATATATCCCAACTCTTACCCACGTGTTAACTATCCTCTTTCTATGTGTAATTTCAGAATTACTATAATTATCAATATTAATACTGCCTTGACGAAAAACTAGATGTAATGTATATTCTTTCGTATTTCTAAAAATTAAAAATGCAAAATTATTTATTACTTACGTAAAATGAGTATCTATTTTGTACACCGACAACGTTTCAGGAACCACTGTTCCCTTTTTCAGCTATCAGAAAATTGCCATAGCCTCCTCAATTCATACACTCGTCAGGAAAAGGAATTGGTACATTATGGTAAAGGTAAAATATTTGGAAAACACTAAAAGCTTTGCTTGACCCTTGCTCATTGCTATTTGTTAAAAATAATCGCTATAAAACCTTTCACTTAAGAACCAGTGCAAGTTAAAACTTTTAAAAAAGAAAAGATGCCCGCTATCACACTATTCCCATGCGGTCTGCCTGTGCTTTCCATATCGTATGTGTGAGGTTGCGGGCATGTTGACTCTCTCCTCCCCTACTTTGCCCCTGTATTTCTCCGCCTCGTTACATCATTTCAAGATCAAAATGTTATTAAATAATTTTGTATTTTTAATTTTTAGAAATACGAAAGAATATATATAAAAGTGAGTAAGTCACACAAACCTGAAGTAGATATAATGACAATTACATGCAGTAAAACTGAAGTGCACAATACAGAAACTTACAAAGCAGAATAGAATTCCGAAAAATAGCAAAAAATGTAAATATTTGAATGTATATTTGCAGCTGGTGAGCAGTTACCATCTACTTACTTGTGTGCAATGCAGCAAACTATGGTCAATACAGGATCTAAACATTTCAGCACCACAGAATATAACAGCATTTTTCCTAAGCGAGGTTCAATTGGCAGATCCAGCAAGTGATGGCCAAGTTCTGTCAGATCTTCCCATGGATCCAAAGCATCAATGGTCTGTAAAAAAAAATACCCCTTATACAACTTCAAGAAAAACAACTGTTTGTAATTACAGGAAAAATGCCTATCAAAATCATTAGGATTCATGTTATTTTTATTAAAAAGCTGCAAATATTTAGTATTTATGCAAGCAATATTATGGAGAATGTTGACGGAAAGAAAATTTTAACAATACTGGTAAAGTGCAGGAAAAAAGTTTACAAAAAGTTCAATATATACAACCAGACAAATAGGTTTTTGCATTTTTGAAAGGAATTGCTTATTTAGACATTTACTTAAGAAAGGAAAAACTCAATATGCTGACCAAGGCAGAAATTTATTTTATTTAAAAACATAAACTAAACGTAACATTTCAACCTTCTAGCAAGGTCTTCTTCAGACTCTGTACCAAGTACAAATGAAAAAAGGTACAAAACAGCAAGATATATATACACAAAAATCCCTCTCCTCCAGACACAAGATTATTAGAAAGTTGTTTTTCGGGAACATTCCAGCAGGTGGCCTTTCCTTGTCAACTGTACTTTCACCTGACAGGCGATTTAGCTAAACATTTCCTTTCATCTGGAAAGTTGTTGTTCCTCACTGCTCTGCTTTCTTGCTGTGTTACTAATGCTTCAATAACTTTCTTTTCCAAGGGTTCCAAAATATTATTTACACAGTCCATTACTGGTCTCCTCTTGTGTATCTTTGGAAAGCCTTTCAATCTTGGCAGTCTTATGCACTTCTTGAATCCTCTCCTCCTACAGTGAACAAGTGGTGGACCTCATTAAAGGACTTAACTTGAATGAGATGAAGATGAGAATGTTTAGCTTAGACATGAAAAGGGGACACGTTTTGGACATTGTTAAAAAGAGAATGGGACAAGAAATTATGCAAGAATGGGATAATGAAAGGGTAGTGAAGGCGCTGGAAACAATTTGGAATAACGGTTACAGTAAAATGGGGGATAAAATAATGTTAATGAGTGAAGGACTGAATATAGGCTCTAGCCTAAGCCCAGCATTGGCTGAATTGGTTATGAATGAATGGGAAAAGGAAGTGGTTGAAAAAGGAGGTGACAAAATACTTCTGTTTTGCAGATATGTGGATGATTGTTTTGGCATATGGAAGGGAACCAAGAGGCAGCTTGACATATTTGCAAAAGAAATACAAGATGAAGAAAGAGGGATATTGTTGGAACTCGAAATAGAAGAAAACAAGTTAAGCTACCTAGATATATTGATGAAAAGAAAAAGAGGACAAGAAATTGAAACCACTTGGCATCAGAAGGCTTGGCTTGTGCAGCAGGGGCATTCTGCCACAAAACAAGTGATGTAAGTGAGGTGACAAAAATAAATTTTATAAAGAATATGGAGGACAGAATCAAGAACATATGCACGAAAGAATGTGAAAAAGAAGGCAAAATAAAAAGCCTATGGAAACAGCTGGAAAACAATGGCTATGAGGAGGAGGATAGACTGGACATAAACAGAAGAAGGAAGAAAAGTGGCAGGGGAAAAGAGGAAGAGAAAGAAAAAGAGAGGTGGTTTGGAATAAGGCGTATGGGGAAGACCATAGAAAAGATATGCAAAGTGCTTAGGAAAACAGGCATTAAAACTTACAGGAAGCATCTTAAGAATAGCGAAGAATGCAAACAAAAATAAGGAGAACAGAGAAGAGGAAGAGGAAGGGATTATCTACGAAGTGAAGTGTAAAGAATGTCAGAGTGTGCACATAGGAGAAAAGAAATGGGTCTGAAAGACAGGTTGAAACAACATAGGGATGATGTACGACTTGAGAGAGAGAGAGAAATGTAATATTTAAGCTCACGAGAGAAACAGGACATGACATAGAGTGGGATGAGGCTAAACAGATAGGAAAGGAGAAGAGGGTACTAGTGAGAAAATGGAAGGAGGCCAAGGAAATAGAGAAGAAAGGAGAAGAAGACACAATGAACTGTAATGGGGGACTGAAGATAAACAAAGAATGGAAGAAGGTGTTAAAAAGAGTAAAAAGGACAAAAGCAAAAGAGGAGAAAAGAAGGAAGAGGAATGAAGAAAAAAAGGTTAAGGAAAAAGAGCGAGAGATAAAGAGTCCAACCACTTTCCAGATGAAAGGAAATGTTTAGCTAAATCGCCTGTCAGGTGAAAGTACAGTTGACAAGGGAAGGCCACCTGCTGGAATGTTCCCGAAAAAACAACTTTCTAATAATCTTGTGTCTGGAGGGGAGGGATTTTTGTGTATATATATCTTGCTGTTTTGTACTTTTTTCATTTGTACTTGGTACAGAGTCTGAAGAAGACCTTGCTAGAAGGTTGAAATGTTACGTTTAGTTTATGTTTTAAAATAAAATAAATTTCTGCTTTGTTCAGCATATTGAGTTTTTCATATCATGGAAACAAGGCTTAATGGTGTTTTAAGAAAGGAAGTATGTTCATTATAAGTTTATATTTTGAAAACAACAAAAGAGCAGTTTTTAGCAATAATTGCACAGAATTTATAGAATACTGCATTGGTTATATTATCAGATATCTTGTCGATAAACCAACACTGATAAACCTACATCAAATGTGGCATTTACAGTGGAACCTTGATTTTACATTTTTAAGGAACCCAAGCTGAAAAACCTTAATATGCAGGAAAATGTAAAATTAAGTAAAAATTTTTTAATACTTTCTTAGTTTGGACCATGAAAATTAAATGTGTAATGCAGTAAAATGTAAAATCTGAGAACATAAAATTGTGGTTCCACAGTATATACTGTTAATTAATCTGTCACACCTGTAATAACTAATGACTGTACACTCAGCATTTTGAATGACAAAAATAACACTTGGAAAATTAAATTGTGCATGCATACAAAAAGCCTCACTTACTTTCAAAAGTTGTACTGCATTTCTGGTTATCAAAAATGATGGCGGTTCCATGGCTCTGGCAAGGAAATCTGCTATCGGAGTGTTGGAAGGTGCTAAGAGTTTTGTGTGCAGGCACAAATCCTGAAATAAATTTAAAATATCAGAAATTGTGGGAAGGCCACATGTTACCTTGGTAGCTCAGTAGTAGAGCATAGGCACGAAAGGTAAAAAACCCAAGTTTGATACCTGGTTAAGCCATAATTATCACATAACGTTTTTAGAAAGTTATTAGTTTCAGTTAGTTGATTCCAAGAAGAAAAAATAGGGATGAGCCAAAACTACTTTCAACTGATACCCATATTGATACAGATAATTATCAATTATCTTAATGACTGAATATTGTAATAATTAAAATATCTTCAAAATATTGATTAATATTAGTGTGTAAGTAATGCATTCTAATTACAAACATTAATTTATCTGAGTTGCGCTTCAAAACATTCAAGAATTTCATCAAAATATTAAAATACCTCATGTAATCATCAAATAGTTTTCCACACAACTGGTACAAAATAAAAGGAAACTTTGAATTTTACATAATTTGCAGGATAATTACTAATTAGACTCTGCAAGTGTCTCGAGGGATATTTGCAGACCCTGCAAAATGCCAAAACGCTGGAAAAGCATCAGCTGGTATCAGTGAATAAAATCCAAGTGGTATTTTAAGATTCCAAGACATCAACATCTGTATCAGCTCAGCCACAGAAAAATAGAAAAAGAAGCTTATCCTCATTCTAATAAAGAAACATACATACAAGCTTATAAAAAAGGAGCCAGTAATTCTTTTTTAAAAGAAATATGAGAACAATGTTCACATACAACTAAACATAATTACAAACAACAAAGAAAGTAAAAGTAAAGTGTTCCCCTGTGCATAGCACCACGCCATGAAGGCGTATAGGGGGTGTGGGGGTAACGCCCCACACTTTCTTGATCCGGTCGTGAGTGGGGGTGATGTGATCAGCATCACGCCCCTAACCGCCTTTACCCCCCAGGGTTTCCCCCAGGTACCCATGTTATTCAACGCTGGGTGGGCGCCGGAGCCGCTTTCACCGTTAGAAAAGTTCCCGGATTTGAACCGGCCGGGGATCGAACCCGGGACCTTGAGCATGGTAGTCAGACGCGTTACCGACTGAGCCACCGCGGCCACATAATTACAAACAACAAACATTATTTAATGTTCAAGATACCTGTAATGGAACTCGAAGTATTTCTGGTGTCTGATACTGCTCCATTGCATTATACCGAAGCCTTGAGTAGATACGGTAACATACACCTGGCCGCGTGCGTCCTGCTCGTCCTCGTCGTTGCTGAGCACAGGATTTTGATACCCAACCAGTCTTCAGCATGCAAATGCTTGTCACTGCATCATACGATCTCTACAATTGAATAAACAAATAGATATAGATTAGTAACAATTTTTCAGTAGAAAAATAATTGCGATTTACTCTCACATCTGTGCTGTACATAATGTTACTGATTCAAAATTCTTCCTTTGTCTAGCACCAATAGAAAATTATAATGTTCCTATGTTTCATAGTATGGATAGAGGTTAACACGAAGATGTAGATCAATTAAATTGGTCACATGAACAAAATTGTACATAACAAAAACAGCACATCATCCTCAAATAGGAAGTTCCACGGTGTAGAAAACTCCTACATCTGTTCATAAAAGGTGTCACTACTATATTCTCAAAGCCAAAAACAATTTTTCCCCAACTTTATGTCTCTGTTGGCAAAACTGTTGGTTACATCGTTCTTTGAATAGACAATTCAATTATTACCACATGCAAAATTTCTCCCTTACTAAAATACTAACAGTTTCATATTGGTGGCATGTAAGCAACAGAAGTGAATTTTATGGTGAGTTTCTACTTGTTTGTAATAATTATGATGATAACAGTGGATGATAAATAGATGTAATTAAGACAAAACACCATATTAAGTTTACAGACAAAAAGAATCCAAGGAGGATGATATTATTATTATTATTATTATTATTATAGTATTATTATGGACGTAACATGCAACTGACATGATTACATTTTATCAACTTACCTCTCTCACCTTCCCTGAGTCTATAACAAACACCACATCATCAACTGTAATACTGGTCTCTGCAATGTTCGTTGCCAAAATGATTTTTCGTGTACCAGGTAGAGCAGGACGGAATACCTTCTTCTGATCACATGTCTAAAAGAAAAATGACAAAAGTTCTGCATGAATAAAGTGCAAATATCTCCATATATATGCATTGGATAATAACAATATATTTTTGAAGGAAACTTCTGTTGAAACTAATGCCAATGCTAATATACTTATTGCTTGATACTAATTCTTTAAAACTGGTACAATTTAAAGTTCTTTAGAATATTTTATATAAGTTAATGAATTGCAACTATACATTATTTACCCAACAGATAAATGCATTTGTTAAAAATTGTAACAATAAATATATTGTTTTGTCATTCCAGCATGTGATACCATTATATGCATATAAATGAATAAAAAATAAAACTGAATTATCATTTGTAGTTTTTGTGAGGTAACATGTTAATTGCTGCAATGTGGTGTTGGTTTAATTTGAAACTAGCCATCTTGGAAAAGTTAAAATCACATTGATTAACAATATTCACTTTTGTTCCTCAATGTTTGCACAAAAGTAAAAGGAATTGAACATTTTGCATAATTTCCAGGATATTTAAGTTCCACGAAAGTGTTCTACAGTATTATGCAGACTGTGTAAAGATATATAATATCCAGAAATGAAAAATATTGGCTAATCAGCCCTAATAATTAACATGGAAAAATTGTTGTACGAGATAGTGGATAATACAATGATTGTGGAAACTCGTGCAGAGTTACATGACACTAAAAAAAATATTCCTGCTTGTCACCCTTTTCTCACCACATGACTGCATTTTGGAACATACACTTTCAATGAACAATACAGACACCTAATTTTGTTCGTATTGTATGATACAATCTACCTTTATGCAGAATTTACTGCTAAATATTAGATGTACTTATCTACAGATGTGTGTCTGTCAGAACTGTTTTAAGTTCCAACATTTGAAGCCAGATTTCTGATCTAAACCTTTCAGTGTAAATAAATTGCAATTTCAATTGCAACCAAAACCAATCATATTCCATTACTAGGCATATTGTCATCAAAATGTATTATCTTTCCTACACTTGTATCTTTCTAATGCAAACTCTAATGAACAAAAATGACGTGTAAAAAGAATACGCTTTACAAGGAAAATAACTAGAACATTACAAAATGAAGCATTTGTACCAATTACAAGCTTTGGACTACATCTTTCTCTGATCTTCCCCTTGGAGAAAGCAATTTAAAAATTTTCAAAATAAAACAACATTAACTACACTCAAAGTTAAAAATATAATAAACAAAAGTATAAGCAAGTGTTCATGAAAACCACACAACTCTTCCGATTGCAAACCATTACATACCTGAATATTTGAATGCAAAATAAACAGCGAAATCTTGTAAAAATCTGAGAGCTTTTTCTCCTCTGAAAGAATGAGATCTCTTAAAGTTATTATGTCATCATATCCAGGAAGAAACACCAAAATAGCACCTGCAAAAAAAGAAAGTGGTAAGAATAACGGAGTGCATATCATTTCAGATTTTATACATATGACCACACTGTACAATAAGGAGTTGCAGAATGTTTTAATATATCCACAAAAAGTAATTATGTTATCCAAAAATCTGTCATTAGTTATGTTCTATTTTTCAGTCACCATTGCAGTTTAAGTTCTTTAACTGCAGTCTCGGTGGCTCAGTCGGTAATGCGTCTGACTAGCATGCTCAAGGTCCCAGGTTCGATCCCCGGCCGGTTCAAATCCAGGAACTTTTCTAATATTGAAAGTGGCCCAGGCACCCACCCATGGGTACCTGGGGGGTAAAGGCGATAGGGGCGTGATGCTGATCACATCACCCCCACTCATGACCGGATCAAGAAAGTGTGGGGCGTTACCCCCACAACCCATACACGCCTTCATGGCGTGGTGCTAAGCACAGGGGAGAACTTTACCTCTTTTTTTTTTTTTTTTTTTTTAACTGCAGTCTCCCGAAAAATATATAATCGACCTTCCACTATAATAATTTCCTTCTGTTCCTTGAAACATGAGTACAGTGTTTTATTTATTTTTTCATATCATAATCTAAAATATAGTTATTACTTTCATTGACTTCTTTCTATGCCCTCCCAAAAAAATGAAAAAAGGTAAAGTGTTCCCCTTTGCTTAGCACCATGCCATGAAGGCATATAGGGGGTGTGGGGGTAATGCCCCACACTTTCTTGATCCGGTCGTGAGTGGGGGTGATGTGATCAGCATCATGCCCCTGACCTCCTTTACCCCCCAGGGTTTCCCCCAGGTACCCATGTTATTCGACGCTGGGTGGGTGCCGGGGCCGCTTCCAACGTTAGAAAAGTTCCCGGATTTGAACCGCCCGGGAATCGAACCCGGGACCTTTAGCATGGTAGTCAGACGCGTTACCGACTGAGCCACCGCGGCCACCCAAAAAAATGAAAATACTCCATATATGAATTTGATTATGTATCTCCACAAATTAATCTTATTCATGTAGATGGTGCATCTGGCTTGTCAAACGCACTGTAAAGCTATTGGAACATGTATATATAATAAAATGTCATTGAAACAGAGCACTCGTGACCTAACAAAATTGGCAATTGAAAACCGTTATACAACGTTCTTATTGGATATCTTTAAGGTCTAAAACTGCACCCACGCATGACCAAACAAATGTTGAACACCAACAATTTCACATTTTACTGAAAGGTGAATACGGTATGTATGGCAAGATAAAAATAGAGTAGCTGCAATAAAGATGATAATTTTATTTCCAAAGGAAGATGCATCAGAAATTCGAAAGAAGTGTGATGTATTTTCTTGGTATTATAAATGTAATCTGAGACACCAGAGAAACTGTGTGATTGTAAGGAAATAATTTCACAGATGGTCGTTTTTAATTTTGTTTATCTAAACTACAATTTAAGATCAACACAGAATATTATATTTTGTGGTTGGTTGTTGAATATAATTTATTATCACATCTCTTACTGCTCCAATGTATAATTGCATAATTCTATTTAGGAATGATTCTGAATACAGCCTCTCAAGACAAAATGTACACCAATTGGAGCACATACTATTAATATAGATTAATTATCGAAAAACATAAACATGTGATTGTGACTTGCAACAAAGGAAAGGAGCAGCAATTTAAATATGGACAAGAATGCTACACTGCTCCTCTCTTCGTTTCTCGTAAGTCACAACCACATGTTTACACTTTCTCTTAACCAGGAAAGGAGGAGCAGTGTATTTAACCCTTAAACACCACCTTCCTTCTTCTTCGTCTTTTATTTGATAAAGAAAATTAAGCTTTTGGGACTTATAGCCTAATCTTTAGTGAACAAAACAAGGTATCATTTTTAACTGTAGCATTCATAGTTTCAAAGATCAAAAATATTATTCAAATCTTGGGAGAATTTCAAATATCCTGCTTGAAAACAGTCCTGGCATTAAGGCAAAACTGGCGAAATTGGCCCCGGCATCTAAGGTGAACTAAAAAAGCTAAAACCATACTGATACATCAAATTAAATAATTAATATTTCTTTACATAACTAAATATATTTATGTATAAATAAACACCCTATTTTTTAAAAAAATAACTGAAGGCGTTAAAAGGATGTAATAATACAAATAAATAGACAAAAAATGTGCCACCGTTCCTCCTATCCTTTCTTGCAAGTCACAATTACATGTTTACACTTTCTGCGGTGGTTTCTCTCCACCACAGAAAAGAAAGAAATAGCATTCTGTACATCGATGCCCCTTTCAGTAATCAGTTTTAATAGCATGTGTTCTTATTGGTCATTTGTCTTGAGATACTTTATTTAGAACCATTCCGAAATAGAACTTCTTGAATATTACCACGAATTCAAGAAGAATTATGACATATGCTCTATGCCACTTCCTTTAAGCATAGAATTCAATGTGCTGTTCATGTTTCATTTAATCATGTATAGGCAGCTTAATTTAATCAAATAAATTCTAATAAAAGAAGCAAATATGAATTTAAATTGCTTCAGAATATTTCAATAGCATCAAAAATTTGGCACGAGATATTGTGAACACACCATGCAAATGTTTTATGGAGAAACACATAAATTAGGGTAAAATCAATATGTAATTTATCACAAGATAAAATTTTACATGCAGAATCAAGTTAACATAAACAATTATTTAAATAACAGTGGGAAAACTTACCTTTCTCTTGACTTGAGTGGATCTGGGACAATAGGTTCATTAAAAGATTCATATCAATATTTTCATCGTTAAAGCTGTGATGATAAACGTCTAATAACTCTTTCTCCTCATCTCCAAGTTCATTTTCATTAGACAAGAGTTCTGTGTCATTGCTAACCTTTGTATTATGTGTATTCCTGCAGGCAGAAAATATTGAATTCATCAGAAATAATGGAAACTTTCTCAGAAAAACTATCACCCATTTCTAACTTGAAGTATGTATGTAGTATGTTCTTCAAAGATATTGGTAAAATTAAAGGGAAAATATACATTCTTCTGTACACATGAAGGCCATACAATCATATCTACTACGAGGTGTATAAGCTTAAATCTGCTGTTTGCTCATAGATGGTGTTAGTGAGCGTATGAAGCTACCATGGGCAAGCCATACCTGGTGTTTGTATGAGTTGGACATCTGCCAACACGAGTCAGTGCACATCGTCAGCACGTGCAGACAACAACAGACAGTGCTCCTGTTGTAAGCATGTCCAGTTTTGTGCCAGAAAAAGAGCATATGCGGGAGCTCTGTTTTTCTGCTTCCATTTGAAGAAATCGGCTGCCGAATCGCATCGAATGATTGTGAAGGCCTAAGGTGACAGTGCTGTATCAGAAACAACGTGCAGGGATTGGTTTCGTCCGTTCAAAGATGGCAATTTTGACCTGAGCGACAAGAAGCGTGAAAATCGGCCCAGGAAGGTTGAGGACCATCAATTGCAGGCTCTTTTGGACGAGGACGATACCCAAATGCAAAAGATGCTTGCCGAGCAATTGGGTGTTACTCAAGCAGCCATTTCCATGCATCTACGTGCCATGGGAAAGGTTCAAAAGATCGGAAAATGGGTGCAGCATGAATTAACCGATCAGCAGCTGGAGAGATGCCAAAACACATGTGAAATCTTGCTTGCCAGACAAAAAAGAAAGTCTTTCCTGCATCGGATTGTGACTGGCAATGAAAAGTGGATATATTTCGAGAATCCTAAACACAAGAAATCGTGGGTTGATCCCGGCCAACCATCAACATCTTCCTTGAGAGCAAAATCGCTTCGGCCGGAAGACGATGCTGTGTGTTTGGTGGGATCAACAGGGTATCGTCTACTTTGAGCTGTTGAAACCTGGTGAAACTGTCACTGCCCACCGCTACCACCAACAACTGATCAAATTGCACCGTGCTCTGTGTGACAAAAAGCCGGATTATCAACAAAGACATGACAAGCTGATTTTCCTCCCCCATCACACACGTCAAGACTGGTCCAAAACTACTTGGAGACACGCAACTGGGAGGTGCTACCCCATCCTGCCTATTCACCAGACCTGGCCCCTTCTGACTACTATCTGTTTTCGTCGATGGGCCACGCCCTCGCTGAGCAGCACTTCGATTCGTATGCAGACGTCCAAAAATGGCTTGATGAGTGGTTTGCCTCGAAAGAGAATGACTTTTTTTTGGCGTGGTATAGACAAATTAACCGAGAGGTGGGCAAAATGTGTAGCTCGCGAGGGCAAGTACTTTGAATAAATTTCTTGTTGCTTTCTATGAACAAACCATGCATTTTTCTGACTACAAAACAGCAGATTTAAGCTTATACACCTGGTATACATTCCAGGTGCTATTTCAATCATGTTCAGCAACTAAAAATTATTGCAGAAATTAACAATTCCCTCCATTGATATGTCACATAATCTCCTGAATTCAAGAAATTCTAAGCAAGTATTCCTCTGAGCTAAATTATACAGAACTCAACTATACTTACATGTATGCTTCCATAATCTCCATCATTTCCTTCTTATTCATCTGCTTTGCAAAATCATATGCAGTGAAATCATTTGAAGCTTGTACATTGCAATTTGCACCCAGAGTAAGAAGTTGTTCCACAGTGTTTGTGCTGCCTCGAATTACTGCTACCATGAGTGGTGTTACTGACGTATCAGAATGCTAGGAACAAATAACAACTCATTGATTTTTAAATTGTAACACTGTACCTTCATTTTTTTAAAAAAGTAATATACTTGATGAAGATATTGGTATAATTTTTTTCAAAATTGACAGAGAAACAATGTGAAATTTGCCAGCAAGTAACGGATTGTTGATCTAATATAAAATATGATATTTGATGAACAAGCTAAATGATTAGTTTACCTCCTTAATTAATACTGTACCGTACCGTGGAGGTTCGAGCCTCCCGGGTAAAGTGTAACAATGTTTCTCCTGAAATTTAAGCCTGTATATGGAACTGGTGGCTACCCACTGCCGAGGGAGTAGGAGAGCTTAAATGAGTAGTGTAACTCGGTCTTAGAAAACCTACAGTAACGACTGAGAATTCGTCATGCTGACCACACATCACCCCATAACTGACTGGCAGTCGGTAGGTAGGCACTGGCCCTGGCAGGCTGTTACACCACATGTTATTTTATCATTTTTTATAATGATTAATTAAAACTGTAAACCAAGACACTTACTACTTGTGTGTTAGAAAATGGCATTTGTGAAATTTCCTCTTACATTTCCATGAATAATAATATAATATACACTAAGGATGAACCAATGAATACAAAATGAACTAATAACATATATTGAACTGATATAATATAGAATTGTAAGAGTTACATGAAGAGCTTGAATTGTTCATTCACTGCCTTAACCCGGGAGAACGTGCAGAGCGACATCTTACGAGAGGAGGCACGCACCTTCAAAATGACCACAATCGAATATTTAGGTCTATTGGGCTATTTTCCTCATATTTTTAATTAGTTTCTTATTAATTTTTTGTTTCCTTGTATCTTTTATATTCATTTTCATTTTTTTAATAAAATATATAAAGCTGGCATGAGTTTTCACACTTTTAAAAAAGGTTTTGTTCCTTCTCTAAGAATATAATAGGCGAAGAAAACACGATTTTACCAAAATTTAATAGGTAACATTTTTTGTTCTTATTTATTTTTTATTGTAAGAATACAATATAATTATGAAAAAAAGATAATTGTATATATCTTTGATGCAAAGGTTTTAGAAAGAAGACAATTATGATACTAAATGGTATTTACAATTGTATGTTTTCTACGTTTACTACTACTTTTTTATTTATTTCACCTCTTTACTCCACATCCTCTTCATCGCCATCAAGATTTCCATTTGAAAATTCCGTACATTAAAAAAATATGTGCTCACCGCAGATGCAGAATGAACGTGGATGTATGTTCCTTCCATTTCTGATTCACATTCTTCCCCGCCAAAAAGGTGTCGACTTACTCATTCAAAATGCCTTCCAAGCACTTTATCACGTTTCTCCTCCTCCTCGACTCATTCAAGAAGTCTGTCAATTCAATAATCTTCTTCCGGGTTCACAACAATACAGGAAAATCCAATACAGATCAATTGTTAAATGTATAACACGAGAAGGCGAGCATGGTCAAAAACACCGCACAAGAAACTAAACTCGGCCTTTTAAATGGTAGAAGGCCATTGTAGAAATTGTTGGCTGGCCAGCGCATCTTCTACATGTCCATGATGGATAAGGTGGGGTGTACGAACCAAACAAACATGCGTGTGCAAAAAGGCAAGCAAAGAAAAAAAATTGTGGTCAAATCCCCACCACACACATTCTCCCGAGTTAATTAAATCAATTACTGCAATAAGTATTGCCTTACAAAACTTTAGTACTTGTGCATCTTTAATTTATTCATTTTTAACATAACAAAGATAGCAGAATTTAGCACTAAATTACAGGCTTTTTACAGAAATATTGGATCTGCAAAATTGAGAATTTTACTCAAACTAATAAACCTATATGCCTGTATCCACTGATACTGATATAGTACTGGTTAATCTTTCCCCTCCTTAATATGTACCATTGAACTAACAACTCCAACTAAATAAAAAACAGAACAACACATAAATATTTAACACAACTCCAAGTTTCAAATAATCAAGTATCATGAACATGCCATTACTGTGAAGAAAAAAAGAAAGGTTTGTATCGACAACATACACAATTCTGATCTACAACTAGCTAAACGAATGACATCTTTTCGGTGATCAATATGAACATTTACCTGATAGTCTACAGAAACATTCTCTGACAGAACCAAGTGGAGAAGCTGGGCAAATGCATCTTCAGACCCAGTTACCCAGGCATCCTCTAGGCACCGGTCCATATCCTCCACAAGCCATGGTTCAAGTTCAGTCTTTTCAGGAATAGGCTGTAACCAAAATTGTTTCCATATTAGGAGTACGGTAGCAGAATGGCAACATAAGCAGCTAATTTACTACTACAAAAAACTTACATTGTAATATGCCTATCATAATCCAGAAAGCTCAAAACTTGTAATATTTAATCTACCTTAAAAATGGAAAATATGAGAGTACTGTGTTGGCTGGTAGGGGTTTGTACAGGGGCTGGGCAACAACATAATCATTCGTCTACTGAGAACTTATTGCATACACAAATGCAATACATGCAAGTAATTTCTTTTCAAAATCTTAAGATAACACATCACAATAATCGAGCAACAACTGGCATATAAAAGTGTGAAATGAACGGTGCATAAGCCAGAAAATGTACGAGTAAAAGTGCCTGACTGGACTCAGATCTTATATTATGAATGTTCAAACTATCACACACACTATACAGTGATCTAAAGTCTCAAATACTTGCCCTACTGTAGTGGCTACACACAATGGGAAGTGATGTTATGTGCTTTCGAATGCCTGACCTGTCCTATTTTGTTTACTAATTCACTTCTCGCTCACAAGTCACTTTCTAGTGTTCTTGTCAACTTTATTTTATCTAGAACGTGAACACATTTCTATTCCATGCCATGAATACAATAAAAGCAGTTCGGTACATGTCATGGTTCTGGTTGTCACAGATTATGCTCTATTCAGTGTGTCTCAAAGTCCACCTTTCTTAATGTCTTCTTTTTAATGAGCTTCGATAAATACATGTTCTGAAGGTTGTCACCTCCCAACTGTCAGAATGCGACAAAAACACTTCGAACATGGTTCTAAAAATTGCCAGGGTGCCACAAGAATCTTCATGGTTTGAGAAAAGTGCTCCATCCCTTCCTCCCGGTCCCTCTTGCACCAGCACTTTGCTTCCAAACATCTTCATTAGACTGTCTTTGTGAGGATAACCTTCACTTGCAATTACAATTTTAAAACATTTTACACACACACAAGAAGCAATTCGTACAGAAGGGAAACCTGGACTGATGCTCTGACTTTTGATGGCATGTAGCAGGGGGTGAAAAGGCAAAGTGGGAGAGTGCGGGGCTGTGGAGTTCATCCTTACTGCCTGCACTGTGAACACTCCAAAGCATCATCCATTTTCCTTCAAAACTTATTTTATATGGGTAAGAAGGACAAACTCCACAATCAATACATACAAGCATGTACAGTGGGAGTCAAAGAACAGATTAATACAAATTTTAAAAAATGGCCCAATGTTCAATTCACCCTTCTTGCCTAACATTCCTCATATTTTCTAACACATTATGTGACCTACCTCAGAATACTGTCCTAAAATCGGTGCTGGAATAACCCTCCTTTCAACTTTATTATTGTTTTCTTCAGGTGACTTCTCATTTAGGCACTTTGTCCAGCTCTCCAGTTTTTGCTTCTGCTCTTTTTTCTTCTCCATCTGTGTTTTCACTTTGAGCATTTCTTTACTCATATACCCTGTGCTGAAAGTGGAATTGTTTATTATTGTAGGACATTTCAATAAATGTACAATATGAACCTAGCACTGTAGAATACTATGGTTACTCGTAACCTACCACTGTGCACTGTATGCTATCACGAAAGCACATTTTTAATGTGCTGGTAGGACCCCAAACATTATCGATATTTGCCATAGTGGAGGTGATGTGAAGAACACCATCATCTTCACCCCCACTATGTGAGCACCAAAACTGATCCCATGTAGGGACTCTGTCGGAAAACTTCCTACACAAGATCATCTACCCAGAGAAATGAATCTGGGTCTCCCACATGACAGTAATATAATATCAACATATTTAATGATTATGTATGAAATATGCATTTTCTTCCACTATGTTAAAGAAATAGGTTTAGAGTGATCCAAACATTTTTAGAAAATCAGTCTGTACTTTGCACATAATGAACTAATCATATTGTCTCTAAACTAAAGATTACATGCATGGTCATGCAGAAAAATAAATTCTGAATGAAGAATCACCTATGATGATCAAGTATGATTACTTACAATTTTATTATGTCTTCTAAGAAAACTTCCTTCACTTCATACAGCCTACCAGGTACTGAAATCAAAATAATGTCAAACTATTAGCTACTACTGTCCAAACAAAATTTGAATTTGAATCAAGCAACAAAGCATACAATCATGTTAATGCCAATCCCTGGCTTCAGCAATATTTGGTGTGCATATAAATTTGAATAAAAGTTTGAATATAGTGTTAAAACATAGACATAAGAACTTAAATATCTACAGATTATCCGTGTGGCTATAGTTGTTGTGGACCTATTAATGACAAAGTACTGTACTTTTAGTTGATACTATTTTCATACTCTCTTAAAGTTTTGTGTGTTAATGTGGGTTTTTAAACACTAATTATTAACAAACTAGCAATGCTCTATCAATACAAGCTTTTCTGATACCAATAACAATGGTGAATTGGTCCAATAGATAATTGCAAATAGATTTTATACAATATCAGCCAGTTGTTTCAAGATTATCTTGAAACTGAATGCAGAACACTATGCAGAAAACTCCAAAAATATCAAAACAGTGAAGGATAAAAAATTAAAAAATCTTACCTGTTATCACAGGACAGCCATGAAAATACTTGACAAAAACTTGAGGATCAATGCTTGCCGACATAAGAACTAACCGCAGATTACGGAATTTGGCTAGAGAATCCCGTAACACTATCAGCAGAAAATCTGAGAAACGATCCCTCTCATGAACTTCATCCACAATGATATGAGTAACTGTTGCTAAGCTTGAATCGCCACCCATAAGCGATCGAAGCAGAACTCCATTGGTACAGTACGTAAGAACAGTCTTTGGTGATACCCTGGAATAAAGAATAAACAAAAAAAAAAAGCTGAGAATAAAATTGTGCTGAATCAAGTGTATAAATGTGGAGGTGTGTTTACTATACAACTACAATATGCTCTGTGTGCAATAGGGAGAATTCACACTTACATGCAAATCACAGTGGCTGTAGTAAGGGACACTTCACCATAAATTTGCACATACCCGAGTAGCCATACATTAGGATACATCCAGACTTGCATCCATATCAAGGCTTTTATCATGAACAGATACGTGTGGAAAAGGCTCTGTATTGCATTAGCCAATGAGCACAAAAAGTGTAGAGTGGTAGAAATCAATTGTCTTTTGTTGAGGTAAACTGAATTTGAAGTTTTCCCTTGTTATATCTGCATGCAGCCAGCACTGTCCAATAAGAAGGGCAACTTCAAACGTGCACAAGCAGATCAAGTAGTTCCTCTCTTGCCAATTGCTTTCTTCATGGCCACTAATAAGTTCTCATCAAATTTGTTTCAGTCATCTAGCATAAAAAAAGCTGATATAATCTGATCAGGATCCACTTGGAATTAACTGTAACAATATGATATGGAAACATTCAGTGTGGATGTCAATGAAATCTGGAAATTCCTTCCAGCAGGTGGAGTACGAGAGAGCTATGAGACGAATACCAGCTAGTAGCCACTCTTGCACTGTCCACCATCATGACTTCCTATTTTTTTTAAAGACATAAAACTAAAGAAATTGATGTTTTTGAGTGAAAAACGTGCATGATATGAATACAGGTTTAGAAGAATGGCTCACATCTCATATCATAATCAATCATGTCATAAAAGTCTGGACGTAGCTTTATAGGGCAAAAAAAAGTCCAGTTACAAGTAACAGGCAGGCAAGTGGCAGCTTTAACTCTGGTATGAAAGTATGTATTTATTCCTTCAGGTTTGTTTTCAAGTGGAATGCTACATGTGTGTGTGTGTGTGATATCTCCCTTAACCACAGCCTGATAGTTCGTTAGTTAACAGATCCTTGAATGCAGGCCAATAAGGATAATTTATAGCGTAACAACTTAGTCACTGATTAGTTTAATTTATCTTGGCACTTCCTATTGTTTCGGAAATAACAAATCATGTTTGCTGCATTAAATTGATCTTTCGGTCTACAAAATATCATACTGTAGATGGCTAGGGATGCGGGTGCAGAATGTTTGCTTCCTAGTGTACTTCTCGTCCGGTTTCCTCCGTCTCCTGGATTGCTCCGACTTGCAGAGGAGAATTCCACAGGAAACGGAGGTTGCAAAGTACAGCGGAACTGGCTACTATTTAAGCGAAGGGTGTCCTGTCACCAGGGCTTATTTCAGTTGTAATCAGTTGGTGGATCATTGATAGTAGCAGCCAGTGCCGCCGCCAGGAAGCAGAGGTAAGTGCTGGCGCATCCCTCAGCCACCTACCCTTCTCCTCCTACTCTTATTTTGTTAGCTCAGTAAACGGCAAAACACCATCTGACCTTATCTCATTTCTCCCGAAATAAGTGCTCTATCAATATGGTAAAGTAAACGATTTAAGATACTTGACTACCTGAGATAATGAGCAAATCAAATTATCAAAAACTATGCAACACAGAGTGTGACTTCACTAAGAACCTTACCTGCTTTCTAGTCTGATCTGATATCCTATGGATTGACCCAGCTTCTCATCTCTTTCTACAGCTACCCTCTCACTCACAGAAACTGCGGACAACCTTCTGGGTTGGGTACATATAATACGACATGGCTTGCCAATACTGTGGAAATGGTCCATTATGTATTGGGGAACCTGAATATATAAAATGGTTTCCTTACTATGAATGGAAGAAGTTAAACTGGATCTATTGAATCTTTAATGGATTCAACTAGGTTGAGGATTCTATTAAACAACTTGTCAACCTAACCACAAGGGGTAATTACAATGAAACAAGCACAAATTATCTCAACTGTGACATTTCAGCTTTACTCACCGATTTTACATGAATGTACAATGTATCAATGTACAATTCTGGCTCATTTTATCAGAATTAGAGATGGACATCATATTGAAATACAAGAAAGTATAAAGAGAAGATACAAATGGGGATATACATGAAATGAAGTTCATTGGCAAGATATGCAGAGTAAGCCCATGGATAGAAAGCAGAAATAAGTGGGAAAGACCGAAAGAGACAGGAACAAAAGGTTGACTTCAATGCTGGTCTATCTGGGGGATGGAAACAGTAAATGATGATAACAAAAGGCTGGCATATTAAAAATTTACATCCACAATTGCAGACATGAAATTAAGAGACTTGGCAAAATTTAAGTTATTTTTACATTAATCTAACCCATCAGCTGAATAGGTCCAGAGGTTTGAGCAATGTATGATCTTGTTTGGTAGTACATCTTGGTAATATGCATGAAACAAATGTGACATTAATATAGGGTGAGGCAGTTAAACGGGAAGATTTAAAAAATCACAAAAAATAGAGAACAAATATTAGTTAATTTTTGAACATGAATGTACTGTACATGATGCTGATCACATCACCCCCACTCACGACTGGATCAAGAAAGTGTGGGGCGTTACCCCCACACCCCCATATGCCTTCATGGCATGGTGCTAAGCACAGGGAGCACTTTACCTTTTTTTATGTACTGTACATGAGTTGCAATTACTAGTGTACCTGAAAATGTTCATTTTTTAATATGGTGTCAGTAAGATGACATCCTAGGTGTTGCACACTTTGTCGGAGTCTCAAGTGTAAATCCGCCCATGACGCTTCATAGCATCTTCAACGGAATGTTGTGGATCCCTTGCCGAATTCGCTCCTTCAAATTATCCCTGGTTCTTGGAGGGTTGTCCTTGAATACTTTGGATTTGAGGTAACCCCAAAGGAAAAAGTCAGGAGCCGTCAAACCAAGTGAACGGGCAGCCCACGGAATATCGCCGAATGTGCTGATGAGACGACATGAAATACGAGTCTAAGCACATCCATAGACACTCTGGCAGTATGGTTTGCTGGAAGAGTGCTGTTCATCTGGGTCATAGTCATCAAAGACATGCAGGAAAAAGGTTACCAATATGTCAGTATAACGTCATGGGCATTTACTCTGAGGCTCCAACAATGTGTGTAAAACCAAGGACACCATCTTACTGACACCATATTAAAAAAAATAAACATTTTCCAGGTACACTAGCAATTTCAACTTATGTACAGTACATTCATGTTCAAAAATTAACTAATATTTGCTTTCTCTATTTTTTGTGAATTTTTTAAATCTTCCCGTTTGACTGCCTCACCCGATATTTGTTGATAAGATCATGGGTGTCTATGGTCTTATTTGCCTTAAGATGGTGAATTAATACTTAACACTAGGCAACACTGCATGGTGAGTGTTGCGACATCATGTACAGAATATAGCAATTCTTGGCTTTCACTCGCAATCGCATACACCAACACATTTCTCCCCAGCCAACTGCTTTCATGGCTACCAGTATGACAGATAAATATTGAAAGACATATTTGGGACATTTTACAAAAAGTGGTCCTAGTCCACATAATTAACAAAATGAATTAATATGGAAATTATTATTGTTTTTACTTGCATAAAGGTTTAGTTGTTTGTGAAAGCATATAATTTGTGAACATTTCACTAATAAAAGTTACTAGCGTCTGCAGTCTATATGCCTCACAGACAATTGAAGTCCAAATTTGCTAAATGTTTAAAGCGTCACAAACTTAACGTACTTTTGTTAATGATATTCATGCATTCAACCTATGCCATCATACTCAACGTTTTTTCATTTGTTAGAAGACACCACAAAGTACTTCATAATTGTACGAAATCAGTTCATTATGAATATTTTAATCCAATCTCATCTCTAGAACTTTAAATTTTGGTATAAAATATCACACACGTAATGCTGGAATGCCCCATTTGAGTTTTAAAACTCACAGAGGGGCTAGTAAAGGCAATAATAACATTCAAAAAAAGGCTCAAGAAAATTTCATTGTTGCAATTATACTCTATGCAAGGTGTACACATTACTTTTTTACTTCCAAAAGAAACACTTCACACATTACACGAACATCACTTTCCTCATGTTGCTGGTTTCACAGTTTCAAAGGCTCACTGCATTCATTGTCTGAGATGTCTTGGGTGCAAGTTGTAGCAAGTGGATGCTGTCTTCACAATCACATGACTGGATTTCACATTTCTTCAGAGTTCATGCATCATCTATGTGCTACAGATTGCAGCTTGAGACACTTCAGGCAATGAAGGCAGTTCGAAATTAATAGGTTCAAATAAAAATAACAAGCAACATCAATACAGTGGTTTGCGTGTACATTTTAAGTGGGTTTCCTGCATGACAGCATGAATTTCTCTATCCTAAACTGAACATGTTAGAAACATAATCAACAACCACAAAATAAATACAATGCAAGTAGTACCTGGGTGGTTTTACCAGAACCAGTTTCTCCTGTGATTATAACCACTTGGTTGGAATTGATTTGGCGTACAATTTCATCTCGCATTGGCCATATGGGCAACGTCTGTCTAAAGCTCATCAACTCTGATGAACATGGAGGATATGGAACTTGAGGTATTCCCATATTCAAACGTCCAACTGCTTTGTTTACTTCCTTAACTGGAAAATGATAAATGCCAATTAATATGAAATGTCATCCCTCAATGTTGAAAAAGACTATGTAGGTGTAACCAAAATAATATTTAATATGTTAAGGTAAGATTCTACACATACACACTTGTTTAAAAAAATGGTTAGTAGGAAAAGGCAAAATATTGGAACTAAGGAGGATGTGGGTAATGAAAGTTAGCAAACGTGATGTATCAAGTCCTAAAAACAAACCTGTTATGAATCACAATATTTCCAAATATGGACTTTTACTTCAATTTGTAGTTATCAGCAGCATGTACAACAGCTGCTGTAGCCTTGTTTCAAAGAAATTATATTTTTATGCAGGCACATTTGTGGAAAAGAAAACATAAAGGAGAATGTTGGGTGACAGAAATTACTTAGTGACAAAATCTTGTTCACAAAAATTTTATTTATATTTTAATAGAAACTTTAAAATATGCTGCCCTACTTATAGGAATGCTGCTATGTAATGGTTTGATTCCAGAAATTACCTCACTGGAAAATTACCAATAATTTTACTGATCCAATATACATGTAACTATAAATATATTATAATTTAGTGCACTATTCTATCATTCTATATAAACATATAACTCCATGCCCTGCTTTTTAAAGTAAATGTCTAAATATACAGCTTCTTTTGCATTACAGTCATCTGGTTAACATACATTTATTGAGGATGTCAATGTACAATTTAGATTCTGGAAAGACCATTTGGAATTGTATGAGATCAGTAGAATATCTGTTATCGGTATCGGTATTTAATACAAAAAAGGAAAGTTAAAAACTGTACTTACGTATGTGAGTACAGTTTTTAACTTTCCTTTTTTGTATTCTGGATTTGTGAGTAATACTCGACAAACCTACAAAATGCTATAGGTATCGGTATTTTATATTGGTATTTTATCAGCATTGACAAAAATTCCATATCAGTCTATCCCTAATATACTGTAGATATTACTTGGCAGCTAAGAAAGGGATTTCTAGTTCTATGTTGAATAATCCTGGCAATTTACATAAGTGGCACATATATATAAAACACAGAAATAGGATGAGAAAAGGTGCCAGAAGGGTGGATAAACACAAATGAAAAAGGAGACAGTAAACACTTACCACATTCAAGGAAAAAGTTGGATATTTCGTAGCCTCTGCCACATTTTCAACGAAGAAAAAAGTGGTTCACAGAATGACGAAGAGTAGGAGCACAGAATACTAACTGTAGCGTTGCTACAATGTTGCCAGAGAAAGACGATAGGAAACAAATATAAGGTACTTTCACCAGTGTTTACTGCACAGGGTGGGTGGTTTCGGGGAAGAAGGGAAAAGGTTATTGGTTGGCTCGGTTAATTCCGGGGGGGTATAGTGGCGTGCATGCCTGATATATAGGCCCTTTCCCATTGCCTGCGGAAAGACATGTCTGAGTGGGGGGATGGGGGTAAAAGATGGATTATGGCAACACGGAAACAGTTATTTAGGTGGTGTTATGGCTGTTGGTGTGGATGGCAACTGTGAATTCAGAGTTTTGGGTGGAGGAACGGTGATTATTGATTCTTAGGTTGAAGGGGGTGGAGCTTTTGCCCAGGTAGAAGTTGCCGCAGATTTGTCAGATGAGGGTGTAAATCAGGTTGGATGAGTGGCAGGTGCCCTTGGGGTGAAGAGTGAACTCACCTGCGGCAGTGGGGATCAGGAGGGTGGGGGAGGTGATGAGTATGGGGCAGGTTTGTTGCACGTGTGAGCTCGGGGGAGTGGTGTGGAAGGGGTGGGAGTGTTTTGGACCAAGATGTTCTTGAGGTTATATATATATATGGTATATATGAAATGGACGTACACCTATGCCTGAACACTTTCTAGTACAGTAACAAGTACACTACCCACTATGGACTACCATATGCTAAAATGGTGAACTTTAAATTACTGAAATAAATTTAAAATTTGACATCTGAATGCAAATTAAGCTTATATACAGGGTGGCCCAAAAGTCAGTTTCCCCAGACCAAGGTGAGAACATCCCTGTGGTGATGTAGTCTAAGAATGTTATCTGTGGAAAGACTGCTGAATTATCCTTCACAAGTATCATAATTTTGTTCTCTCCTAGGAGAAACTGACTTTTGGGTCACCCTGTACTTATAAACGAAAATGCACAAGTAGGTATACCGTTTATATATATATATATATATATATATATATATATATATATATATATATATATATATATATATATATATATATATATATCACACATACTTACCAGTATCAGGAGCTAAAAGCCTATCTCTTTCGGTCAATGGAAGCAGCTCCTGCCTTTCTTTATTTGTTAATGGATATTTTGAAAGCAATGAATAGACATACTGGCGAGAGTTACGTACTAACTGGAAAAAAGCATCAGCTTGTACTATTGTTGATCCCTCTCTCTTATACACAGTAACGTAACGAGTTGGACCCTTCCTAGAAAAAGGTTCAAAAATTTCATTCAGTACATTATTCAGATATATCCATAATCAACCAAAACACTACTTTCTGATTTGATTATAACTGGCTATACACACAACAGATAATGGTGCATTTCTTAGGTCATAACAAACGAAAATAACTGGCCCCCTTAACTTGGTGAAACAAGTTACTTTATGCTGTTAGGAATGCACTGGATGAAAGCATGAGTCACGATGCTTTGTATATAGAAAGTTTACACATGATGCTCAGTAGAAGTAGTATTCTTCTGGGAGAAGTAACAATGAGGACTGTCCAGAAAATAAAATCTAATGGACAATTACAGGGTGCCCCAGAGTTATGAAAATTTAATTCCATCATTTTCCCTGACGAAAAAAAAAATGCCCCTTACTTGATGGAGTGCTTAAACAGATGATTAAATCTGTTGATCATTATTTTTCTTAATCTGCCGCCACCTTCCTCTTTAGTTGAACAACTTACAGACATTATAGTTGGACTAATATTACTTATAGAAATATCATTTGGACTTTTCTATAGATAAGTTCTTGATGAAGCAAACAGGCTTCTATGACCATAGGCTTAGAGCCTCATCTGTACTGAACAAAACAAGATATGATTTGTGACAGCCCCCCCCCCCACACACCACTTCAACTATAGTATATTTATATTTATAAATGAATTCACTACACTGTTATTGAAGTAGCCTACGAACTTACCCTCTGCTTTTCGACCGCAGCCCCAATTGCAATGCTAACTGGTGAATGTAAGCCCTCTCATCAGATGTAAGGGAAGATGGGAATTCTAATTCTGCAAAAAAACACAGTTATCAGTATTGTTACTATGGTTCAATTATACCATGGCGAAGTTCATATGTTTAAAAGAAATTAACATTAACAAAGTGAATAATAAATCTGATACTTTAATTTCTTTGGAGAGTTTTATTTAATATACGAGGGTCGTTCAAGGAAAAAGTATCCTTTTTTTTTTTTGGAGATATGAGCCCGATAAATGAAATGAAACTAGCAATGTGTTCTTTCGTCTTTCCTCTTTATTTACACACAATGCAATGTTCTTGCAGGCTAGCGCGCATGCGGGGCATGTGATTAGCGTGAGTCATGCAGTGAGAAATATGCCCTGGCCATAAGGAGTAGCGAGTCATGGCAGAACAACGTGTTTTGGCGGTGTGGAGTAAAGAAGAAGATTCGTTCTGTGATCCGGTATGAGTGGGCAAATGATCTTACTCCTATCGACATCCACAGGAAGTTGGTTGTTGTTTATGGAGAGACTGTAATGTCAGTGTTAGTCAGGTTTCATCGCGTTGGGTCCCACAACAATTCACTGCAGAACATCCCACGACGCGTATGACATGTTGCCTGGATTCTCTGACCCGGTACCACAATGAAGGAAACAACTTTCTCTGCCGTATTGTGACTCAGGATGAGAGCTTCGTTCATCACTACACTCCAGAATTCAAACGGACGTCGATGGAATGGAAACAGCCGTGAAAAGTGTTCTTAGTTCCCTGGACCCCGAATTTTTTACAGATGGCTTTCAAAAACTTGTGCAACAATGGGACAAATGCTTGTGCCGCCTTGGAAATTATGTTGAAAAGTGAGAAAGGACCATGTCACTTGGTGCAACTTGATTTTTGTCTGTAACTTAAGAAATAATATTTTTGCAACATAGGGAAACCTTTTCCTTGAACGACCCTTGTAGTTAGGACTGAATAATCAGTACTCAATTGATTTCAGCTGACTGTTGTATCATTTTATTGGAAAAAGAATTACAGATAAAATATAGCTATAAATAGCCTGTAATGTTGTGCAAAATGTTTCAATTTTCTTGTTTGAATTGTTGTTTCAAGCCCACTATATGCACAGATAGGTTAATTGCACTGGGCCTACAGTTTAAAGTGGGATCCGAACCACTGTGCAATGTGCCTCCGCCAGATATTGAACCTGGGACCTCTTTATTGAAACGGACCATTTTCTTATTATAATTATTGAAATAAACATATAATTCAATAAGTTAGAGTAAATGTGTAAATACACAGATTACCTTTCAAAGGTCAAATCATTGTAGTCAATTGCACACACACATTAATTAAGATTAATGAACCATTCGCGTACCTCAAGGAACACACAACACACAAAATTTTACACCAGATTGGCAGATTACTGGTTATTGATATTGATAATATTTTTATCTGTACTTTATCAGTATTGGCAAAAGTTCAATATCAGTCAATCCCTATTATTTAGTAATATCTTTTCAGAAGATAAATGTGAGAACAATGAAAAAAAATACAAGACATCAAACACTAAACCTAATATTTTTCCCCTAGCTAATGAACATTAAGACAAACACTAGTTATATGGTATATGGATAGTAAACCGAAAAGGTAACTTTCTAAAGAAAACTATGTATGCAGACTGATACAAAATAGAATGAGATTCGGATTTGCAGTATTCTCTAAACAGCAAGAACAGTCCATGTGAAAAGTCCACACTGAATACCAGCATGGTTATCTTTAGTAAGTACACTAAGACAGGTTCAAAGTTAATGGAATCTTAAATGTTACATTTAATGAAGTCCATAACTATAATTTTCACACAAATTATAACCAATAACTGGACATGCAACTTACCTTTTGATTCTTCAGTCACATGAAACTTTTTCAGGGCCAAGTTTACTGCTATCCTTACTTCTTCCCCTACACCACCCCCATTCCTATTATTCTTCTTCTTGGGCATCCTGGTAAAGGCGAGCTCTGAAATATAAATCAACAAATAGTTGAAGACAAAGTGGTGGTTAGAAAAATAGTTTATTTAGTCTTAAAATAACAACATATGGTTTTTGCACATCCGAATCACTTACTGCAGTCAATTATTTTTTCCACGTTCTTTACCGAGATCGAGAATATGTGGGGGCCCTACCCCCATATACCCTAAAAGTGCCTTCATTGCATGGTACTACATGCACAGGGAACTTTATCTTTACCTTACATTCTTTACTGAGCCATGGCCTAGACAGGACACGGACGTGATCAGTGACAAAATAATCCAGTATTAGTGAATCTTATGCAGTAAACCATTATTGCATGAATCAAGTTTCTAAAACATTCTACGGCTTCCCCTTCTGATATTTCTAAATAGTGGACATTGTTACAATCCCCATTGTTCTCCTATTATAACAAAGTTTCAGTGTACCATTTTAATGATGTTTGAAGTTGCAGGAAACAAGTCCTTCACAAAGGAACTCAAAACAGTTTTATTCAAATCATTAATTAATGAATTTTTACTCGAATCAGCATATTCATTTATTCGATGTCCTGATCCCAATAATTTTAATTGTAAATAACTTTCTATTTTTTTAACTTTATTCATTAATTAATACTCTCATAAAGAGTACTAGGTCCATTACATCTAGGCACGCTGACAAATGTAAAATTTGATTTAAATTACTTGAAGACGACTGAATCTATATGTCAAATCACAAACCCTGACACCTTCTGTAAACAAAACCACCTGCATGCAGAAAGCATTGCAAACTCATAGAAGTAAAATAATCCACACGAAAATCCAGCGTTGTTACAGGATTCATTACGTAAGGTAAAACAATGGCAAATTTGTAGTATGAGATACGCTGCTGCAAATGACGTCTCACTTTAAACCCAGTGCTCTTTCTTTTTTTACTTATTGCTTCACCTTTATGGTTAACTCTTTGCACCAGTAATCATTTCCCATAAATTTGGCTTCTTTCTTTGAATATATTTTACTTGCATTTTTAGACAAAATGATATAACATGGTAATGTATATTTCCAAGGATGATATAGATAGGAGTGTATTTGAAATTTGTTTGTACATTTTATGTAAATTGTACCTTATGTAAATAAAATATATAATGGACATAAACAGCCATATGCATTGCTGTAAGTCCAATAAATATATTGATGATGATGATCAAAACAATACAAAAAGTTCGTAAATTGATTGCGGTTGGAAACTTTGACAAGCATCCTAATAACGATATTTGTTCCGCCAAATATAGTGCACTTCGTAAAATAACTTGGTGACATGGCAAGGCAAGATAAGTGTGAACATTTTGTAGTAATATAACTTTCAATGAGCTTAGAGATTTGTGTACATAATGATATTTTATAACATTGGTTATTTTCTAAAAATAATCATGTGAACAGCAAGGAAGTAGTGCAACTTAGTAATATTGCCTGACTTATCCTTAGAAAAATAACATGCCGAGTTCTATGCGTGAGGGAAAGTCTCCGTGTTCTCCGAGCTTGTTTTCAAAACACCAGCAAGGACAGCCTTTGCAAAGGGGTGAGAAACAGATTCTACTCAATATTTATGTAACGTTCTGTCAGTGGTATCCTGAGAAACCAGTAAATGAAGTGGTTAAGTTGGTATCCCAGTGCAGTGGTGTGTCAGTGTCTGCAGTTTTAAGGGTTATGAAAGAGAGAATGACCGGGAGAGTAACAATGTATGCGGCTGCATATTCGTCTGATGTTTTGAGAACGGGTTCTCACATTCAGAGGCTCTTATATAAAACAAATAGGTGCGGCGAACTATGAGTGTAACAGCAGATGATTGCGGTCATGGATCAGCTGACGCGGAGTGATACATCGAATCGGTGAGACCGTTTGTTTACAGAAGGTCTCAGGGATGGTGATTTAGACCTTAATGGAATCTTAGGAGTGGCGTAGTAACATATCGCGAGGGCCCCATTTCTTTTTATTTAATTTGAAATCTCAATGTAGATCAAACAAAATCTTCATTATATTTAAATTATAATAAATTACTGACAAAAATGATAAAATAATTTTATTCACCCTAAAAATGTTTTTCTCTATTTTCCAGATGCTGAAATCTATTATCAATGCCCTCCTTGAGTTGAAAACAAACACAAACATTTAAATGCCTCACACTTGCTTCTTAGCAGTTCGAGGTGCTTTGTTGTTAACATATTAAAATCGGGAGTGTAAGGTGAAGAGTCAAGACAAAGTGCATTTTATTCAATAAAAGAATAAATGGGCAAAAATGTCCAAGCAAGTTAACGTGATTTTTTGGATAAATGTTTCACATGAGAAATAGGACAATAATTTCTACTTTTTTCGGGCCCCTTGGGCTTAGGGACCACCCAACTGTATGTCATGCCCCTGATTTGAGGTATTCATTCAAATTATAATGTTTAAGTAGAATTTAAAAACAGAATGTTTTAATTTTATTGCTCACGAAAATTAGCCTTTCAATCTTATTTTCTAATTTCTGTTTTTGCATCATTTTATAAACCCCATGGAATGTGAGGCCCCTTGCTACACCACTGAATCTTAGTTTCCTCTGGCCAATATCAATAAATTAATCTGGTAAGTGCTGATTTGCATTGCCATGTTCCATTTCGGACACCAAAAAATTCCAGATAATCAGAATATTTTCACTTCTATATATTTGTTAATCAAAATTGCTGCACAAACTGAAGTAATCTGTCAGCCCATCCATCACCCTCCAAATTTGGGAGCAGAAAGGAAAGTGCCCCCCCGAATATTTGACTGCTCACTGCCACTGCTGGGAAAGTATTTCCTGTTATCACAGTCGAACTCAAACAAAATACCATATTTTTGCTTGCCAGATTGGACTGCAAGTTGCTTCACCCTTCCAGCCCTGACTTGAGGCCCCAATGGTTGTAATTCAAATTTGGATGCTGCACAGTTGACAGTTTCCTTTTGGCAGCACTGGCGAGAATTTCCTTGATTGATTGAGTTGGTGTTTTAAGTCCACTTTATGCACAGTAAGACTAATCGGGACTGGACCTACAGTTTACAATGGTAACCGAACCACCATGTGTCTCCACCGGGTATCGAACCTGGGACCCCTTGATTACAAGGTGACGATGCTACCACTGCACCATCGGTGAGGCTCTCAGAGGATTTCCTTTCATCAATGGTTGGTGAGCCTGAATGAAAGGCCATCTTTCCACGTGGTTACCAACTTGGGTAGCAAGTTTCAAACTTCAGGAGAACCTCTCGCAATCTGATATAATTTATACCAGGGCTGGTGGTTGAGAAACACTGTTTTACATACTTCATCATTATCCAAACCTTCCCAAAAACGTTATTTTCGGAATGCATGATACCATCCAAATATGTAACAAAATTCTCTTTGGACACACCCAACGTATGGCCTCCATAATAATAATATTAAAAAAAGTCTACTGTAGAATTTTTAAGTATCTTTTTATCAATGCCTTTTCCACACACCATGACTTCTCCATATGCCAATAACCACACAACAAAGAAGTATACTGACCAAGATTCTTACATCCCACTTACGAATGTATATGTTTCGTAATAATGTCACCTTGTAATCAAGGGACACTGGGTTTCATACCTGGTGGAGGCACAGAATGGTTTGGATCCTACTTTAAAACAGTGCATCAAGCCCTGGTTAGCCTATCTGAGCATAAAGTAGGTTTAAAACTGAAACACAGACATGCTTCTCAGCAAGCACAGCCTACATTATGCCTGTTGCCAGAGTCACCTCCTATATGATTAAGCGAGTTTGTTAAGCAAGACAGGTTTAGTGTTCTTAGGATTACAATTACACTATATGTGCTTGCAACAACAGGTAGTTGGATTAATTAGATTTCATTGGCTTAGTCTTTCTGTACTTTCCTTGTTTTCCTGTTTGTGTATACTTGAGGTTACTTGTAGTTTGTGTTTGGAAACATTTTATACTCTATAGCAAGCTAATGCTCAACATCCCTGTTGCTTGTTATAACTATATGGTGCAGTGATGTACATTGTACTCAATGTCCAAAACAACTGCTACACTGTCATATCTTGCAAATGAAATCCAGAGTTATATGTATACAGGGTCTCACAAAAAACTTCAACAACATTTGGGTGCTGGTAGATACCATAGAAACAAGGGACTTTCGTTACAAACATTACCTCAAAAGTGCTTAGTTTCTGTGCAATAAGAGCTAAAAATCTAACATCTATGCAAACAATCACTCTGACGTAACTTCCAGGAATGCATGGCAGGGTTGCCACTAGCGTTCCTTGACAAGAAAGAAAAGTTCAAAAGAGCAACTTGAGAGTCTTACCTGAGAAAAATCAAAAAGATTAGTGATACTTGAAATGTTATAAGAAGCATTTACTGTATTTATAAACTGACCAAGACAAAGAATAGTTGGACTGAAATTCAAGATGAATTACAGTGAGTTCATTGCTTGTACGAGTTTATTCAGCACTTCAAGATATTGATTGGCATTGGTTAATAAAGAGAGATCGTCGTAACTCATGCTCTTTGCACGTGTGGGAATTAGTTTCTCATTTCGTGTCTTTGCTTCTCATCGTTATCACTGAATGAGAAAGATTAGCAAGCAAACAGAAACAATTGAGTACATGTCATAAGTTGTACATATTTTTCATTCAATATATAAACTTGATATCAACATTGGAATGCAAGATTACTTTTTAGGAAGGCCCCGAAATGTCAACTATTAGATCACCTTGGAAACAACGTTTTAGCAGATGAACGAGATTCTAATATCTGGATCAATTTCCAGCATAATCCTTGTGAATTTCTGTTTTCTTACTTTACGTCATTTTTCTGTCCTTTCAGGAAAATCACGAGGATGACCGCATTTGCCGACCACCAAGTGTGCTTGGTCACCGAGGTGGCTCAAGAATATTTCTCTGGAGCTTTTTATTGTCTTGTGTTGCCATCATCATTATTTTCTTTTCAGTATGATGGTTTGATCTCTTTTACATGATGAACTAGATTAATAACACTAAAAAAGGTAAGGTAAATTTCCCCGAGCACATAACACTGTGCCACAAAGGCACATTTAGAGGATGGGAGGGCCCTATATATCCTCAATCTTGGCCATTTTGAAGGTGATGTGATCAGCACCACATTCTGTGTTTTTATACCCCAGGATTGCACCAAGGTACCCATTGATTTTAGGCTGGGTGAGCCCCAGAGCAGTTTTATGCAGGGACAAGGCTGGAAAAGTTCCGACCTTAGATCAACCACCCAGGGAATCAAACCCGGGTCTCCCACGTGGCAGTCAGATGCCATACCGACTACACTATCATGGCTCTAATGCTAGCATACATATGTATAATTTTCAAATAAATAAATTGTTATAACATTACAGTTTGCCATCCAAATTATGTTGCACCTTTCACTGATAATGAGACAAGAGCAGTTATATTTCACAAGTATTTGTAAAAATGAGGTTAATCAGAAATTCAAAATACCCCAGTGATTTCTTCAATTGATCATGAGAGAAATACTTTCATGACCTGTAGAAAATTCAGCATTCGATGACCTAACAAAATCACTCACACCGCTATACCAATAAATTGCTATGGTTTGTAAGGGATAATAATATCACCAGTATTTTGTGTAATTACTAGGGAATGGATTTTAAGGTGCAGCACATTTCCAAAAATATAGCTGTTTTTATACCGATCGTTTGAGATAAGTATTTTAGGACATGGAATGAAGTAAAATGAACACACTTTGTTGCACTTTTTCGTGAAATTAACAAATTATTCCCTTTTTACCCCCTCTTTGACGCTTCAGCACCTTTTCCCTTCCTTTTCCTTCATGTTGGAAAGAAAAATAAATGATTTTCACTCCTCTTGAGTAGCTACATAAAATGCTATAGTCTCATTTTGTAGAGCAGAACGAGAGCTCTAAAATGGTATAATATAAATTATACTATGTTTACCATTAATTATATTATTGGCTACAGTGTTGAATAAAGAATGTTCATGTAACTGGTTTAGACCTGAATGAATGCATATTATCACTACCTTTTTGAAAACATTTTCAGAACGTATTATCTTTCTTCAATATAAATATGCCTCATCAGAGACCCAAGTTCAATACCACATAAAAGTTTCAGCGTATACTTCAGTTAATTACCATTTTTAATGTACTTATTCGATTTAGTCATTGTCATGAGGATCCACGAAACCCTAATCAAATGCAACTAGTTCTTTGCAAAAATCATCTCACATCAGTTACAGATTCTCATGTTGATATATATTATAAAATACATTATTGTATGTGGTGAACTAGCAGTTATGGCCAATGTATATATTCTGTGCATAGCAACGATTATGCATCTTGTTTATATGTCTTATGGATGATTTAAGTTTTAATCATGTAATCCACCTTGTTACAAATTTTAATATATTAATTATGAAGTTCCAATCTTGAGATAATTATTTCTGTTTATGTCATAAATATTAGGACATAACAAAATGGCGACGAGGATTAAAGAAGATAAATAATTACTACTGTAAGTAGAATTATAGTAATTAAGTCCAAGTGAGCCAGTATGGAAAAACACATAAGTTTTATACCTGCATTTGAGGCTTATGACCCAAGCCAGGATATAAATTCGTATATTAAAAGATTCAAGGCTTTTGTTGAGGCTAACGATATACAAGAAAGGAAACGAGTGTTTACTCTTATTTCTGTAATCGGTAGTTTACCATATCAAGAGCTTGAACACAGATTAAGTCCAAAGGATCCACAAGATTGCACCTTGGAGGAATTCTTTGATACACTGCGAAAAATATATGCACCACAGGTTAATAAATGGATTCAAAGATTCGCTTTTATGCAAATAAAGCAAGAGCAAAGTGAGACAGCTACATCGTACATAAATCGTTTAAAAGTTGCTGCAATAACTTGTGAGTTTACAACAGATGAATTAGACACTCGTCTTAGAGAAAAACTTGTGTTTGGAATACCCGATAGTATACTAAAAGATAGATTACTGTCAGACATGCCCAACACATTCGAAAAGGTTTGTGATGTAGTACTCCAACATGAGATAATACGCACAAATAAAAATAAAGTCAATCAAAATGCATTTTTGGTAGGTGAAAATAAGCAAATACAAGGCTCACGTAGATTCGGTACAAACAATTCGTTTGCTAAAGCTCATTTTTCAAAGAATCAACAAGATACAAGAGAATCAAGATTCGGAACAAATAATGCATCCAAAGGCAAGACACAATCTAAACCCCATACTGAATTTAGCCAAAAATTTGTATCACGGCAAAATCAGGCAAATGATATAAAATGTAAATGCTGTGCAAGGTTAGGTTGTACATTCAAAGAGAACTGTCCTGCATTCAATGCTATTTGCAGTTTCTGTAAGAAGAAAGGGCATTTCTTGGCTGCATGTTTCGATAGAAATAAACAATGCAAGGAACCTGCAGTCAATTTATCTAGTATTTATAAAGGAAATTGTGAAATGAGAAACAGTAATTTGGATACCAAAGGTAATGGTTATGGAGAACGCAATTCTCAACTTAGCTTATTCTCTGTGCAAGAAGATGGTACATATACTTTTTTAACTACAAACACGCAACAAATGTACAATAAAAAGGCAAACGAATCTATTTCTAATTTGCAACATGCATCTGATCAGATTTCATTGAGAAATGAACGTTTACCTTTGTACATTGATATTATAATACAAGACCAATCGTTAGAAGCTATTATCGATTCTGGTAGTTTTGCTAATTTCATTTCCAAAGATTTGTTAACCAATCTTATTGGCAACTTCACACTGAGTCCGTTATTAAATTCATATACTTCGATATCAGGTGAAAGATTGTGTTTATTAGGCCAATTAAGCTTAAAACTTTACTATCATGGCAAAATGTACATGATGCCTTTTGTTGTTGGCGATAAGATTAATACAAATATATTAATTGGCAGAGTTGGAATGAACATATTATTTGGTGATTGGCGCAGCAAACTTCTAAATGAGTTTCCTGAAACTGATTACATTCAAAATGAAGATTCTACACATGTTTGCTTAGGTCTGGAATCAAAAGATTCGCTACCAGATGCTTGTTCGAAAATTCAGCGTTCAGGCATAATGGATACTCCAAAGGTACATCAACAGAGGATTGATGACGTGGGTGAATGTTCACGAACATCAAATGTGCAAGGGGAAAATAGCAAAGTCATGATTCTGAACAAACATAAAGCCGACGTACATAATTCAAGTAATATTAAACAAATGAACATTGAAGACTGTCGTTCACAATTACTGACATCTTTTGCAGAATTGTTTAATGAGGATATTAGTACACCCATTAAAGATTTCAAGGTATCAATACCTTTACAGACGAATGCTAGGCCTGTGTTCAGGAAAGCATACAGAATAGCATATTCATTACGGGATCAAATAAAACAAGAAATAGATAATATGTGTAAGCAGAATATTATAGCTCCTATAGAACATTCAGAATGGGCTAGTCCTATTGTGCCAGTTAAGAAATCAAATAATTCTATACGTATCTGTGTAGACTACTCGAAGACGGTCAATTTTCAAACCGATGGTTTAGTGTATCCTCTACCAGATTTTCCTGATATTTTACAAAAAGTTAAAATAGGAAAGTACTACACCAGGCTTGATTTACGTTCAGCATTTTTACAAGTTAGTTTGCATCCAGACTCACAAAACATATTATGTTTAAATTATGATTCTCACTTGTACAGAATGCAACGTTTACCATTTGGTACAAATGTTTCGTCTCAGCTTTTCCAACAGGTAATTGATTTAATTTTAACAGGATTGGAAAGAGTTGCAGCATTTATTGATGATGTTATCATTTCTGGAGATAGTCTACAAGAATGTTTCCTAAGAACAAAACAAGTTCTGGAACTCTTTAAAGATTATAATGTTAAGGTCAATTTAAGTAAATCTGAATTCCTAGTGCAAGAAGTTATTTACTTAGGAAGACGTTTTACGGCAAATGGAATCACACCAACTGAAAAGCACGTGCGTGCTATTTTAGAAAGTCCAGAGCCAAAGGATAAGGTACAACTGCAAAGTTTTTTAGGGATGGTTGCATTTCAAAGCCGTTTTCTACACAACTTGTCATCTACAATACCACACCTATATCGACTTCTGAGGAAAGGCGAAAAATGGTTGTGGTCTAATCAATGTATATCGGAATTTAAGGCTGTTAAAGATAAGATTGTTCGGACACCTGCTATAATTCCTTTCGATCCTTCAAAAGAAATAATCCTAGAAACTGATAGTTCTTGCTACGGTGTTGGAGGACGATTAGGGCACAAGATAAATGGCGAACATCGAACAGTGGCGTGTTTTTCAGCTACACTTTCACCTGCTCAGAAGAATTACTGTCAGGGAGAAAGAGAGGCATTAGCCATTGTTTCGTCTGTGAAACATTTTTACTTATATCTGGCAGGTCAAAAGTTTACAATATACACTGATTCAACGACTGCAAAATCATTGCTTGATTCGAATACACCAGTGCCAATGCAACACAATGCACGTTGGCAGAGATGGAAAATATTCATGGCATCTCTGAATTACGAAATAGTGTATTCTAAGAAAGTTCCAATAGCAGATGCTTTGTCAAGATTACCACTACCTGAAGAATTGCAATCAGATTTGGTTTTGACAGCGTATGCAGATCTAGAACAAAAGTTACAACCATTACGCATATCTGAGATCAAGGAGCATACAAAAGGCGATAGTTTGTTGTCTAAAATAACAATTTACGTTAAGAATGGTTGGCCAAGACGAATTGATCCACAAATCAATGAGGAAGCAGTAGCTTTATGGAAGAAACGTCTGGAACTATCAACAGAAGATGGATTGTTGATGTGGGGAAATAGAATTATATTGCCAGAGACACTGCGATGCAAGTTTCTGACTCAAATTCATGGCCTTCACAGTGGCGTAGTGAGATTAAAACAGATTTGCAGAGATTTAGTTTGGTGGCCTAAAATGACTTCTGACATTGAAAGTTTTGTTGCAAAATGTGATGCTTGTCAGACGAATGCAAGAGCTCCAGCAAAACGACAATTTACATCATGGACACCGACATCACAACCCATGGAACGTTTACATGTCGATCATTTCTATTTCAATGGTTATTTATTCCTATTGTGTGTTGATGCTCACACGAAATTTTTGAATGTTTGGCAATGTTCTAATTTAACGGCTCAGGAAGCAATTAGACATTTAAAAAGCCAATTTTACATACTTGGTTCTCCAAAAGAGTTAGTCTCAGATAATGGACAACCCTTTGCAAGTGAACAATTTAAGATGTTCTGCCAAAGGTTGGGCATTGAACTAAAGCATTCCTGCCCATATAAACCTTCGGGAAACGGGTTGGCTGAGAGAACAGTCAATACCGTGAAAAGGTATCTAACCCTCATAGGAGATTTTCCAAAAGGGGATGTTAGAAAATTAAACACTGAAGTAGAATCACTACTGCGTACAGTAATACACTGGCATAACAACACTCCATTGCCATCAACTGGAACATCTCCAAGTTCATTAATGTTTTCTTACAACACTGCAAGTAATATAATCATTAAAGATGACACTGAAAATGTTCATTATGAATGTGAGAAATTTTCAATTGGAAATAAAGTATATTATTACTGTCCTGAAAGAAAGATATATCGGAAAGGAGAGATTATTGAAAGATGCAGTTTTGCTGTGTATAAAGTAAGAGATGTAGAAAGTGGCAGATACAGAAATGTACACTATTCATTTTTAAAGATTCTCCATGAAACAGGAGGAGATTCAAATCAGTCAGAAATATCCAAGGAATATGACGATAGTGCATATCATGCATATTTATATCCTCCAATTAAAAATGAAATGCATCGGCAGGAACTAAGCGACAGTGAAGAACACAATGGTCACAGTTCGTCTCCGAAGCAAGAAAGTAGCTCATATTCGAAGGAAGCGAGCAGACTTGGTCCAGGAACAAGTTCGTCTTCGAAGGGAGGAAGTGATTTTGTAAGAAGGAAATCTCAAAGAGTAAAAAGGCCAAGAGCGTTTTACCCTCTTAAGTTTGTTTTCTCTAGAAGGGGAGAAGATTGATATATATTATAAAATACATTATTGTATGTGGTGAACTAGCAGTTATGGCCAATGTATATATTCTGTGCATAGCAACGATTATGCATCTTGTTTATATGTCTTATGGATGATTTAAGTTTTAATCATGTAATCCACCTTGTTACAAGTTTTAATATATTAATTATGAAGTTCCAATCTTGAGATAATTATTTCTGTTTATGTCATAAATATTAGGACATAACACATGTGCACTGAATAATGAATTGGATTGACTGTTCTATGACAAAAATACAAAATTAAACTCTGAATATTTAAAATTTTTGATGAACTTCCAAATACATCTAAATGTATAGTATCTAAATGACACCAATTCCTACGACATTATGAATGGGTTTAATTCATTTTTTAAGTAACTCTCATTACTCTCAGATAAACATATTTTTTTCCAGCATCTGTATCAATGTATTCCACCCATCGCATCTGGCCCTGCATAGCTGAATATCCAATAATGAAAATTGACAGATCTTGATTGATTGATTTGTTGTTTTGAGTCCACTTTATGCACAGTAAGACTAATCGGGACTGGACCTACAGTTTAAAGTGGGATCCGAACCACTTGTGCCTCCACCGGGTATCAAACCCAGGACCCCTTGATTACAAGGCAAAAATTGACAGATCTTACCTCCATTATGATATCATACGACACACAAAGACCAGTGCATCCATTTTGAATACGGGATTTTATCCCTCTCATCCAGAAAGCACCAGATCTTAACTCCTATGTCATCTTAGTGGAAATTAGCCACTACACTAACTCTCAAGTTCATCCCACACGTGTATTCCAAACTACACAAAGAATTGTCTTTCGATATGACATCTCAAATGACATTTAAATGGCCAATCACTTTTATGAAGTGTTTCTTCACTACACATCATGAACATATGTCAAAGCTCTATACTATTTGCAACCTGTAATCCCAATCTCAAAAAACACCAGACTGAAAAAATAATTTCTCTCTCCTCTTTTCCACCTTTGACTGCAAAACATCAAACTTCTGTTTCTTGAGCAGTCTCTTTGCTCTTGTTTCACAACATTCTTCCTCCCTCACAGATCCAAGCGAAACTTGTTGCCAAATTCATTCATTCTTTCTTTATACTAAGCAAAGGCAGTTCATTGTTGCAATGCAATATTTTGTTTACAACTCTGGTTTCACTGTCAGCTGTTTGCCCTTTCTTTCCCACCCTTGCTTTGCTCGGAACAGTATGAGGTGTGAGAGATTATCAAAATTTACATTTCTAAAAACAATCCCACAAATTTGCAATGCTCCTGACTCTGTCACACAACAAAGACTGGAAAGCAATTGCAACCCTACATTATGAAGAGGAAAATCAATGCATGCTTCTAGGTACTATTTCTCAATTTCTAGTGCGAAGTGAGTCCGATTGCCATAAGAGACTTTTTGCATTTTCTACTTGTCTCCGAGAACAGCACCACAAAGGTGTTCACTTTGAAGGTCATTTATGTGAACGTCATTTGTCAAGAGAGAAATTCAAAAACAGGTAGGTGATGTGATCCGGGAACATTTTATGTTGTGAAGAAATGGCATTCAATGAATAAATATAATAAAAACTAATTACATTACACATTAATTTGGGTATGTACGTGTGAATAGGCAGCAGCCGCTACTGCATGAAGCACTGAACAGAGAAGGCAAAGATTTCACGATATTGCCAGGAAATTTCCACCCATCACTTTGGATAAACTTATCAATGGTAATTTTGTTGACCCACAAATCAGAAAATTGATAACCAACAGGCAATTTGAAAATACCATGACACAAGTGAAAGATGCAGGGGAATGTTTCTAAGACATAATTGCAAACTTTTTCGGAAATAAACACTAACAATCATGAACAGTATGTGCAGAACATGTTGAACATCTTCAATAATCTTGATTACAAAATGAGTCTCAAAATACATATTTTGTACTCGCACCTGGATTTTCTTTCCAAGTAATCTTGAAGACTTCAGCAAGGAACCTGGCAAGCAATTTCACAAAGACATTGCAGAAATGAAAAAAGAAACTAGGGCAGGTGGAATGAAAGTATGATGGCAGATTACTGCTGGATGCTAAAAATGTGATACAGACAGGAAGTTGAGGCGAGGAGGTTACAGACATTATTTTCTTTATGATTACATTATATTAGTCTATTTCTTTCCTAAAAACACTTCTCATATGACAGAAAATGCTTTTTAAGCCTCTATTAAAGGCCACATTACTGATATGATAGGGTTAAATTCAACACGTAGCCCTTTACTTTCACGCATGGAATATACCTGAATATACCTGTATGGTGTGTAAAATGTATTGGTATCATTATTAGGGTTGATCGGATACCACTTTGAACCGATATTGATACTTTCACTGATTCCCACTGATACTGATACTTGTATAATTCCAATTAAAAATAACAAAGGCTAGTTAACTGAGTCATACTAACTCATCACATCACAGGGGCCTCCCCGTGGCACAGTGGTTGCGTCCTCGCTTTGTAATCAAGGGGTCCCGGGTTATACCCGGTGGAGGCACGTAGTGGTTCGGATCCCAATTTAAACTGTAGGTCCAGTCCCGATTAGCCTTACTGTGCATAAAGTGGACTTAAAACACTAAATCAAAACAAAAATCATCACATCACATTTCTCTAATGACTTCAATTAACTTCCAAATTATTCTCATGTTGCGTCATAACACTTTAAAATGTCTTGAGATATTTGTTAATATTTTCATGTGAACTTCTGATATGATCCATATTTTTATGTGACGTCACCAGTAGAAGATATGTCACTAAGGTATTTATTTTTGTAAAAGAAAGCGTAATTTCTTTATTATATGTAATAATCCACCTTGTCTGTAATGTATATCTTTTGTTTAATGTTTATTGTATTTTATGCTCTGTTATGAGTAGTTTAATGTATCTTCATGTTTGCAAGAGTGCACTATACGAATTTGTATTTCTAAAGATGTATAGATGTCAGTTTTGTTGATAGTATCCTTTTGTAGATAGTGAGTGATTCATCTGTACTTTAATCTGTGTTCTCGAAAAGAGTATAAAAGCGAGGATATCACGTAAGAGATCATCACATTTTTTGCCATGGATCGACGAAGCTTTAAACTTAAAAAGAACTCCTCGGTGTTGTGCATACATCTTGGTATGGTAGTTCGGGGTGCAAGCTAGGCCTATGTGATCATAGGTACGCCGATAGCCATGCATTGATGATATGCACAATACTGCAACCATTCTACGTCAAATAATAAAGTTAGCCTAAGGATTAATTTAAAAATAAAAGGCTAAAGAGCAAATATTGGCTCAGTTATCATTGCATATCTCTTGGTGTGGTAGTTCGGGGCGCAAGCTAGGTCTATGTGATCATAGGCTTGCCGATAGCCACACATTCGAGTTTTGAGTCAATTCATCGACAAAGCGAAATCCTCGCCTTCATCTCAAGTATATTTGCATTATAATTGCAATAAATAAAGAATAAAACCTTTCAGTTTATACATACTGCAGTAATGTGGTTTTATTTCTCTGTGCTGTGAATATTGTCTTTACCTAACACTATTCCTGTACCTGAGAGGAGTCTGTGTACTTCACCAAGTCTCATCGTTCACCGGTGAGTATTATTAAGTTAATATTAATAGTATAATAATACGACGCAAATAAATACTAGAACGTTTCAAGTGGCAGCTCAACATGTTGGCTCGATATTGTAGTGTACAGTGCTATCCTTTTGTATTTCCGGACGTAGGGGAGGGAAACTCTCCTTCCAGACAGGTAGGACGTTGTTCGCTGGGTACGAGCCAAGTAACGTCTGTGTTGAAAGGTTTCATCCACCTGACGCTCGTGAAATAGCAGGCAAACTACATTTGCAGAACCGGTTTCTCGTGCTGAATGGGGGGAGGGGGAGAGATAGATGGAGGTATACAGCGAAATAAACACCTGCGTGTTTGTTACTTTTAATGGCAGCACTGAAAAATGCACATGTATATTTGAAGAGCAGGAAGGCTTTAGATCGTGAGTTTGAATCCTCTGAAAAACACATTTTGATGCCATGTCAGCTTATATGCCTTGATAGTTCATTGGTATAGCACAAAGGAAAATCAAAATATTTCGTGTTGAGAAAGGAATCTTTAATGACTGCTCAATCCAGTTATTATTACAAGTATTTGCTAAGAGAAGAGGAAGGAAGCTGTAACAGGAATTTGACCCTCCAGTAGACTTGCCAACTTCAAAAAAATAAAATTCCGGGAGATTTCTTTGCAGCTTTTGAACGCTTTAGATTAAAATGTTATGGAAGATTAATGCCCTGAATGTTAGCTGTGGACTTTCTATTGCAGGGTGCGAAATCATATAAGACTGTTGGGGGTGGGGGAGAAAGATCTTAATCTACAAACGCCCCTCCCCACAAACATACATATAATTTATACGATATACATATTCATAATGTTATTAAAAGTAAAAATAAATTACTAACTTAAAAATGTATTATTAATTATCCATAAATAAACAAATTTGTTATTGTTAAATATCAGATATTATAAAGTAGCAAACTACGTCCTTTACTAATTGGTTAAAGATGTTAATAAATTATGAAATAGTTGAAGTGGTTTTATTATGTGTAAGTTTTTATTAAGTTTTTGCTTTATGTTCATATAAATCAATTAGATTTCATAGTTATTATTGTTTTGCATTCTTGTTTTACTTTTATTGTGTGTATTGAAGTAGAATTGTTAATGATCTCTTGAGAGAGAAAAAACATTGAACACTCACAACTACACTAATTTGTGTATGTATTCGATATTATTCTTAGCACAGTATAGTTCAAATTAAAAGTAATTGCTTATCTCTTGTTTGTTGTAACAAAAACTCTCCCCGCCCCCGAAAATGTTTGGTGGGGGAAATACCCCGTCCCCCAGGATTTTGAAACCTGTTTTATTGGGAATACAAAATTTTATCAAAGCAACAGAGCAACCACAATTTGTAACTAAACAGATCAAAATTAATATACTCTACAGTCTTACACGTATAGGGCCTCTACATTCCTTTTCAAACTGACTCTTTTAACCAATCGAAATAACTATTCCACGCATTATTGAATTGCATTGTAGTAATACTTTCTTTTCTTTTCTCACGATCTGAAACTGGTAATGACAAGAACTGATAACCACACTGTGCAATAACGAACTAAATCTGAATAAAGAACCAAAATTGGGTGCAGGGAAATAAGGAAGTCTCGAGACAATGCCTTTCTCTTCGTTTTCTGCCCGACCCTGTGGCCGAGTGGTGAAAAGTGTAAAAGTGAGAAAAAGAGTGAATGGTGGGGGATACCTCCGTGTAGGGGGTATTTCCTTTTTTTTTTTTTTAAAAAAAAAAAAAAGTGGTTATCGCGATGCGACGCCAAGGGTCCCGGTTCGAATTCCGGTCGGGTTTGGTTGTTTGTGAATGTCCATTCATCAATTTCATCATTTCATCACTCATCCCCATCTTCGCAAATTAGCCAAGAGGCACAAAACGCGAAGTAAAACAAACTAAATCAAATCAAATCAAATCTTCGTTTTCTGCACCTGTGGTGTAAACGCTTTGGGGCAACAATATGTTTAAATTTTCTATCTCTCCTTCATCTCACTCAGATAAATATGGACTAATTTTTCATGAACCTTCGAAATAATATTTTGAAGTTTAATTGTTTCTTTTGCAATAACAAGTCTCTTAACTCTGTTAGTGAATACCAATTGAAAAAAGAAAAATGATAATAATGAAAATGTAATAATACTCAATCTTGTCATGCCGGGAGAAAACAAAATTTGTCCTGGAGACCGGGAGAGTGAGTTCGGTCCCAGGAGACTCTCGGTCATTCCGAGAGGGTTGACAAGCCTAGTTTCAAGTCAACTTTGTGCACAAATAGGCTAATCGAGGCTAGACGTCGGAGCCCCTTCGTTTTGTTACACTGGGGAGGACCTAGCTGCAACATGTGAACTGCATGTCAACTTCCATTATTTACCGCGTATATTTTATTATAAATAGTTAAAACAGTTGGGAAAATATACATTAAACGTGTGTATAATCAAAACCCATCTACGCCAAGGGTCCCGGGTTCGAATCCCGGTCGGGCTTGGTTGTTTGTGAATGTCCATTCATCAATTTCATCATTTCATCACTCATCCCCATCTTCGCAAATTAGCCAAGAGGCACAAAACGCGAAGTAAAATAAACTAAATCAAATCAAATCAAAACCCATCTACAATAAGATAATCCAACAGCCACAGCAACTTTGTTGGAGGCGAAATACAAAAAATAGTTTATTACATTGCGCAAGTCTACGTGGACAATATTTCCATTTTGAAATTGTAATGTAGGCAACTGTTTATCTACACTTGACAGTAAGTTTATTGCTGAGAACTAATATGGAAACAGCTTTCTCGAGCAACGTATCTTCGCCATCGTAGAGCTACATTAAAAAAAGTAATAATGTGTTGATTTTGTTTAATGCTCCAATTAAGAAATTTTGGCGAGGAACATTAATTTTGTGAACACGATAACACTAAGACTGAGCGGAAATTGTCATAGCTGCTAGATACTTCAAATGGTCGGTTGCGTATTGTGAATGAGAGAAATCAGTTGCAGTGTTTCACGATGCCAGAATTTAAACCTACTGCAACAAAATGTTAGCTCATACGTTTGGCGTGCATGGGAGTCGTCATGAATTTTATTAGAGGTGGTGAGTCCATGATTCTCTGAAGAAATTCGGCAGGCTAGAGAGATGGACTTTGATGAGTTCCGGCGTAGCTTGGCAGCCGATGTTAATAAAGCTACGGAAAGTGTTCGCATCGATGTAGAGGATATTAATTCGAGATTCACTGAGGAGTGCAATAAGATTATTGAAAAACAGCTGACGATGGAACAGATATTGGCCGAGGCCGAGACTGACAAAATACAGTTCCGGGCTGAGGTCCAAGAAAATATTAGTCAGATTTCCGTAGTTGTGTCTCAAAGAAGCAAGGATGTTGAGGAAATAAAGACTCAAGTAGAACAACTTACGAATCAGTTAGAGACTATGCACGTTTCCCGGCAAACGGAAACAGAAACTGGATCTCGAACAGCTGGTCATCCATCTGCAGTTGTTGAGAGAGCAGTGTTGCCAACCATTAACATTGAACTAAATGAAGCGATGGACAGAACAGGTGGAGAGAGAACTAGAAAAGACAAACAAGTATGTCGCCAACGAGTTACTGCTGATTCAAGGGCTAATGAAGTGGCATCTGCTGTTCCACCTACCTTTAGTCTCTCGGGCGATGACAAGAGGTTACAGAGAGTGTGAATCTCGCAGGACACGGCATCGTCCTTATGAAGAAGAGGCAAAGAGGAAACGTCCAGAAAGGAAGAAAGATCGCAGTTCCTCCTCTCCCAGCACCAGCTCTGACTCTCAGTATCAAGCAAACATCAGGAAGCGAACACGAAGGCATGGAAATGTGAGAAGCAGGTCAGATGAGTCACCAACGACAGGAACCCCAAGGATGGCAGACCTTAATTCCTTGTCCAAGTTCAAGGGAGACCTGGAAGCCCAGAATGCTGAACAGTATTTAAAAGAACTTAATATCAACTTTGATTTAATGCAAGTTCCATACGAATACCGATTGGAAATTATTCCTCGGTTATTCAAAGGCCAGGCTGAGCATTGGTTTCAAGCAAATCAGTTGGAGTTCAGGTCCTATTCTGATTTCTGCCGCCGCTTTCGCAAGCAATATGCTTCTGAAGAGGCCAAAGAGAGGCAGCTGACGGCAGTGAGATCTCGCAGATATTCAAAGCAGTCTGGTATGAGTATGGAGGAATACGCATGGTCCATTTACTCAGCCTACCGCAATCTGTCTGCCCGTTATGTAGAACCAGAGATAGTGAACTTAATCATCTCCCAGCTTCCATATAGAGTCCGCAGTTTGAGTTTGGCTAATTCTCCTCGAACTGTACGACAGCTTGCTGATTTTTTGAAAAGATTCGAGGTGCTTGAGGAGCAGGACAGTTGGAAGCCTGTGTGGAATAGGGAAGGTGCAGGCCAGGGAAATGCTCCCAGACAAAATAGAATTGGAAACCAACAACCCAGAGTCAGATAAGTTATGCAGAACCAGAGGAATGGATATTCCAATTACAACAGACGACGTAATCCTCAGAGAAGGAATGGCAGGAACAACTATGTACGTGGGCCGCGTCGTTCCAGATCTGATCCAGAGGACCATTCCCGTGACTCTTCACGTAATGCCTCTGAACCCAGTAACTTCAGAGCGACGGCGCCTCCGTTTGAACCTTCTGCGGCACGTTTGACGAGCGAGCAACGTCAAAGCGTCGACATAACAAGAGACTTTTGTTGGGCACCATCGACTAGTGCTAATCCGAGTGGTATGCAGTCGGATTTAGCCAGTCGCCCAACGTGAATTCTTCGTTCCCGATCACGGTTGGGCTAAAATCTTGGACTTCTCTGGGAACAGATGATAGCATTATAAATAGTGAAGATAATCATCTTTTTGTTGTGCTGACTCTCAATGAAGGAGAACAAAGTTTAGATAGAGCACTACAGCAGGCAGTTAGAAAGGAAAATTTACCCAGGGCTCCGTTAATTAAAGCAACTGTAACAGGCATCGATTTTATTTGTGTTCTGGACACTGGCAGTGAATGTAATCTCATGAGCTACACCATTTGGAAGAGGATTAAAGAGAAGCTGCCGTCATTGCAGTTACAAACATGTCCAGATGTTAGGCTGACTGATTTCACTGGGAGAAACAAAACTCGAGTTGTGGGATGTAGACAAGCATATCTAGAGATTGCTGGAAGAAATTTATTGGAGGACATGTTTGTCTTGAAAGGTCTCAAAGCTGACTTTATTTTGGGCCTCCCATTCCTCAGGAAATATGAAGCAGGAATTGACCTACAGCACGAGAAGTTATCCCTCACCGTAGACGGAGTTCCGGTAGAGCAGGACCTCGTGAATAATGGATCTTCGAAAGGGACGTATGTAAGAAATGTCCGTCAAGATTGCCATGTCAATCAGTGGACGGCTAGTCCTGACGACATTCTTCGGAAGGTCAATGCGAATGAGATTTTATGCGAATGGGGTAGATCCCAATTGAAGGAAGTCTTACTGAAGCATAAAGATGTATTTTCCGAGAGACCAGGTACTATTAAAAACTTCCAGTGTGAGATTGAACTCACCACCACAGAACCTGTGTATCGATCTCCATATCCCATACCTATAGCAAAAAGGAAACTCCTGGAGGAAGAATTAGAAAAGTGGAGACAATGGGGTGTTATAATGCCTTGTAATTCCCCTTACTTGAACCCTTTAATTGTAGTAGACAAGCCTGACGATACAGTACGCCCATGCATTGACTTCAGAAATTTGAATAAAATTGTACAAGTTCCACGAAATTCAGTTGAGCCCATTTCGGATGACTTACAAAAATTTAAAGGTGCTCGTTATTTTACAAATCTGGATCTGGCTTCTGGATATTTACAGATCCCTGTAAAAACTGACTTTCAACCATGTACTGCCTTCTCCTATAAAGGACGTCAGTGGATGTTTGCTCGAATGCCTTTTGGTATCTGTAGTGCTGTGTCAATTTTCATAGCTGCCATGCATGCTGTATTTGGTCCTGAAACCGAAGAGTATCTAACTCAATATATGGATGACTTGCTGATTTTCGACAAAGAACTCTCCAAGCATCTCAAACATCTGGACGAAGTGTTGCAGCGACTCCAAGAAGTGGGGATGACTATAAAGCTGCGAAAGTGTGAATTTGTCAAAAAGGAAATAACCTACTTGGGTCACATTGTTTCTGGAGATGCGATCAGAATCCAATTAGACAAAAACTCAGCCGTTAAGTTATTTCCTAAACCTACAACTAGAAAGGATGTTCGGAAATTTCTTGGACTCGCCAACTGGAGGCGGAAGTTCATTGAAAATTTTGCAGCCAAATCTGAACCGCTCACCAAGCTGTTAGGTAAAAATCAACGTTGGATTTGGGGAGACGAGGAAGAACAAAGTTTCCAGCGACTGAAGAATGAACTTGTAAGAGATGCTGAATTAGCACAGCCTGATTTTGAACAGGAATTCTGTATCCAATGCGATGCTTCTGGGAAAGGATTGAGTAGTATTCTTTTCCAAATGGATGGTGAAGAGAGAAAGGTCATTCAGTATGCAAGCCGAAAACTGAAGGAGAACGAATGCCATTACTCCATCCATGAGTTAGAATGTTTGGCCATAATCTTTGGAGTTGAGAAGTAGCTATGCTGTTTATTTGAAAGGTAGGCCCTTCACTATCTACAGTGATCATAAAGGGTTGGTATGGTTACAAGAGGCCCGTAACTGGAACAGTCGTTTGACTTGCTAGCCAACAGTACCAGTATAAAATAGTATATGTCTCTGGTCACCAAAACGATGTGGCAGATATTTTACCTCAGTATCCTGCTAATGGTATACCCCAGATTCATCCTGAAAATAGCCAGCAGACATTCAGAATAAACTACTTGTGGGCCGAAAGAGGAGAAATAGATGACGTCGACAAGTGGAGAGAGGCACAATCTGAAGATGAATTCTGCAAAAAATTTACTCCAATCTCTAAATTCTCAGGAACCTAACCTCATATTGCATCGTTCGTATCGCATTCAGGAAGGGATTTTTTTTAAAGAAAGGATCGGATAATCAGTTCCTTTGGAAATTGTGAGTTCCGGTGGTAATGAACCAACCTCTCTTGAAAGTAATTCATGATGAAGCTGGACATTTTGGAGTATCCAAGACATTGAAGCGATTCAGTACATCCGAGATTGTGAAATTTGTGCCCAGAGTAAACCAGACAAATTGGGGATACTCAAAGAGACCCTTCATATCAGTCCCAAGCAACCTCATGAGATGCTTTCTCTGGACTTGATTGGGTAGCTTCCTCGGTCTAATGGATACCAGTACATCTTGAGCCTTATTGATGTGGGTACATGTTTTGTCTCCGCATATGCTTTACGAACTGCCAGCACCACAGAAATTATAAACACGCTTCAGAGAGGATATTTTGCTCACTATCCAAACGTTACGTTTACCCTGAGCGACAGAGGAGCTCAGTTTACCTCTAAGCAGTGGCGCGAATTTACCAAAAAGCTTGGTATCCATCACGTTTGCACAACAGCTTACAATCCAAAGGGGAACCTGGTAGAATGAGCAAATCAAGAGATAGTCAGATTACTTCGTTTATTTTGTTATCGAGAACATCAGACTTGGTCTCGATACATATCAAAAGTTGTTTGGTTAATTAATTATTCCATTTCTGAGACTACTGGATATTCACCTGCTGAACTATTCTTCAACCATCCCATACACAGAGATATCCTAACCCATTTCAATTGGCCCAAACGGGAAGAAGCCCAACCAGATTGGAAGTCCAAATTATTCTTAGCCCAAGTCAGGGAGAAGAAGAAGCTATCGAAGAATATAAAACAGAAGGGAAATGCCAAGACAGTGACAGTTGGAGACTTCGTGATGGTTAAAAACCATTCCTTAAGCTCCTCACTAGATAGGACCATTCAAAAGTTATTTATGTTGTGGATAGGACCTTATCTAGTGGACAAAGTGGAAAATAATGTTGTGACATTGCTAATTCCAAGGACTAAAGAATTATATGATAAGGTTAACTTGGATAACCTAAAACTGGTGTGTTTTTCGGAGGATAAAAAGAAAGAATTTGTACTAAAACTAAGATTCCTCCAGGTAGATAACTTCCTTCCTGAAACTTAGTTTCCGAAAGGAAGGGGCAGATGATATGATCCATATTTTTATGTGATGTCACCAGTAGAAGATATGTCACTAAGGTATTTATTTTTGTAAAAGAAAGCGTAATTTCTTTGATATTATATGTAATAATGCACCTTGTCTGTAATGTATATCTTTTGTTTAATGTTTATTGTATTTTATGCTCTGTTATGAGTAGTTTAATGTATCTTCATGTTTGCAAGAGTGCACTATACGAATTTGTATTTCTAAAGATGTATAGATGTCAGTTTTGTTGATAGTATCCTTTTGTAGATAGTGAGTGATTCATCTGTACTTTAATCTGTGTTCTCGAAAAGAGTATAAAAGCGAGGATATCACGTAAGAGATCATCACATTTTTTGCCATGGATCGATGAAGCTTTTAAACTTAAAAAGAACTCCTCGGTGTTGTGCATACATCTTGGTATGGTAGTTTGGGGTGCAAGCTAGGCCTATGTGATCATAGGTACGCCGATAGCCATGCATAGGTGATATGCACAATACTGCAACCATTCTACATCAAATAATAAAGTTAGCCTAAGGATTAATTTGGAAATAAAAGGCTAAAGAGCAAATATTGGCTCAGTTATCATATCTCTTGGTGTGGTAGTTCGGGGCGCAAGCTAGGTCTATGTGATCATAGGCTTGCCGATAGCCACACATTCGAGTTTTGAGTCAATTCATCGACAAAGCGAAATCCTCGCCTTCATCTCAAGTATATTTGCATTATAATTGCAATAAATAAAGAATAAAACCTTTCAGTTTATACATACTGCAGTAATGTGGTTTTATTTCTCTGTGCTGTGAATATTGTCTTTACCTAACACTATCCCTGTACCTGAGAGGAGTCTGTGTACTTCACCGAGTATCATCGTTCACAGCTGAGTATTATTAAGTTAATATTAATAGTATAATAATACGACGCGAATAAATACTAGAACGTTTCACTTCTCTCAATGGCCAGTTCTGTTTATGCTGTGCTGTCCATCATTCTCTGTCATTTGCAATAAAATCAAGTTGCTGCAGTATCGGCCAATACCAACAGTTACATAAAAGACAAAGAAGAGAAGAGCACAAGAAGAAATTGTTGAATCCATAACCCCCCCCCCCCCCTCGCTTGAATGTAGATAAAATGAATTAAAAGGAAACCTTACCCACCTTTCCCAAGAAAGTGCTTTTTGGTACTCCACCATCATCTGGCCTGGAAACAGTCCAGTATGAGACTAATGCTGGTTTTAAAACTGTTCCATCTTTCTTACCCCACAAGGTTGCGAGCAGGAACTGGAAATGGATGATTTATTTTATTTCCGCACAGCCTTTACTAAGTAGTTCTGTGCCTTCGAGAAGATTGGTCTTAGCTTTTACTTAGCCCATGTCTTTAATCTTTTCAATTATATACTTCCCAGGAGGGTGGGGGTTGTCCAGAAAACTACACGCGGAGCTTCTTGTGTTGACCAATCTGTCACAAGGAAGGGTGAAATAACTTTTGATGAGAACAAATATTGGTCTTGGCCGTGGTTCTAGAGAATCAAGAACAATGGTACCGGTGGAAAAAATTCAGCCGATGCTTACCGATGCCATTTGATACATCGGCTCAGCCGTAATTATTATATCTGAGAGGGAGGGGTAATTTGTTTTGGATAGTTACTGCACCACCTGCACCAGTAGTACAACCCACAACTAAAACCAGCTTATGCCTTTTGTGAAAAAACTGACAATAGAGGAAAATGGGGTATCATCAAACTCAGCACAAAAAAATCCATTAAGGATCACCTATCAATTTCAAAACATCACTCAACTTCTTTCAAAATGTCGAGCAGTGTTATTTAACACTCATTTCCAACCTTCTACGCACGATCCTAGTCCTTACACACAACCTGTGAGAATCATACGCAAATATCTTCAAATTTTCAAAAATGTGTAACTTTCAACATATTTGTTGGACAAGTCTAATATTACATATTTCTCATATTGGACTAAGTATGTATCAGTGAAAAAACATTGGAAGCAAATCCATTACTTGAAGCAAGTTTTTATCTTTCAATTGGGTGATTATACATGGAATGACCCATAGTAACGTTACTGTGCTACAATTTTCCTTTCCGCTCCTTGTTGGATGAACTCGCAAACATAAAAGCGATGCACTTATTGTTTGCGAAAAAAATATGGTCCCAACGGATTTCTTCATTTTTACACAAGAAACTACTTACGGAAATGAGTTTTTGTAGCATTTAGAAGTTCATTCATCGTGGAATCTATTTCACTGGGAAATCATGTATTTTTCAACAGAAATATCTCTCCAATGCACAAATGCTGTTCCTTTCATTTGCTTGCACTACGTGAACCAAATGTTACAAACATTTGATGACGTAACTCCCTGTCAGTATTTCCAACCATGCCATTTTGTGCAAGAAGATGACAATTTTAACTATGTTTGCCTAACCTAACCTTGCCGTGCATGGTTTGTGGGGCTACACGTGCAGGGTTCTTGGGGCTATCCGTGAATGGTTCGTGGGGATTTTTCGGTTGACAAGGTTGGAAACACAGCATACCCACTGATGATCTACCACGCTAGTCAAGCTGTCTCGCCATACTGTGTCTTACGGAAGTGCAAAAAAGGAAGAACAACAATTACTCCTCAAGTAACAAATTGAAATTATTTTCTTGAAAAAAGCAAAATAACACCTTGAAGAATGTTTCGCAATGCAGAATACGTAAGTACGAATGTTAAAAATGACGAAATAAACGAGTGAGAGGTGTTGGGACCATACCGAAGTTTTACCAAAAATATTTAAAATAACTAACTGTTCAATCTCCGGTCAACGGATCTCTTCATTTTTACAGAAGAAACTACTTACGAAAATGAGTTTTTGTAGCATTTTCAAAGTTTGTGGACATATTTTTTTTCATCGTTGAATCTAGTGGACCGGGAATTCATGTATTTTTGAAGAGAAATATATCTCCGACGCACAAATGCCGTCGCTTTTACTTGCTTCCTCTATGTGTTCCGGATGTTGCGTACGTTCGATGACGTAGCCCCCTGTCAGTGTTTCCAACCACGATGCTGTTTTGCAAGAATATGAGAAAACGAAATATACATTCCTGATATTACTATGACCCCAAATTTTAACTATGTTTGCCTAACTTAACCTTACTGTGAATGTTATTTGGGGCTATGTGGGAATGATTCGTGGGGCATTTTTCAGTCAAGAAAGTTAATTTTAACTATTTGCCTAACCTAACCTTACTATGAATGGTTTGTGGGGCTATGCGTGAATGGTATTTGGGGCTATGCGGGAATGGTTCGTTGGACATTTTTCGGTTCAGAAGGTTGGAAACACTGCATACCCACTCATGATCCGCAGCTGTGCCCGCCATATTGTGTGTTACAGAAGCGAAAACATCAAGAACAATAATTACTGTTAATGTGAAAAATGGAAATTATTTTCGTGGAAAAGGCAAAATCCCACCTTCAACAATTTTTCGCAATGCAGAATCGGTAAGTACGAATGTTAAAAATGACGAAATAAACGAGTGAGAGGTGTTGACCGGAGATCGAACGGGTAATAAAATAACGTTCGTGACAGCTTTTATACTATTCTAATTTGCAGAATATCATCTTTCTAACAAGTCGCGTTATGAAGCAGCCTATTTCACCGGTCGACGACTGCGTTATCAAGTTCCTTCTTCATATAATATCCATAATAGACATTACATAATAATAAGAAAGATACGTTACAAAAAGTAACATCCGAGAACGAAACATATCATATGAATACTAGCAAAGAAAAAAGTTCTGTCGTCAACCACACAAAATAATAAGGACGGACTTTCTTGTAACTCTCATCATAAGTATTTGCTCAGGTTATTTCTGTTACAGTATATACTACTTAATATCTCCAAAAATTATGTTAAAGTAACATAATAAAGTTGTTTTGTGTACCTTTATATTTTTGTAAAGCCGTTCGTTTTAATTTTTGAGTTAACTGACTTTTGTCAACCTTGACCGTTTGGTACGTCAAAGGTTCAGATCCGAATACAAAACTGGAATTAAGATGTAGCTAGATACAGCTCACGTTACATAAACAATAACAATTATGTACATGATTATTTTATAAACTTACATGTATATTCCACTCAACAAACTACAAAAAAACGGCTGAAAATAGCTTTCAGCAGAAACCTTCGGACACTTCTACGCCATCTTCAATGACATCCAATACAGCCAGTGCCTACTAGCAAAAGCACAATCAGCATTTTGTCAAAATATTACTCGAGAGTCGAGAATCCATTATTGCTTTATCAATACTAATATGACATGTTCCGGATTTCCCGATCTATAAAATTCTCGAATTCTACTTACTATTTCTTTGTTCTCCACATTGGAATGAAAACTGCCGTTTCCAATCAGGCCGTACACAAGGATTGGGGGGTATGGGGCCATGCCCCATCCTCGAGCGATGAAATTCTTAAATTTGAACTTACAAAAAGAAAAACCTGCGGAAATAACGTTGATGATTTTTTCAAATTTTCCAAGAATTTCGGTATTGTCCTTGCACAAATGAAAGGTTGTTTCTGGAAGGAACCATGCCACTGCAATATTTCGTAATTTTAGTTTTATAACCACTGATGTAAGGCTATCATGTTTCCCGATTTATTTGAAACTGTCCATTCCTTTTAATTCATGTCCCGCCTTTTTTTTAATTTCGCCTCTGACGCTACTTGATATAAAGGAAGACTCTTGCACCAATATGCAGGCCTCTGTGGCAGAGTGGTTAGTACATCACAATATGGCACCTGGATTCCGGGTTCGAATCCTGGTCTGGGCATGGGTATTTGTGACTGTCGATTTATCAATTATATCATCATTCGGCCTCATCTTCACAATTAGCCAAACGTGACAAAGGAAATGTAACTGAGAGGATAGAGTACACAAGTTCTTAACTATGAAAAATCATTCATGTCCATCAATGGTCATGTTTTCATGACTTAGTACTGAAGTGTTCACAAGAAACTTGTAGGTAAGTTAAATGGACATTAACCCCTTGAATCCCAGCCTGAAGATAGAGAGCATGATCCCACGACCATGATACTTCAATACCAGTCTCATAAATGTTTTTCACATTAAAGAAATGGATAACATGATCGTCACTTAGTATTTCTTTTTAATGCTGACTTCCACTGCAGATTGGGTAACAGAACTCTATGATTACCAGGGCCCCAGGATTGAATCCCCACCTGGGCAGTGATGGGGATTAGGGGGGCGAAAGGTGACAGTTGCCCCCCACCACTTTTTCCACCACTATATGCTAAATCTTATATACAAAGGGAAATATACTGTCTTTGCTCCCCCCCCCCAGTTTTTGGAACCTAATCACCGCCTGCAATCATCTTTGTGAGCATCCCTTCGTCAATATCATCATATCATTGCTCCTCCTCATTTTCGCAATTGGCCAAAAATGGCAGAAAAGCGAAGTAAAATAAACTAAATCTCAATCAATTATTTCTGTTTAACTCTATTATTCATATAATTCTTCTTTTTTAAAAATAACACATGACAAATTCTCACGTGCATCACTCAAAGGATCATTCACGTTGTCCAATCTCCGACAGACTTTGCCTCGTCTTCTACATAAGATATATCTGAATATTCAGACTCACTACAGTCACTCTCCTTTTCTTCCAGAACATAATCTGACTAACTACTATCCTACTCCTCCATATTTTTCTGCTTTTGTTTTACAAAATATGCAAGAAAACAAAAACACACAGGTCTCCTCAATACATACTTTCAGCAACAGATGGCGTAACAAGCATGCTTTGCTCATAGCTTGCAATAGTCACGTGCTCAAATGACGTACAGCAACATGTAGACATGGGTCCTTCCCAACCAGAGGCATTCGTACCTTTTCTTGGCCATTACCATGCAAGAATATTTCCTTGTCGGTCAATAGTACCAGCTACGTATGTGCCGTACGTAGTGGTAGGAGAGCATGCAGGTTAAGTTTGAACTTGGCAATAGCAATTTGGTCAAGTTTTCGGTGTTACTAGTTCGATAGCTCTTTTTTGTGAATGAGTTTGGGTTTTCTTAGAATACTGTCTCTATATTAAGTGTAAATGTTACAAGATTTAATGGTCTAGGTTAGAACCAATTTCTTAAGGTAGTTAGAACCACAATGCAATAATTTAGTTTACTGACTGGTAACATATACAAAATTTTCATACCCAAAGATACATAAATTTGCCACCAAGTGGACATCCCCTAAAGGGAAAGAGCTTAATTCGCACAGTGACTATAGGCATTGTACTGGTTATGTAGAACATTCTGTAGAATACTGGATACATTCTTAAAATTGTTTTGAATTTAATGAATATAATGTAATTACGAGAATCCACTTCACTGCAAAGCATTGCTGTTTTATTTTGTCAAACATTTGACTGAAGTACTTCTTTCCAGTAGCGGCTCGTGCCTAAAATAACAGGTGAAGAAGTATATTTATAGGCAATGAAAAACAAATAGTAAGTGCCAGTGCCCCCCCTCCCCAATTTAAAACGTCTTTTTTGTCTTCATCCGTCCATCTGGAAAATGGTGTCTGCAACAAATTACACACTAAGTCATTTACTGGGTTCATTGTAGAAACCACAGCTCAACACATGAACCCAACACACGATAGGAAACGCGAAACACACACGCGGAACAAGATCTCGCGAGAACGCAAAGATTTTGCCACAAGCACTGGATGCAATGTTTTCTCCGACGAGAGAACTGCTTCATCTAGAAGGCGACACCCGTTCAAGGCCAACGCTAGGTGACGTCACCGTTGCCATGACAACCAACTAAGTTTTCCGCAACCTAGCGGTGTTTGCTCTTGGGTTGGGACGAACTCAATACGTGCGTAGCGCCGAGCGGCGTGTTATTTGAGTATTATCGTGTGCGTTCTGCTGGGAAATAGTTTAATTTAACAAGCAAATGAAAAATGTCAATATTAATTTGAAAATTAGGTGAAAACATCTGCACTTGTTGCACTTGGCCAGCCGCCACTGCTTCTTTCCAGATACCATTATTTTTCAAAAACACTCAAGAAATGAAGTTCAATATTATTAATGATATTCTATCAATCGGAATTTATTTTAACTATACTGTGCAGCTTTATGACAGAAACGTGTTTTGATGCACCTTTAATGGTTTCATCAGGATGAAGCCAGGCCATACACTTTTCTGCTCCGTCCTTTCAAGCATCCCTTCATCTCCAATCACTATCCTGATCATTGGCGTGCGGTGCTAAATCAGTTAGGGGAACAGGTGACCTGCACTCCCCCCCCCACCTGTCATAATATAATGCAGTAGAGCAAGTAAAATTCAACCCTTACTGAAATGAACCAAATAAATATACGATACATATGTTACAAATTGTCAGAAATGTCATACATGAAGCACGTTAAAATTATGACAATAACATTGTTAAAGCAAATATGATATAATTTAAAGAAAACATTAAAACCAAAATTGTTGATGCACAACAAAGAAGAAAATAATGAAAGCAATTTATGAGTGATCAGAGGAAATAAATGTTTGGTCAAAACCTGTTTCATCTCTCTATTTGTAGATTACAAAACATCCTCAATTAAATAATTAAATTCAGATGGCCGAGTTTTTTCATGACGTCCGCTCGATTTGTAGAAATTGTGACAAAACCCGAACTGTTCCAAACTCCCTTCTCAGGAACAAACAAGGTCAACAATAATTTGAAACTGGAAGAGTATCCAGTTAATCATTTTACAGAGTTGTAGTAACTTGTTTGAAAATGCCTTGTGTATGATTTCGTTTTAGTTTTTAATCCAGTTAGGATAGGTATTGGTTTGCTGTCTTTTCTGTTAAGTTCAATGAACTAAAAGCTTTCGTCTTCATCTTCAGCCGGTCGATCATACAACATTCGCAACCCTACACTCGCAACATTCGCTGTCTTGTCCTCAAAACTATCATTACGACGCAATTAAACTTTAGTACATAGCAAAAATTCGAAAGAAAAGGAATTCACAGGGAACAGCTAGAGAGTTCAGCTTCCATGGTGAGGATCGTTTACCTTTTTTTTTACTTGGCATCAGGCCGTAGAGGGTGGAACGACGAGGGTAGGTGAAGTAAACAAACGCCCAGTCACGGTGAAAGTTTTTCTTCAGCGTTACTTTTGGAAATGTTGATTTCGGGAGAAAGAAATGTTCTTATTATGTCAATATAAATAATTTAAATAGCTTCAATGGGCAATAAGTAGGAGGGAACAGCCTGTTCCCTCTGTTCCATGGAGGGACCACCACTGATCCTGATTGGCTTACAGTGGCCACTCATGAGTTCTGAACTAAACCTCATGTGACTTTTTCCTATGGGATTTTCTAAAGCAAGAAATCTTTAAATATGCAGCAAGGACACTGGGAGAACTGAGATTAACACTGTGATGCAACCATCACCCATAAAACTCTGATTCAAGTTTCACACATGGTTGACACTTTGAACATGTTACGTACAAATTTTGAACTATGCTCTTTCGACAACTGTAGTTCTTTTGCCTGTGCAATGTGCTTAATTCAGGACTCCTTAATTGCAAGGGATCAGTTATTACACCATTGCGGAGGCTTAGAATAAGTAAATCTTCATTGAGAGAAATTCTTCATGTTCTCTATGCCGTGTGAAAGTTTATCAGCGATGTACATCATCCTGTATACACCCCTTTTTTGCATTAGTGTACAGTCAAGAAAGGATATACTTCCCCCATAAGACTACTGGTATTAAGGCACTGTGGGAGAAGAATATTTTTCAATGACTGTACATGCATATGTTGGTAGGTACAGCTGACTGCTCAGGAGAAGATCCCCAGCGGAAGTGAAATGATGTAGCGGCAGGCAACTCCACTATTAGCATTGGAGGAGTGCACCCTGGATCAGAAACATGATTGTTGTAAGGTGTTGGTTTCTTGACAGAGTATACAGATTTTTTTGGTATAAAGAACCTACCAACTGTACTAACTACAATGTTTAAGAGATTTTCAATGACAGAATTGGCTGTTACAGCACTGGCGTTAGAAGAGAAGAAAATAACAAAGAACAATAATTGTGAGAACGTTTATCTGCACTTGCAATACTGCAAATGCCAACAATGGAAAACACTACTTTTTCGGTATAAGTTTGGCATGAAATTTTCAAACTCATTGTTTCATATTGACATTGTTGATCAATTCTTTTATTCAAAAGTTTCTGATACAACACGTGACAAATATACTTCAGGTTGTAAGCCAAGTTTCAGGGACCCAATTGTTACACACATCCAGTGAAGAGTTCCATCCTCCGACTTAAATAAAAACAGAGATGCTTTTTTGTAAAGGAAGAACAAGTTCATTCTTAATCTTGATTTGGAGCTCAATCAAGAATGATATTTTCCCATGGCAGATGGTTAACTCTCCCTTTGCACACACACACACACAGACACACACACACACACACACACAGACACACACACACACACACACACACACACACACACAGGCATAAAGACTATTTGGTTGTCTGCAAAAAATATGATGCTCAATAAGTTTTAGCTTCTTTATTTAAGGATTTAATTTATTTCATTGACTGTAATTGTAATTTGGTTGTTTCAGTTTTTCGGAAGATGAAAGTGAATATTAAACGTTGGGAAATTAAGTTTTTGTCCTATGACAGACAAAAGTTTCTGACAGGTCGGCACACTTTTTTCACATATATACATATCACGAATTGAATTCCTGATGACATCCATGTCAAAATCACCAAGTCACATTACGATGCGGTGGTCTTTTCTTAATCTTTCCAGGGGACTCAAGTTTTCTCATCGGTGACCGATCATTCTACTCCCACGATTTGTTCCGATTCAACCTGATCGGCGGCTTCGACAAACTTGTTGCTGCAGAGGCATGCTTAGGGCTCTGTGTAATTGGAACCAAATATTGCTTTTTTTCAGATTCACGATCACAGAAATCAATTACTTGGCTGACAAATTCACGTGTTTCATTATGCACAGTAGCACCTTTCCTTCTAACACTTGCCATAACTCTTACACCATGAAAATCACGAAAAAACAACAAAAAAACGCAATTCAACACCCACACACATGCACTTTCACAAGGACATTAACCGCAGCGGAAGACTTCCTGCTACTTCTAAAATTTGCAAATGGACCAGTCTTCCCCTGTCCCCTTGCATTCAAAAACAGATGATTCACAATCTCCATGCTGTCATTGGAATTTCCACAAGGGTCAAGGTCAGTGCTCTACAAATTTTTCTCTGAAACCTTGGACTCCAGAAAATTGTGCTCTTAATGGGTTCCGAGGAACACAAAAAGAGCACATTGACCAGTGCTATGGCATTTTTGACCCGATACCAGGGGGAAGGTGATGAATTGTTGGACCACATCACATAGGGCATGAGACATGGGTGAAGCATCTCAGACTAAAGTAAAATTCAAACAGACAATCTCAACGCATAAGATTATGGCAAGCGTGTTTTCAGACAGATTCAGTGTTTTTGCTAGTGGACTTCATGCTGCAAGGCACAATAAACTCACGAGTGTATTATCTGACCTTGTGGTGCAATTCAGAATAAACAGAGCAGCCTACTCTCAGCCAGGGTTTTGTTGCTTCATAACAATGCGAGGCCTCGCACCACTCATCAAAAAGCAAGATCACATCCCATCATTTGGCTGAGAACAATGGGCTCATTCTCCTTGTATCCCTGACCTTGCACATAGTGAACTTGCCTTGCAGGCAGCTGACTTTTAAGAGAAGGGTCTACAAAAGCTCATCGTATGTTTCAACAAATATTTAAATAACCACAGAAATTATGTGGAGATATAGATCAAGGCATGTAGAATCTGATACAAAATTAACTTTCACTAAAAATTCGGCAGCATAGTTTTTTGGCAAAATGGACCTTACTTAAAAATATCCTTTATACTACAACCTAAAGGACTTATTTAAAGAAAGGGTTATTTTTAGGGTTGAGCCGATACCACTTTGAACCGATACTCTTACCGATTCCCACTGATACTGATACTTGGAAATTGAAAAAATTAAAATTTGTTCAAAACATTGATCAATATTGGTGGGTAAATATTCTTCTCAATTATATGCATCAATTTACCAAGAAATTTGTTTTAGAATATTTAAGAATTCTATCAGGATATTAAAATAGTTATTATATAATCACAAAATATATACTGCTGGAGAAAGAAAACCAGGCACCTTAATATTTGACATCTGAATTGCAATGACAGCTCGCAGGTATATTACAGAATGTTTGGCAGATAATGTAGTATCATATGCACCATTCATAGGCTCTGACTTTGTTTATGCATTTGTACTTAATTCAGTTTCTGTAACATTTAATTAGCTTTCGAATCAGAGCTTTTATCGACCCATTGCGTTATCACAAAAAATGCAAGTGTCCGGTTTTTTTGTCCAGCAGTGTAGTTTTTTGTGCAAAATTGGTGCAAAATAAACAGACAGTTTGAATTTCCAGAACAATTAGACTCCGCAAAAGTGTTGCATGAGATTTTTGCAGGCCATGTGAAAGACCAATGTGCCGTAAAAGTATCAGCTGGTATCGGTAGATGAATTACAACCGATACTTTCCGATACTGATACATTGGTATCGGCTCAACCCTATTTATTTTACATATTTTAGACTTCACTGTGCATGGGACTGACAAAGTTTGAAGGGTAAAAGAAAGGTTATTTCAAGAATCAGAAAAATTTTTGGAGTAAGATGTAAAGGCAGTGTAGGGGAAATGTTTAAAATATTAACTAAAAAAGCATAACTGTAGATGTTTATTTTATTGTTCATTAAGACAGTATAAGTAATATACAAAAAGAAATAGAAACTTGCTTGTCAGTTGAATTCCTCTGACAATTTTGCATATTGTATGAGACTCATATTTACATGTTTACTCCCAAACAGTGGCATTTTAATGTTGAACCCGTGCATATACAATTAATTTACCTAGGCCTGATCTCTCCCTTCATGAAACAGTCATGAGAAATTGCATAGAAAATTATTATAAAGGCAATTTAAAAGTAGTAAAAACTAAATGAATGATCTAATTCAAAAATTAAAAGCATCTAACACTACAGAAGGTTGTTTGGAATACATCCGAATGACTTTTCGATGTCACTACCATCTGTGGAATTGAGCTGGGGTGAAGGTGCAGCTGTTGTTATCAGCCATCTATCACAGCTTGCAGGTGGCAGTGGCGTGCACATTGCTTTTAAATGGCACCAAAAGTGAAATGTTGTTGGGAAGGATACGCAATGGGCCTTTTCCATGCACATTTCTCGTATGAGCAAATAGTAAAACAGTTTTGACCATTGGGAAAATCACTGTGAAAGACAGTGTCCAACCGTAAACATTCACCCACAAAAGGCAACAGTAGAGGACACCATTAAAAATATTGCCTGTTGTGCTCAGATATATTCAGCGAATAGCATGCCAGAAAAATCCACCAACCCAACCTGAAATGGCCAGGAGAGTGTATATGGCTTGTAACCGTACATATTACCATTAATATATATTAATACTAATTATGTTAAGTATAGGTATATGCATATTTATATTATTTATTTCAATAAGCATATTGCTCATATCCTCGTTTAAGGAAACTACTTCTCGTGGGAACTAAGCAGATTCTTGTCTCCCAGCTCTGACCTAAATTCCACATCTTTCTTCCAAAAGGGTGAATCTTCTGCCCGTCATCTCCCACCTTTTCAGAACAATAGTAGTGGCTATTCCGGCCCAAACTTTCATCACCACCTACCGTGCTTGGCGACAGCCGCTTGCTGTTTTTCTGCAAAAATAGATCCCTCTTCTCAGATAACGTTCATCAGGTTGAGTATGTCGGTAGCCGACAGTTTCTGGAACCTTGGCCTGCATGACCCCGTGGTTCAAAAGGAAAGGGCCAATCAGAACTTGCCCCTTTATGTGGAAGTGTTAGGAAGAATGGAAGCCCGCGAGAGGAGAGAACAACATTTTTTGGTGGACAACATGAGAACAAGACAGTTCTAGCCAAGTGTTCGTAGAGAGCGGTGGTTCGTTGAGTTACACACACACACACATACAGTTCATTGCAAGTGTTGGATGTGCTTTACAAGACTTCGTGCATAACAGTTCGCAGTGCATTAGTTCAGTGCAGCAGTACTCGTACGCTAAGGGATGCTGAGTGTGATCTAAGTTTCTCGCAACAGACAATTTGTTTGAAATATTGTTACGCCGGCTGAGTGATATTCGAGTTGCCCGGAGGGACTCAATGTGCATTTGAAGTGTCACGCAACTGAATCATCCTGCGATTAGGCCAGACGCGGAAGCAGCAGTGCTCTGAACTACAAGTTGCGACTGTGGGACAAGCCAGTGTGACGGGTTCGCATCCCGGCTACCGTACGGAAGTGTGTGGGGAACTTTTCCGGTATACCAGGTTAGAGTCCCGCCAGCGGGCACCGCAGGTAAGTGGAGCAGAACTAAATGTGCGCCGTACCCAAAGAGGAGTAGCGAGCAGTGTAAATAAATGTAAATAAAATGTATATAGTGTATACAACGTCTCTCCATAAGAGCTCCTTGATTCTTTCACTGAGATCTGCGGGATTTTGTTGTGTTTTGGTCCCTGCAAACTGAGTCGGCCACGTTGGTGAGAATTATTGTATGTCAGCAATCTTCTTACTTGGCGTGGTCTGGCTATATTGTGGCTTCCAATAGCGAGACGGCAACTATTTGAGTGGCGTCTCGGCTTGGTCACTTACAAATTAGCTTACCCAACCTGGGGCTCGTTATTCTTTACGCCCTGAAGATCAATATATCATGCTCAAAAAAATAAATTAAATTCTATCTTTTCGAAAAATCTCATTAATGACTGTTCAGTATACACTTCAAAGGAATGGTAAAGGAGGCATTAATCTGCTCACTTCCCACAATTTTGCTCAATTCAAAACTTTTCACTTTGTTATGCTCTGTATTTGCGGCTAAAGCGGTCGATCTACACATCTCGGTACGACTCAACGACAAAGTTTTCGTACTGTGAGCATGCGCTGGACCAGATTCGGAAGAACAGTATCCTAAAGGAACCTCTTTCGGATGAGGAGTTGGTTGCTGTGATATCGAAACAATACCATTCTTTTGTCCAGCGGACGTTAATAGCGGCGAAGCCAGCTTCCATCCAAGAACTACTTTCAGTCCTGAGGAACCTCACCAAAATAGATCGATCCAGAATATCCCAGACGGATGCAAGACAAGGCGGGAGACACGTCACGAACATGGCCACCGTAACGGAGGAGCAACCACTACGATATCCCGCACCTTTCCGTGGTTCAGGCCGAGGACGGAGAAACAGGAGAGATCATTTTTCGTCATGCCCGAATTCCCCGTCGGAGCTCGTCAAAGCTGGAGGGGCCGCTGAAAGAGGGACCCACGAGGGAAATTTTAGCAGATTGGCGAACAGATATAACCACAGCAACAGAGGCGCCCCAAATCAAGATGGCCGACGCCCCTACAATCGCCCTGTAAGAGGCGACTCACATCAAAATGAAGAGCCGGAAAACTAAATTCACTCAGGCTACAAGGCCCCAGTAACTTGAGTGACAACACCCATGAAGCAACATATTCAGAGAATATACCGGAAGTGACGTATAGAGGGCCACCGGAAGTGACGGACATCCCCAGTTGCACACCCGGAGAAGCGAGCGGAAATGGACAAAAGAGAACATCCTTTTCTTGTGACCGGCGTGTGGAAGATGAACGCAACACCGATGGACAGAAGGATGGCTCAAGGCTACAAGAGAACGAAGTAAGTGATAGGCAAGAGCAAGAGTACAAAGTTTTGCCACAAGAGGAGGAGAGTGCGGAGACGATCGTAAAGGAAGTGATCGAGCCCCCTCTGGAGCAAAATAACGCAATTTCTCGTCCCGAGCAGTGAGGAAAGGCACTCAGCGTTGAGGTCAATGAACCTGAAGAGGACGGCACGCCTGCAAAGAAGCAGAAGAAAATTTTGCCCGAGATTGTTGTGAGCATCCATGGTTCTCCTTATAAAGTTCTCATAGACTCGGGAAGCACCGCTAACGTTCTCAGCCAAGAATTCTTCGAATATCTCTTGGAAAGAGATCCCGAATTGCCGTTCGTGAAAGTCTACAACGTTGTTGTACGTTTTGCCACGCCGTCGAAAGATTCAAAAGTGAAACATCAGGCACTTCTGACAATAAAGATCCAAGAAAGAACTGTTTTGTGTCCAGCTCTCGTCGTGAACGGGTTATGCCACCAACTACTTTTGGGTTGTGATTTTCTATTTCAATATCAGGCGCAATTGGATTTCTCGTCGCAAACCATGACGTGTCAAACAGAAGAAGACGCTGTTACCGTTAACTTTCACTCCAGGGTTGAAACAGAATCGCACAGTCTGTCATTACTGACCACGCTTGATAACTCCGACACAGAAGTCGTGAGGGTTGTGTCCCCCCAGGGGTCGAGCACCGAGAAAGAGAAAGTGAATCAGATCTTCGCTATCTCGAACAGCCCTTTGGAGAAAGTAACGGCAAATCTGGAGGGTGGATACAGTGTTGCCGATATCCGCGAATGCGTAGGAAAACAAACACACTTGAACGCGGAGCAACAAGGAAAGTTGTTTGAGCTTTTGATAAAATACCAAATATTATTTTCGGATGCACCAGGAAATGTAAATAATTACGTACACAAAATAAAAATGAAACAGAATAAGCCTTTTTCGTCAAGAATGAATTACATTCCTTTTCAGTACAGGAGGGTCGTTGATGAAGAGATCGCGAGGATGCTTGAACTCGGAGTGATAAAAAGAGGATGTAGCGAATATATTAGTCCACTCCTTATTGTAAAGAAGAAAGACTTGAAATTACGCATTTGTGCGGATCTAAGAAAATTGAACCTGATGACTGAGAAAGACAGTGAGAGAGTGCTTAATATAGAAGAGGTGTTACATAGATTTGAAGGTGTAAAATATCTTACGTCACTGGATTTGAGTCAGTGCTTCTGGAGTATCAATCTTCACCCTGATAGTCAAAAGTATGTAGCATTTTTGTACAATGGAAAAACGTATGTGTTCGCAAGGGTACCTTTTGGTCTGAAAAATTCACCTGCAGCGTGCCAACGTTGTATTGAAAAGACGCTCGGAGAAGAAGTACTTTCATTTACAGCCTATTACTGTGACGATATTCTTTTTGGAGACGGTACATTCGAAGGATTGTTATTAAGAATGGAAAGAATGTTCCAGAGGTTACTGCAAGCTGGATTCACAGTGAAATTGCGCAAATGTTCATTTGGGAAACAGGAAATAAACTTTCTTGGCTTCATTTTGTCACCAGACGGCATCAAACCTGACCCAGATAAACTGGCCGCCTTGGAGAAACTGCCTGCGCCACGTAACGTGCGTCAAGTGAAACGCTTCTTGGGAATGTGCTCTTTCTACCGTGATAACGCACCGAAGTTTGCAACACTGGCTGGACCGCTGTACGACCTATTGCGCAAGAACACGAAGTGGAAATGGACCTCGGTTGAAGAGGAAGCCTTTCAGCATGTGAAATCTGCATTCTTGAAAGGTGTAGTGTTATATCATCCCTTACAGAGAGACCTGTCCATGTTGATTGTGATAGTAGCGGGATTGGACTAGGAGGGGCCATTTATCAGTTAACAGATGACAATGAGTCTCGAGTCATTGCTTTTGCGTCACTCACGTTGACGCCTACTGAACGCTCGTACACAGTGTGTGAGAGAGAAATGTTGTGTGTAGTGTACATGATAAAGAAGTTCAGATATTTACTAGAAGGTAACCACTTTTACATATGGACTGATCACCGTGCATTATCTTTTCTCTTGCGATGCAGAATAACCAATCGTCGATTAGAGTCCTGGATGTTATTTCTGCAGGGATTTGACTTCAAAATCGGCTACAAGCCAGGAAAGGATAACGTCATGGCCGATTTGCTGTCCCGCCAGCCTCTCAATCAAGATAATGAGATATGTGACAAGTATGATGTTAATGATTCAGCGGAGATGCTGGCTGCTTTATCACTTGAAGTGGATGATCGCGTTTTCAAGGACATAAAGGATCTTGAGAATCTACAAAAGCAGGATGAAGAGCTTGCGAATATTATGAAAAAGTTGCAAGAGGATGATCCGAAGACTCAAGATAATTACAAAATTGAGAAAGGCATTCTTTACAAAAGGATAAGACAAAACACAGAGGAATGGCGAATAGTTGTTCCGAAAGGAACGAGGGAAAAACGTATTGGTACTATCACACCAGATTTGGTCACTTCGGTTACGAGAAATCGTATGCTGGAATATCTGAGTTATTCACATGGAGGAACATAGCCAGGAATGTTCGACAGACACTTGCCACATGCGACATATGCCGGAAAGCAAAAGTCCCCACACGACGCATGCAAGGACCACTACAGCCTATTCTTTCCGAAAGGAAGGGTCAATTGGTGGCCATTGATATAGTTGGACCATTACCGAGAGGTAGAGGAGGCGTGTGCTATATGTTGACAGTTCTTGACTGCTTTTCGAAGTTTCTTGTGCTGTGCGACCACAGCAGCCATCTTGGACAAGCTGCTGACCGACTATCGAGTGAAAGTGCAACAGTTAGAGAATATTCTGTGCGATAATGCCACCACTTTCACCAATAGAAGATTCGTGGGAGCAATAGAAGAATACGGTGTTCACGTGAAGCATAGCTCTCTTTATTATCCAGCAGGAAACCCAGTTGAACGTGTGCACCGAGAAATCAAAAGGATTCTGCACACTTTTTGCCACGAAAAGCACACGTTATGGCCACAAGTCGTGCCCACAGCAGCGTGGTGCTGGAACATGACGACACATTCAAGCTTGAAATTCAGTCCATATGAGATCCATACAGGCAGGTCCCCTTATCGCGAAAGCTTGGGCTATCTAATGCTCCAGACACTTGTCGTGACAGGGAGTACATGATCTCTATGGCTAAGGAAAACATGCAAAAGAGTGCGAAGAAACGCAAAGCGCAGGCTGATAAAAGAGTGCATGAAGTGACTTTCAAGGAAGGAGATCTAGTGTTAGTGAGAGTCAAGTCTAAGAGCAGTGCGCTTGACTGCACAACAGCAAAACTTTTCCTTATTTTCAAGGGACCCTATGAAATTGAGCGCAAGGTCGCTGAAAACGCCTATCGGCTGAAAACGGTGCCTGAGGGTCTTGAAGCAGGTACCTGGAATGTCGCGAATCTGAAAGGGTACCGTAGGCCGCTCCAGTCGCCTGACGAGGACACCCGACAGGAGAAAGTTTAAAGGGACTTCCTCAAGAAATGTAAATAAACACAAGAAAGTGAATGACCTTTTGTTTATATTTATATTGCAAAGATGTTTCTCAGTTTGTGTAATGTAGTTATAATTTAATTTCAGAATATACAATTGTCATTTATATATATATTTATATTATCCATCGTTTAGATATTTTAGATATTTTAATAATGTAGTGTTTGTGATATGTCCATTTGTGATCTTTACATGTACTCAGTCGTACGATTTGTGAATAATTATAAAATAACCACTTTTTAATATGTCCGTTACATAATATTTTATATTTTAATGTAATATTGATTTGTTTGGGAAATTATTTCGTCGATTAAACTCCTCATAACTTCCCAGGAGGGGCAGTGTAACCGTACATATTACCATTAATATATATTAATACTAATTATGTTAAGAATAGGTATATGCATATTTATATAATTTATTTCAATATGCATATTGCTCATATCCTCGTTTAAGGAAACTACTTCTCGTGGGAACTAATCAGATTCTTGTCTCCCAGCTCTGACCTAAATTCCACATCTTTCTTCCAAAAGGGTGAATCTTCTGCCCGTCATCTCCCACCTTTTCAGAACAATAGTAGTGGCTATTCCGGCCCAAACTTTCATCACCACCTACCGTGCTTGGCGACAGCCGCTTGCTGTTTTTCTGCAAAAATAGATCCCTCTTCTCAGATAACGTTCATCAGGTTGGGTATGTCGGTAGCCGACAGTTTCTGGAACCTTGGCCTGCATGACCCCGTGGTTCAAAAGGAAAAGGCCAATCAGAACTTGCCCCTTTATGTGGAAGTGTTAGGAAGAATGGAAGCCCGCGAGAGGAGAGAACAACATTTTTTGGTGGACAACATGAGAACAAGACAGTTCTAGCCAAGTGTTCGTAGAGAGCGGTTCGTTGAGTTACACACACACACACATACAGTTCATTGCAAGTGTTGGATGTGCTTTACAAGACTTCGTGCATAACAGTTCGCAGTGCATTAGTTCAGTGCAGCAGTACTCGTACGCTAAGGGATGCTGAGTGTGATCTAAGTTTCTCGCAACAGACAATTTGTTTGAAATATTGTTACGCCGGCTGAGTGATATTCGAGTTGCCCGGAGGGACTCAATGTGCATTTGAAGTGTCACGCAACTGACTCATCCTGCGATTAGGCCAGACGCGGAAGCAGCAGTGCTCTGAACTACAAGTTGCGACTGTGGGACAAGCCAGTGTGACGGGTTCGCATCCCGGCTACCGTACGGAAGTGTGCGGGGAACTTTTCCGGTATACCAGGTTAGAGTCCCGCCAGCGGGCACCGCAGGTAAGCGGAGCAGAACTAAATGTGCGCCGTACCCAAAGAGGAGCAGCGAGCAGTGTAAATAAATGTAAATAAAATGTATATAGTGTATACGACGTCTCTCCATAAGAGCCCCTTGATTCTTTCACCGAGATCTGCTGGATTTTGTTGTGTTTTGGTCCCTGCAAACTGAGTCGGCCACGTTGGTGAGAATTATTGTATGTCAGCAATCTTCTTACTCGGCGTGGTCTGGCTATATTGTGGCTTCCAAAGGCGACACAGCAACTATTTGAGTGGCATCTCGGCTTGGTCGCTTAAAGGCTCCTTCACTGTGAACACGACTATCCATAACCATCTTGGACTGCAGTGGGTTCATAAGGCCCATGTGCACCACCTCCTCCGTGCCACATTGCCAAATGCAGGATCAACTGCAGAAAACTCTATGAAAGACATCTGACGGGGTCCTAAATGAGGACTGTGGTCACAATCGTCAAAGCATACATTTGCCTCACTGGCAGTAGTTGTATTCGGTCGATATGTACCATAACACTGATGGCAAGGGTTCCCTCCTGCCAGACACTTTTCCAAAGGGCTTCATGGTTGTCACTGGATTCGGTCTTACAGGGAAGTTGCCGATATGTAAGGAGGACAGAAGTGAGAAAAATGAATGCTATCTACTTTCAATCTTCCATTATGATCTCCCATACAGATATACCTCGTTTGTACTGAGAGATAATTCAACAGGCATGCATTCATCTGGACAAGGCCTCAAGCCACACATTCCGAACATCAGTTCACTATTATCAGGAGATGGAGTGGGAAACGGGGATCTGTGTTATCCCATTTCAGGACATTTGGGTGAAAAGCCCTGATACCAGTCCCATGGATTTCTGTGTCTTCGGACTCTTGAAACGACATCTGAAGCATCACCATCCACACACCCTACCCAGTCTTTGGAAATTCTGCAAAGAGGAATGGGATAGGATTCCCATGCCCAATCTCTACAATGCTGGTAGCCCGATAAAACAATCGGTAGCGGTGGCATGGCATTTAATAAGGTCAGTACACCTTGAAAGTCGTTCAGATATATCCTGAACAACCTTCTGTATATTTCAACTTGATCAGTCATCATCAGGAACACATCAAGTATCTTAGTCTTCAGTGCGCAACGGTTGCTGAGTTATTTGCCTACCTGCTCAGCCAGCAGATTTTCTCTGTGCTTAGCAAAGATGTCACAAAATATAGTGGAATTGTGCAACTGATGCAAGTTTTATGGCAATACCAGAATATTTTCAAGGAATCGAGGATAACAACTTGCAATTGTTATAAATAGGGACATGAAGTTTTCATTTTAACAATAATGTCGAAAAGTTGAGTAAAGCAAAATAAAGTGTTTAAAAAGTATTTGGGTAGGTTAAGGAGGCAAGTTTTCAGAGTTTCAGAATCGTGAAATAACTAACATGAACATTTTTCAGAATAACACCAAATTTGTACTTTAACGTGAAAAACGCCACAAAATATGCAATATAAACTGGGCATAACACTTCCAAAAATAACTACCTGAAGCTCTATGAGATCTGTTATTTTTAGTCTAGCTGGTGAAAGTTCGATTCAAAAGAGATTGTCATGCTTCATTTATTGCAGCGTAATGCAGAAATGATTGACAATGCTTTGACCTCATCCTGAAATAGAATTAGCTGTGTGGATCTTCTCAGAAGGGAAGTTTTCTAGGGTGGGGACAATTTTCAGGGAGAAACAGCTGTTGTGTTGCGACTAGCTGTGTGGGTGTATGTGTGTAAACGAAACTGTATTTTGAGGTCAGAGAGGAATTTTTTGGCATTGTTAGGGAAATTTAGTTGAGTCAGAATCACTGAGGCTTCATGGTTTGTGCATAGTCTTGCATTTCCTTTCCTTCTGTGTTGTACTCATCGATGAACTACTAGATGGTGTACTTCTCAGCATGCAGTAAATGCATTAGTTTGCATTTGAAAGACATTATACTTCAGATAGAACTACATGATTTTGTAATCACTGAATTGCAAAATAACGTGGGAGCAGAAGGATTTCTTGATTAAGCACAATGGAAGTGACAGGCATAAAGAGAAGAAAATTTGTTTGTTTGAATTGTTGTTTTACTTTCACTTTATGCACATAAAGGCTAATTGAGACTGGACCTATGGTTTAAATTGGGATTCGAACCACTGTGTCATGTGACTCCACCGGGTATCGGAACTGGAACCACTTCATTACAAGGTGGTGACTTTACCACTATGCCATCAGGGAGGCCCGAGAAGAAAAGTAAAGCAAGTGAAACGAACTGGTACTTTCTGTAGTCGAAGGAAAGAAGACAAGGCCATCATCAGGGTGGCCACTCTAGGACCATGAAAAAATTCAAGTATAATTCCCGGATTTCAAGGCAAACTTTCCAAAAATTCGAGGGTACAATCCGTTTGTCTTCTCTATTTCAAACTTAGATATCACCATCTCTCACCTCCCATACACAACTATACAAATATTTACTATATAAAGGCTTTGTGCGATTTCAGTGGATCCAAAAATTCTAATTCAATTCAATTGAAAGGTATATATATTTATTTTAAGGTGCGGAGTTTACATTTGCCATTTCACATACTCAGACTAGAAATACATCTACCTAGGTACAAAAACAAGTCACAAATGTAACGGGATATATAATCAATGAAAAATTGTTATTTGTATAAGAATTTCAAATTCACCACATCAACTTCAAGATAATTTATCTTGCAATAATCTTCCATCTGTCAGATTCAATTGTAGATTGTTCTGCAAAGGACACAAACAAAGCAAATGGATTGAGAGAATTCTCTTTCATTTTCCAAGGAGCTTTTTCCTTTCCTTCCTTGATAAAAATAAGCGCCTCCCATATGGCATAGTGGTAGTGTCGTCGCCTTGTAATCAAGGTACATAGTGGTTCGGATTCCACTTTAAACTGTAGGTCCAAACCCGATTAGCCTTACTGTGCATAAATTGGACTTAAAACACCAACTCAATCAACCAATCGATAAAAATGTAAGATAAACTGTCAAAAACTTGCTTCAGAGCATTAATAAATATGTATAAATTCAATGGAATTGGGATTTTTAAAAAGTTTCAATTTTTCACGTCTACCAAGAAAAATTCAAGTAGAATTAACGCATAATTCCCGGAGCCAAAAATTCACGCATAGTTCACGGAATTCAAGGAATTCCAGGTGAGTAGCCACCCTGATCATACTTTGAATTATAGCAATAATTTCATTTGAGTGAATTGAAAAAAAAATGCTTTCTATTTAGAAGTGCGTTTTGTACAGCAAATGTTATGTTGTGAGTGAATACTGGGAACATTTACTACGGACTGTACGTGGAAAACCATCAATGTTATTGTAAACTGAAAAGTGAATTTAAGAAAACTATTTTTGAAAATTTTATTCTGTGAGAGTGGAAAGTTGGAAATGTGATTGTGTTCAAGGATTTGGATGATATCCTTCAATAAACATTTCATATTTAATACCGATGGGATGAAATAGTTTTCCAAATGCAAGAAATATGGTCATCTCATACAGTTAAGCCTTAAATTTATTTATTTTTGTCAATTAAACTAAAATTTGTTTCAATTTTCCACAACTAAAGCAATGCGAAAATCTTATGCCTAGAAGAAACAGTAAAAACGCAGGTAAAAGTAACAACGATAATCAATAAATAACACCGAATTTTGCCTTAAACCACGAAAAATAACACAGAATTGCAGTAAAAAAATAACACTGAAATTTAGGGAAAAATAAATCTAAAACTTCATGTCCCAAATTATAAATTGTGCTGAAATGGCTGATCATTCAGCAAAATACACTAAGCAGTGAAGTAAATGATCAGTCCACTCAATGTGAAAAGACTTTGCTTGGATACCTAAAGTGCTTTAGTGACAAAATAAGGGTATTCTGCCAATGGTTATTATACAGCTGAAATACAGTGGGAAGGAAAAAAAGTATGCCGCAAGTGTACTACTTTTTACAAACATTTAAATAATAAATTAATGAAGTTAGCAAAATGCATGAACAAAAAATGTTTTTGCTTGCAACACACATTAGAAAAACATCTGTAACTTTACATGTTTTTTTTATGATGCCTCTTGTAGTAACTTTCCCTTGTAAAATAGGCAAAATTATGTTTACAATCACAAAAGTGTACAAATATCATACGTAAACATTACAATCTTATTTCACTCTTGATGAAGCTCAGAACCGTGTTTACACATAGGTGAAACATGAACATGAAAATACATAAGATTTCATTTCTAGATCAAACCTACAGCAAGAACATTAAATTACAGTAGTTGACCACAAAGTTAATATTGGACCACACAGATTTTATGTAAAAAATGCAATAAAGTGAATGTGTGATATTCTGAAATGTATGTTTATATGCTTGCAGAAAGCACATACACCTACATGTCTTGCTTTTTGACACAGATGGGATAAATATGGTAGAATCAACAAATGTCAGGAAGTGAAAAGTGATATTTTGACGTATCTTAGATGATAATATAAGTAGGTGGATTTTTAGGTTCACAATGAAGCCTCATTGTGTGAAAATGCATTTACATGCATTGCCAATATGCCAGTTAAAAGTGCTCCTCAATAATATTTATTGCATGTACAGTCACGAATACTTCTGGGTTGTAATGGCCTCATTTACTTAGGAATGGAATCGCTACAATGCAGTGTCCGTGACTGTACAATGATTAATGCATAGCACAAGCAAGAAAGGCAAATTCAAAACTTTTGTTTTTGTCTGTTACATAGACACTATTTGAAAAATATATGTATTATCCCCTAAATCATCATATTGCAATAGTTTATCAAGAACACATAACACCCCACAGAAGACAACCCTAAACTATCACATTACTTGATCAAGTGCTTATTTTTTTACAATCTGCTTGAAGTATCATACAAAAATAGAAAAATAGTACATATATAAAACATTGACATTACACTTACATATAATACAGGCAATTATGCAATGGAATATACAATATCTCTTCTCCCTGAAACCATTTTCACTGGTATTTTTAAGTACAAGACTTTTAAGATTTCCTTTCTTCTGTTGGTAACTAAATTTGACATTATTCAGATTTCTTTGTCTGGTCTCTTGTTTTCATGCATTTCAGAATAATTTTATGGAATGACAGCAAGTAAAACACACCAACAAAGCGAAGAACACCCATTAAGAAAACCTGAAAGGAATGTAAAGAGTAATTTATATTTTGTACCCTTCATAAAATATGTTTAAAATTCTTGCAGTTTGGTACTTTTAAATACTATTTGGTAGATTTGTTATGAATCCTGCATTATTTATTTTTATTTTTATTTAAAACTCATGCCATTCATGTTGAAACAATGACAATGCAACTTTTCATGAAATTCTTGAATAATCTTACCTGCCCATGTCATTTGTGACTAACTGCCAGCAGAACAATGAAATACCATCTTAAAATTCGCAATTCTACACAAGAATCATTATCACTAGGGATGCGAAATTCCATTATCTTTTTGCTGCCCCCATGGTGGAGTGATTAGCACATCATGCTATGACACGAGGGGTTCGTCCCGTATTCGAATCCCGGCCTGTGCATGGATGTTTGTGAGTGTCCATTCATCAATTTCACCATATCATCACTCATTCCCATCTTCGCAAAAAAAAAAGCCAAAAGTGGCACATGAAGTGAAGGAAAAAAAAGCAAATTAATCAATCAAACCATTATCTTTTTACCTTCAGAAAACTCACTCTTAATAAAGGAATGTTCAGTTTATATGGAATCAATTTGCTGTTCCAAAGCAAGCCTGTGAGATGCCTGTAAATGCAGTCTGGGCTCACCGTGGCAGTGCCCACAAAGCATTGCCCTCACACAAAGTCCAAGTCGCTCAGCAGTTGCTCCCCGGAGACAATGACAAATGTAAAGATTACCATCAGTGGTTTATAGGAAGAACTGGACGATTGGTAATGGTCTGAAGAAGTGTGGTTTCACCTTGATGGGTATGTGAATGACCAAAATTCTCCAATTTAGAAAACCCTCATCAGCTGCATAAGATGCTTCTCCACTCACAAACACTTGGTGTCTGGTGTTCAATGTCACACAGTCGCATCTCCATTACATTCGTTTATGACACAGTGAACAGTGACCACTGATACATACAGATGGTACAAGAGTTTGTTGACACTATACAAGCAGACAGGTTACAGCATACGTGGTTTCAACAGAATAGTGCTACAGCCCACACCACCAACAACGTAATGGCATATTTGGTGCACTGTTTTCATAGACAAGTAATCTCTCTGGGGTTGTGACCAGCCTGATCTCCAGATTTATCATCATCCCCACACTATTCCGGATCAAGCAAATATTCAAAACTATGTTGATGCAATTGTACAGCATACGTTAAGAAGAGTCTTTAAAAACATGACTCACCATCTCACAATGTTTGTGAATTGTGTGAATCTCACAATGGCAAACACTTCCAGCACTTATTGTAAATATTGTACAATGAATTGTTTTCCCATAAGGTTGCATCTCTTTTTGATCACCCTGTACTTTTCTAGTAATAAAATGGAAGAACTAGCAATTTCTACAACACCCAAGTATGAGTTCAGTAATTAGTTTGTATTTTTGCTATTTAGTGTCATTTTTTTTTACACTTTTGGCTAGTTGCAATGATGAGGGTGAATAATGATTTGATAAAACTGATGAAGGGACACTCACAAAAAACATCCATGCCTAGGTTAGGACTTGAGTCTGGGAACTCACTGGAGAGTCCAAGCCAGCTTTCAAATGTGTTTAAATATAAATTAAACAAATAACAAAATCTACATACCTGACAAGAGAGTTCCAAAACTGAGGAAACTGGTGACATTCCTGAGCACAGTGTGGTCAAAATGTAACTTTCGAAGCCAACTATACTGAAGAAATTACCTTGCTGTAATTAAGAAACAAATTCATTTACAGTGTGAAAATAAAATTTTCGAATTTAGGAATATATATTTAATATATTTTTTGAAATACACACGGAAACAACAAAACCTCATACACTTACTCATTGTTCCTCCCTACCTCGCGGCCAGAGTTGGGGAGTAACATAACACAAGTAACTTGTTTCCTTTCTTGGTACTGCAGTTCATTACTTGTTTTAGTAATACGAGGTGTGGCTAGAAAAAAACCGGACTGTTGCTACAAAATCTTTTATTGGTAATTTTGTACAATACGAACATTATCCCCTTCAATGTACTCCCCTGAACTATCGATACACTGCTCCATACGAATCTTCCATTTCTGGAAGCAGTGCTAGAAATCATTTTCTGAAACCATGTTCATGACTTCCGTTGCTTTTGTTTTCACAAGTTCTATGGTCGTAAATCTGTTCTTTTTCAGTGCTGATATGACCTCTGGCAATAAAAAAGTCGCACGGAGTGATACTCGGCGAATAGGGTGGATGTTCTAACACTGGGATCCCATGTTTGGCCAAAAAAGCCTTGACTGACAATGCCATATGGACAGGAGCATTGTCCTGATGAAGAATCCATGACTTGCTTTTCCACAAATCAGGTTGACGCAGGCGCGGTTGGCTGTATAGCGCAAATGTGCAGTGAACCCCCAGTAATATATAAAATAAACAATAACTGAGATGTTCGTAAGCGTAGAGTGGCAAATTCTCTTAGTGAGAAGGAGAAACCGCGGGCCAGAGCCACTCAGCTCCCCTCTAGTTCCGTTTCGTGCAAAGTCTCCGCTGAACCCCTACCATGCTAAAAGCTTAGGACGGCTAGCAGAAGCTCGACGCGTACATATGGCGAAAATACATGCAGTCTGAGACTGGAGGAAGGCCGTCTCGTCAAAACGGACATGCGCAGTTCGTAGGATCACCAGCGAGCTGGAGTGAATCACGCTCTTCTCTCTTCCAGTGTTGCACTATGTGTTTCAATTTGAATTCATTTGGCATTCTCTTTGTATTTTTATATTTTACAAGACTTATTAGATTAATGAAGAGGGTGTAATATAAATGTAGAGGTAACACCGAACGAAAGCTAGAAGTAAAGATGATGGGACAAATAAGATAAATATGATAGAAAACAACTTGCCTACACATTCAGAGTTTTCATCTTTAAGATGGAAACACTTCAGGTGGAAGGAGCCGAAAAGTCAAAAATAGCGCGAGGGAGAGTGGTCGCTTATCGGACAAGACTTAAACAACCTTTTGGTCTTCTTACGTCAGACTAAATGCTTTCGTTGACATGTTAGGCTTTTTAGGTTTAGTTGTCTTAGAATATATACACTCAATTTTCGGGGCTTACCGTGCTTGACCAAAAATGTAATATTTGCTATTTATTCAAGCCTAACCTAACAATGAAGGCATTTCGCACTTCAGAAGACGACCAAAAAGTTGTTTGGGTTTCGTGCGATCAGTTATACTCTAGCGCGAGAGGGTGTTCGAAGGGACGCGCGCATTTAACTTTGTTACGTGTCATTGTCTCCATACTTGTTAGTTTGTTTTGAAGTGCATGGCTGGTGATTGAAATATATATATGGCATAGTGATACGTTGAGTGAAGTGAGGTGGATTGTGTATTGGAAGGAGTGTAGTTGTTGCTGTGCGAGAAGTTAACATATTGCATAGAATAGAATCTAATCGCTTTGATTTAGCGATATACTTTCGAATAGTTATATAAGAATTATCTTGTAATCAAGGGGTCTTGGGTTCGATTACTGATACATACTCATTTTAGCAGGCAGAGATTTGTATTTTTTAACTGTAGGTTCAGGATCCAGTTTCAATAATATAGTCTATTTGACAGTGGTGGGACCAGAAAAGAGTTGGCAAGAGTGGAAGAGGCAAAATTGAGGCGAGAATATTTTCTGAATTCTGAGATACCCCTAAATACAATACCATACGAAAATCTTAAATTAAAATGATCGCCCCCTACACACACACTCCTTGGTGCTGTCACTGTTATCTGAAGATAAAGCAAATCAACTTTGTCAGTAATCTACTGGCCAAAATTTGATAATTTTCCCAGAACTATCTCTACGAACCAAATCATGTAGTGTCTCAAAAGGTTACGTCCACTTTGCATAATTTTGGTGAATCCCCAGGAAAATTATGCACGAGCCGCGCCTGGGTTGACGTCTTCTTACTCGCTCACGAAGGGTCGTCAGCACCTTAATGTAGTAATGTTGGTTGTTTTGCAATAGCTCGAATACTCAAGCAACGATCCTCTCGAATCAATTCACTGACATTTGCAATGTTTGATTCAGTTTTCGACGTGCAAGGCTGTCCAGGACGCAAGTTGTCCGCAATCACTTCTCGTCCCTCTTTAAACATTTGAAACCACTCAAACACTTTCGTGCGTGATAAACACTCATCTCCTTATACTTCCTTCAACAAACCATAAGTTTCTGTGGCGGATTTTCCAAGTTTCATAAGAAACTTCACATTGATACGCTCTTCCACTTTCACACTTAACATTTTTCCGATGGAGCACAGATGTACGGTTCACTTCGTCGACAAGCTACAGCAGAACTGAGCGCTGCGCACCCTGGGAAATCACACAGTCGTTAGGCAGGATATCACATTATACACTCATGCACTGCTTGAGCTTGACGTGCTTGCCATTTGTCAACAGCAACATCAATCTGTATTTTTTCTAGAAACACCTCGTATATTGCCAAAATTTATGAGTAACTGCAACATTAATTTGTTACTTTATTTGCCCTACTTTGATAAATTCAGAATGGAGGATTTATTTTCCAGGATGAAACGTGCACTGGGAAAGCAGGCACTACAGAGAAAAGTGTGATACTTGTATAATGATTCCGTGCTGTCAGCTTCCTCTATTGACGGTGTAATTCTTCAGTGCAGATCAGCCTTTCTGGATTTAAACGTAACAGATCAACTACAGATCAAATTTTTCACATTAGACAGACACTCGAAAAAAGTGGGAATATAATCAAAATGTCCATCAGCTATTCATTGATTTCAAAAAAGCATATGATTCAGTCAAAAGAGATAAATTATATAAAAAAAGCATGATTCAGTCAAAAGAGATAAATTATATAATATATTAGTAGAGTTTGGAATACCTAAGAAGCTTGTTAGTATGATAAAAGTATGCACCAGTGAAACAGAAAGTAAAATTTGTGTGGGTATTAATGTGTCTGACAAATTTACAATTCATGATGGGTTAAAACAAGGAGATGCATTATCTCCATTGCTCTTTAATTTTGCTTTAGAATATGATGTTAGGAAGGTAAAAGAAACTAACGAAGGACTAAAATTAAATGGTGTGACTCAGTTGTTAGCATATGCAGATGATGTAGACTTATTAGGGGATGATATAAATACAATTAAGAATAATGCTAAATTATTTTTCAAAACTGCTAAGAGATAGGTTTGGAAGTTAACAAAGAGAAAACTAAATATATGCTTACAGGCCGAAACCAAGTGTTAGGTAATAATCAAAATCTAATTATTGATAACAACTCGTTTGAACTATTACTTAGGAGTAATATTAACACGTGAAAATTATATTAAAGAGGAAATAAAAAGTAGGCTCAATTCAGGAAATGCATGTTACTTCTCTCCTCATAAACTTTTGTCTTCTCGTTTAATATCTAAGAAACTAAAAGTTAAAATACACAAAACAGTAATTTTGCCTGTAGTATTATATGGGTGTGAAACTTGGTCCCTTACATTGAAAGAGGAACATAAATTGAGAGTATTTGAAAATAAGATCCTTAGGAAAATATTTGGACCTAAAAGGGATGAGGAGACAGGTGAGTGGAGAAGGTTACATAATTTAGAACTACATAATTTGTATTCATGTCCAGATATTATTAGAATGATTAAATCAAGAAGACTTAGGTGGGCAGGCCATGTGGCACGAATGGGAGAGGAAAGAGGAGTTTATAGGATTCTTGTTGGGAAACCTGATGGTAAGAGACCTATAAGAAGGCCAAGACGAAGATGGAGGGACAACACTGAGATAGACCTAAAGGAAATCGGTAGGGATGGAAAAGAGTATATAGATCTTGCTCAAGATAGGGACACATGGAAGGCCTGTGTTGCTGCAGCCATGAACCTTTGGGTTTAAAAAGGCTAGAGAGTTAGTTAGTTAGTTAGTTAGTTAGATCAGCCCTTCAAGAAACCTAATCCTTTAGGACCACAAATCGCTGACTCACATGCCCAGATGCCAATATCCTGTTTGCCACAAAGCACCCAGGGATGACATAAATTCAGCCCTGGATTCCACCCTCTGGACAATACCGGAAAGTGGAAGTGTGGACAAAGTGAGTGACATGCTTACAGATGTGAATCATGCAGTGAAAAATACTACATGCTACTCACAAAAGCTAAATTCTCTTCTTGGTATGATACTGAACTTTTACTTGCCCTTAGAAACTGAAAGAAAAGCTGGAAACTTTGGGGGAAAAAAATTCTAATGAAAACACACGCAAAATATTTACTGATTTGGCTATTAGAGAAGGTTAAATTTATGCTTTTTACCTCCCAGTAATGAAAAGTAAAGGAAGAAAAAGAAAAGGAAAATTTTACAGAAAAATCAATGTGGCCATCACAATAGTAGTCCAGGGTCATATGTAATCCCGTGGGTTTTGAATGAAGGGAATATAGGACTACCGGTGATACGTTGCCAGTGTGATACACAATCATGTATTACCAGGTGTTTTGCCTGCAATTGTGGCATATGGCCTGTGTAACATCATAATTCCAAGATGCACTAACAAAGAAAATCGATCAACTCCTATAAGAGTGAGTTTTGACAAAATTTTGTAGATAACTTTTTTTATTCAGAATTGAAAAAGAAACAAAATTGATTCTTATAGTTTTATTTGTATCTCGTACTGTTATGAAGATATATCCAGTAAAACTATTTTGTGTCCTTTTCTGCAAGGATTCTAAGCATATTTTACACTTTACTTGGCATTCTGGTATATATAAGGCAAAAATTACTGCCTGTGATATTTTGTTGATGCCTACTATTGTGGCGTATGGCTTGTGTGACGTCATACATCCAAGATGGTTGCCTCTACAGACATTAACAAAGGAAAATGACCATATCTGCTAAACTCCTTTGGGAGTCATTTTGAGCATTTGTAAGTTTGTTGAGTTTTTGCCTGAAGGAAAGACATGTGTATGGAGGATGCCTTCATTTGGATGCATGCAATCATGTATGTGCTAGTGTCGTAGAGGCTTGAGCATTTTACTTTATTTTATGCTCAGAAAATCACAATTCTACTTCACAGCAAATTATGAAATAAGAGTAACGTAAATAGTTCAAAATTACAACACCGTTCTCTGGCGAACATACTTATTATTTATACTAAATAAATACATTAGATTATGCTCGATTTAAAGTGATTCGAACTACTCACAAACATTCTTGTTATCCCTTTCAATTGTTTTCAAAAACTGGTTGCTAAGCAACAAAACAGTATACTATATAAAATTCTTTCTTTTTCTTTTACACAAGAAATTATTATACATGTTACAATTTGAAAACAGTCACATATTACTACAGGTGCTTTGCTGAAAAATGTGTCAGAGACCATACATGACATCCGAAATCCAAGATGGACACCATGGAGGTTCTGCACATGAAATATTGTCCATATCCTAAATTAGAGTTCAATTATCAGATTCTTCCAGAGGCATTTTATGTTAATAAATAACAAGTGAAAAATATTCATTATTATTATTATTACCATTATCATTACTATTATTACAGGGTGGACCATGAATAAGCAGCCTGGCTCCACAGTACCCCATGCCAGCCTGGGGCTACTTTTTCATGGCCCAGTGTGTATAACTATTATAGTAAAGGAGTAATAATACCACCTGTGACTTCCGTATTGTCTTTTGAAATGTAAGCAGCTCATCTGTTATCAAGATTAAGAGTGGTTGTAATCATTTAGGAAAAATCATGTCATCAATACAGTCACTTTAGTCAAATCTCTCGTCACTCTAATCTGAATCTCTGTCCTGTCACTCATTGTTTTCACACTTTCTTCATCTGCACTATCAAGACACAGTTCAGTACGTCGCATGGACTGATCCCGGCATATGCATGAACATTTCCTCTTTCTGCAACCACATGTCAACTGTAATATTCTCTGAAGCTCTAGGCAGTGTCACTATGACAGAAATGATCTTCTTGTCATTATCATTTTTTTCTTTTCCCCTACAACAGCCTAATGGGCTGGGTAGTTTTGGTTGTCCCTTTTATGCTTTTATTTCACTCCAATACTTGGAAGTAACTCCTTCTGGTGAAAGGGGCACACTATTAATGGTATCCCAGTTTGTGTTTGTACTTGCAAAGAAGGCAAAGAGGTGGTTGTTGAACGTATTTGATGGTGCAGAAGATGATGTGCTTCAATCTCTTGCAAACCTTGGTTCTCCTGGATTCGATGAACAAGATGACATAATGAAAGAATGAATTGATTTAATTTACTTATCATTTCTGCTACTTTTGGCTAATTTCAAATATGAGAATGAATGATAAGATTAAATAGATGAAAGGACAATCACAAACAACTCATGTCCGAAAAGTGTATTATGTTGAAGTGAGGTTGACATTTGTATGTATCTTGCACCACAATTTTTAACCAAAATCAAAGATTTTGGCAAACTAATATGGCATCTGTTCACAAAAAGGGATGTTCAAGGCTCACGTCTTCCTCCAACCAAAATGCCTATCACACCTTTTATCAGAACGAGTTACTTCCAACTATTGGAGTGAGATAAAAGCAGAAAAGGAACATCTAAATCTACCCAGCCCAATAGGCTGTTGATGGGGGGGGGAGGAATGTGGATGACAAAGATGATTGTTCCTGTCATATTGACACTGCCTAGAGCTCCAGAGAATGTTGAATGAGGAAGTCACAGGCGACGTTATTACTCCTTTACCATAATACGATAGTGTCCAAAGAGTAGAAAAATGAAAGCGGAAGATTTGCACAATGGAAGATTTGCACAATCACCATAAATATTTAACAAGGAGTGTAACTCACCTTACACGCATAGGCAACAGTACTGCTTGTGTCAAATAGACCCATGATTAAAAGGTAAACAAAACAGAGCATATCAGAACAAGAATGCCTCATTCTGTATCGAAGGCTCATTGTGATCGGAGGATAATCTCTTGGTAAAGTGTGCAATGGACAGTAATAACATGGCACAAAGACGTCAGCAAAGAATCATCGGACTCCTTTAAGCAGGTCAAACACATACTGAAGTCACATCAGGCTTTGGTGACAGTTTTAAGACACAGTAGATGTTCATGGTGGGCCAGAACAAGGTTGTCAACAAGTAACAACGCCACAACATGGCCAATATCTGGCTTTAACTGCACGACGAAACCGAACGATGTCTGCAACACAACTGTCCTCAAAGCTTGCAACCATCTCAGGGGTTAGAGTTTCTATCGCCAAACTGTGTACTGGAGACTCAAGACAGCTGGTCTCTAGGGCAGATGTCCAGTGTTTCTTTCAGAAAATTTGCTCGGGGGGGGGGGGGGGTCATTTCAGAGAACCAGGAGGGCATTGTGAATCTCATCTGCGATATACAACATATGTGCGTTTAACATTGAGAATTAACAGTGGTCATTCATGGTTCATCAAGGAACTTGACCCTGAGCATTACAGATGGGAAATGACATACATACAGTAACAAAAATAAAGTAGGATGCGGAGACCTAAGTATACTTATTAATTCAATGTGGAAATACATATATTTTTCTTTTTACTTGTCTCTGTTTCTTTTTATAAGTCTGTTGTCTAACTTTTACAAATATACTGCTGGACAAAGAAAACCGGACACTTTAATATTTGACATCTGAATTGCAATTACTTATGAATTACGCTCTCAGTTTGGTAGTTTTCTGTAACTTTAGTTTTTGTTCTAATTTAACTTATTAATGTATGTAGAACATCCTCAAAGTTTGTTTTCTGTTGAATATATTTCCAATAATTTAGTTAGCCTTCGAATCAGAATGTATGCGTTATCACAAAAAATGCAAGTGTCCGGTTTTTTTTGTCCAGCAGTATATTATGTTGAGCAATTAGCAATACAATAGTATATAGTGAACTACATCACCTACTTTTACATTTTATCCTCCAGAACAAATTCCTCGATGGTGAACCAAGAAAAATATTACAATTATTAAACTCAATAGAACACATCATGCAAAGCTTAAGATGGCATGAAGAATTTACAGCAATCTTATTCTGCGAGCATGTAAATCTACAGTTTTCTCCAGAAAATCATCAGTTGGAATCTTAGGTCCCTCAATGCTTATTATCATGCAATGCATTGAAGTTCCTGGTAGCATTCTACTTCTTGTCCAAGTTAGTATCATATTCATAGTACTGAAAGACCTTCGCTGGCTGTCACTACGGGAATGGTTAGAAGGACTTCACAGAGTTTTTTCAACTCGCAATATCCCACGTCAGCTTTTAAGATTATCAACAATGGATTGCCAGCTTCTGTATATATTCCATTATCAAGCATCAACTTGACAAAAAATTTGTAGGTCTTGAGGTCAGCAAGAAGGTTCTTTTTTAACTCAACACTTTTCAGTCAGTCCACCTTTGACTCGATAATCGATTTTCTTATCGATTACAAATATACTGTTGTGTATCAATTACAAAGAAAATACTTTGATGACAACGAGTCGGCGCTTTTGGTGTGGAAAGCACTACTGCACATTCAAGATGGGAGAGAAGAGATAAGGCTAGTGCGGTTGCCATTTTTATTCTGCTTCTTTTGTAAGATTGGATAAGTGTGGGTGTTGTTATTTACGGAGGGAAATATAAAGGCAAAAATATTCACCACACAAAGTAATGCGGTCCAATGCGAGGGAAAGAACGGCAGCAGAAAAGTTTTATACTTTGCTTTTTAGTACAATTTTGTCTGGGGGGGCAGTAGATTCCCTCCGGGGGCCCAAAAGAAACACTGCAGATGTCCAGTAGTGTGTGTCCCACTTGATACAGTACACAGAAGGGCCCACTTACAGTGGAGTCAGCATCATCGAATTTGAACCCCCCACGAATGGAGGAACGTTCTCTTCACAGATCAGTCTGCAAAATGATTCCAGTCACCCCATTAACCTGGAGAGAACCTCGATCACGATTTAATCCAACGGATATCATGGAAAGGGATCAGTTTGGTGGATGTGGGATACCAGTATGGGAAAACATCATGCTCAATGGACGTACAGAGCTGCACATATCTGCTGGAAGTACTGTCACTGCCAAGAGGCACAGAAACTAGGTACTCCAACAACATGTGCAACTTATCAGAGGTGCAGTCGGCCCATACTTCATTTTCAAGGATGATAATACATGTGCACATCGAACCAAATTAGCGGATGACTTTCTTGAATGTGAAGAAATCCACTGCTTGGACTGGCAACCGAAGTACCCAGACATAAATCATATGGTGCCTTAAGGAGATGAGTTAACCCGCATGAACCACCTTGTATAGAGCATGCTAAGTCGTTGCATGTTAGGGGTAACTTCGCCCCATTCAAACCTCTTTTTTCGTTAAGGAAGTGATCTTCTATTTTCTTATCTTTTGCATGTGTTGTACTAAAAAACAAATGTTAATTTCATGCATTCTACTCTATTGTATATCAGATAAGGTTTTGATTAATTTACATTGTTTAGGCAGTTCTGACACTTCATTAATTAAACATTTTCTCATATCTAAGTCATGCTTAACTTTTGAACATTACTGTAGTTATAAAAATTGTAATCATATTTTTCACTTTTTAATTATTAACAGAAAATGTCTCTAGAAAATTCTGATAATGAAACTCTAAATCAGGATATGGATAGTATAGATTTTATGTGCAGAATTTCCATGGCGACCATATTGGATTTCGGATGTCATGTCAAGTCACATTTTCCACATGATTCCATGCCTCCAAATGAAGGCATCCTCCATACACATGTCTTCCCTTCAGGCAAAAACCCAACAAACTTACAAATGGTCAAAATGACTCCCAATGGAGTTTAGGAGATATGGTTATTTTTCTTTGTTAATGTCTTCAGAGGGAACCATCTTGGATCTATGATGTCAGACAAGCCATACCCTACAATAGTAGGTAGGCATAAACAAATACCAAAGGCAGTAATTTTTGCCTTTTATATGCCAGAATGTCAAGTAAAGTGTAAAATATGCTTAGAACCCTTGCTGAAAAGGACACAAAATAGTTTCACTGGATATATCTCCATAACAGTGAGAGATCTGAAAAAAAAAGTAAGAATCAATTTTGTTCCTTTTTCAATTCTGAATAAAAAAATGTATCTACAAAATTTTGTCAAAAAGCACTTGATTTTCTTTGTTAGTGCATGAAGTGGCAGCCATCTTGGATTTATGACATCACACAGGCCATATGCCACAATTGCAGGCAAAACACCTGGTAGTACATGATTGTGTACCACACTAGGAACGTATCACCGGTAGTCATATTTTCCCTTCATTCAAAAACCTGCGGACTATAGAAATATTTACATATGCCACTGGACTATAGACCAAAGTGAACAAAAAATTTAGTATGTAGCAGTAGTACATTCCTACAACCATGTAAAGTCCTGCATAAAATAGGCAGATACTCCTTGGGGAAAAAATAATAAAACTATATATGCAGAAAGCAGTGTAGCCATCTTACAGAAAATATTTCAGGAAAATAGCTTCTAGCGTCAGCCCTATAGATGCTGGATTGACCAAATTTGATGGGCAAAGAACACTCTTCAAGAACATGTAATCTTCATCCCTCAATTGTGGGAGGGAGGGAGAAAAAAAAAAAGCAAACTTTTAGAAAATCGTAATTTTAGATTAATTTTAAAAATTGCACATCTCCCGCTGGACCCCTAATATGCACAGAAAGGCCAACCGGGACTGGACATACAGTTTAAAGTGGGATCCATGTGCATGCACCAGGTATTTAACCTGGGACCCCTTGATTACAAGGCAATGAAGCTACCACTGCGCCATCAGGGAGACCCAAACAGCTATGGTAAATTTAAATATATTGTTTTGTCATTCCAGTATGTTATTATTTATTACTTGTTTTTTAATTATTTTTACTACTTTACCCTACAAAAGAGAAAGAAACCAATGCTGCAAAAGAAGGTTGATTTCATTACACATACAGTATTCAACAAACAATGGAGTAATTTCAAATCTTCCATACATTTTTCTTTTACCTCCTTGACAAATAGATCACATATTTTAATAATATTGACAAAGAAAAGTGAATAAATATATCACAAAAATTCCATCTTAATAAAGAGGTCAGGTAGCAGACATGAAATATGTCTTGTGAATGTGCAATTCAGCAACAAAAATGCCACGTAGAGTACAAACAATGAGCAACATGCTTTGGTGCATTTTTTATGGACACAAAAAAATGACTTCATGCAAAGGCTATTCTAGAAGAAATTCTTCCCTTTAATGGTGAGGAGCATTTGTCAAGTAGAGGTACATAATTGGGTCAATTAAATCTCTCAAAGATGCTCCAAAGTGGTTCATGGATACTGGACTGACCGTTCTGTTGAGATTGCAACATAAGCTATGTGCAGAAGTGGAGGAGATATTTGGAGTTGGAGTGTAGCAACTGCAATAGGGCATTCTCATTGTTTAGCCTACAGCATAATGCATGGTGCTTTTAATTTCTGAAAAATGTGATTACAGTGGGTGCCAAGAAGACAAAGACTTATTTGTCATGATATAATAGAATATGTTTGGTATATTTGATTTATTTACTGACTTTCCCTCAAAGATGCAGTTTACTGCATTGGAACTGAATGTAAAAGTGCATCAAACACACCCCAGTAACCCTTCCTTTATTATATTCCTTGTATCAGGGAATACACTGTGCATCTCATGTGTGCTCAGTTATGTCTGTCTGGAAACAGGCAGAGGTTGTGCGGCATGTGCTCCTCTTAGTCCGTGAGCCAGGACCTAAAATTTAGGCGATCGGTACCACTCGGGGGGGGATGGGTTCTCATTTGATTTTTTTTCAAGGTGTGGATGCCTGGAACTGGAAAATGTGTGATGGCATCTCATAACTCTTTGCTTTGTATATAATATTATTGAATTAGTAACCATAGCCGAAAAATAATGGTTTTTCATATTTTTTTATAAAAGGCATATACATTGATCACAATATTTCAATAAATAAATTTAATTTCATCAGACTTATCAAATTCAATGTTATTTTATAATAATTATAACTATTGAGTGCAATAATATTAATATAATCCTTATAATAATAATATAACTTTATTATACTGCTTATATATTGACATAGATTAAATACATAAGTTTCACTTACAATTTCGAATAAAATAATGGCTAAATCTTAAATATGCATGTATGTTATAATTTAACATAAACAAGATTTTATAATTTACATTCATCATCATCATCTTCTGAATAGGTGTCATCACAATCACATGTGGGTAGTCTGCACTTGTCAGTGCAACTGATGTTATTTAGACAGAAGACGCAGTTTGTAGTTTCAAATGGATTTGTTGGTTGGTTGATTGATTTGGTGTTTCAAGTCCACTTTATGCACAGTAAGCCTAATTGGGACTGGACCTACAGTTTAAAGTGGGATCCGAACCACTAAGTGCCTCTACCGAGTATCGAACCTGGGACCCCTTCATTACAAGGCAGTGATGCTACCACTGCACCATCTGGGAGACAGTTTCTAATGCAGTTGCAAGCTAGTAGTCTAACAGAGTTTAAGATGCTGGCTGCCATTCCATCCAATTCATTACCAGTTCCTCTGCTCCATCGTGTTTTTTTTTTTCAATGTCCACCTTCTCCCACTTGGTCTAGGTGTACATGGATCATTCAGAACACATCTCTTGCTTATAGCGGATTGATAATCGCATGTTAAGCATGTTTCTTGCAAGTTTATAAATGTCTATCTCACCCTTCTTTACACAGAATAGACGACATGTCATTTCATTCACACAATGTACGGAAGATTTTGGAGCATACAGTAAGCACGAGAACTATAGTTTGCGCATTACTATTTCACTGAGATACCATTGATCTAAAGGGTGTGAAAATATTTCCTGTGTTTGTCTGTTGGCAGGAAGGATGCACTTACTTTTCTTTTTCCTGCAAATGCACATGGAGACTTATCATATTTCAACAAACATTTTTAATACGAATTGAAGCTATTTTCTTAATGTCAAGAACTCACATGGGTATTTTAGTACTGTATTTCAGAAAGACTTTAACCATGATTCTTTCATGGAATCTCAAGCACAGAATACACACATCTGTGTCGTCTGAGCCTCTAATTACAGCTTCATAACCATCATGAGCAGCGGCAGTATTCACCAACAAATTACCATCTCCTATTCATGTTTACTGTTGAGACTGAGCACTTTGGGGCTCCCTTCAGACGTGATGTTCCATCATTTATCTCCATAGTTCGCGAAGTGTTTTATTCAAAAGATTTACAAAATGCTTTGGTTTCCTACATTCGTTAACAAGAAATGCAATTAGAGTTGTTTTATTCATTACGTGACAGGAATTTCCTTCACTTTCTGACAATCTGGGAAGATGAGATGCTCTGTGACTGATGCCCGAGTTCTTCCCATGTGATTATCCTTTTGGTGTTCTTTATAGTCATCTCATTGTATGTATGAAACAAACATTGATTCTTGGACTAGTATTTCCTTCTGGAAAGCAATGGACAAGGCAGATAGACCTCACCAAAGTTTGACTTCTCTTATTTTACTCTCTGAATAAGAACCATATCATCAATCGCCATGGCTGAATTTCCAGATATTTCCTCAGGGGGAATAACATTTTTCTGCAAGTATGTATCTGAAGCCCATGATAATGGTTCTAAGAGAAATACCATTTGAAGATTTCGATTCTGTGCTGTCACAATAATTCGACCAAATAGTGTCTTTTCTGATAATTGACCTGCCATAACTATCCCCCGCCTTCTTCTTGGATCAATGGAAGAACAGAAAGAACTATACGAAAACAATTTACAGCCAATGTTTATGCAACTGAAAGAACATTCAGAGAACAGATACAGCAGTGTATGGATTAGTACAGGTAACAGGAATACCCTACAGTGACTTGAACCAATGCTCACATGATGTGTGTCACTATAGAGCAATGTACCAATAGAACAGCTCAGGAACGGACATAGTCATAGCAGTAACTCACCCCTAATATGGTGGGTTATCTCGAATGCCCAACACCGCTGCACATCTGTGTGGCATGGACTCGATGAGGTGATTAATGAGAGCTTGGAGGATTCCTCGGCACTCTTCACTTTGAGCAATTTCGCTCTTTAATAGTTGAGGGAGGTGTCATCCTACCAAGAATGTATCTGCCAAGTGAATCCCAGACATTCTCTATGGGATTTAAGTCCAGAGTAATCATAGTGGCCACTCCATACTCGGTATTCCCTCATCCTCTGGTATGTTGTGCACTAACAGAACTCTGTGAGGATGAGCATTATTGTCTATGAAAAGGAAACGATCACCTATTGCATCTGCGCACGGCATGGCAAGAGGTCTGAGGTTCTCGTCTCCATATCTAAGGGATGTCAAACTGCCATTTTGGATGACGTGGAGGTCCGTACGTCCCACAATTTTGATTCCAACCCACACCATCAGTCCACCACTTCCATTTTAGAATGTTTCTTGAACAAAAACAGGGCTATAGCCTGTTCCACATTCCCTTCAGATTAGGCACGTCTATTGTAAGGCTAGGGGCTGAATCGCGACTCATAGGAAAACACCACCCAACCCCATTCGTTGTGGCCCCAATTGCGATGTTCCTCAGCCAAGTTTCTACGGATTGAAAGCTGTACGGTGATGGAACACACACCATGAATCTATATGCATAGAGGCCATCTTTAAGAAGGCGATTGCAGACAGACAGTTTGAGATGACATCCGCACCCTATTGCTGTGAGAATGGCATGTTATAGTTTCGTTTCATTCTGTCGTCTGTTCCAATTGGTTGTTAACAAGAGGTACCTGCTGTCTCTTGCTGTTGTTGATCGCAGATGGCCTTGACCTTGCCTTCGTCGCACATTTCTCATTGTTTGGAACCGAATCTACAGGCGAGAAATGGCATTTTGAGACACACTAAGGGATACAGATACCTCTTGTTGTCTGTCCAGCTTCCATCCTTCCACGCCATTGATTCAGGTAAATCACACTTTAGAGGCATTGTAGCACTTGCCATGTTCCTTGGACTGCTACTGTTATTCTCTCAGCTGCGCACTTCAGTTGTTAATTCAGAGATATCGGCATTAATGATGGGCAAATAGCCAATTGACTCCAGTGATGGTGTTAAATACCACCCAACTTGTCAATTAAATTATTAAAATATTAACATATTTTAATTAGTGTTATTATTATAATCTTAATTATTATTATCATTATTATTAATTTAGATAAAAATTACTGTAATTGTCATTTCTAATAGTAAAAGTCAAAATATTAAAAATTATCACAACTTTCCATTTACATCAAGGTTATCTGGAAAGTGGAGTGATAACACACAGAAGGAAAAGAGTTATGACATGCTATCACATATAGGCATCCCAACCTTACCAAAAAATCATATTAGAACCCGTCCCCCCGAGTGGTACCGACAACTTGCCTGGCTCAAGGGCTATCTGGAAAAGGAATGCCACCCATAAATTAAATAATTCACACATATAATTTAATTTCATTCAGAGTAATTTGTGGTAATTATTGTAAGGAGATTGCATGAAAATGATAACTTCAAACTGTAGGACTTTTATGGGGAAACATATGCCTCTTCCTCCTCCCCCCCTGGAAAATTTCTGCCGACATCCCTGTGCTCAGTTGTTTGTTCTGCTTCCTTTTTTATATGGGTATTCTTGTATGTAAAAAAAATAGAGATTTCAAGTCCACTTTATGCACAGTAAGGCTAATTGGGACTGGACCTACAGTTTAAAGTGGGATCTGAAACACTATGTGCCTCCACCGGTATCGAACCTGGGACCTCTTGATTACAAGATGACGACGCTAAAACTGCACCATGGGGGAGGCCCAGATTGCAAGTCAACATGCCAGAATACAGCAGCAATCATTTGCAATGGAATATGTTATGTTTTTCAACACTACACTGCAAAAAAAAAAAAATAATAATAATAATAATAATAACAACATAACATCTGAAAATGACAACTTACCAAGGCATCCTTAACAATCTGCTTTGCAACCACAGTTGGGGACACCAATCCTGCTGACTCAGATATCATGCGAGTCTCCATTAGCTTCGTCTTCTCCTCCTCTGCAAAACCTGGTGTATCTGTGTCAGGTGGCAGTGCTAATGTCACTGATATGTTATAAGGTTTCACCTTCAAATTGCAGGAATATATTGTTAGTACAATGTACATGTACAAAACACACAGATAGAGAGGGAGGTAAGAGGGGTACAGAAGAGAGGGAGGGAGGAGAGAGAAATGCATACATATTCAATATGGTACAGGTGACATAGTTTCTATAGTAATTAGAATCTTTCCTTTGAACTTTATTTTAGTGGATGAAATTTGAGCCAACGTGATTGCTGGGCACACTGACTGGTGACAAACAGAAGTTTCTGGCTCAAGTTCAGGCCTTGGTATGGGTGTTCCTTTGTGAGTGTAGTTTTGTCAATTTCATCTGATCACCACTTATGTCCATTGTTGTGATTAGCCTAAAATAGCAGAAAAGCATAGCAATAATGCATTGGTCCAATATCAAACAGCAAACATTTAGTTCAGGAAACTGAAATGATATATTCACTTCAGACATGTTTTGGCTTGGGAAAGCACATTTTGTATTTGAAATTGACTTTCAAGTATCATACTTTTCATATTCATTCATTCATTCATGCTCTCTTTCTCTCTCACACAGACACAAGGCAATAACCGAATTTTGGAAGTTGTAAGCTATTTACAAAAATATTGGCAAACTGACTGATAAAAGGATATGTCATTATCTCTATTACCTCACCCCGATCCTTACTGAAAATATATGCAAAGTAAATATTTCGTAACTCCTTTACTTACTTCCATTTGAAGTGCCTCTGCAAGACCTCTCAATGCAAACTTGGAACTGCAATACATTGTGAACCCATAAATGCCTAACAGTGCAGCTTGCGAAGATACAATGACAATGCTTCCAGAATGTCTTGCCTTCATCTTTGGCACAACCGCTTTTGTTGGGTACACAGTGCCCAAGAAGTTGAGATCTAAAAGAGACTAAAAAAAGAGAACACACAGATATTTTCAAAAAAGCTCCCATCAAAATTTAAAGAAGTCTTGCATACTACTAAAATTATGCTGAATCCTTAGCTCATTTTAGAAATAATTTTCTAAATATATTGTTTTTCTGGAGCATCCTCTTTTGAATTGCATTTGTGTTTTCTTTATATACAGTATTAATATAAAAATATATTTTTTACGTCATGGAATTATTACAAATATGTATGAGGATGTTAAAATACAATCAAGAATTGAGTTTCAAGGAATGCAAGAAATAATGGATGGAGAGATGTAGGATATTTTCCAGCTGTCATTGTTAGAATTTGGATCCCACACCATTGCACCAGTCAGAGAGAAGTGGCATCAAGTATTGTGCAGAGCATTACCATCAAATAATGGGCAAACAAAGATGTTATCTCACTTGAAATTTTTACTGTGAGTAGAGTACAGTTGAGTGATCGTTGCTTGTCACAGGCGAGGGCATTTAGTTGGGTCAAAACATTATGAGGACAAGAGCATGTGGAAAACACATCTCATTCTCAGGTTTATTAAATGAAAATGGAAGGGAAGAGAGATAGAGAGAGTAGGCCAGCAGACAAAATGAAAAAGGGAATAGCAATAACAGGAAAAGAACAGGGTGAAGGGCCAGGAAAAAAGTGGAGCAGCTTGCAACACATGGAGGATTCACAAGAAATGGAGATGTCACTGGAACAAACCAAAGTCAAGATATGTTTAAACAAAAAGACAAGCATTCAATACATCATAATTGTCAATTATCAATGAAATAATAATAGAGAAAAAAATGCAGTACAGACACGAGAAAATTTCTCTTGTTGTGGAATCATTAAAACATACCACATAATTCACATATATTTTTCTTTAACAGACAAGTGCAAGATTCTTTTTCATTATAGGATGTAAACTGCAGGAATTTAATGTTTTTCAATAAGTCCCTAACAACAGCATTTCCCCTTTCACAAACAAGAAAATTGAATGCCTGTTTCTGGCAAAATGTATGTGGAAGAAAATCAATCCAAAATTTACCTTGATATTGTCTACTGGAATATCTTCAAACTTTCCACATATTGATGATCCTGCACAATTCACCAATAAAAATATTGGACCCAAATCATCTTCTGCTCCAAGAATCACCTTTTCCACAACTTCATAGCTGCTGCTTACATCAACTGAAAATAATAGAACATCTCACTTCTTGTGCTTGTATTCCATCTCCTTCTGGTGACATTAAGTAGTAACAAAAATACTTAAGATAAAACTAAACAGGAAAAAATTACTAGTTTCATCAATGATAGCTGTTACAGGATAAAAAGCTGCATGCCTTAACTATGAAGTACTCTTGCTATGCAAGCCTCCCCCCCCCCCCCCCAAACCTACTGTGGGTTTTCTTGTAATTATAACTACACTTAGTTTACAAAAATAAAATGCTCCAACAGGCTGTGTATATATACCCCCTCCCTCCTGTACGCATTTATTCAAGGCTATGTGAACCCCAGAGCTGCTTCATGCAGATACATTGTTGGAAAAATTCCCACCCAAAATCACCCACCCTGGATCTCTGGCACAGCAGTCACATACAATACTTTCATCCTCAATTCATATGAATTGTGACATTTTCTGAACATGAATAGCAAATAAATTATTTAATAGACAAACAGATTATAAATGTAACCTATTCTGAAAGGTTTCTCCAGGGTCAGAAATTTCTCCTTTACGAATATTTACTGGCAAATGGGAGAAGAACATAATGAGCTCATTATCTCTGTTTGAAGCATTTACATTTCAAACATGAGACTTTGTTTCCATATTCCTTCACCTTTGAAAAAATCCATTCCCTAGTAGTAACACAATGAAAGAAAGTTTCTCATCAAACCAAAAACTAATTCCTGTTAAATTACAAATTCCTACCTAATGCCAAATGCTTATAAAGTTGATTTCACGACTTACAATCAGGTTTTTAAAAAAAATTCAACTTACGTGAAACACATTGCACTTTTTGACTTTCAGGAAACTTTGTGTGTTTTAAAATCTCAACTTTTGCACTTTCAAGTTTCTTCACGTTCCTTGCTATAAGAGTGACATTTGCTCCTTTCTCTACTGCTTCAATGGCCACAGCCTTGCCTATCCCACTGGACCCTCCAGTCACCTGGAAATGCAGAAAGATCAAATGAGCACAAGTTCTGTAGAAAGAGCAGAAAATGCAATTGTATAACTAATTCAAAACATGTAATTTTATACATGGAAGGAAGTATGTGTTTGGATAACATGACCAGTCAAATGTAATACAAGACATTTAAAATTGGGAAAATACCTCCACATGATTATGAAGGGGGTAGCCATGCTAAAGCATAGGCCCAAACTTCAATGGTAACCGTACAACTAATATAGATTCGGTAAGGAAGAAATTTTCCGATATATAAGATTGTTTTATTCACTAGAACCTGTGATGCTTATAATTTTGTTACGATTGAAGGTATTTAAGTAAATAACAGAAAATATAATGTCCCCGTCATGTTGAAACTGCTGCGTACATATGGCACTGAAGTCAGTGGCGTAGCATAATTCTATGAAAGGTGTAAGGCCTCCTTAGATAAACCTGACCTGAATATTGGATAAAGAAAACCTAAAAACATTTTAACTAAATAGAATCTATTTGAATCTAAGTCATGTATGGGCACACTCAATTTCAAACACAAAATGCACACACTCTATGTTAACAATAATAGCATATTACTTAATGAAAATTCTCATTTATACTATAACTCGATCCGACGATCCTTTAGTCTGAACACCTCAATCACATCGTCGTAGAATCGGGAGTTTCTGGTCAATGTCTTTGGCAGCTCCTTTTCAATGGATATCAGTCCCAAGTCAGATTTCCTTGCCTGAGTCTTGTGCTGCGTTAAAATGTATGAATCCTCTTCAGTGCAGAAAACGAACTTTCCACCGACGAGCTTGAGGCAGGAACAGTGAGGAACAATTCTGTTAGTTTTATACACTTGTTCAACAGCTTCATTCAAATGGGTAGTATGCAAGTACTCATGACGTTCAAACACACTCTTTACTCGATATTCGGCTTCAGAATAGATTACCTGTAGCTCAACTTTCAACTGGTAGCAATTGAAAAATTTTGCGTACAGCTTAGTTAAGGACACAAACTCTTCTTCTGGAAAGGTCATGTCATATTTTTATCCTTTATCTTTCACTAAAAAAGGCATTTGTGGGAAATGCGTAGAATACAATTTGCAAATGCAAGCAAATGGATTCGAGAATATTACTTATTATCATGGTTACGATATTTGCGCAAATTTTGAAAAGCATATCAAGCAACTTAGTGAAAGGAAAAGCTCAAAAAAATCTGTAAATCATAAAGCTAAGTATTATGCACGCACCAAACATTGCGGGCGCTGCCAGATCTAGGATTGCCAGACATTCCTCTTTCATCATTAACTTTGCTGCTTCTAATGGAGGTAATATCCAACATTAAACCATCTCGTTTGTGAACTTAATAGTTAGTTTAGACATTAAAAATGACACCCGTTTTGTTACACCTCCTGTCAAGCATTGTTGAAACAACACGGGAGTCGAATTTCTTTGTTCTCTTCCGACCGTGGCAAGCATATGAGTCATACACAGCGGCAACCATGCCAGCGTAAGCTTCGCCTGCCTAGGGACAGAAATTCTCGCCAGTTAACACCCACTCGTAATGTGCCTTACATCTGTCCCAGAATCGGGGTGCCCTGTCATTGGTTGAGAAGATACTACGTAAGCTAACACACCCACCATGGGCGAGTCCAAATCATTTCTTCCATTCACCTACACGTAAGTCCTCTGAAGAAGCCTTACAGAGAAACAACTCGAATCAAAACAAGTCCTCAATTGTTTCGTTAAAAGTTCTACTTGCAATCTGATATTGCTATGTGTGTTCAAGCGATAAATACGGGAATGAAATACGTTTTCTTCAATAATTTCAACTTGTAAGGTGGACTTACAAGCCTTACGTGGACACTACGCCGCTGGCTGAAGTGGTAGTTTTGTCAATACTGGTGCATTTTTTTCTCTTTTATGACTAGTATGGAATATTTCATGGTGAAACAAAGATCACATGCTTTTCCCGCAAGTATCTGAAATACTATGTGAAAAAATGAAAACATTTCGTTCCTTCAGAAAGTAGTGGTTATCATTATAATTTTTGAAGTGGCGTTTCATCGCAATATACTCCAAGGTGGATATTTCAGCCAACACTGTTGCCGAGATTTCACTCCGTGTTTTCTACCGATATGATCAATGCAAGTGCTTCGAAATCGTGAAAGTTAAACCAAGTTACCAGAGAATAACGAATCCAGTACATGCTGCAAGAAGGGAACCTCGGAAAAAACCCAAAGGTAAGTCTTATATTTAAATGCTTGTTGCTAAATCCATCAAAAGCAAAACATTTGCAATATGCAAGAGTGATGCAGAATGTATGATTTATTTATATGTTGAGGAAATACCTTCCGATATAATTTCTGTGAGAATATCGCTTCAACTTGTCTACCTTTTCAACGCAGCACGCATTTTCCCTTACAAACGAAGTTGATAATCCTTTGCAATTGCAAAATCAGAAGAGAATGTTATTTTAAATTAGGCATAATTCAGATAATTACAGTTTCGTGATTATTACTAGAGCATGAAATACCATGATATAGATTACATTCTGGCATTAAATCGATATTGCACAAAATGCTCTATCGTTCCTGTGAGATTATTTTCGTATTTCACTGGTGCTATTCAAATTTACTTACATCGAAATTTGTATTGCAAATCAGTCGTTCATTATAGTTTCACTTTGCCTTGTACATGGTTGGAACGTGTCGTTTCTGACTTCTTTTGAACAAGATTTTTCTCCTCTTTGTTTTTGAAACTTGAACACAGTTCATAAAGCTCGCAAATGTTAAATGCATTAAGTACATAGGTTAAGCTAAGTTAGGTTGGATTGGAATAGATTTAATGTGAGAACCACGAATTTTGTACAAGTTCTGGACAACGTTCTGCTATCTTCTTTCACAGAATCAGGTCAGAAAACTGGTTTTGTAAGCTGTATAAAACTCTTCGGTTTTCTCGTTCTTTCATAATTTTGAACGCCTTGTAATGGTAGTGCATGATTTCCAATAAGTTCATGCTTTATGTATTTAAAGTGTACAAGTACACCCTATCAGCTAAAAGAGTAAAGTCTTAACCGTCTACCAAACAATAGTTTGCATGTTTAATGAGAATTTACAAATTAGTATAGATTAGTAAATATTAGAAGTACACATATTTTACAAGTGCAAGGCCAATCATTTATTTGTGGGTAAGACTGATTGATTTTCAGAGAAATCATAATTCGTCCTGATTATGTTACGAATATTTGATTCAATAACCTACTGAAGTCCAAGTCATATTTAATATGCACTGTAAAGATAGATCTGAGTCACTGAAGTGAGCTGATACCGTGAATCAAACCTTTAACCTTTTGAGTCCCAAGGCCATTTTCCCAAGGCCCTTGGTCACAAGCCGATTTTGAGCAAAATGCAGAGTTTCAATTAAATGAGTGTAGATCGGAGGCTAATTGCCCTAGAGAGATGAGTGATATACCGTTGTACGCGGAATGAACCAGAGATTCAGACTATATGAAATTTATGCAAATTCGGCGTATATGTGGCGGGGGGAGGGGGCTAACTCACAAAATTCCAATTTTTTTGGAAAAAGATAGGGGCCCCCCTCCCCCCCAATAAAAAAGTACATGACAGTGTCGACATGCACATGGAAATGATCGCTGACATGTAAGGAACACAAAAATATTTGCATTATTATCATATGACCAATGTAATGTGAGTTGTATCCCCAAAAGGAATGGTCAAGCTTCAAAATGCAGCAGTACCTTGAAATGACTTTAGCTCAGAGACTATTTGCCCTGGAGATATGAACGATATACCATTATACGCAGAATGAATCACAGATTCAGACGATATATAATTTATGCACATTCGGCGTACATATGGAGGGGGAAAGGGGGTAAATCCCCTGAAAAATACTTCTTTTTTTAAAAAATGGGGTTTCTCCCCCCTCCCCCCCAAAAAAGGATATGAAAAGTTCAAAATGCACATAGAAATTATTGCTGGCATGTAAGAAACAGAAAAATATTTGCATCATTGTCATATGACCAATGTAACGCGAGTTGTACTCTTGAAATGAAAGGCTTATACGCCACTGTCTCAAGCTTCGGAATTGAACGAAATGCAGAGTTACATTGAAATGACTATAGCTCAGAAACTAAATGCCCTAGAGATATGAATGATATACTGTTGTACGCAGAATGAATCACAGATTCAGACGATACATAATTTATGAATATTCGGCGTATATATGGAGGGGGGAAAGGGGGAAATCCCCTGAAAAATATTTTTCTTTAAAAAATGGGGTTTCCCCCCTGCCCTTCCCGAAAAAAGGATATCAAAATGTCAAAATGCACAAAATGCAAAATTCATGCAAATTCGGCGTATATATGGAGGGGGAAGGGAGGAAACCCCCAAAAAATAATTTTAAAAAAATATGGGAAGAATAGTACAAATAAGAAGGTTTCTTTGTATATACCTTTGCTGCTCCAGCTCCCAGGCTTGGTCTGGAGCCATGATGCCTTACTTCTGGTGGTACTCCATAAAACATGGCTCCAGACACAGGGGCACCTTGCAGGTAACGCAGCGGCATCTACTTTGCCGTGAAGTTCGTGGCCCGCACAGCACACATCTCCGTTGTTCCAGTGTTATGGTGGGGAAGTGACGGAAGCCACTAACCTCGTAGCGCATGTTGGTGGATGGAGACAAACTTGATGATGGACCAAGTTGTGCCGCACCTTGGGGAGCTGGGGTTCGAGTGCCTCGCCCGCCACTTGTCCCCAAAAGACTTATAGCCAACTTCTCACGGAACTCACAGTGCCTCACGTTCTAATGAAATGTCTTAAAGAGCGGGTAGGCATCGAGGATACATTGGTCGAGTAGGTGGAAGAAGAGCTTGACAGTCCACTTCATGGTCTTTTGTTGGATATCGTAGGAATTAGTCATGCGGTCGGCCTTGTCAACGTAACCCATGTGGCTATTGCATTCGCTTGAGTACGTTGCCATGGTCATCCAAGAAATTTCCCTCCGCTGGTGACTGATGGATGTTCGTCAACAGGTACACCTCTCTCTTGACTTTCCAACATATCACAGTCAAGTCATTCTTCACCCGAACACGTAGGTCACCTCTCTTCAGCTTCAAGTCAATCTTTGAAAAGTTCGGTGGGAGGCCTTTTCGTCGGGGATTGACGGTCCTGCAGCAATAGATACTTCTTGTTGCAAGATCATCAAATAGCTCTAGAGAAGAGAAGTAGTTGTCCATAAATAATGTATGACCAACTTCTCCGTCAATGCTACAACTAAACCATGCGTCGCTGATGTCGTGGCAGTCGCTCTGTTCTTGTCCTTGCCCAGATATACGGTCATGTCATAGGTGTATTCCAAAGAATCACAGAGTTTGTAGATCTTGATCCCAAACCTCTTGTGTTTCTTTGAAATATACTGTTTGAAGATGACTTTCCCTGCTAAATGCTCTGTAGGATAGTAGCAATTAGAGCTAAGCTCATTGATATTGTCAAAGACAAACCTCATCTTCCACAGCCTGTCATAATCGGAATCTTGGGGGAAGAGGTTCTTCGTGTTGTCCTCAAAGTGTAGGAATCTGAGCAAGTGATAAAAGCGGTTACGTGAAATCTGTTGTCTGTAAAACTGTGTGTGAAGGTGGGGTTTTCTGGACCAGTAGTCTCGCCAACGTAATCTGCGGTCATGTCCCATCAGTATTGTCAAACCAACGAAAGTCTTCATTTCGTCAATGGTCACGTCACGTTCGGGCTTTGTCGTTGGGTGCTTTGTGATATGTTGGTGGTAGTACCTGTTGGTCTCAGTCACCAGATGCTGGAAGATTTCTTCGGAGAAAGTCAAGGAAAAAATGTCCAAGGAAGAGGATGCATTGTTAATGTGTCGAACCTTCAGTCCAGTCTGTCCCAGGAAAGGTTGGGGGTTGGGAACAGTTTTACCAGTTCGGGAAGGGGATTCCCAGTCAGATGGAGCAGGAGGAGGGGAAGGGGAACGTCTTTGTGACATATCATCAGAATCTGAGGGAATCAGAGGGAATGTCAAGCTCTTCTTCATCCCACTCGGAGTCTGTATCTATATCCTCCAGCTCATCTCGGATTTCATCAGAATGGAGATCACCGGGCCCAGCCATGGTCGACTATAAGCCTTTTGGGGACACAGCAGACACAAACGACACTAGCAAACTTTTCACACCACAAGAAAAACATGTAGATGACAAAAAAGTCCTTGGAAGTCTGTCACTTCACTCAAAAAATATCCTCGCACTTGGGCACAAAACGACACACACCTACGCACAACTTTCACGGACGAAAAGCTAGAACGCAGTGAAAAATGAGTGCCGATTCTTGCAGCTGCTTGAAATTCTATTTTTAGACAATGCAGGGTAACCTGTGTTGCAACTTGTGGAATACTTGTGCTCAAAAACAAAGGTTTCCTTCAGCGTGCCTCGAAATTCCATTTTCACAATGCAGATTCAACAACCAGTCTTCCCCCTCCCCCACCCCCTGCTTGCGCCCACATGGAAAACTTTCATTTTGACATCGGTTACTGATAAACAAGCTCCCTTCGAATGCAGTTACCAGGCAGGAGTGAAAAGCATTGCTTTAGAACAACAAAGCCGGTCTTCCTTTGTCGGCAAAAATTTTCCCTTGAAAATAGACGCAAAAGAGAAGACCCTTTTCCCGCCTTTTCCCCTCCATTTTTATGAAGGAAAAAAAGTGCAAGAAAGATTTCTGTTAAATACATGTGTTAGGAGCAATATATATAAAAAAATCGAAATTCTAGCCAAAAATAGAAAAGTTATGACGTAAAAGAGGCCCACTTCGTTAACCATTATAGTGCAGTTTAGATCAGGGTTGTTAAAGGTCCAGGAACCCATAAATTTTAATGGGTTCTGCTACAGAACCCAATTTAATTCTTGCACAATTTAAATTCGGTCCAAGATGCGTATTGTTTCATTGAAAAAGGTTCCTGGACTGTATTTTAATTGTTCCTGAAAAAAGGTCCCTGGACTGTATTTAAATTGATGCGGGAAAACGTTCCTGGACTGAATTTAAATTCTTCTGGAAAAAAGGTTCCTGGACCGAATTGAAATTCATTCTGGAAAAAAGGTTCCTGGATCGAATTTGAATTGATTCGGGAAAAAGTTCCTGAACCGAATTTAAATTCTTCTGGAAAAAAGGTTCCTGGACCGAATTGAAATTCATTCTGGAAAAAAGGTTCCTGGATCGAATTTGAATTGATTCGGGAAAAAGTTCCTGAACCGAATTTAAATTCTTCTGGAAAAAAGGTTCCTGGACCGAATTGAAATTCATTCTGGAAAAAAGGTTCCTGGATCGAATTTGAATTGATTCGGGAAAAAGTTCCTGAACCGAATTTAAATTCTTCTGGAAAAAAGGTTCCTGGACCGAATTGAAATTCATTCTGGAAAAAAGGTTCCTGGATCGAATTTGAATTGATTCGGGAAAAAGTTCCTGAACCGAATTTAAATTCTTCTGGAAAAAAGGTTCCTGGACCGAATTGAAATTCATTCTGGAAAAAAGGTTCCTGGATCGAATTTGAATTGATTCGGGAAAAAGTTCCTGAACCGAATTTAAATTCTTCTGGAAAAAAGGTTCCTGGACCGAATTGAAATTCATTCTGGAAAAAAAGGTTCCTGGATCGAATTTGAATTGATTCGGGAAAAAGTTCCTGAACCGAATTTAAATTCTTCTGGAAAAAAGGTTCCTGGACCGAATTGAAATTCATTCTGGAAAAAAGGTTCCTGGATCGAATTTGAATTGATTCGGGAAAAAGTTCCTGAACCGAATTTAAATTCTTCTGGAAAAAAGGTTCCTGGACCGAATTGAAATTCATTCTGGAAAAAAGGTTCCTGGATCGAATTTGAATTGATTCGGGAAAAAGTTCCTGAACCGAATTTAAATTCTTCTGGAAAAAAGGTTCCTGGACCGAATTGAAATTCATTCTGGAAAAAAGGTTCCTGGATCGAATTTGAATTGATTCGGGAAAAAGTTCCTGAACCGAATTTAAATTCTTCTGGAAAAAAGGTTCCTGGACCGAATTGAAATTCATTCTGGAAAAAAGGTTCCTGGATCGAATTTGAATTGATTCGGGAAAAAGTTCCTGAACCGAATTTAAATTCTTCTGGAAAAAAGGTTCCTGGACCGAATTGAAATTCATTCTGGAAAAAAGGTTCCTGGATCGAATTTGAATTGATTCGGGAAAAAGTTCCTGAACCGAATTTAAATTCTTCTGGAAAAAAGGTTCCTGGACCGAATTGAAATTCATTCTGGAAAAAAGGTTCCTGGATCGAATTTGAATTGATTCGGGAAAAAGTTCCTGAACCGAATTTAAATTCTTCTGGAAAAAAGGTTCCTGGACCGAATTGAAATTCATTCTGGAAAAAAGGTTCCTGGATCGAATTTGAATTGATTCGGGAAAAAGTTCCTGAACCGAATTTAAATTCTTCTGGAAAAAAGGTTCCTGGACCGAATTGAAATTCATTCTGGAAAAAAAGGTTCCTGGATCGAATTTGAATTGATTCGGGAAAAAGTTCCTGAACCGAATTTAAATTCTTCTGGAAAAAAGGTTCCTGGACCGAATTGAAATTCATTCTGGAAAAAAGGTTCCTGGATCGAATTTGAATTGATTCGGGAAAAAGTTCCTGAACCGAATTTAAATTCTTCTGGAAAAAAGGTTCCTGGACCGAATTGAAATTCATTCTGGAAAAAAGGTTCCTGGATCGAATTTGAATTGATTCGGGAAAAAGTTCCTGAACCGAATTTAAATTCTTCTGGAAAAAAGGTTCCTGGACCGAATTGAAATTCATTCTGGAAAAAAGGTTCCTGGATCGAATTTGAATTGATTCGGGAAAAAGTTCCTGAACCGAATTTAAATTCTTCTGGAAAAAAGGTTCCTGGACCGAATTGAAATTCATTCTGGAAAAAAGGTTCCTGGATCGAATTTGAATTGATTCGGGAAAAAGTTCCTGAACCGAATTTAAATTCTTCTGGAAAAAAGGTTCCTGGACCGAATTGAAATTCATTCTGGAAAAAATGTTCCTGGACAGAATTTAAATTCACCTGGAATTAAAGGTTCCTGGACCGTATTTAAATTTATTTAGAAAAAAGTTTCCTGGACCGAACTGAAATGCTTTAAATATGAAAAGGTTATACACTGTATAGAACTCATTTATGTTTGCTGATTTTCTCTTCCCGTCAGGGATTGAATCTATTTACAATTTGTAGACCAGGATTGACCGATTGAAAGTTGCCTTCTAAAAATGTCCGCAAGTACGTATACACTGGAATGTCACACTGCGGTTGTAGAAACCGTATCGCAGGAAATAAATCATAACGCTGTTGTGGGCCATACTTAAATACTCCCTTGTCGAAGACTTACTGTACATTGTACATTACGCAATATACTATATTAGTGTGGCATCACATTGAGTTAAAACAAACCCATCACGTGTTGCACAGGCATCTGATACATGAACCGCAGCCAATAGGAGTTGTTGATGAGGTAACGTGAGGCTGCTGTGTTCCCAGAAGATATTACAACAGGGACAGAAAGTGTTGCTACAACCAAGGGAAGGAACGTGTATGATAGAATGGGACTACATGGAGAGGGGTAACGTGACTGCAAAGTTTCCGTTTCGCCCATTTCTACCTTGTACCTTAGATTCTCGAGACAGCCAGCACCTGGATTAGTCTTTCATGCTCACAAGTGGATAATTGTTTATCGTCAGGTCCGTATTCGATCCAAGTTGCGTATTGTTTTATTTCAATATGGAACTTGGAACCTATTTAAACTGATCCTGAAAAAACGTTCCTGGACCTTATTTAAATTCATCTGGAAAAAAGGTTCCTGGACCGTATTTTAAATTCATTCAGAAAGAACGTTCCTGGACCGTATCTAAATTCATTTAGAAAAAAAGGTTCCTCGACCGTATTTAAATTGATCGGGGAAAAAGGTTCCTGGACAGAATTGAAATATTTTACAGATAAAAAGGTTCTTTACGGTCCAGAACCCATTTACACTTGATGATATTCTCTCCTGGACCGGAATTGAATTTATTTAAACCTTTAACAATCTTGGTTTAGATCAATTATATTCACATCCACTTACACAACATCTCTAACTTGTTTCTATTTTATTATTAACTCAACTTGTAACAATGTAATGTAAATGTTTTTTGACTAACAATGGTAACCCAATACCGTTGAACTTTGTGGATATGCTTCTATGAAATCAACATCGTCTGTGTGGATTGTTTGAACTTACACATTCTGCAGATACATGATTGAATGGTGATGATTTACAAGAAATCAAGAATCCAAAATATACTCAAGAAATTATATTACAATACTTCTTAATATCTGGTTGCAAGTAGTCAGCAATTGGGAACGGTATATTCGAGAAACTGAAAATAATTGGAATGGTATATAACTTGTTTTTCTTGTCTGTCAAGTTGTAGCACACATTCCTTGAATTTTTTTCTATTCCAATTTTTAAGGGCATTTGCTCAAAATCTTAGGATATTCATTGCTTTCTGAATGTGATGATGATTCCAAGACAGCAAGAAGCATACGTATCTCTGAAAGAACAACATACTGTTTTGCAGGATGAGAAAGAAGGAGAGTGAAGTTACATCGAAACATAAATGTTAATTTGAATTTATTCGTATATCCCGAATATATAGAACAAGGAACGTAAACAGTTTGTGCATGTATGTCTTGTTAGGCTGAGAGTTCACATTCCTGCTGCTAGGCGACACATCAAGATCACCAGATCTACACCGTGTGACTTTTTCTTTGTGGGGTTTCATCAAAACACAGGGTAATCATTGCATCCTTGCAGCTTGATATCACAGACCTAAGGGAGTGATAGACACCATCAACAGGCCCATTTGATGCAAGTATGGCAAGAACTTCGAGTATTGTGTCGATGTGTGCTGTGTCACCCATGGTCCACACATTTGTAGGTGTCCTGTTTGAGTTCCTTGTTCGTTCTGGACTGGTTTCATTAACGTAAGTTCAATAGTTTACTTGCAATAAATTCTTGTAACACCTCAATTATTTCTGAAACACCCGGTATAACTTACTAATAAAATACCATACAGTCATATCCATATCCAGATGGTTTTTGAGGGGTAGGAGGCAGATACTGGAAAAAGAAATCTGAACACCATGATGTGTAGGAGGATTTGCCGATTTAGTTTCATTTATGTCACATCTCTACCACATTTGGATAATCACATGATGGGAATGAATGGTGATAAGCTGAGATGGGTAAAGGTACAAACACATGTAAACGACACAACACAAACCTCCAGAGAGACTGTGCATCCAGGTGTTCGAGGCATGCTAGCCTGCAGAAAAGGTAGCACAGTGTGAACTACGTGGAAAAGAGGTTGACAATTGAGTGCCTTAAGGGAAGTTTTCCCCTTAAACTCCCATTATGTGTAGAAAAATGAAGCAAAATAATTTTATTGAAGAAAATAGGTCAACATAATTAAGTGCAAATAGGGAAAAGTTCTGATCCCAGTAACATCCCTTTGGTATGTTTCTGCAAATAGGGAAAAGTTCTGATGCCAGCAACACCCCTTTGGTGCATTTTTATCTCCACGACATATCTGGTTGGAGGAAAAAATACAGCAACTATATAATGTTAGTCAATTAATATCCATGCAACTACACAATGTTAATATGTAGATGTTTATACTTATACATGCATGCGCATACACACATACTCACACACACCATTAAACAATTGCACTTATGTATATATTCAAAATTAGTAAATATATTATTCAATGAAGTATTTATTTAAAAAAATAAGAATCCCAAACCTTAATAAATACATTTTTACATGTTAACATGAGTGACAAAAACAGCATATGTCAATGTTTCATTACTTTTCGATGTACAAAGGAACCCAAACAATGTAACATGTTCTACATTTGATGCAACTTTCCCCAATTCACTTTCAGTTTGGTTTGGTAATAGCATAAAAAATAAAAACTTTGATGAACATCATTATAAATTACCACAACATGTTTTCCTGTTAAATCTGCAGGCTTCTTTCTCAGCAGGTAATTCAGCAGCAACACTACCAAAATGACTACCAGTACAGCAGCAAAAATAACTTCCAACATTTTCAACTGTAAATTGAAAATAAAATATGTTATTTCCCTTTGTTTTCTTGGGGGGGGGGTTACATTTCATAAATAGCACACAATAATTTGAAATTTATTAAAATATAATTAGTCCAACATAGAATGCATAAATTTATATTATTACTCTGCAATAAGAGAAGGTGTATATCATACCAAGAAAGCAGTATGACAATATAATGTTCATTTGGTGATATCACATATCCAATTTTCCTGTTTTATTAAGAAGGATAGATATGTCAAAAGTGCCAATATACACTTCATGAATGATGATTGATTGATTTATTTTACTTTGCTTTTCTACCACTTTTGGCTAATCATGAAGATGAGGAAGACTGATGAAGGGGCACTCACAAAAAATGCCCATGCCCAGGTGGGATTGAACCAGGGAACCCTGCATAGCATGTTGTGCATTCACAAATGATGGTTCTTCAGTTACGAAGAAAGGTTGAATCACCCTCCCAAAATTCAAATATTTGGTTTTTGACCAACCAACTTCAATTGGAATAAAATGAATAAGAAACAAGAAAACCTCTTCACTCCTTTTCATCAATGAATACAGGTGTCTTAAAAATAAATATTCAAAATATGTATTCAGTAAAACTATAAATATTGAATGGTAATGGTTCTGAATGTTTAATGATTTATGCAAGTTTCATAGGAATATTAAGAACTCTTTTAAAATACTGCAAGTTATTGTGGAAACTAATTAGCAGAGTTTCACTGACTAATATTCTCAGGAGAAATTATGCTTTCAACAATAGTAACTTATATGCAAGCATCCATGCTTCCCAGCCAGCTGTTGTTTTTGGTTTACGGTTGTCTCAACCCCACACTACTACAAGAGGCTCAAACGGAGTTTCTTGTTTGAAATCCAATATTATGTAATCAGCTGTTGGAAGCACTTAGGAATGTGACTTATATCATTTAATGCTAAGATCACTAAACCTGACCCATCCAAGTCTTAGTTTGTTGCACTTTTTGACACTTGGTGTAGTGTAAGTGTGTTCCAGTTAAGGTTGGTGCAAGTTAGTGTTCAAGTTCAGAAGATTCAACATCCTCCAGAACGAAGAGAGTGTTCTCATTTCATTATACCACAATTAACAACATTTCAACAAAATGTACACAATTTTCCCTTGTAATGCTTAATCATGCAAACATTTATTGTATCAATTGATCATAACAGTTGGAACTATGATGTGCCACTATGGTTTCCCCCACATAAGGAAGCTGATTGATTGATTTGTTTTATTTTACTTTGCGGTTTGTGCCTCTTGGCTAATTTGCGAAGATGGGAATAAGTGGGGATAAGTGATGAAATTGATGAATGTACATTTACAAACAACCATGCCCGAGTGGGATTCGAACCTGGGACCCCTGGCATCGCAGCACGATGTGCTAACCACTCAGCCCACATAAGGAAGTCCCTGATAACCAAAGTGCTAACATATTTCAAAATTATAAGCTTTGTACAAATATGCTGCATCAATCAATGCAAACATTTTATCTAAAAATATCTGATACTTTTTCTTTTTTGTTTCTTGGATACATATTCTTTATATTTCTGTTACAATTCCATTTCTAGCATGATTTGAGGAAAATAGTCTGAAAACCCCACTATGACTTGTACTGCATCCATTATTTTTGATATTACAAGCTCTGCTAAGCCTTTTCTTTCAAGCTTTCTAAAAAAATTTGACAATCGTTGACAATTCACAACATTTTCTGAAAACAAAACAAAGAGTTTTTGACTGGGTTTTTTGGTGGTTTCTTTCGAAGTGGGTTTTTCTGAAAAAAAAAACATGTGGGGAAAACTGGGCTTGGCCAACCAGGGCCAACCCTGTTATAAACCCACTTGGAAAGCCTAACAAAATGTTCATTGTAAAATAAAGAATAAATACAGTATTTGCCTATTTTATGTAAACATATAAATTGTTAAAATCCAATTGCACATATTTCCCTCCAAAAACTTAACCTTTGAATAACAAGGCAGTGCCGTATGTGACACCCATGATCTTGTTTTGCAGGCATGCAAACCAGTTAGAGGTTTCTCACATGTGGTATGCCTTCCTAGCCAGTACGTAAGTAGATGTAGAGCTAGTAGTCTGTATCCCCACCTAACATGTGAGCTAGTAGCTGCATTTTGTTTTAGGGCATGTGCACATAGGTGTCTTGTTTGACACTGCCTTGTTGTTTGTGTTTCAACTGTTACTGTGGCCACGACTATGAATTTGCGAGTTATTACCGAGGAATGTAAACGAAAAGAACTGATAAGGCAAGGAGAAGCAAGCAGTGATGATGTAGTTCAGGTGACTCAGGTAGTGAAACAGAGGACTGTCTTTTATCACATGAACGAACACTACGAAGAGGGTCTCACTGGCGATGTGGAGGTATGTATCAATGTTTGATGACTCAGATGTGGTAGTGTAAGTAACTAACATGCTCTGCGCCCCCCCGGAACTTGCAGTAGTGCACCCCTACTCATTTTTTTTTAATAGCTTTCTTTTCTAAAATATTAATTCACTCCTGCTTTTATATTAGGTAGTACATACAAATATCAACATACATACATGTAATTTGATTCAATGTAAAAACTTGTATGAAAGGTTAAGACAACAGACAAACTGTAAAAAATTATGTGTTATAATATGAAAATGCACTGTTACTACAAAAAAATATGATATTGTTAAATGCCCATTACCAGTTCTCTGCGTTTTTTAATGGAAGTGTTTTCTTGTGATAGTTTGGTTAAGTCCAGTTTTTGAGCATGAGCGCTTTCAATGCTTAACAGCGTCAGTCCACTCAATCTCACTCTTGTCATTCTGCTTCGCAAGTAATGTTTGATCAATTTTGATTTGGTTGGTTGGTTGATTTGGTGTTTTAAGTCCACTTTGTACACAGTAAGGATAATCGGGACTGGACCTACAGTTTAAAGTGGGATCCGAACCACTATGTGCCTCCACCGGGTATCGAACCCGGGACCCCTTGATTACAAGGCAACGACTCTACCACTGCGCCATCGGGGAGGCTAATTTTGATTTGGAAAACGTCCTGTCAGCTGATGAAGATGTCACAGGTAGGGTCAAATTCAGCATTTAAGTAGTGTACAGATCAGGAATGTTACTAGCCAGAATTTTGTTTTCTATGAAGAGGAATTCTGCATCTTCGCTGGTGTTCGACATGTTTCTTGTTTTGATTTCAATTGACACTACATTGAAATGGGAGCGGATTTACAATACTGGAAGTATCAATTGCTTTCAAATTCGACAAAACTCACTAATTTTGGCCTCGTAATCACGAATCTGCAGTTAAAATTTGGCGGTCACGTCTAGAAATTGCAAAATAAGTCGAAAAAAGTGGGTCCGTGAACGGAGTAAACAATACTGGAAGTATCAATTGCTTTCAAATTCGACAAAACTCACTAATTTTGGCCTCGTAATCACGAATCTGCAGTTAAAATTTGGCGGTCACGTCTAGAAATTGCAAAATAAGTCGAAAAAAGTGGGTCCGTGAACGGAGTAAACACCCTTCATTTATGAAGAAAACAACTATTTTTTGTAATGATTAGTTTCAAAACTATGTTTATGATGACCCTTAATTTTAACTATGCTTGCCTAACCTAACCTTACTGTGAATGGTTCGTGGGCAAACATGTTTTCCACCTTTACGCAAGATGCCATTCACATGCAAATCAACACTCTCACTTATTGCACAACACTTGAGCAACGTTGGTAGCAAGACGTCTTCATATCGTTTCCATGTTTGTGTATGGAGAATCATAACGATAATTGACAAGGTTATTTTGCAATTTCTAGACGTGACCGCCAATTTTTAACTGCAGATTCGTGATTACGAGGCCAAAATTAGGGAGTATGTCAAATTTGAAAGCAATTGGAGATACTTCCGGTATTGTAAATTCATACCCCAAAATGAAACAATTTGTGTAAGATCTTCATAATTCTCACAGAAATTTGTAGCAGATTCTACAACAACTACAAATGAAGCTTAACAACAGCACAGTTTCACCAAACCTTGCTGAAAGGTGGGCAGTATGTAGGGGCGGGAATGGGTGAAAACGTTGCCAGCACATTTTCTTGACTGTCATCTACCCTTGGGTGACATAATATATGACTTGAACTATTCAGCTAGTGAACTTTAATTCTAATCTGGTCATTGAATTTTAACTTTCCTTGTGATTAATATTTTCTGTTTTTAATTGCAGGCCCTAAATATACATTATGCTTTGTTGAAAAAATATTCTATTTAATGACGAAAGAAAAACTTTTGTGAACTAATATCAGTCTTTCTAAATTTATCATTCCTACTGCCCCCCCCCCCCCTTGCACTGGAGGGTGTTATTTACGCCACTGCTCAGATGTCAATTATGGAATTGATATAGAAGTTGAAGATGATACAAATTTTACTTTGGGTAGACTTGGAAACTGTCTGGGCAGACAGACAATTGAGTAGCAGAAAATCTAGAACTCCAAGCAGAAGCAGGAATCTAGTGATCTAATGACACGCTTACCTGGGCTAAAAGGAAGAGCCAGGGAGCTTGGGAAAAATTATATACTTTCCTTGATCATCCCTGACAATATTATTGATGTATTTTCTTTGGACATTTTGGCATGTGATATTCTTTCTAAAGGTATTCTAACTATATTTGCAAAATTGGAAGTTGTTATGGGTCTAAAAACCAGAAATAGGGTAGGTGTCGTCCATAACACCTACTTGTTAAATTTGTCATATCATACAGCCTTGTTACTCAAAGGTTAATGGGCATTGACGTATGAATACCAGTTATGTGATGCTAATATTGCTCAATTATTATCATTATTAAATACCCAAAAATGGAGTTAACGTCATTTTCCTTAGTTGTGTTTTTTGGCACCACAACGTAATGTTTGGGGCACAAATAGTTTACAATATAATGCAAAGTGCACTGAAAGTAGATACTGGTCAATTTAATACTCACCCATCTCGATTGGTACTCATGTTCGAACATGATAGACGGAAATGTACTGGGACTTAACTTGTAGTACCCTTAACTTATTATTATTATCAAATAATAAAACAAAAACCGAAGTAGACCGGTCAATAGATAAGGATAAGATTCTGAATGAAGTGCATATGGAGAGATACTTTCCTTTTTACTACAAAGATCAAGGCCTAAGTATGAGTTCCAATCACGATAAAGGCAAATTTTGTGCAAATATTATCCTCTCAAAATGTTTACTGTTGGTAGCTACCTGATTTTTCGACATTTCATTATGATTACGAAATCAAGATGGAAATATTACAATGGTAAATAATAATAATTTTGGTGCGAAAAATGAAATGGCATATGAAGAAGTTATTTAGAATTATAAGCATACATTATTTTAAATATAATAATAAATATATTTCGCATCTCCTAACTTAAAACAACACACCTGTTATGGTCTGCGCAGCCGCCGTTCAGTTGTCATCAGTGTTGCAATCCTTCCTTCTTCCTTCCTTCTTCTTTGTTTGGCACACACCGCCTATGAGCGATTTCTTGCCAGGGGTCCTATTTGATTTGTTATGAGAAAGTTTGTTTACATTCCAAGTGTCTGTTTGTTTATGTTACAATGTTGTTCTTTCGTGCAAAGCTGTACAGTATTCACATGACATCAGACCGTGGCTCGTAGAGTAGAGTCGAAAGGGACATCGGAAATGGAATACCCACACGTTGTAACTGTTTGTATAGAGTATTGCGATGTTGTCGAATTGGGCAGTGTAAAAACAAATGTGTGGTTGATTGAATAGGTTCTCCACACGGACAGGAAGTTGCAGGCACGGTATATGAACTGGGATGTATGACGACGTGACCTGTACGCATTCGCATGGTAAACACTAAAACTGCACGGGGGAGGTTAATGTGTTGAAACCAAGGACGTTTATTGCCGACTTGTGCATGCCATCTATATGTATTGGTATTGTGGAGTTGCTGGGTACACCAAGCGTCCCATTGTTGTTCTACTTTGAGTTTTACCCGTGGGAGGAGGTCAGTGTACGGCAGGCGCATCCGGGTAACAGTTTCCTTCGTTCTTGCTTGTTTAGCCAGTACATCAACGCGATCTTGATATTTATTGAGGTCACTGTGGGCTCGAATATATGTGAAGGTTGCTGACAGACCCTGCTGTTGAAGGTCTAACATGATGCGGAGAATAAGATAAGGAAATACCGTTAATTTATATGCTGCCCGACCTGTTCGTGCTAACGTTTGAAGTACGCTCAATGCGTCCGTAAGAATTAACGAATGATCGATTCGTAACTGCAGGGCGAATTGTAGTGCTTTATAGATAGCGTAACATTCCGCCGAGAAAATCGACATATCGGATGGGAGGGAAAATTGTCGGGTGATGTTATGAGATGGTACGTAAAAAGCACATCCCACACCGTCTGCAGACTTCGATCCGTCAGTATAAATAAAGGTTGATGTGGGCCACAATTCTCGATAATTTTCATGTCTGCCATGATCTGCATATTGTACCTCTACTCGGGGTTCGGTGGGAATATGCAGTTGATATAAAAGCGGGTCCGGATGGGTAAAAGTGTGGTGGTAAGCGGCAGGGTCAATATTATAACATTGTAAGAAAAAAAACGTTTATTGGGGGGAGGGGGGTTCGGGAGGCCAAACCATTGTCGTTGAATCGCAAATGTTTTATTAAATGGATGAGCGTGTCGCGCCCACGATTTGAACAAATATTGCACAGTGAGTTTGATGCGTCTGTGTGACAAAGATGACTCAGTGCTTTCTAAATATACACTAACATTGGGACTAGACGGCATGAGTCCTAGACATGTACGTAAGGCTCGTCGTTGTAATACGTCGATAGACGTAAGAAGTTGTGGATTGGCTCCACCATATGCTGGTGCTGCATAATCAAACAATGCACGAAAACAATTTTTATAAAATAAAAGCATTGTATGGGGGTGTCCGCCCCACTTGGTCGTGGAGATACAGCGGAGTAAATTAACAATTTTCAAACCCTTTTCCTTGAGATATTGTATATGCCTTGTCCAATTCAGTTTCCTATCAAAGTATACACCCAGGTATTTGACATTGTCGACTACGGGAATGTGCTGTATTTCTGTGATATTGTTAGGGTAACTGTTCTCGAGTTAAAAATTATGATTTTGGATTTCGGAATGGAAATAGTGAGTCCTAAGGTATCTAAGTGATCTGTAAGAATTGGGATTGTTTTCTTTAGAGCGAGTAAGCCTTGCGTGGCGTCAGGGGTGCATTTATAGCAGCACAAATCGTCGGCGTATTGTAACAATTTAAATCCGTGCATATTTAGGTGATGTATATGGTGGGTATAGATATTAAATAGTAGGGGGCTAAGGGGCGAACCCTGTGGGATTCCCGTGCGAGCTATACGGGGGCCTTCCAACCTATCTTCAAACCAGAATTGTAAATTTCTTTCGTGATATAAATTCCAGATTATGGTCCCTACTATGGGATGTATGTTTAGTTGGACCATCATTTTATATAAGATCGGGATGTGAACAGCATCATAAGCATGTTCTATGTCAGTGAATAGGCCGAAGCAATAATCATGAGTAATCTGGCTATTTTGGATTTCAACTGTAAGGGTAGCTATGGCATCTTGGCTTCCATGTTGCATGCGGAAACCCATTTGTGTTGGCGAAAATAACTTATTCTTTTCCAACGCCCAGTTAATGCGATGTTGAAATGTTCGTTCGAAAAGTTTGGCAACTACTGGTATTAATACTATTGGTCGGTATGAGTTTGCCTCCGCGGGAGGTTTGTTAGGTTTTAATATGGGGAGGACTATGTGATGACGCCACTCGATAGGGATTCGTCCTGTGCGATAGACGGTGTTGAATATGTGAACAAGTAATTGTATACCTTGCTGTGGCAGATGTTTGAGCATGTCATAGGTGATACCGTCATATCCCGGGGAAGTGTTCGGCACGATTTCTAAAATTTGTTGTATTTCGGTGGCATTAACAGCCGGGAAATCGGCAGTGAAATCGAAATTCTGTGCAAAGGATATTGCCGCTCTTGCGCATACAGAGGGTGGCGTGAGGAGTTGCATAAATTCTGCTTCCCACTGTCTATCAAGATTTTTCCGTTTTGGGGGGGCCGGGTTCCTAATAGAATGAAATTTATGCCATATGGAACTAAGACTATCTGTGCAATCGAGTGAATTACAAAATGAATGCCACGCTTCTCTTTTTGCTTGTAAATATATTTTCTTCGCCTTAGCTTGCAGTCGCCTAAGTTCGATTTTCTTCCCCGGCGAGGGGTTTCGTTCGTATCGTTTTAATTGATTTTTTTTTTACATTTTATTGAAGCACAGTCACGGGTCCACCAACTGAGGGAAGGAAATTTAATTGGGCTACTATATTGGCTTCGATGGGCACTATTGTCTATTGCAATGGTAATCATACGGAGGAAATTGTGATATGTTATGTTTCCGTCATTGTGGGGAGTTGTTTGATCATAAATGCTTTTAAATTGTGTTTTAAATGCGTCCCATTTTATGGAAGCTTTGGTCCAACGTTTCACCGGAACCGACCCCCTATTGTCTCGCAACAAGTATGTGGAAAACGATCGACGGGCTATAAGTAAAATGGGGGAATGATCACTGCCACGGAGATCTTGTTCCTTTACCCAATGAAAACGGTGATACAATCGGGGAGAAGTAATTGTGAGGTCAATACAGGAGGATCGGTTACCATTTAAGGGATAATGAGTGGGACTGCCGTCATTGAAAAGTATAAACCGGTTGTGGGTAATCCATGCATCTAAAGTTTTCCCCAAACGGTCCGCGTACGTATGTCCCCAAGAGGGGTGATGGCCATTAAAGTCTCCGAGAATGAGGTAGGGGCCCGGAGCAAGGGTTATGATCTCTTGTAACTCGTGAAAACGGATTCTTTGGGAGTTATTTGAGGAGGGAATGTATAAGGAAAAGATAACTATATTGCGGCCATTAAGGTTGACTCTGATAGCCACTATCTCGAGTTGGAAGGTCTGAACGAGGGAAAGGTTATGTGGAATTGGGATTTCGGTATGGGAAAGGGTTTCATGCACATAGATGACATTACCACGCTGATGCGCAGGGTTTCCGTACATGTGAAAATGGGCGAGTCTATATTTCTCGTGCTTCGTGCCTTTAACCTCCTGCAAGCAAAGAATAAGCGGGTGGTGTTCAGCAATTAAATCTAATAGTTCGAGTTTCCGTGCGGAGAAGCTATTCACGTTCCATTGTAAGATGGTACCCATTTCCGACATCACCTTAGGCATTGTCTTCGAGTAACGTCAAAAGTTTGTCTGTCAAAAATTGAATGTGGTGGATGAGGCGAATTCGATGGGCGTTGTCCCGTATTTGTCGAACAGTTTCCCACATGCTGGGAATCATGTCTAACAGAGCCTGGTACACCTCGCTGTGTTCGGTAGGGCGTTCAGTAATGTGCGAATGTGGATTATGCTGCCTCTTGATCGGATGCACATATGGTTGGCGTTGGTAATGCTTAGAATGGGAAGGGGTGTTATTTATCGGGTATGCGTTGTTTCCTATGGGTTGGGATGTCGCTTCCTCTGGGTCGGTAAGGGTCGATGAACTAGCAGCGGACACTATTGCGACGTCATCGTCTTCCCATCGCGGACGGCGATGTATTTCTGTCCTCGGAGAAGGGCGGATTTTGGATTTCTTAGTGTTTCGTGGTTGAGAAGTAGTCTTAAAGGATGGCACCTTAAAACGAGAAGAAGCAATTGATGTTTGAGAATCCTTATTTTCAGGAAAGTCTCTGTCAGGTTGATTACGTAGCGTGGAAAATATATTGGCATATGTCCTTGTGTGATTAGTAAAGAAAGGTTTTGTGCGGGAGGTCTGCAAGTCAGGGAATGCCTCTTTTGTCACTCGGGGTCGATAAACATCCTCGCGAGTGGGAGTGGGGAGGAATATGCCTTGCAGCTTGAGTTTCGCCTCCCGATATGATAAATTGTTTTCAGCCATGCTGGTTTGGACAGCTGATTCCAACCGCCAGCTCGCACAGGTACGGTCTAAGGCTGAATGTGGTAGCTTGCAATTGATGCAACACAAAGGACTGTCACAGTCCTCTGTGTGGGAGTCCAATCCACACTTGGCACACTTGGATTTTGATTTACAAACTAAATTTAAATGGCCGTATCGGAAACATTTGGAGCATTGCTGGACTGATCGTATACGCGGTTGAACCGCGAATATTTCACTATTAATGAGAACTTTCTCCGGCAAAATATTACCGCGAAATGTGATGCAAAAGAGTTTAGTGGGAACTAACTGGAAAGATCCATCCTCTTTCCACAGTTTTTTGTTCATGCGCTTGGCCGAAAGGGCCGGGATAGGACACTCGAAACCATCGAGTACGTCCTGTTCTGACACGTCATGAGCTATGCCGAATATGAGTCCTTCCCGTTGAATTAACGATAATGGAATTCTCGTTTTGACTCCCGTATCATGATGCATTGCACTACGCGTGAGGAACTCATTAGCAGCTTTAGCGGTGGGGAAAGTCACCCGGACGCGATTACGACCACATTGTTCCACTAAATGTACTCGGACTTCTTTCTTGCGGAGATAGTTACCAACACTTCCAGTGGCAAGAAATTTCTCGTTAGTGTCTATACCGTCAAATAGGACTATGTATGGACCCGGCATATCCGTGCCATACCAATATGTAGGTGGAAGCTGGGGGGACACATTAGTTGTATCACTTCTGGAGATTTTATCGGGGGGAACATCGTCCACGTCTTCTCGAGAACGTTTATTGGAACCTTTCTCCGCGTCCATGTCGGATTGGGAGTCCGTAGTATGAGTCCCGGCCATGGTAGAACGGGCCTATTTCACGGTCCCGTAAATTGAATTCGATATTCAAGCACAAGATCACTTCACAACACTATCACTGGTTCACAAATAATTTCCCGTACAGGAAATGGAGATGGAGACAGTTCGAACAGGTATACGGTGGTAGTTACTCAGGACCGCTTTAACTACAGGTCTTGATCCTATCACTTCCTATCGCGAACGCAGTGTTGCAATCAATTAGGAAAAGTTGCCACATCTCTGCATAAACACCTTTCAGCTTTCAGTATGCGCCATGCGGGACAAAATATGAACCTACCAAGGGCAATAATTGTATATTTATTTTGAGAATGCGTACGTACAGATCAAGTATTAGTTAATGAACACTTAGCACGTCTACAAGTTGTGCCCTCAACCTCCTGTCAATGCGGAGAAGCTTTGCAGTCAATTAACAATGGACTTTCCATTATGACTTGAAAAACGTTTTAAATCTATTCATTTTACTGATAATGACACCAAAATGAGATGTGCAAAATATCTCGGCAATATTTGTTTTGGTTCTCGAGAAACATGCCTTCAAACTCTGCTGAAAGTCATCTACGTCACTAATTTGAAAACGTCCTCTGATTGGCCTGACGTCATCATTTAGAAATGCATGCACGCAGCGCTTCTCTTCGTCCCGTAAACTTAGCATGCGCCGCGAAAGCGACAGCAAAAAACAAAGCAATACTTGTAATAGTCAATGGCTGAACACGAGAACAGCCTTGTTCATTGCCAATACATAGGTTCTCACTGGCAAGAAATTATTGTTACAAGAATGCCTTTTCCGAAATTACAAATATTTTCTTCGCAAATTTTAAAATAACAATACGTTTAGAACACTCGGGTTTACACGCCAATTTCTTCAATATAAGATGCGATACGGTAATATATATACAGGGTGCTCGGAAATTCCCCTTACAAACTCTTAGGGCAAGAAGAGGGGACTGAGTAGACAATATTTGGAATAGGCACCCATGTCCGGAAATGTACCGTTTCCGTTTTACAACCATGATAATGTGTCGGATGTGCCTGTGTTGGTATGTAACCGGGTAGGCTGTACATGACGTCAGAAGATCACCTGATGGCAAGTGACGTGTACAAATTGTTGCGTATCACTGTCGACACAGGTGTTGATCAATGAATAGTACGTTTCTTTTTTGTACCCTTGGCATTGTTACCAAATAAATTTGTTTGTATTATGGACTGATAAGTGAGTCACAAGTCATTCACTTCTGTACCTTACGTAACACCTCATTTGACATGGTTGTAATAAATGATGTCATTTTAGGTCATTAGGTGATCTTCTGACGTCATGTACTGCCTACCCGGTTGCATACCAACACAGGCGCATCCAACACATTGTCATGGTTGTAGCACGGAAACGGTACGTTCCGGACATGGGTTCCTATTCCAAATATTGTCTACGCAGTCCCCTCTACTTGCCTAGGAGTTTGTAAGGGGAATTTGCGAGCACCCTGTGTATATATATATTTTTTAATTTTTTTAAATTTCCTGCGGTAAACGACAGTTTTCTTCAGTGTTTTCTTCAGTTAATATATTGGAAATGTATGTATTTATCCTACTTTTCCGTCAATTTGTTTAACCGCAATGACGATTGATTGATTGATTGATTTAGTTTATTTGACTTCGCGTTTTGTGCCTCTTGGCTAATTTGCGAAGATGGAGATGAGTGATGAAAGGATGAAATTGATGAATGGACATTCACAAACAACCAAGCCCGACCGGGATTCGAACCCGGGACCCTTGGCGTCGCAGCGCGATGTGCTAACCATTTTTTTTTTTTAAGGAAATACCCCCTACACGGAGGTATCCCCCACCATTCACTCTTTTTCTCACTTTTACACTTTTCAATTCTTACATTTTCTCTTTGTTTCTTATCAACTGGACGAACACAAATACCCATGCCTTACCCGGGACTCGAACCCAGAACCCCTGGCGTTGTAGCGCGCACTGCTAACCACTTCGCCACGGAGGTCGACATCCATTCGGCCACAGGGTCGGGCAACCGCAATGACGAGAACGCATGGTTAATTTAGTATGTATCTTCTCTAACGTCACATTTCTTCCCGCTTTTGGCTAATCGCGACAATAGAGATGAATGACTACAAGCAGTATTCGAAGTCGGGGTGCAGTAGAACCCCCCCCCCCCACTAACACCACCACCAACCAGCACAATCTAAGTATCTCCCAACCTGCCCACGGACGAGACTTTGGTCTCTCCCATCTTGTTCCGAAAACATTCACTTGTCCTGTCTCCTTTTATGAGATGAGACGGAAAATCTCTCGTCTCATGAGCAACACTAATGTTAACATAGAAGCATCTCCCTAGCTGTCCCCAAAGTCTCGAGCAAACACCCCCCACCAAATAATTTCCACTTCAATGAAAGGACATTCACAAAGGAACAGTCATGTCCAGGTCGAGAATCAAACCTAGAGCATGCGACTTCCTCAGATAAATCATGCATTTTGTGTATAATAATTACAACGTCAGTTCATTCGTGGTAATTCTGAATTGGTGGTTTGGTTTGTATATATAAACAGGTTAATATCTAGTATTCGAGAGCTCGTAGCGTTGAACGAAGAGTCAAACAAACTAACCAAAAAATCATTGAGAAAAGTTGTTTGTCTTTATAATCTCTATGCACTGTAAAAGTTTGTACGATAAGACTTTGCATACGTTGTGAATTCTATATTTTTCGAGACTTGAGACGAGAACGAGAATTGCCCTCCGAAACCGAGAAGAGACCGTCAACGAGGCGTTTACAAATAAACATGAGGCAGGCATTTACAACTCTTAACGAGAACGAAACCAAGACTGCCAACCAACCAATTAATGTGTTCGTGGTAAAGAGATGAGGCGGTTTTTATCGTCCAAAATTCGTACCATTTCAGTATGTGATATAATGTTATACACATTATTTCCTTGTAATAATTACACATAAACTAAGCTTTGAAATGTACTGTGTAACTGATGTATTCTTCTCAGTGTATTTTCTCTTATCTGAACAAAAATATTTTATCATCATTTGCGCAAAATAAATTAAACACAAACTGAAATTGCTTGATGAAATATAAAGTAAAATATGCTTTATAAATAAAGTGAAGAATGTGAAAATTTTTATTTTGCACTACATAGGTTACGGTAAATTTCGATCAATATAAATTTAAAATATATTTTTGAAAATTTGGTCTGTAACCAATTTTACAAGCAATATTTTTCGCATGACCTGAGAACACGCCCGCAGCAGAACCCTTTCATTTATCTTGCACGTGAGCAGCAGGGATATTTAATAGAAGAATGATCATTACAAATCATAGTTTTCCCTTTCACTATTGCTCCTTCTTCCATCATTCAAATATGTACAGATTTGCAAAACTGTTGCACACGTTGGCTCTCCGTGGCTAGCCCCAGTAAACACGCTCGAAGACCAGACGACAAACGATCTCTTAAGTAGTGACATATTAACATGGCGTGGCGTGTTTCTACTTTGGAAGTCTCGTGTTTACCTTAAACTGAACGCAGAGAAATGCGAGAACTTGCAGGGGTCATTTTTCCAGGGTGTAGTTTTTAAAATTGCTGTAAGAAAATTGAGTGGAAATGTCCATTAATCATTTATTTTTTCAGTGCCATTTAAGGCAACACCACCGTGATGCGTGAAACTTCATATAGAAATTTGAAACTCGCAAAAATCTCATTTCCGATATCCCTATCAACACTTCTTTCTGAACCTAAAACTACGATTGTGTGGATCTTGTATGGATTTGCCCGTAAACATAACTTCACAATGTAAAGGGGCCGACATACACAATAAGATATTCCGTATATTAAGAAATTTCCTCTGTCAACGCCCAAAATTGGCAATCGGAGGAGGGGGGTTATTTTACTGGGAGTTTGTATTTACCACTGTTTTTTCCTGAGTTTTTCACTGTTTTTATTTTCAATGTTGATTTTCTCAAAATTTCGGAGGGAGCTGTACCCCATTAGCTTCCCTCTGCGTACGCCAGTGCCTCGAAGTGGAAATTGTTATGTGGGGGGATGTTTGGTCGGACCTCTGCCTCTGGTAATAGATATATTAGGGGTGGGGTGGGGGATGCTTCTGCGGTTAACATGGTTGAAAATGAAATGAGAGACAGGTCCTACACTTCGAGCACTATTTATCGTCATTCATCCTCATTGTCGCGATTAGCCAAAAATGGCAGATAAGGGACACAAGGGAAGTACAAAATTAACAACCCGTCTTCATCGTTGCGATTAGCCAAAGTAGTAGAAAAACGACGCAATAGTAGCTAGTGAAATAAATAAATTTGCAAAATATGTATTAACTTAAGAAAACTATCGTTTACTGCTGGAAATTCAATAACTCTTGCGTAATTTTTTACCTTATCACCACTTACATTGAGCAAATTAACATGTAAATCTAAGTTTTGTAAAGTATTGTAATTTTAAAAAATTGTGAATAAAATAAAACATTACGACGAAAATACATGTGACCTTAGTAAATGAATATATAACTATAGCTCTTTTATTTTCTGTTAGAACTCACAGTCAATATACTCGTATAGTTCATAACAGGCCAGAAATTATTGACAACGAATAATGCTGCTCAGGTGTTCTGCCATTGCTAACATTATCGCTGTGTCAGTTTAGTGGAAAATCCTCTACTGAGTGGTTAAATTATACTAAATGCTGAGGCTTTAGGACGTAATGCATTTACAAGAAAATGGATCACACGTTATTGCGCTGCAAGTTATAAAATGTCCCATCCTACACATCCCTACAAGCACATGTGATTTATCTACTTTTATTTAGCGGAGTTAATGTAGTGATTTAGCGACTTTGTCTAATTGTTAGCAACACTGATGACAACTGAAGGACAGCTAAGTATAGCGACAGATGTGTAAGTAAAAAATTGCAAAATATACTTATTAAAATATTATTTTATTTTATTTGTTGCTATCGCTTTAACGGCTCGTGCTAAGTTTACGGGGCGAAAATTGATATTTGTATGAAGATAAATGTTTCGTGTAGATAACTTTCGCTTTTTAGTTTCAAAAAGAAAATGTTTTAATATGGTGATAGTTATGTTATGCAGCCCTGTACCTAGATATTTTTTGGCGTCCTAGGCAGGATTGTGGTTTGACGCCTTCCCTGTACTACCATCACCAACATTTTATGCACCTCATTCGATAGTTTCTTCTTATGACATGGTGTGAGATATTTACATCCTACAAATTTTGAAATCAGGAAACAAAGAAAAAACCTATAAGAAATAATACTATAGGTTATATTTAACGATTAGTGATTTGCATTTATAATTTTTTAAAAATTATAAGAATATTTCAGTTGTGGCTTAGCCTTAGTGTACGAACATCTTCAAAAACGTACTACTACTTTGGGACACAGAATATTCCAGCAGCGTGTTACCAGAATATAAGCCTACAAGTAAAAAAAAAAAAAAAAAAGAGTTAAGAATAATAATTTAAATATATAATACAGTGTGCAGTATGTTCAGAATAGAAAAATTGTAATTTAAAATTATTAAACTCTGCTTTAATAAAAACAACATCTTTATTACACATATGTATTACACATTGTTGTAAGTAAAATATACAACATATTTATAAAACTTCTCAGAAAAAAAATATTTAGAATTTTACTTTTCTTGGTTTCGATGAAGCAAAATCGTCAATTATCCTATTAAAATTGGCCATATTTGCAATTTTTTTTTCAATTGACAATATCGAGAAATTATTTAACCTCTCGTGATCCAATGACGATCTCTGGTAGTGTTTTCTTCTCTTTTTTAAATATTATTTTTAATTTGAACAAGGAACATCGTGTACTTACCTAGTTGAATGACTTCATCTATTTTTACATGGTGATCCTCCAAAAGAAGTATATAGGGTTCACTTCATCACTTGTAAATATTGAATGGGAACAGGGTCGAGTAACACCACAGGCAAATTAATTAACGTCTATTAACTTGTCTATGATAACACCTTTTATGTTTTCCTTCTTTCCTTACCTCAACCAAGTGTAAATTTTTTCGTCGAATATTCGGGCTTTGGTGTCTTTGAATGGCGCCCTATGCTTCAGCCAAGGCCCCTACACAGAGGGGGCACGGGGGCCATGCCCTCCTCGAGCCATGAACATTTTTAATTTCAACGTATAAAAACCTATGAAAATAACGTTGATGATATTTCAAATTTTGCTAGAATTTCGATTTTGTTCATGCACAAATCAATGGGCTCCAGAATTCTGCAGTCTGCAATATTTGGCAATTTTAGTTTTATAACCACTGATGCAAGGCTATCAGACATCCCGATTTAGTCGGATGTCAATCCATGTTCTGACTTTTTTCGTCTCGGCTCTGACACTACGTGCTATAAAGGAAGACTCTTGCGCTACTGCAGACATGGTACTGGTTATGTAGGACTTTCTGTAGAATTCTGTGTTCACTTTAAAAATTGCCTGAATTTTTTTTATGAGTCAAAAACAGTTGTTTGACACTCGAGTAATAGGAACCCCTTGAGTATTGAATGGTTTCTTCTATTACAGTGTCACTAATTTTTCACATTAATTTGCATAAAGGGGAATTATGTAAGTAGGTATATTAGCTATGTTCAAAGTCACACTTGGTACGAGGCCTATTGTTTTTATTAATATAAGCACAATGGAAAACCTATTTTGACGATGTTTTTGTCGATTTTATACTATTGCAAATATGTGATTTTTCACCTCACACTTGGTACGAGTGTCATAATTCCTTACGAGTTAAAGTACGTAACACCTACACCCACCCACACCTATACTTAAACCCACACAAATTTACTTCCGGTCTACTTCCGGTTTACTTCCGGTCTACTTGACAGACACCTGTGGGTTTTTCTAGTTTTTTATAAGTACATATATTTTAGGGGTTCAAAGCAACACTTGGTACGAGGCCTATTGTTTTTATTAATTTAACCACAGTGGAAAACCTATTTTGACGATGTTTTTGTAGATTTTATACTATTGCAAATCTGTGTTTTTTCACCTCACACTTGGTACGAGAGTCATAATTTCTTACAAGTTAAATTACGCAACATTGCGATGGCTCGTAAGGGTAACTTATTGCTTCAGGTTATGCAACAACTTATTAAGCAACATTGCGATGGCTAGTAAGGTAAACTATTGCGCAATGTTTACGCAACAAGTTATTACACAGACCCGTATCTAGACAGTAGCTGCTCGTGCCTAAAATAACAGGTGAAGAAGTTCGTTTTGTAATGGTTCTGTATTTCTAACGAACTTCTCGATATTAATAATGCAACAAGTTCCTTGAAATTTCCACGATTAAGCGAAGACACGCTTTCGTCGTGACCCCTGAACGCAAGTTCTTGTTTACATAAATACAGCGTTGCGTCAACTATTAATTGTAGGAAAAGCCTATTTAATCTTACATTTTCATTGAACCGTACATGTAAAAGCCTACTATTTTCTTGAAGGGCATCTGCTATGGTATTCCTGTTTTTTTTCAAAAACTTTGAATTGTAATTTACACTTTAAATGTTCCATCGAATCATTGCGCTTATGCAGAGAACGCGTTATATTGACAAAATCGTTATACCCTTCTTTATTCCACACATTGTATTTGTTACTAACAGTAAACAAAGCCAGCAGAACAACGATTGCAAATAACGACTACTACACAACCAAGGAAAGTCGACAAACCAGGAACTTTTAAATTTAATGTTGTACGATTTCCCTGCCTTTTTGTTCTCTCGCTTAACTGATATTTGAAGAATGTCAGTGGGCCCCCCACAATTTAAAACGTCTTTTTTGTCTTCATCCGTCCATCTGGAAAATGGTGTCTGCAACAAATTACACACTAAGTCATTTACTGGGTTCATTGTAGAAACCACAGCTCAACACATGAACACAATTCACGATAGGAAACGCGAAACACACACGCGGAACAAGATCTCGCGAGAACGCAAAGATTTTGCCACAATCACTGGATGCAATGTTTTCTCCGACGAGAGAACTGCTTCACGTAGAAGGCGACACCCGTTCAAGGCCAACGCTAGGTGACGTCACCGTTGCCATGACAACCGGCTAAGTTTTCCGCAACCTGGCGGCATTTGCTCTTGGGTTGTTTTATGCTACGACGAACTCTTCACGTGCGTAGCGCCGAGCGGCGTATTATTGAGTATTATCGTGTGCGTTCTGCTGGGAAATAGTTTCATTTAACAAGCAAATGAAAAATGTCAATATTACTTTGAAAATTAGGTGAAAACATCTGCACTTGTTGCACTTGGCCAGCCGCCACTGATTTAGAGTGTTGTTTGTTATGGCGTAATGGTGTCTTCTGATTGACTTACTGTTTCGGATGTATTCATCCGCGCTTAGGTTACTTAAAGGGTTTTCGCATTACAGATCAGTCAGTATCGTGAGAGTGTTTGAAGAGTACGGTTGTGTTGTTGCAGTGTTAAAAGTTAAGTATTTAATTTATTTTAAAGCTACATACTATTTATTATTTTTAAGTTAAAAAAAGTGTATCAAGTGATTTTTTTCATAGTAATTTCGATCAGATTGAGTTTTGGTGTATTTATTAATTTTTATTATACTTAGTACAAATATATATTTTATATATAATAAAAAATAGCTAATATAAAATAAAACGTCATGAATGTTTTTGGGTTTAAGAAGCAACAACAATTAATCAGCCTGTAGAGAGAATTCCAGTAAACATGGATGTATTTAGAGAAATTTATCATCAATTGAAAGGGTTACTTCTTGTTCACTTGAATAGTATTTGGTCTCATGTTGACGAGGATACTGGAAAGCACTTATTTGTATTTAATAATAACTTATCATCATATAAGTTACCTGTTAGTGGGAAAATTCAAATAAACTTTTCACCACCCAATGCGGCAGTTTTGCACATAGGTCGAAATTTGTATAGAATTAAACATAGTACATTACTTCCTGATACGTCTTATGATGTGGAAGCTGGTGAATTTTTGTATGCTGAGATAATTGGAGAGTATGATAAATTGATTCCTATGTTTATCGAAATAAGAATAATCTATCCTCTTATTAATATATAAAATACCTAAAAACAAAAAGAAACATAGGGCCTCCCCCATGGCGCAGTGGTAGCGTCATTGCCTTGTAATCAAGGGGTCTCGGGTTCGATACCCGGTGGAGGCACAAGTGGTTCGGATCCCACTTTAAACTGTAGGTCCAGTCCCGATTAGCCTTACTGTGCATAAAGTGGACTTAAAACACCAACTCGTAAAAAAGAAACATGGATATATTTGGTAATAGAAGGCGACAGGAGATTCCAGATAATTCCACCGAGATTGCTAGTTTATATGCACGTCTAAAGAAACAGAAATCAGATTTACTCATATTACAGAATTCGCTAAATCTAAATATTCAAGCAGAGATAACAAATCTTCGAACTCAACTGATTGATCCTATAGTAAAAATTGATGGAGAACTCAAATTTTTGCTTGAGAAATATACTAATTTAGCTTCAATAGATAATCTTCAGAACTTAGAAGAGAATATTGCCAACTTGAAAAAAGAACTTGATAAATTTAGACAAATCCAGACAACGAATACCGAACAGCTGAAACAGCAATTAAATGACCAGGCAAATAGTATTCGTACCGAACTGCAAACCATCATCCAGAATATCAAAACTCAAGAAGAATGTGAGCAGGTAAATGCTAGTATTGCTAAATTGCAAGAACAGTTTCAATCTTTCGAAGTTCCTACATTGCAAAGTATCAAATCTGAATTACAGACAGATGAACTGCATACAGCTATAACAGAAGTTCAATCGAAACTACAGACATTGGAAGATTTTATCAATAATTTACCTTCATCTTCTGAATTAAATGCTATTGCTCGGAGCGTTGCCGGCATCAAATTACAGTTGGAGACTTATGAAGATTTTGGGAAGATACAAGGTACCATAGCTCACATAGAAGATACTATGGCAACTATGAGAAATGAGCTAACAAGTGTACAGGAAACTCTGGAATCGAAACTGCCTGGCATTACTGATATTCTAGCTATAGTTCAACAGCAAGTTACTAAGCTTGAAAGCTTGAATACTGAATCAGAATTATCGCATTTCCATCATCTTATTGACGACATTCACAGTAAATTAGAGACACTGCAACAGTCTACACCTACGCAGGATGACATAACGCAACTGCAAGAAATTTTGAAAAATGCAGCTGATGCAACAGAACTCGATGCTATAAAATTAACTCTTACCACACTTCAGAATACTGTAGCTGCTTTGACTACTTCTCAGGAAATCAGAGCTATGATGAGAGCAGTACATCGAATTTTAAAATCTGAGGATATCAAAAACATTCAAGCAGAAATTGCGCAAATCAGAGAAACTGTTGCTAGTCCCCCAACAATCAAATAATTAACGAACTACATGCATTATTTACAGAAATCAGAAGTCAAGTACACGATCTTGCTACCCAGAGTTCTAAATTGAAACTTGTAGAAACTTTACACGAGATTATTTCTAATATTACGTTAGAAATTACCACTCTTGAAGCAAGTCAAGAATCTGCTTTATCAGGTTTTGCTACTCAACTTCACGATCTCAAAGAGGAATATAAACAACTGTATGTTGATGTAAAAATCAAACCTAGCTACGATGAGTTGGTTCGTACTATCAACGAACACTTGGAACCGGTATAAAGCAGACTAGATGACGTAGATACTCGTCAATTTTATTCTATGGAAATTGTTAGGTTACAAAGTGTTCCAAATGCTCGAGGGCACTGGACGTACGTCAATGCTGGCAATGTTTACAAATTATATTTGTACATGAATTTTTTGTTGATGGTAGTTTACTATTTCTGAAGTTTAGTTTTCTAAAACATGGAAAATATATTAGTTCCTCAGTTTACTATAGTGCGAGAAGATGGTATACACAAGGCAGTTCAAATACCTATTGCATACTGGGATAGGTCTACCAATAAATATAAAGTACATGACGACGAACAATTATCAGTTTTTGATATTGAAATTGGTGACAAGCTAGTATTTGACATAAAGCGGTTATACCCTGAGGACAATCCATTTTATGCGATATTCTCACTTCGAACTCGATGTCAAGACAAGATATAGTTCATGAATTACACAAACCAGCCCGTCGCAATTACAAGCGATTAAGTGTAGTAACAAAAGGTATAAATTAATTCTTCCAGGCTGATCTGATCGAGATGGCCCCTCCAAGGGGCACTTTAAAAAATTTGGATAAGATAAATCATGGTTACAAATATGTGCTTACAGTTATTGATAGATTTAGCAAATATGCATGGGCTGTTCCCCTAAAATCCAAGACTGGTACTTGTGTTACCGAGGCTTTTAAGTCGATATTTAGTGAGGGAAGGATACCAAAATATTTACAGACAGATAGAGGGAAAGAATTTTACAATTCTACATTTGCTAAGTTAATGCAACAACATAATATTAAACATTATTCTACATACAGTGATCTGAAAGCTAGTATAGTGGAACGATTCAACAGAACATTAAAAAAATCGCATGTGGAGACAATTTACTCTACAAGGCAATTATAATTGGGTGCAAATTTTACCCGAGCTAGTTTATGATTACAACAATACAGTACACAGTACTATTCACATGAAACCTGCTGAGGTAACCAAATCTGATGAGCAACGATTGATTTCTACTGTTTATTGTAAAAAATATACATACACTACCAAGAAGCCAAAGTTTAAAATAGGTGATCAGGTAAGGGTTAGTAAATATAAACAGTTATTCGAGAAGGGATTCACTAAAAATTGGAGTACGCAGTTATTCTCAGTGGTTCAAGTTTTACCAGGGAATAGAAATACATATATAATAAAAGATAACCATAACAAAATATTAAAAGGGAGATTCTATGAAGAGGATCTTAATAAAACAAAATATCGAGATACATATCTAATCGAGAAAATATTGAAGAAGAAAAATAATAAATTGTATGTGAAATGGTTAGGTCTTCCAGACAAAAGTTGGATAGAAGCAAACCAGGTGATTCTTTGACACCAACATGGAATGTGGTACAGCGTTTACCAGATGTAGTGGAAACTAATAAAAAAATATGGAGAGTTGTTTCCTGATAACATAAGATGCCTCATTGCAGGCCCATCAGGTTGTGGAAAAACCACTTTGCTCGTTGATAATTTCTTGCTCGCCCCCAATTGGCTAGACTGGAAAAATAGACACTTGTATGTATTCTCAAAGAGTTTAGAACAACCGAAATACCAACAATTCATGAAGTTGTACAAGGGACTCGGCATAGCTACATTTGCATCAACAATAAAACCTCTCGACCAATGTTTGAAAAATTCTGTTGTGGTATTCGATGATGTTATTCTGGAAAATCAGAATGAAATTAGAATTTTTTTTACACAGGATCGTCACAAAGAAATAGACTGCTTTTATTTAGCTCAAACTTATTCCAAAATTCCCAAACAATTACTACGAGATAATACAAACTTAATCTGTTTGTTTCGTCAATTTCGTCAATTTGAAACATGTATACGATGATTACGTGGGAGGAGACTTAAATTACAACCAATTTTCAAAATTCTGTTCATCTTGTTGGAACAGCAACGATTTTGGATTTGTTACTATCGACATGACTCGTAAACCTAACAATGGTAAGTTTAGAAATAAAATCAACGACTTCTTAAACGTTGAAACGATATAAAATAACCATTAATAAAAAAATATGACGAAAAATAAAATAGAACATAATTCGAAATTACGAGAGTACTTGTCCAAACGTTTCAAAGGTTGGAAATCAGAGAATCGAGGTTTTTACGAACAACACAAGCGTCAAGACCAACCTATTATCGATGCAATCAGTGGTCTTGGTAAAGAGATTAAGAGTGTTACAGAACAAAATAAAAACCTCATCAATGAATTGGTACCTCTTACTGCTAAAAATTATGCAGATTTCCCTCCTACGCCATTATCCAGTATCCACATTCCTCTGGTACTTATGGAACCACCTGCTAAAGCAGCTATAGAAGAATCAGAGAAAATCGAGTTGGGTTCCCTGGCAAGGGATTACCTGAGAACAGGAAAATTCGAAAAAGATGAAGTATTTGGATTGTATCCAACTATGGATGGAAATGAAGGCGTAGTATGGAAAATTGGCAAGTCTAAAGTTATATTCGAAGGGATAACATAAAAATTAATTTGGGTGGGAGAAACAGCTGGTCCAGATATCCTGGTACCGTAGGGCTATGGGAGCTCATTACCAAAAAACAACCAAAAAATTTTACAGAAGATGATTATCAAAGTTACTCTTAAATTTTGACACTCTCTGATGCTTTGTACCAAAATAACGATGCCAGTTAAAAGCGTGTGAAATCGAGCAGCGAGGATGAATACAAAAATGTCATTAAACCTATCTGGAATAAACTAAAAACCGGTAGTGGTATAATACAATACAATACTTTACCTAAGGAATTTGTGTGGGTAAACGATGTGAGAAAACTTATAGATAGGTTGCTGGTTATAGCAGGAGAGGAAAATGCTGGGAACAATAATTTCCATAATGAGAAAATCGGTATTGTAAACATGATCAGTGACAAATTAGCTAATTTGATTGTAAACGATCCTAAAGGTATAGGATACTTAATTAAAATTATCAATACTTTACCTCCTAAATTCTGGAATATATCAGAGGATCGAGGTTTGATAAATGATATTATTAATAAACTTCCGTTCGAGTTGCACGTACCTGGTTACCAATATTGTGGTCCTGGTACAAAACCTGAGAAACGAATAGAAAGAGGGGACAGGGGTATCAATCCTCTGGATGCAGCTTGCAAAGACCATGATATTGCATACAACACACACAAAGATCTGAATGATCGTCATTTGGCTGATCAAAAACTGGAAGAGGCAGCTTTTGGAAGATTAACAAGCAGAGATGGATCATTGGGTAAAAAAATAACAGCGTTGGGTACAACTATTGCTATGAATACAAAAAAAAATTAGGGTGGGGTTTGTAATATAAATACCCTGAATAATAATAATAATAACAACAACAACATGAAACCAAAAGGAGTTGTATACCCAATACCATATCACGATCTTAAAAATTTAAAACTTGATTCGATTTTAACTAAAAAACAACAAGAAAAGAAGAGGCAATGTATAGTCAAAGGAAACGGAATGAAATTATTACTCAGTACGCCACAATTAAAACGAATGCAAAATACAAGAAAGAAAACACACAGTGGAAAATTTTTATTCAGCATTCCAGCTATCCTGGCTGCATTGGGGGCGGTTGGGAGCTTAGCTGGGGCCAGTCTTGCTATTGCCAAAACTGTAATTGATTCCAAAAAAAAAAATAAAGCAGAACTAGAAGAGCAAAATCGTCATAATCTTGCCATGGAGAAAAAAATAGGCAAAGGTGTGAAGTCTAGAGCACTCAGAAAATTAAAAGAAAAGAAGCTCTTACCAACCAAGACATTGAATCTTTAATTAAAATATTTAAAATTAAACACTTCATGGGGTTTTTCATGACTGATTCTCTCACTAAAGGCAGTCCTCACTCTCGAGAATGTGGCGTGGTGAATTTGGACAAGTCCGAAAACGTTGGTACCCACTGGATATGCTATTATAAACAAAATGATAATGCTTTTATTTTCGATTCTTCGGAGGGGTACCCCCTACAGAATTAATTCGTTACTTGAAACATGTTAAAATTTATTACAACGACGATCGTATTCAAGATTTCGATCAAATTATATGTGGCCATGTTTGCATTACGATGCTCGGAATTTTAAATAAAATACCAAACATCAAATTAAAACATTTTCAAAAAGCTGTATTATATATTAAATATGGGAATTTTTCATCTCTCCAGCGAGACTTCGGTTTTGAAACTACATCTTCACGATGATATTATCTATCCAAAATCCATAGCTCTGAGAGCATTCTACAGTATGTATCTGATACCGAATGTAACTACCTACAACAATACTATATTAGTAGGTAATGAAAAAATAATTATTCCTCCTGGACAGTATAACTTATCTTCTTTACAATTTGAACTTCCAACCACTGTCTTGCTTTCTCAAAATTCTGTAACACACAGAGTAGAGATTGTAACTACCAATGAAACAGTGGACTTATCTACCATGGGATAACTTTTAGGATTTGAGAACAATAGCAAATTAGAACCAGGTATTAGGCACATAGGTAAATTTATACCAAAATTCTTAGCTATTGATACATTGAATATTCACTGTAACATTGCCAAAGGTATGATTATCAAAGCAGAAGAAAATTCGATTGGCAATCACAAGGAGACAGGTATTATTGCTACATTTAAACCCAATTCGGAATTTATGGAACCTATCTTCAATTCCCCAATCCCACCAGTCTATTTACCTGTTTCTATTGATAAAGTTAATTACATAGAGATAACAATTACGAATGAGAAAAATGAAATAATCGATTTTGCCGGTGCTAATAGCACTGCGATAGTAGAAATTAATATTTAAAATATATAAATAAATACCAAGATGGAAAATATTCAAAGTTATGAATTACAGTCCTTCCCTCCAAACAGGAGGACATTTGCAAATTTGAATCAGCCCAACAAAGAGATACAGTATGACATTACGGTGCGGGACGGATTTATTCATCCACATAGATCTGATCTGTACATAAAATTTGATATTGTAAAACAAAGTAATGGTGAAGAATATCCTCTCTCTGGGGCTAATGTAAAACTTATAGATAATTTTGTTCCATTCTTATTTTCTCAAATTGAAGTCAGAAAGCATGGTACAGTGATTGACAGGATTGATTGTCCTGGAATTACATCCACTACAGTGGGGACATTGAAACTGTCCAAATCAGAGAGTGCATATTATAAAATTGATGGATTCGAAGCTGGAACAAAAAATCAAGGAAAAAGGCACACAGTACTGTTCCCCATGAGATTGCTATTTGGAATTTTCTCTGAATATAAAGAAATTATGTGGAAAGGTGGTTTGAGTGTAATATTTCGCAGAGCACCCAATGATCATAATGCTATCATGAGATACAAAACTTGGAATGCAGATGGAACAGCTAATGAGGCTAGTTTACCCGAAGCTGCGAAATGTGTGATCCAGTCTATGGAGTTATGAATTCCTATAGTTAAATATGAATCGAATTATGCTCTCAAATACAAAGCCAACATTTTGAAAAATCCCCAAATTCCGATACAGTTTTATACATACCAATGCATTCAGAGGTCAGTGCAGGGTAAATTGTTTGAATTTGACCTTACTAATCAGTTCCAATCTTTGCAATATGACATGCCAGAGTTTGTAGCTGTGCTGTTTCAAACAGGGAGAGATGACATTCAGGAAAAGGATAGCAGCCAGTTTGATAATTGTAAAGTTAAAAATGTGTATCTGAAGAATGGCAGAAATGAAGTATTTCCTCGTGAAAATTACAATTTAAATATTGCAGAACAAGATTATTTAAAATTACATGAAGCTTATAGTGTATTTAAAAGAGTAACTGAAGGTAACATAGATATGTATTATAATCCAGATGAGTTCATAATTCACAGACAAATGTTTTTAATTAATGCATCAAAGAGAAAATTGGTAGTTATAAATGATCGAACTAATATTAAATTAGTATGTGAATTTCATGAAACTCTACCTGAAAATACAATATGCAGTTCAACTTTAATTGTGGAGAAATCATATATTTATGATGTAAAAAATGAAAGAGTGATAGAAAAATTTTAATAGGAGAGAATAATATATAAAAAATTAAACTACGTGTAGATATTTTTTTGTTATTTTCAAAATTTTGGTTTGATGTTAGGTTTATTTTTTTTCACATGTGTTGAGTGCAATTATTATTAACTTCTAAGCTAAAGTGCCCCCAAGGCATAGTATGGATTCCACACTCGAGAATACACCTCTTGTCGTCGTGTGGATCCAGGGCTACTTTTTAATTTTATTCGTTGTAATCTCATGGTTTGAGCTTTGTATTCTATTATCCTCTCGAAGTATCCTCGACTGTGAAGAAAGGCAATCAATATAATCCTGGAATGTTAGTTTGTTTTCCACGGTATCTTTGCACGTTCCTTTTGCTTTCTTCGTGACGCTGCTTTCTGTTCTGAATGTATACATCTTCGAACGCAAACCAGCGAACTCAACAATAATATCACCGTTACACTCATCTTTCAATTTACCGAGAACCTTCTTGTTGCGTGAAGGAATTCCAAATCTGTTAGGTTGAGCGTGGGAAGAAATGTCGAAATACCCAAGCATGGAAGGATGTTTAAGATCTTCGTAGAGGTTAGGTGTTTGTATGTCATAAATAAAACTATCGCTGTCTATGTACAAAATTGACAGCTTATCATTATAGAAGGGTTTCATAATATTATAATGAAATTCGAACATGTACAGTTTCGACAAGTCGAGAACTGTTGCACCAACGTAAATAGGTTTTCCGAATTTTATTAATTTTATATCTAGATTTAAAAGTGTTTAATTCTCGTTGTAAATTTTTCGCGATTTGAATCTAGGATCAGATACCAATTTTCTACATTTATTGTTATCTGAAACCAATTTTATGTCTATATGCTTTCTGACGTTCTCCATCGTTTTTCCATAAACGGCATTATTCATTAGTTTATAAAAATCTTTATCTAATTCTGAAATGGCAGCTGTTCTGTGTCTCGTTTTGGTCTCAATATAAGATTTTAAGCATGGAGAGTGTTCGAACTTGAGAATTCTTCTCACATTTACTACCTGAACACCCTTCCCAATCAAAAACTGGAGGTCTTGTAGAGGACGACGGATCTCTCTTTTCTCTCCAGAGTTAACATAAGCTTGCTTTGATTAGAATCTGGTGGACATTTAATTTCGGGAGCCGGAGGTAAATCGGAAAAAATATCATGCAAATTATTTGGAAATTCAATGTCCACCTCAATAAACAGACCAAATTCACGATCGTCGAAATTATTAATATCAATTGAAATGGGATCTATCCACTCGAATCCTCCGTAGGGAAGTTTTTGTATCATTGCGAATCCGTAGAGATTGTTTACGTCAGCGTAAAATATGTAATTCGATGGTCGATTTGCATCGTATTGATTCTCAGACATGTGAATATTGTTTGCCTTTGCATGTCTCTGCGAGCATTGCACCCTCCCCCCACGTATCCCCCTATCTATAAAAAGTAACATGTCCACATCCGATATCAATTCCAACTTGATCCTGGTCTGGAGCAATATAGCAGACCACGCCAAACCAGGAAGACTGTAGAAGTATGCTGGATCTAATTTATAAATATTTATTGCTGTTTTTCTGAATACCTGAAAAACATCAGCAAGTATTGTTACGTCTAATTTGAGATATGCATCGTGATAATCGCCGAGAGTATTGCATTTCAATTCCTTTCATATTAATTTCGCATGTTCGTATTCTTCATTCGTAATTTCGGTTTTTTTCAGTTGACTGAAGAATTCTTTTTGAGGTGGGAGAGTTTCATCGTCAAATTTAGATTCATCGGTTACATATTCGTAAGGATAAATGCCTTTACGTTTAATCAGTTCTACGTGTATGTTGGGGAAACTAGCTTTTGTAATTTTAAATTGTTCGTCAGTAAGTTTACTCGCTAAAGCATCGAGACTTGCCAATAGAAATCTAAAAGAATCTAGAAACCTCATCTCTATGATTTCATTCGTTCCTGGAATTTTAACTTTCTTACTTATAGAAATATAACGTTCTTCGTTTTGAGCAAGAATATCTATTTTTTGCGTATCGTATCCAAGATTCCTAATTAAAAAATGGAAGTCATAATTGGATCCATTGTGAAAAAATATTGGTACGAATTTAGGCTTCTGGATCTTGAGGTTGCAGGCGTTACAGATTCCACTAATGTAGTTTCCGGTGAAATGATTATGGTGAAATACTTTCCGATTCTCATCCGTGAAATGTTGATCACACACCGGACACGTTTCAATGTTATTGTAAGATTGAAGTTCATCACTAGATAATGGAAGCATTGATTTCGATTGGCATAAGAGGCTGCCAATTTTCTCAACCTCCTCCACCATCTTTTTAAAAAAGAGTTCAATAACATTCGGTCCGCGATATATATATGGTTTATCTATCCTATCCTGCCAAACAACAACATATCCAAAACTATTTGGATCATGAAGCTGGTACGGTGTTGTGGAAGAAAATTCGGGATCCGGATCGCAATAGGACAATGGTTTGAGAAAAGCCTCAAAGTCTGCAATGATAATGGCTGGATGTTCCAACAACGTCTTGTGCATTTTAAGTTCTTCGAATTCATTTGCTTTGGGCATTAACATGCGAGCCGGTCTGTTAACTCCACAGTAGACTTTATGTTCAGCAATTTTTTGTTTGGCAATTTCTTGATTTTGGAAATGTTGGTAATTACGTCGGTCACGATCCTCGAATACGGTTAAACACCTTGGACAAACTTCGATGTGTGCACAATGCTTGGTTGTTTGGCTTCTGACCAAGCGGGAGAGTGAACGAATTAGCGTGCAATGATGAACATCATCGTCAGCAATGAGAAGCAGATTGATTTCCACGGCTTCGTCATCAACAATATTAGTTATCCTAACGGGATACACAAAATGCTTAACTGAAGTATACGAATATACATTTCTAGCTAATCGTTTTCCTTCTCCATTTCGTACCCTGTTTTCAAACTTTGTTATGTCAGAAATAGCAACAGGGTATTCGATGCCTGTCATAGCATATTCAATCTCATCGATATATTTCTTATAGTGACTAACCCGTTCCGGATTAGCTATCCAATGAACCGGGTGAAGCGCCGCTAAAATGCACCACATAAAACACTTATTGTCAGTGTTATGAATGTTCAGCACGGCTCTCTTATGCTGAATTTCTACCGGAAATGGAACATAGCTCGAAGCAGAAAAAGGTGTAAATTTGTTTACATAAGCGATTAATCTGTGAGGACTTCTACATAAAGACCAACCTGACCCCTTAGCCTCGAATTCATCATGTTTCCTAATCAATTCACTAGTAAGATTAGAATAAAAAAACATTCAAATTATCAATGTCTGCCAAGTAAAGAACTTGGTTTTTCGTTTTGTGAAAAAAATATTACTTGTACCATTGGTTTTCTCATATTTACAGATTAGATCAACATATACTTTTATGGAGTTTTTTTCCAGTTTATTTTTCAAAATATTTATGATAGATGTTTTAATTTCACTCAAAAAACTAGAAATATCACAGCCTGGTTTCGAAGTAAAAAGAAAATCCAGGAGTTCGTTGTTGAATGCAGATCTAATCGGCTTGTGGTCATTAGACATCTTAATTTGTTTGGAAGTAGAAGCTTCAGTTTCAGGATGATCAATTTTACTTTTCAATGTTCCATGTCCGGTTGATGCCTTGCAAATTTTCAGGTGTTTACTTAAATGTGCAATGCTAATTATTTTTTCGCATTGAGGACAAGGCTTAGTAGGTAACGAACGATTTATTTTCGAACCTCTTTCGCTACATCTTGCCCTATGCTTGCTAATATTAGTTTTGGAGATTAATTTCCCACAAATAGCACATTCGATTAACTTGATAGATGACATTTTTTTTAATATGCTTTAAGTAAATAACAATAAGACGCACAATCAACTCAAAAGTTAATAAGATTCTATTTACTAGAAAAAAACACTTTTAAACTTACGATAATTGATAGAATGTAACTTAAAAAAATAGTTATAATTATAATATTTTTTTCAGCTCTGGTATTTATATATAAATTTTCTCAGGAAAAAATACAAAATTCAATACAAATACAAATTCGTACAAATTCAATCTGTGTGAAAAAACGACTTGAACCACCTTCAAAATAAAATAATTTTAGCTATTACCATAAAATATTCAGCTATATTATTTATACAGAATTTCCGGAGACAACAATTAACATCTGATCACATCAAAACTCAATCTGATCGAAATTACTATTAAAAAAATATCACTTGATACACTTTTTTTAAACTTAAAAATAATAAATACTATGTAGCTTTAAAATAAATTAAATACTTAACTTTTAACACTGCAACAACACATCCGTACTCTTCAAACACTCTCACGATACTGACTGATCTGTAATGCGAAAACCCTTTAAGTAACCTAAGCGCGGATGAAAACATCCGAAACAGTAAGTCAATCAGGAGACACCCATTACGCCATAACAAACAACACTCTAGATACGGGTCTGTGTAATAACTTGTTGCGTAAACATTGCGCAATAGTTTACCTTACGAGCCATCGCAATGTTGCATAATTTAACTCGTAAAAAATTATGACACTCGTACCAAGTACGAGATGATAAAAACACAGACTTGCAATAGTATAAAATCGACAAAAACATCATCAAAATAGGTTTTCCACTGTGGTTAAACTAATAAAAACAATAGGCCTCGTACCAAGTATGAGTTTGAATCCCCAAAAATACACTACTTGTATTTATAAAAAAAACAACTGGAAAAACCCACAGGTGTCTGTCAAGTAAACCGGAAGTAGACCGGAAGTAAATTTGCGTGGGTGGGTGTGGGTGTGGGTGGATGTTACGTACTCTAAGCCTAAAGAAATTATGACACTCGTACGAAGTGTGAGGTGAAAAAACACAGATTTGCAATAGCATAAAATCGACAAAAACATCGTCAAAATAGGTTTTCCATTGTGCTTAAATTAATAAAAACAATAGGCCTCGTACCAAGTGTGACTTTGAAGATACCCAATTACACTACTTTTGTATGCTTTTACATTATGGAACAAAGGTTCCTCAATGACTGCAATATAGAACCAACCATATAAGGGAAGGGTGGGGGCGCATTTAGCTCTCCACCAGTACCGCAAGGTCTGGTCCCTTTTCGCTGCCACTGAGCAGCATAAAACCTTTATCTTTCTCGAGCATCAGGGTTTTTCTGCAACTGATATCACAGAATGGCTTACGATTATATGTAAATAGGAGAATCCACTTTGCAGCAGAATCGTTGATAGATTTTGGGGGCAAAATATTGCCTGAAGTACTTTCAACAGATAGTGTTATTTTTCCAAAATACTCAAGAAAATAAGTACAATATTATTTACGAGATTCAGTCAATCTGAATTTTTTTTATTACAACTTTTGTTCTTTTTTATTTGTAATTGTCTTGAACATAAATACACGGAGTGTGACTATACAAGACTGACAATTTTCACAGTGTGTAGAGGACATTAAGACGAAAAAATTCGATGTTGCAAGACGCTGCAAATTGCATTTTCTATCCCACATGCATGCAACCCCATCTAATAGCTTCTTGGTTGCCACTGGCATTTATTTTTACTGTCAAATAAGATTCCAAAAGCGAAAGAAAGTGAAACAATATTTTGCCGGCAGAGACGCTGCCGGTGTGAAGTCACTTATCTTAGGCGTTCCCTTCAGATAATTACTTTACAGGTTTCGCACTGTCCTGAAAGTCAGGAAAACCAGGACAGGAGTGAGAAGGTAATTGGAAACAAAGGATTTTTTTAAAAAGCGTTCAAAACCTGGAAAAGTCAGGTGAATTACATGATTTTTGCTTGCTTGCCAGAATTTGTATCCGAAAACACATTTCGTTTTATCTTCAAAACAATCTTCCTTTTTTTGTTAATATTCCTTCTTTTTTATTTTTCAATTACTTTCAAAAATGTTCAACAAACTAGATTCATTTGATTAACTTGCAAAGTTGAAGTACAACTCTAATTTTTTAGCATGTTAAGTCATTATACAGTAGTCTGAAAAGTTATGCAAAATGCCTGGTAAACTCATCATCTATCACCGCACAGACATATGTTGCTTCTTGTAGGCTACTTTTATTATTTCATTTCTTAAAAAATCGCAGGTTAGAAAATGTCGTTCTTCAAGGATTCCCATCATCGAAATGCGCAAATTTCTCTACATATATAATGTATAATATGTTTACAACATTAATACACATACTGTGCCTCTTTAGAGAAAATTTATAAAATCCACCTTAGGGGCTGGCCCCCCTTGAAAAAATCCTGGGTACCGGCCTGCTTCAGCCCCCCACTCTAGCACACCCCTCGCTATGGGCCTGTAGGTATCAAAGTTAAGATTTTAGAAATCTATTAATATTAGGAGATTATTTCTTTCGGCTCACATTAATTTAAGTATGCTAGAATTATTTTCTTCGTATGAATGAAATTGATCATTATGCACGTCACCCGAAATGCTGCACACGTTCAGGGTTGGGTGGGTTGGCAAAATATGTTTTTCTTTTCAATGAAGCAAACAAAGCATTTTAGACATATGCCAAGGGAATTTAAACCAGAAGTCTATTAAGACCGTGTCAGCAAGGGTCCCCGTGCCCCCCCCCCCCTCAGATTTCTGGAAAGAGTTAATGTAATTCGAACGGTAACATTTTAGCGACCTTTTATAACAGAAAATATTGTTTTCAGCGAATTACAGGCCGTAAGTAACAGCAACTATTATTATTATTATTATTATCATTATTGGTATTGTTACTATTATTTTACAGTAACCTTCGGCACGTAAAAACATGAAGCAGAGTTACCATGAAGGACAGTAGGTTAAGTGGTCTCTGACTCTGATTGATATCTGTGCATTGTGAAAAAGTACGAAAAATAAAGAACTGTTTATCAACAGCCTAGATGTTTATTAAAGGAAGAAAGACGAATCCAGTCTCTATCTAAATAGTATACTCCAGCCTTAACTTGTATACAACGCCAAAGTATTTTGAATTCATTTGGATGAATTTGATGATTTGTAAAGTAGCAGTAGCAACTAATAATAATAATAATTATAAGTATAATAACAATAGCAATAATAATAATAATAATAATAATCGTTTCTATGAACCCCCTGAGAAAAATCCTGAGGGCACCCTTGCGTGTCAGCAGTCGATTAGTCTGTTTAATTACTCAGAAGTAATACCTATAAAGACGATATCTATTTACAGTAACCTAATGTATTCGATGTCTCTTGCCATTTCTTAACTCCGCAGGTGACAAAGAAAGTGATCAAAGTTCAGCTCCTGAACTAAACATCATCAACCGTCTCCTTTACTAGATAACTTCTCTGACCATCAATTAAAAGGGCGTCGCTTTCGTTTCACATGCCCCTGTACCAAGGTTTTGAATGGATGCATGTAGTAAGTGGTGTACTAATAATAAACAGGGGTAGAAAATACAAGGTGATCCAAAAATGCCGCCCCTTTTCAATTGGCTACTGCAAAGCCAACACTGGCCGGCGCGCGCTGGCGGCAGTGAAGCGTATTCACGAATAGTGGGAGAATCAGTTGCGATGGAGAAGTGGAATGTGCAAGACCGTGTTCGCGCGGTAGAGCTGTTTATAAAAAGCAAGTCCATTGTTGCAACCCAACGAGCTTTCCGCCGACTAGGCCAGCGTAGAGACGCACCGGACAAACACACCATACGGCGCTGGGTAGCGAAATGGCACGAGGAGGGTTCAGTACGACACAGGTCGTCTCCTGGACGACCCCGAGCTGTAAGGACACAGGAACACATCAACCGTGTGCGGGATGACATCGAAAGAAGTCCACGAAGATCAGTGCGCCGCCACAGATCGCAAGCATTGCATATGACGTATGGCAGTTTACATCGCATTTTACACTTGGATTTACATACACGAGCGTATAAGGTGCAAGTAGTGCAAGCAATGACCGCAGCCGACAAAGTGGCACGTGTTCAGTTTTGTGACACGTTTCTCGACATGTGGGTACAAGATGCACGCATTGTCGACAACCTTCTGATGTCTGACGAGGCACACTTTTTGCTATCGGGGTCTGTCAACAAACAGAATTGCCGTTTCTGGGGTACAGAAAACCCGCGGCGATTGCATCAGCGTGAGTTGCACAGTCCCAAGTTAACTGTGTGGTGTGGGATCAGTACATCAGGAATCATCGGACCATACTTCTTTCGCGATACCACTGGTGCCACGTGTACTGTCAATTCAGAGCGTTATGTGACCATGCTCCAAGACTTTCTCGTGCCGGCACTCCAACGCCTTCCTCTGATCACATGGTTCCAACAGGACGGTGTAACAGCACACACAGCCCGTGTGTCCATTGCCAAATTGTGCGACCTTTTTCCCGGCCACCTCATCTCCCGATATGGCGACGTGGCTTGGCCGGCACGTTCGCCGGATCTGACGGCAGCTGATTTTTTTCTTGTGCGGATACCCGAAGTCCCGGGTCTACGAAACCCGCCCAGGAACGATCCAGGAACTGGAGGCGAACATCCGCCTTGAAATCGCTGCTATTCCGGTTGCTATGCTGGAGAATACATTGCGGCGTAGCTTCGTGGCTCGGCTTCATGAGTGCTCCAACAACGGTGGTGGTGCTCACCTGAGTGATGTTATATTCAAAACTTAAGTGAGACGTGATGTGATGTGACATTCACAACCTGATTGACATATCTTGTATCAAACTCCCATGTCTGTGCAACACTTCTGTCCTTGTAGCTTGCAATTATTCGCCTAAATAAAGTTATGCTCACCAATTGAAAAGGGGCGGCCTTTTTGGATCACCTTGTACAAGGCGCTCGGTCGCCATGGTGATTGAAAATTTTCCACCTGCCGCCTGAATTTTCAAATTGAGTACATAAAAAATATTTTCTCTAATATTTCGTTTCGCATATGGAAATTTCAATTACCTTATTAAAATAACGAGTACAGTATGTGTTTTTTATTAATTGTGTGTTTTCTGTGTCACTTGTATCATTAAATCAGAATAATAAACATTCCATTATTACTTTTTCACTGTTGCTAGCCGAATTGTAAAATCTGCTGCGATAAAATAGAGTCGGTCACAGGAGTGCCCATCCCCCCCCCCCCCCCCAAGGTCGTGCACGCATTCCTCCCAAATCTTTCATCATAATACCCCAAAATAATTTGGATAAGCAGTAATTTATTATTATTTGAATTAATAGCCTGTTAAAACTGCATAATTTTTTAATTGAAATATTCAAATTTTCAAATATGTACTCCTATCACAATGATTGGTTAAATACTTAAGCTAATCTGAATTGTCAGAAAATAAATTAGTTACGAGCGTTTAAACAGTGTTCCTGGGAGGAGACAAATACTTGTTTAACACAAATTGTTTTTCAATCTGGGCACACCAAAACTAATTTCTTTCTGTGATCGATTCATTTTGCTGTTGCACGTACAGAGCCTGTCAGAAATTTCTAAGGTCGGAGTGAGATTACAAGGTGTCTCCTTCAAAGAACTCGCCCCTTCTATTACTTGGGATAAATATTGTAATTTTCCGTAGCAATAATTACATTGAATTTATCTTAGTAGTTCAATCCTTTACAAACATCTCGTCAAAAGATCAAACACATATTATTCAATGCAAAATTGCGAGCGAAGAGAGAAATAATTTTTTTAGATATATTTCTTTTCACACTAGCCAGAATGGTAATTTAATCGGACGTCAATACTTCACAGGTTGCGGCTATATTTACTCTTGTCCGGGTTTTTCTCCTTTTGCACGTTCGGCGCCGAAAACGGAAACGTCTGCATCACACCGAAACACCAAGAATGATCAACACCCAGTGGCGGCTCGTGGTCTGGTTCTATGGGTGTGCACTTTAGTCTCGTGTCCAGACGTGTATACCAGCCCTGTCAAATACTCACACCTGTTTTTGCGTACATAATGATGCTTAATATATTGGAAACCCAAGTTTGGATCACCTTTCACTGAAAAAGAGGCTATAACAGTTATATTTCAAATTTTTTTAACACGGGTTTTTTAAAAAATACAAATATTTCTGAAATTATCCAGCCAATCACGAGAAGAGCGATATTATTGTGCAATATGTAATTCAACATTCGATAATCTGACAAAATCACTCAAAACATAGAAATACCGATCTACAATATCAATACCATTGTCAATTTGCAAAATATTTCATAAGAACTTCCTCCTCCGCTCTCCTGATATTAATGAACAAGGAGAATAACAACATTGGCGTACACCAAAGAAGCCGATCCAACTACCACATGGAGGAAATCAGTTGTAATCTATCTAGCCGTTGTTTATTTCTAATGACACACTGATCGAACCAAGCAAATGAAGCGAAATCAAGAGAATAATACATGTTAAAGAAAATTACAGTACTCACTCAGTCCACACTGCTCTGCTTCGTACTTCAGAATTTTTCCTTCCCTTCCGCCGTATACATATATTCCTGCAGTTGCTACAGGCTTTGTAGCTAAGCTCCCTCCAAAAATTCAACAACGTAAAATATTAAGTCTCTGCTTTCGCTATGTACAGTTTTCCTATTCATCATGAAATCAAAAAGTTTGCACTGAAACAGGTACGAGCTTTTGACAGCGCTAAACAATTTTGCAACTCAGTAACAGAAACACACAATGCAAAACAGCTGACTGATTGATGTACGCTCCCTCCGCGCGGGTTGATAATTCGGCTACCGGGCCACAGAGACAGGCCCGTAGCTAGAGGGGGGCAGGGGGGCAACTGCCCCCCCTGAGAGCCTGCCTTTCTCCCCCTGTGAAAAATACAGAACAAATTCCGACCTGGAATTCTCACTAATCTTTACAATTATATTCTGTATTACTCTAGCAACATAACAAAGACATTTATTGATTTTGTGATTTATGAAGGTGGATTCCGTATAATGTCGTATCAGGATAGGGGGGAAAGAATTCCCTTCCAGTTTCAGACTTCGGGAAATGATTTCGCATTGTCCCCCCAATCTTGGACGGAAGTCCAATCTAGGGGGGGCAAACATTGAAGTAAAGAAACATGACTAACATAATCTAAGAACAGCAGGACAAATGGATACTCGAGATGGAATTAATTTTCAAGTGTTTCTTGCACTTTTCTTCCAGACGGCTAAGGGCACTTGCAGGGGCTACAGAGGGGCAATTTCACCTTCGATTTCGAATTTTATACAAATAAAAGTACATTTCGTAAAATTTTCTTGATCGCTTCGCTCGCAACCGGAATATCTGCTATTCTTATAGTCCAAGTTCAGAGCCATACCTAGGGGGCGGCGGAAGTCAGCCTAGGGAGGCAAAACGATCTAAACGAAAAAAAAAATGTTAAAGAGAATGTCATGGCGTCCGTGATATTATTTGCGCCCTATTAAATAAATATTGTTTTCACTTTGCAAATATTTGGATATAAAGATTTTCCTGCTCGCTTCGATCCCAATATGATTCTTTTCTGTAAGGCATTCTAAATTACCCGAGAGAGAAGTAAGGCCAGATATATATATATACTTCAGATTGTTGCTGCTTAAGTGCATGAACAATTATTTTGAGGAAAAGGAGCGCCCACATTTGAGACAAAATTTGGCGGAGGAATTGATCATGTAGCCTAATGTATTTAAATATTATATATATATATATATTACTTGAATACGTACACAATTTAGCATTAACATGTTGCATATGTATTTTCTTATTTTACGTTGTTCCATGTTGCATATGTGTAAACTATGTTGTACATGGAAGTTATACGTGTCATATGTACAAAAATAATAATGTTCGTCATGCATATTCTGTCTTTCAAAAATACAGTTTGTGTGCTTGTTTTCCATTACTAGCTAATATGAAATTGAACGTGTTGAAAAAATATTTCAAATCATTTGTTCAAACACAAATGCTTTAGCACCGACTTCTAGCCCCTTTTGCATGATTTACAAAGATAATAACGTATATTAATGCTACTATTATTACTACCACTACCACCACTATATTAATATTATTATTATGTCCTGGTACTTCACCGCCTCCTCCAGATAAAAAATTGTGGTTTCGCCTCTGCTCACAAAGAACACTAGTGCCCAGGCTCGAACCTGGGACCACTGGCTTCGTAGTGTGTCATTTAACCATCCCACCATGGAGGTCGGCTAGTGAAAGATGTAGGACAGCTTACTGGCTCAAATTAATATCAAACACGATGCAAATGTGATAGTGTTTCACATTTATTATTTCGGTTAGAAAGCGATAAAATTTGTAGTTTGATACGGGTTACACTAAGCATCTTGGAGTGTAAATATCAATTTCAAATCTTATGAATAATTTCTCTATTCAAACGCATCAAATATGATAAGCAACATAGGTGTGGGTTATGATATCCATTTTATAATGGAAAAGTTAAGTTTTAACCCTGACTGTTTGCATGATATCGTTTCCATAGCATGTTATACAATATATTGCACTCAGAATTTTAAACGGCAGTAAAAATTAATGCCATTTGCAACTTAGAAGCTATCAATGAGATTGCATACATTAAGGACAGAAGATGCCATATTTCGATTGCTTGTAACATCGAAAGTAGAATTAGACAAGTAAATAGTGACTGAGAAGAGTTGCTTGCCTTGATCTCCTGTACACACTGTGAAAGTTGTCTGTGTTATCAGGCGGCACCCTATGAATATAGGTTCAAGAAAATGACAACTAGAAAAAAGCTGCAGTGAAATAAATACGATTGATTGATTGATTGAATTGGTGTTTTAAGTCCACTTTATGCACAGTAAGGCTAATCGGGACTGGACCTACAGTTTTAAAGTGAGATCCGAACCACTATGTACCTCCACCGGGTATCGAACCCGGGACACCTTGATTCCAAGGCAACGACGCTATCACTGCGCCATCGGGGAGGCCCTAAATACGATTGAAAATCTCTCAAATTATATTCTATTTACATTGTGTCTGTTGTAGACGTTGGCTGTTAAAGTACCTCAGGCACAACCTAATTTTTTGACAAATTATTATGTCAACTCTTCTGTTAAGGAGTGGATTCTCCTAATTTTATTCATATATCTTAAGCCATTCTGTGACTGGCAGAAATCAGTATCAGCATTTAAAAAACTGATGTTTGGGGTTTGCACGCTTCTGCTCAAAAAGTGGTGGCGATAAGCGGCCCAGAGACCTCGTGCCGCGGAAATGGGGTAAGGCGAAGGAGGCCTCTTATATCGTTCGGTTTCGTACCATAGTCATTAAGGAAGGTATTTTTCATAATGTAAAGAGGATACAACATTTCCCCCTATAAAACTTGATATGAAATATTAATGATGACACTGTAATCCAAGAAGTCATTGATCAATCAAGGGATTCCTATTTGATTGTCGGGTGTCAAACACACGTATTTCAACAACACAATATTTTGCAAAATGGTTAACGTAACCAGTAGGCAAACATTGTCTGTAATGATGCAAGAGTCTTTCATTTGAAGCAAATAGAATCCGTGGTGGAGTAAGAGACCGATGTTTCAATGTTTTAGCAAGTAGGCCTACAAAAAATGTATTACACATTTTTTACACAATTCATCAAAGTCTAAATAATATGTAACCATTATTATTTAATTAATTCGATTTTTCTTGCATAACACAACACAATGGTGTTGTTGGATTCTCGTTAGATTCCTTTGTGCGTAAAAATCTTACATACTGGAAACTAGAGGGAAACATTATGAAGCACGATTTATAAATGACTTCCTTAATCAGTTCTGCAGAGAAGCCCAAAGCTGTTGGTACATATGAATCGTCTATTAACATTATTGACCTGTAAATATAAAGTAGATACAGTCCCGATTAGCCTATTTATGTTAAACTTTATCTTTGTATTCTTTGGTAGTCCGAAAGGTTATTATCGAATTATTGTTATTTGATGTTGCTCGAACTTTTATTGTTCGTTGGAGTTTCAAGATAACATCCCTTTCCTGTTACTTATTACTTTTGGAGGAGGGGGGACAAGTGCCTCTCTGTACCTTGCTATATCTGTCAATGCAACACAATCTATTAAAAATTTGCCCCCTCTAGGATTGACTTCGCAACCCCTACTAAGAATTCCTGGCTACGGGCCTGCACAGAGACCATTTATTTTGGCCAAGATGCACTAAGCAAAGGCAATACCAGGCATGTTTAAAACACCCATCTCGCTTTCAGTTGCCTTCCTCCCCTTCAATCCGTTTCTTCCCCTTCATGCTCGGGACAGAATCGGAGGGACAATATACCATCGAAATTTCCCTTTTCTAAAAAAAACTCCCTCAATATGCAATGATGTATGGGTTGCCTCGACTCTCACACGATCTCTAATGGAATGGGTTTGCAACACTACATTGCTAGCTCACCGATCGCTGTGTTCCTGAACGATGCAACCTCCCCTCACAAGGTGCTCAAGCCAAAAGACCCAATCAGCGTCCTCTGCGCGACTGCTGCAACAGCGTCATAGGGAGCGAAACTAACATTACGTTCAAGCCAAGCCCCTAGCGCGGCTCGGTCTACGCGGGTTGATATCACTGATAGCAGGCTTCTCCACCACCTCTCTTGGTGAAGCGGCGTGGGAACACTTGATGTTTCGAAGGAGACAGAGTTCAATGAATAAGTATAATAATAATGTTTTGCATTACAGATTTATTTGGGTGTGCACGTGCGAATAGGCAGAAGCCACTACTGTCAACACCTATCATAAGCTTTCTTCGATATAACATCATTACAGACTCGTAGCATAGATAATCAAGACGGATATTTAACTGAAATAGAAATAATCCGGTGGCCGAGACTATTTCTATTTCAGTTAAAGAGAATGCGCATCTGACTTTCGTAAATCCAATATTTTTGAATCTGTCTCCTAACCAAATTGGTTTGTCAATAATTATATGTGGGTTACCAATTTTTTTATAGCCTAATTTATAAATCTCTCGCATTAAATATAACATTAATAAAGTACTAGCACTTAACTCTAATTTAATTCAATATTAATTGTCAGTCTTGAATATTAAATGATTAGTGTTTTTGGCTTCGCTTTTCTGCCGTTTTTGACTAATCGCAAAGTTGTGATTAAATATGAAGGGACACTCACAAGGAACTCTCATGAGAGTCTGATTGGTAGAGGAGAACCAGTTTCAAGACCAACTTGTCTGTCACTTATTCTTTGAGCGACGAGAGTTTAGAGCTGTCAATGAACACTTATCAGTTTTGTAGGTGGATAGAATGAGGGTGTATTGGCCTTGAACCAATCGAGATATGTTACCATGCTGACGAGAGTTTCGATTTGTATTGCACTGCCAAACTTAACAGCTGTAACAGTAGAGCAAGGAGGGAACACATAAGTTTACAAAAGGTCATTTACGACGGAAGATAAAAAAGCAAAGCAGCAGTACTATCCACTCCTTCCTCATTTGAAGCCAAAAGTTTGTTGTATTCAGTGGCATGTAATGTACTCATCAATTGAGGTAGCAATTGATGTATAAGCTTTCAAGCTCCCCCCCCCATCTTTCCCCCATTACACACGAATACATAAAGTGTAGTGTTGTTTACATACACAAAAAGGCTAAGTATTTCAATGAAGTTATTTTTTAGGGTGAAAACCTGCATTTATCCAAATCCGTGTCCATAAATATCTATCTGATAAAACAACCAAAATGCACTTTGTTTCCGCACTTGGAAAAAAGTATATTGTCTGCACACACAATGTTTTCCAATTTCATACGGTATAATAAAACTTCAACTCGTGATTGCACAACTTTAATATACATAAATAAAATGTGTAAAATTTTCGGGGCAAGTGCTATAATTACTGATTTACTTCCCTAGTCAGAGGTTTGTGGGGGTCATAACTCCTCTTTGCCCCAGTATTCCTAAAATAAAAAGAAAACATTAAAAAATATGTCAATGCAGGAAAAGTTGGCAAAATGAGGGCTGACTGCTAAAAAAAAATACATAAACCTTCGCTTTCAAAAATCATGGGCACACCTCTATCCCCTAACCTCAGAGTTTCTCTATGAAATGAAAAGACATCAAGAGAAAGTCCCCTATCAATAATGAAAGGTGATAGACTGGAGTACCTGAATTAACTGCATTCTAACTTTTCCAGCGGCCCATGTGGTTGGAGGCGAGGTGGAGCCAGGGGCGGCGCCAGAAATTTTCGATCGGGTGGGCAGAAGCTCCTTATTGATAGATTAGGGTGGGCAGTATAAATGTAAGACCATGCATGATATATAGTATATATGTGTATGTAAGACGTATGTATCCCTCTCTCTCTTACACTCCCGATTGTCCTCTTACTTTTTTTCCTTTTTGTTTTCCTCTTTTTTATTTTCTAATCTATTCTCGCATCTTGTTCCATTTCCTTTCGCTTTGTCTCTGATGGACACAATTATTTCAGGGAACTGTTTACCCATGCGCAGCCATACATTCTAATCACATTCTTTCATGCATGTTAATACAGTGAAATAAATGTGAATTAGGTTTAAGCTTGTGTTGCAAATATAAGGCACATACTTGACTTTATGTATTCGGAGACAATGATAGATAGTGCAACGGTAGATAATCGTGAAGTTTCTCGTAATTTAAATACATGTTCCTGAGCATAGTATTTTCATCCTATGAGTTTTTAACTGAATGAGTTTTCTTACTCCTTAGGGGTCACTTTTCTTAGCTTACAAGGTTTGTACAGCTGAGAAATCTATCTGAATGTTTGTAGCAGCGGCGATTGGGTGCCAACATTTGAGGGGCAAGGACAATATACTTTTTCTAGGTAGAAAAGGCTTAACATAAAAAGGCCATAGTGCGGGGGCAAAAAGTGGCTGGGGAATTGCATCCCCCACTTCCCGCTCCTCCTAATCGCCGCCACTGAATGTTTGGATTAAAATGAACGTCTTATTAGGAATGATTTAAAACACACACGGAAATCAAATGCTTTGTTCATTGTCCATGAAGTATTCCTAGGCTAATGAAAGGCTATTTTGACTGAATATCACTCACAAACAGGTAAGATCGAAAAATCTGTTCAGAATTGAAAAGATTATTAGCTAAGTTGCTATTCATTTTCTGAACTGTCATGTTACTTATGCGGGAGAAGCAATACACGTATGGTTGGTTACATGAACATATTTTTTGAGGTAACAAAATGATTTAAGACACAAGGACTTCATCGAAGTTGATCACTGTGCCAGTAATAATTCATATATTTTTCATAGTGACTTGGGTTGGATGGCGTGACCATTTCGAACACACTAGAATGTCAACCTCTATCCTGTGCAGCACACCCTGGAAACTTGATTCTTTCAGGCAACGAGTCCCTGGTGCTTGGAACCACTGTCAAAGTAATAATTTATGAGGGTTTGTATTTTGAGTGTCAGCTTGTGTTTGTTTTCGCCCCTTCGTAACTTTAATCTAATCACCATTGAACCTTATCGTCGCTATTATCAAAATTAGCAGAAAAATGATTTTAACCTTTAAACAGCCAATGGGTCATATATGACCCATGGTGCCGATTCCAACATTCACATGCTTTTAGGACCTTCATACTTGTATGTGAGGTTGTAAACGCTGACAGATGTTGAGACAAGACATTGAAATGTCATGTGGAAGAAAACCCACCCCCTCCCCTTTCTCTGATATGCAAATTAGCTATTTTTAGCCAAAATGCAAATTGTACATATTGCGTCATATTTCAGCTTGTATGAGAACTAGAACTTGAAACATGTTTCACTTTGTTGCAAAAGGTCTACTCTTTGAAACAATACAAAGGTTTCGCCCTTTTTCCAAAATAACGCCAGATTTTTTTTCATTGAAATTTGGGGACTTGGCCCCTCCCAACCACGTTTTTCTCAGTTGAGCTTTCTGAATTGTGCACGGTCGCGTGATCCGATGTTTTTGCTTTCAAACAAAAGTTATCCGAAGTAGATTGCTCAAATAGTCTCCGAGATATACTAATTTATTCTCTAATATGCAAATTAGCCACTTTTGCCAAAATGCAGGATTGTACATATTGCGTCATATTTCAGCCTGTATGAGGACTAGAGACTTGAAAGAAGTTCCCCTTTGTTGCAAAAGGTCTATTCTTTGAAAACAATGCAAAAGTTTGCGCACTTTTTCCAAAATAACGTGAGAAGAGAGGGCGAACACCAAATTTTTTCATTGAAATTTGTGGACTTGGCCCCTCCCAACCCCGTTTTTTCACTTGGGCTTTCTAAATTGTACACGGTCACTTGCTCCGATGTTTTTGTTTTCAAACAAAAGTTATCCGAAGTAGATTGCTCAAATAGTCTCCGAGATATAACGTTTTTCTGAAATAAGTGTAAAAATTTAAAAATCGCGCGGAAAGGCGGCGGCGGCGGTGAGCGAGGTTATTTGCGAAAACCGGCTTGGCTGTTTAAAGGTTAAATATAACAACTTAACCACAACTTACTCTTCCAAAAAGGGAGTTGCATTAGTTCATACCTCTTAGAAAGTTGAGATGGTAGTTTCAATTGCACAGCGTTTTATTAGTGGATCAAGTCAAGGCAGCTAATTCCGTGAACAATGACGTTGTTTTCCGAAAGTCTCAAATATTTGTCTCAGGCAATCACCCTCCTAAAATGGATGCATCTTCTGTGGTGATAAAATGCCACGTTTGGTGCGAGTTCTTTCTGTATATTTTTCCCCAAAGGCATAACGCTGTCGCATTATAATGAAGACGTCCCGTGTTCGACTCCACCCTCCTCTGGTGGAAGCACAATGCACACTGGTTCCACGTTAAACTGTAGGTTTAGTCCCGATTAGCCTATCTGAGCATAAAAGTGTATTTAAAAATTAACTAATAAAATCGTCTTCTGGATACTTCGTGACAACGTTTTTTCTTTACTTCAGCTGCATCTACAGATTCTGTTGACATTTTCGGCTCATTCATGTGGCAAAATTTATGTATGGAACGAGGATTTCTAAATAGGATAAGCCACTCATTAGCAATTGAATAATTCTGTAGCTTTTTCCATACATAACTGGTTTATTAAAATTTATTCAGTATGGAAGTGATTATTGTGATTTCTTCTTATTAGTAAAATGAATATAAAGTTGATATTTCGCATACCATGTTGATATTTGAAGATAACAAGTATATAAAAATTGTAATGAAATAAAAAAAGAGACACTTCTGGAATTTTAATGCAGAGCTAATTAAAACTATATTATACTCTCTAGCATAATTAAACCCGAAGGTTTATGGCTTCAGCAACAGAAGCCTTCCATCTGTCCCTATTCGGGGCAAGATCAATCCAATCTTTTCGATCCTTGACGATTTCTTTTAGGTCCATCTCAACGTTATCCCTCCATCCTCGTCTTGGCCTTCCTACTGGTCTCTTACCATCAGGTTTCCCAACAAGAATCCTGTAAGCTCTTTTTTCCTCTGCCATTCATGTCACATGGCCTGCCCATCTAAGTCTTCTTGATTAAATTATTCTAATAATAATAATTAAAAAGTCAAAATAATGTATTGTGTTGCCGGAGGAAGTAACGCTAAGATGATGATTTTATTTGTTTATTTGGAGATAATTTTAACCATACCCAGGCCGGGATTTATATACGTATGTGGAGGCCCGGAGCTGCAGTTCTCAAGTTCACCATAATTCTGATCTAATCTTGATCATACTCTGCATAATTTTGAGCATCCCAAGCCTACTAGCTGTTTTTAGTCATGGAAGTATTCATTTGATCACAGTTTTTGTTTCAATAGCTCTAGTATTTACTTTCACCTAATGACAAAATTGGCTTTTTATGGGTTGATAATATGTGAATATTTCTAGCATAGATAATATTAACAAGTAAAATATATCGGGTGGTTATAATTAAAGTGACGGTGTTCAGAGTGGTACAGCACGGGCTGTAATGAGAGTAGCAGTCTGAAACTTCGTAGATATGCTAATGAAGCAATGCGCTCACGAATTATGCAAAAAAAAAAAAAAAATAGTTCCAATTCTCGCCACCAGGGTAAAAAATGGCGCTGTAAGCAGTCAACACTTGATATAGTTACAGGAAAAACACTATAAATCGCAGAAAACAATACTCTTTGTAATAAAATATCGCTACAATTTCACTATTCGAATTACATGAACATTACTAAAGGAAAAAGCAACAAGCGTCACCAACCACAACCAGGGAGCTCACACAATGGTTAGGCAATGTCACAGACTTTGACGTCAGAGTTACGGAAAATTCCACGTTTTGACTGCTTACAGCGCCATTTTTTACCCTGGTGGCGAGAATTGGAACTATTTTTTTTTTTCATAATTCGCGAGCGCATTGTTTCATTAGCATATCTACGAAGTTTCAGACTGCTACTCTCATTACAGCCCGTGCTGTACCACTCTGAACACCGTCACTTTAATTATAACCACCTGGTACATGTTATGAACACCAGAATACACTTAATTATCGAATTATTCATATATCTCCAAGTATATGTACTTATTGAATTTGATTGGGTGGGCAATCGGGTGGGCACAGGAATTTTTGGGTGGGCGCTTGCCCACCCGTGCCCACCCCTGGCGCCGTCCCTGGGTGGAGCAGGCAACAAATCTCCCGGTTTCCTTTTGGGTGGCAGTTTACATATCCAACCAGTCGAGAAGAAAGCTACAGGAGCTCCTTCCAGGCTGCCTGGTTATACAGAGGTATGAGAAATGCAACGGAAAAGTGTCACACATAAACTGGGACTTCTTCAAGACATCAAATATTGCAATAAATTGAAAAATTGCAACATATACTGACAGTGGATATTTAGATTAGAGGTGTGTGGCCAATATCCACATTTTGTATTCAAAGTGGGACATGTAATGATTTCTGAAAAAATAATGTTGCACTAAAATTATGGGATTTAAACTGTAAGAGTTTTTGCTGTTTGCCCATGTTATCACAGTAAAACACATCAAAGAGGTATAGTATAGTTGAAGGGCAGTGAAAGCAAATATTAGTGATATAGAATTGTTTAGCATTCAGAAAAGTTCGCAACCTTCTTATATTATAAAAGGTTAATCTACCGCCTGCATATTGCAACATGCCATAGAGGCATTCTTGGGTGCAGAGGTAGAGAGCCCCATGCATACACAATCTTGACCATTTGTGGAGATAATGCGATGAGCACTATGCTATGGCCACCTCTACCCGCCTCCCAGACTTGTCCCAGGCACCCATTTATTATAGGCTTAGTCAGTGAAGCAACCGCAGGGGGCATTGCCCCCAACCTTAGACGGAAATGAGTTCTAGGGGGTGCAAACATTGACGGCTAAGGGTACCTGCAGGTGGGGGGAGCAATTACGGCCCCTAATTAAAAATTTTATGCAAATAAAAATACTGTTCGTAAAAATGTCTTGCTCGATTCCCTCGCATTACTTGCAGTTCTTAGTCTTATGAAGTTGAGAGCCGTATAGGGAGCGTCGGGAGTTGGCCCTGGGAGCCGAACGATTTAAATTTAAAAAAAGTTGTAAAAGAGAGAATGCCATGGCACCCCGTAAAATTATTTGCGCCTCAATAAATCAATATTGATTTCAGTCTGAAAAAAAAAATTGATCTAAAACTTTTCTTGCTCGCTTCGCTCGCTGTTTATAGTTGTTTTCAGTAATGCATTGTAAATTACCAGCTAGAGAGGCGTGAGACTTCTCTCAATTAATTTTTTCTTCAATGCATGAGCAATTGTTTTGAGGAAAGGGAGCGCACACATTTGAGAGACAATTTATGTCATTTTTGCTTTTGATTTATTATGAGATGGATGAATTGATTGTGTAATGTATTAAAATAATATATGTTGTAGCTTATGTAAGAAACTTTGCATACGTACACAATTTAGTGGTGGCTGTTGCATAGTATTTTCTTATTTTACGCTGTTCCATGTTGCATATGTGTGAAACATATATCGTGCATGAAAGTTATACATGTTAATTTAAAAAAAAAGAATTATATTCGGATTGTATTTATCAAGCATTTTATGTCTTTCAAAAATAATTTGTGTGCTTGTTTTCCATAATTAATGTGAAATTGAACATGTTGAAATATTAATTCAAATAGTTTGTTCCAAAACAAATGCTTTAGCACGGACTTCTACCCCGTTTTTGCGTAATTTGCGAGGATAATAATGTCTTTGATACTACTACTACTACTACTACTACTAATAATAATAATAATAATAATAATGTAATATTATTATTATTGGTACGTTTATCCAGGCACTTGCCCCCCCCCAGACAAAAAATCGTGGTTGCGCCTCTGGGCTCAGTGAACTCCACATCCTAGGAATCGAACTCAGGTCTAGTGGGAGAAACAATCAGATACCCTACCGACTGGACAACTGTGACTTTTCTTCTTATCTTATAATATAATTTATTCAACTAAATGTATTAAACTTAGACAGGCATGCAAAGAGGAAGCTATGGAACTGTATGGTGAATGTTTACATAGACTAGCATTTAGATAATGAACAGGTTTCAATTGGCGAGACATAAGAAAAAGCAATAGTTTAGCTTTGGATGTTGGAATGCTTTTAATAATGAACCAACTCTCGAACAACCATTTACACAAGGATCACCTTCATTTTTTACAAATATGGTTACTCGCATAGAAACCTCAGCATGGTCAGCAACATTTTGTTTTAATGGTTTGGTTCTTGTAACTGCCAATATGAGACATTATGCCATTTCCGTGTTTGTAACATAGAAAAACAAAGAACATGAACAATGTCATTGTTACAAACAGAACAAAATATGTACATATAGTTAAACATGTTAAGGGTAAATATGCATACACTAAATTAACCATTGATTAGCATACACATCATCAAGTAAATATTATATATTTATAGGAACAAGTTAATGTATTTATTGTGGGACAGTATAGTTATATACATACAATTTGGCTTGCAACAAAATATGATGATATATACATATATATGCATATTTAAATAACTATAAGCACAGAAATGGCATATGTTTTCTACTTCACCACATCTATAAAATTGTCTAATATCACTCTTGTTATTACAACTAAACCTACCAGTACTGCTTTAATTACAGACCCTACATGCAACAAAATAAAGAAACAATCAACATTATTGTACTGTATCTGCTACATGCCTGTACAATCCTATATAGTAATTGAAATTTGGCACCTCGAAGTATAATACAGATTTGACATAGTTGGAAACATCTGCTGCACTATTTGGTTTTATGAAAATACTTTTGGATACTTAGTCACCATATCTTGCACTGAGATTTGATTTCATTTACACATGTTTCATATCTCCGTCGTTATTTGTATATTCTATCACTTAATAAGTTTCTTTTGGAAGAACCGTTCTAGGAAAATATAAGGAGGAAGTCAATTTTTAAAAAAAATATTATGCTGGAAGACATTTCATAAAGTGTAAATACTTAAAGAAAACGTCTGAACATTAAGTTGAAACTCACAAGTTCCAAAGATAATTAAAGGTCGTGGTAAAAGGGCATAAATATATGGAAGACCTCTTTATGTCTTAATTGACATCTAATATTTATTTTTCTGGTATACAGAAATAATTTGGCGTTATTTGGCAGAACTCTGAAGATGTATGAAATGTGTGTAAATTAGTGTATATCACAAAACAAACTCCAAAAAATATATATATTTGAAAATTGGTTATCCTTTGTTCAGAGTTTTATCCTCAACTACAAATAAATAATGTAATAGGAATTATTTTAGTAATTGCATTTATGTAGATATACTTTTTCTTTCATTATCAGCATATAAGGAAATAAAGTAATGTCAAATTTATTTTGAAATTAAAATAGAATTGTCTTACTCTGTACGTGAATTATGTAACTGACTTTATTGACTTAAAGGAATTAACTAATTAGTTCAAATTGTTTTGAAGAGAGTATAAATTTTTATAATTGTAAATTTCATTGCTCAATGAATGTCCAGACAAGATCTGAGGACTAAGTACTTTGATCATGTCTAACTAATTTGTTTTCCATTTTTGATAGAAAGATGTCTTGACTACTTTCTACAAACATAATTCTGAATTGAGATCATTGCACAAGTCCCATAAACTCATAGCAAATAACATCCACATAGACTCGTATTTACACTAACCACAGGTTTTCTACAAGGAATTCATTTCACTTTTGACTACAGCTCACAACCTGACAGAAAGTACATCTCATTCTGTATTTCTAGATACGAGTATGTCATCTTGAGAGATTTTTTTTCTCTATACATGTAGATTGAAGTGGTATATCCACGGACTTCAGAAGGGTTTCTTTTTCTTGTCAGTGCATTATTTTTCCAGATTTCTATATATCTAGTTTTTAAGGGTAAACTGAGGCTTTGACGAAGGAAATAGAATGAGTCAATGTCACTGCTTGTAAAAGAAGGAGCACCTAGACTGTGAGAATTAAAATAACAATTTCTGTTTTTTTTTGGATCCCTGAACAGAAGCAGGTTGTACAACACATTATTAATCCCGTGTACTGGTGTACTTGAAGATTAACTTGAAGATGATTTGAATTATGAAAATGTGGGTATGTGGCTGGAAACAATTTCAAAAAATGTTTTTCAATTAGTGCAAAATTAATTTAAGCAACAGATTTCAGTGTATCAGTTCAGTGGCAAATTCTGAAAGTATTCGTTTGAGTGAACCACAAGAATTGCATACTGAGAAATTTGACTTTTGGCAGTAGGTTAATTTAATAATTAAGCTGATCTATGAATTTACACAACTCAATAATTAATTATAGACATATGGGTGTTTGAGTTTTATATGCATTGAAAATGATGCATGAGTAGTATTAGTGTATTAAATTTGTTTTTGCTACCTGGAGAATAAGTTTGACTCTTTTCAGCAATTTGAAGAATAATCAACTAGTTAAAGAGGAGCTGAAAATGTTAACTAATGTTCTTGCTTGAATGAATTGAAACAGGGAGTTTTATGTATTTAAAATTTAAATTTACAACAATTTAGCAATTCCAAAAGTATCATTGAAGTTCATATTGAAACTCAGTATGAGATGGTGTCAGGTTGCAATTCACATATCTGCCACAAAACATACTCCAATAAAAACAGACAAACATCACATTCAACAACACTGCAATCAACCATGACTCAATGAGAACTGATTTCAGAAACTAAATAAACAGAACAGATTAAGATCAAATGGGAAAGAAATTATTTGATTCCTATTATTTGAACATATCTATACATAAAACTTAACGTTAATGTAATCAACAAATTCTCACCCTGTTGACCACGTATTTCTTCATTCCACAGAAACATGTCAAGAGCCTAGACAAAATTTTTGTATATTGAAACTACATAGCCGATGCACAGCATCTGAATCTATAGGAAAAAGGATCCTATACAACATGGTTCTACCGTATGCTATATAGCACACAGATAGCTACAAATTCTACATATCATTCAAAGTCTTCTCTTACAAAAATCTTTCATTGAGTTAAATTCCAATTTATATATATATATTTACACATATCTTTTCTCTTTTGCATATCAGATAGAAGAAGAATACCTTTCAGGTAGTATATTACTTTGTAGATTACTTTATTTGTTGCAAAAGAAAGTTTATATTTATGAGGCAAGGAGAGTCGAGGATACATCAGATTATATTCATAGAGTAAAGTTGCTTAGAGCATGTAAGCACAGATATGTAGATGATTATTTTCCTTTCTTCAAATTTTTCACTGGGAAGCGCTTCTAACTCAATGAAGCTGCATGGCCTCTGGTATTTTTCATAATTGTGAGAAATGTCAGCAGTACTCTTTGGAAGGAAATTTAATTTTACACCGCACATTCATTGCCTTTTTTACATAATTACTATTTGTTGGGCGGATACTCTTCATGCAGAGAAAGAAAATATTACAAGTTTCTTCAAAATGGACATTTAGTTTCGAAATATTCCCTGCAGACAATCAAACTGTATGACACTTCTTTTTGTTTTCTGTAGATAGAAGCAAATATGTGTTACTTCAAGATGTAGTGCTGAAGTTGCTTCTTTATGATGAGAGTTCCATACTGGTACCACACAGCTTCAATCGGATGGCTTGCTTATCAGGTTTCACCTCGGCACGAATTCTTCCATGCAAAAAATAATACAACAAATGTTCCCATACTTCAGTCTGACATCTCCTTGTTTTATGGCACGTATTGTCACTCAATTTTCCCTGTGCATAAAGGACATATTTTGCATAAAAGATAATATGTTCTATAACAATTGTTCAATCACTGGGTATAGAAGACACATATGTTCTGCACCTCTTATAGGAAGCCTGTTTATTGTGTAATGGTGAATCATTTCTGGAATGCTTTCGAATGGTTGGCTAAACTGCCCTAACACAAATTTTCCTGTCTCTTTACTCTGCTGTATTCTCATGTGCATAAAACCACGTGCACTTCTGCAAATATACGTAAAATGAATTACATGTATACATTAAACATTTCTAAAAATGAACAACTGATATTTATAACTTTAAATTAATCAAGTGGCATTATAGTTACAATTTCATGCTTATAGAATTTACACACAGCACATTTAGACATACAATATTACGTGAGTCATTAGATAAAGCCATGCAGATTCACATGCAAAAACATTTACAACAGGTCAGAAAACAGCACCAATGAAATAAATGTACTTAGAACAAGACGAATTTATGACTTTCGGAATTAGTTAGAACAAGACGAATTTATGACTTTCAGAATTAGGCAATGTTCAAAATTTTACTTAGAAACAAATTTTCCGTGATCTAAAGCTAAGTACTTTCTCAATTTACTTAAAACTTATCAAAAATTCGTATACAATACCAGTAATCAATCTTAATAATTACAAAGTTATATACCATTATTTGGGGAAAACTTACAAATTCAAATAAGTGAAAGTCATTTTGAACATGGCACACATGCTTTGCTTCAACACAGTATAAAATTATAGCTACTATTAATCAAACATGCTAGTCAATAGTTTAATTTTGCATATAATTTAAAATATTTCTGGATAATACATAATTAAGTGAAGACAGTGGTATTTCAGATAAGTGTTCAAGTTTCATTCCTAAATGAAATTACAGTGCATTCTCATTGCACATTATAAGTATTTACAACAAAACATGCTCGTTGCGCTGAATCTTATATTCATAAAATACGAGGGTTGTATCAAAAGCAATCCAAAAGTTGCCATTTCTGTACATAATCTGCAGTCTTCTGTGGATGTCATCCTATCTTCCTCAAAAATTCAATGATGGCTATAGTATTTACTTGGAATTCATTGCTTGCAATAGTTACCATAGGGAAATAGTTACTACACCAATGTGTACAAGTTTGAACGACCTGTATCAGTAAATGAAAATAATATGCCAGCTTTTGCATGATTTTTGGTACAGCCCTCGTTTTAACTTACAGGCTCTCGGATTTTATCATTAAAACGGAAGAATGGTCATATTTTCATGATAGAAGTATTAATTTTGTATTGAATAGTTTTATGATGCATTAACAGCATTAGGCCTGTATTTGCAGCCTTTGTGTAATAAATATGGTTTCCAAAATACAACTTTTCTTTATTGTAAGCAGTGATAATAAAGGGGAATTGTGGCCTACATTACATGTTTATATAGCGAGTACTTAAATATCCATGTAGTAAAAAATAAGGAGGATATATTCATAAAAAATAGTTTCTAGTGTTATTTCCAGTATTTTCTTGGACATGAAGGTCCATAACAACATATATTTCTACCTGAAGATTTCTCTCACTCTGTCTATATCCTCCTTGCCTTGACGAGGATGCCTTAGTAACGTGAACAGCATTCATACTCATCTCTAATTCACACTTCATATCACTTTCATTCATTGCCCAATGAAGTATCCTTCGGTTAAAACGTTTTGAGTTCTTGTTCTTTATACGTTTTCATTTTTATTCCAGGATGCAAGTGTGTCCTTCTTCGAAGGCACCCGAAGTCAAACTCTCTTCATCTAGTTCACTGGAAAGTTCGTTTTCTTTCCCTTCCAACAACATGGGAAAGATGACTAGATTCAAAACATTTCTAGCTACAACTTAGCAACGGGGTGTAATCCCTGTGATAGAACAGTAAACAGCACATGCACGAATCAAATAAAATTTTCAAGAGATTTAAGCTTATTTTCTATGGACTTACATGCAAAGCTTGGAATTTACATTTTTATTTGTGCAATTTTCAAACTGTAAATATTTTAGAAAACTCAAAATACACGTTTTTTACAAATCATCAATGTACGCAGATATACAAACTAGGCTCTCTATTTTTGCTAGAGATAAATTGCAGAATTAAAAAGTAAAATAAAATATATATATATATACGGATGAAAGTTGTATACATATACATGCAACATACTTTGAATAACAATGTGAGAGGAATGCAATGTAATAGTGCGGGTATTCATTGCTTGCAATAGTTACCATAGGGAAATAGTTACTACACCAATGTGTACAAGTTTGAACGACCTGTATCAGTAAATGAAAATAATATGCCAGCTTTTGCATGATTTTTGGTACAGCCCTCGTTTTAACTTACAGGCTCTCGGATTTTATCATTAAAACGGAAGAATGGTCATATTTTCATGATAGAAGTATTAATTTTGTATTGAATAGTTTTATGATGCATTAACAGCATTAGGCCTGTATTTGCAGCCTTTGTGTAATAAATATGGTTTCCAAAATACAACTTTTCTTTATTGTAAGCAGTGATAATAAAGGGGAATTGTGGCCTACATTACATGTTTATATAGCGAGTACTTAAATATCCATGTAGTAAAAAATAAGGAGGATATATTCATAAAAAATAGTTTCTAGTGTTATTTCCAGTATTTTCTTGGACATGAAGGTCCATAACAACATATATTTCTACCTGAAGATTTCTCTCACTCTGTCTATATCCTCCTTGCCTTGACGAGGATGCCTTAGTAACGTGAACAGCATTCATACTCATCTCTAATTCACACTTCATATCACTTTCATTCATTGCCCAATGAAGTATCCTTCGGTTAAAACGTTTTGAGTTCTTGTTCTTTATACGTTTTCATTTTTATTCCAGGATGCAAGTGTGTCCTTCTTCGAAGGCACCCAAAGTCAAACTCTCTTCATCTAGTTCACTGGAAAGTTCGTTTTCTTTCCCTTCCAACAACATGGGAAAGATGACTAGATTCAAAACATTTCTAGCTACAACTTAGCAACGGGGTGTAATCCCTGTGATAGAACAGTAAACAGCACATGCACGAATCAAATAAAATTTTCAAGAGATTTAAGCTTATTTTCTATGGACTTACATGCAAAGCTTGGAATTTACATTTTTATTTGTGCAATTTTCAAACTGTAAATATTTTAGAAAACTCAAAATACACGTTTTTTACAAATCATCAATGTACGCAGATATACAAACTAGGCTCTCTATTTTTGCTAGAGATAAATTGCAGAATTAAAAAGTAAAATAAAATATATATATATATATACGGATGAAAGTTGTATACATATACATGCAACATACTTTGAATAACAATGTGAGAGGAATGCAATGTAATAGTGCGGGTATTTGTACTCACTTGAGTGACAGTGAATAATCCTGTCTAGTCGACTCACTATTCCTTACTAGGTAACTACCTTCTTTGAGCACGCGTAAAACATTCTCAGCTTCTACCCTTGTGATTGCCCCATGGTACCACCTGAAGTGTAAAAGGGAGCATAATATATTGCACTTCACCTCAGAACACACATTATGATGTAAATTTACAGATTTATTCCAGAAATGTGGGCGTTCGCCTCAACTTACAATAAAAATCATTCAACATGTTTATTAGGCAAACATACTAAGCCTCATATAATTCAAATTCTGTTCATTACTTTGTTATTCTACCAATCCAACATTCATTGTGGTGTTTAAATGTTATGTATTATCATTTATCAAGGCAGCATGTAAATGATAAACGTATATTGTTCAAAATACGGAAAGTATTGAGTAATCTTTCATTAAAAATGTTTAAACAGTAGGTTATTATCCATCTTCAACTCTTATGCATCACTGACAAATTTGAGAATTCTATACCTATAATGTTTGTTAATACGAATCTGTGAGTTGGTGTTAACTTGGAATTGTTTTTATTTTATTTTTTACCTATGACAATTTTTACTGTTAAAATATTACTATTTTTGTGCTGCACTGCAACATTATAAACAAGTAAACAGCATACTACAAGTTTAAAAGCAACAAGGAATTACCTATGTAAAAAAAATCACAACTTTTGCTTTTTTATTCAAGAATTTAGTTTCTCATAGATTAAATATGTGTGCTTTACACAGAACATGCTCAAAATTGCACTGCTTGGTACGATGTCAGGGGTTCAGTTCGAATCACGGACTGGGTATGGTTGTTCGTTGTGAGTAATCCCTTCTTCTCTTTAATGATATCATTACTCATTATCACCATCATCGCGATTAGCCAAAAGTGGAATAAAAGCGACGATAAACAACAAAATCAAATCAAGAGCTTAAAACACATATTTCTATTTCACCGCATCAACATTATCCTTTACTACTTGCAACCCAACATACAGCTGATTTTGCGGGTTGCATACATTGTGCTTTTAATCTGAAGAAGGAAAATGATACGTAATTGCTGATAATAAAAGTAAATAACAAAGGCACTTCTAAAATCAGACTGTTAGTAAATGCAATTATACCTATTTCAGTAGAACTTATTTGGGGAAAACAAAATTATTATCATAGAAATATATATATATATATATAAAATGTAAACATTGATATAGAATACACTAAGAAATTATCTGTGGTATTATTGCCACCGCTACATAATATTCAAGTGTGACATTTACATCTGTTTTGTAAATATTATGTATGGGAAGAATTTACATCTCTTGATTATGACTAGGAGTCTCATAATCATCTTCTTGAAACTGCGAGTATCTTATCTGTAAGCTATGACACTTTAACAATAAATTTGCTATGTACTGTGTTAGCTTCTTATTTCTTAATAAATACGTGGTTATACGAATGGAGAAATATAAGAGAGAAAATGCAGCAAATAACCTTACCCTTGCCTTTCCAATGGAATGCTCATATCTACTTTCTCTCCTACAACGGAAAGTGCAGAACAGCCGAGATTCAAACTCAATCCAAGTCTCTTCCGCGGCGAAGAAGAGTCTAGATTCAAGGTGAGGTTCGGCCGACCCGAGGGACCTGTTGGAAGATCAAGAACTGTGTGAGATTAAGACGTTACACTTGGTAAACACCAACATAACAGTTTTTATTTAACATTATACAAATGTAAGATTTTCAAATTCAGTTTTGTGATTCATGTTGCTTTTCAGATATTCCAGGTGTTGTTAATGCACTTATTAATTTATGACGTCACTTAATAATGCAATACACTGGTTCTTATATGTACTGCATCACGTAGGATAGAAGTAACTATTATTTGTCACGTGATTGGAATGTGGATTCTAATTGGTCACTGCCAGTATTCAGTAGAGAAACTAGTAGAGAATATAGCAATGAGGGAAGGGAGACTGGGTCTGGTTTGTTGAGATTTGATGACGAAATCAGAGCATGAGTGAATTCAACCACGAAATCTGGTACGGAAAGCTGTGAGGTATAAAAAAGTCTCATACACGAAATTGAATACAAAAATTTTCATTCTATGATGTCAGTTGCTTTCATCGTCATATGTTATGAACCCGTTCAGTTTCTCAGTATTTTTTTTTACCTGTCGCGCTACACGTGTGTGTTGCGATATAGCAACTGTTTCTCATATATTCACGTCAGCATCTGCATATTCCATCATTGTCATTTCACTATTCGTTAAGTTCACACACATATTTCACGCTACGATTATGCTATGCGCAACTTGACTGAAACTGTGAGGGTGGATGGAGACTCGCCCACGTACCAATATGAGATAAGGAACCCAGGTCCGGAAGCGCGTCATAAAAAAGTTATAAGCCAAAACCAGTTGGGTCTGCCCATGACAGTGGAATTAGACAACTAAATTATGTGGCTTGTAGCTTAATACGAACACTTAGGGTGCAATGCTTGGCAGTAACGGCTGACGATTGGGTGGCGAGCCGAGGGACACCCTTGCGTCCTCTCCTGGCAAGAATCCTTGCTGCCTGTGATATCGTCAGAACTAGGGATGCCAGATTCGGATCCTGACGGATCCGGTTGGTTCCGGATCCTTAGGATCCGGACCCAAAAAATTTTCGGATCCGGATCCTAATATTTTTCGGATCCGGATCCGTTTGGCCATCCCACATGAGCGCTTCTTTGGAAAGTAAGAATGTGTTTATAATATATTGTTACCTGCTAATATACATACATATATATATACATAGTGCGCGTGCGGGATTTGTAATTAATACACTTACAAGGGAGGTTATCTAAGTGTTCCCCTCCGATTTCCATGAAACTTGGCAGGTGTGTGAATAAACGGGCACAAATGAAGAAATACGTGTTTTTTTGTTTGAGCTAAAAACTGTTTTAGGGGGCAACCCCCATCAAATGTCAAGATGAAGACAAATTGAGGCGGGGATCTCACCCCTGTGTCCCACTCCGATTTCCATGAAATTTGGCAGGTGTATAGAGGGGCCCAAAGGAAGAAGTACATGTTTTTGTGTTTCAGCTAAAAAACGGTTTTAGGGGGCAACCTCTAAAGAAGTGGGGATCTGACCCCGAAACCACGTAAATATGGCATAGCAAGAAACAGGGGGCATAGGTCCCTCTATACACATTCCAAATTTCATGGAAATCGGAGGGGGACACAGGGGTCAGATCCCCACTTCAATTTGTCCTCATCTTAACATTTGAGGGGGGGTTGCCCCCTAAAACAGTTTTTAACGAAACAAAAAGAACATGTATTTCTTCATTTGGGCCCCTCTATACACCTGCCAAGTTTCATGGAAATCGGAGGGGGACACTTAGATAACCTCCCTTGTTAGTCTAACACTTTGTAATTATATAACACTGCATATATTATAATGTTTTATTTTAATTTTTAACACTGTAACTGTAGAACAATTGTATAATTTCTGTATAACATTTCTATCTTGTTAAATATGTTAAAGGTTTCATCCTGGAATGGAATGTCTCACATTTATGTGTGTTTCCATTTCCAATACATTCGAATGAATATATATTCATTTCAATGGCATTTACAAAATCACCTGACATTTTATGTTAAACAAGTAAGATTATTTTTGTGCACGAGTGTGTTAGCCGATGAGTAGCGAATTATTTTAGGAACAACACCTGAAAAATCTTGTAGGACTAACAAATGAAAATTTTCCTTGTAATCGAAGATCATAATACCTTTTAAGGTGTGGTATTATTATAATGGGATTGAAATAAGAAACTATCGGATCCGGATCCGGATTTTTCGGATCCGGATCCGTTTGGCCATCTCTAGTCAGAACGACTCCAGGGATATTAGAGCGGATGCGTCAGAGCTTCTTGCGACGCTGTCGTACCTGCATCTAAAGTCAGTATTAAATATACAAGCCGCATCTTACAGTTGTCTTATTCCACTGATATAGGCATCCTCAAATAGTTTTGGCTTATAAGTTTTTAATGACGCGGGTTCCTTAACTCATATTGGTACTTGGGCCAGTCTCCATCAACCCTGCCAGTTTGATTCAAGGTAACGAAAACAGCCTGTATATAAAAATAAATAATTTGCACCTCTCGAGAGAACTTTGGATCGTCCTGGTTAGTCAAGAGTGGCAAGAAAGAAACCTAAAATAACTTAATTCATATCATATCACTGAGAATTAATTATTTTGGGGGGAGCAGAAAGATCCTTGCTCCCACGCTCGAATGTCAGCGCGTACGGATACACGCACATTAAGACCCATTAGTGTGGATGGATACTGCATTGTAGGCCCACGACCTGCAATTGGACTGGAAGTTCCATTAGACAGCTCCATAGTCTTTATTTTCCTATTGATTAGTGGTTCCGCCCCTAAAAGACTAGCATCTCCACCCCCAGGAATCACAGCACCCCTCCTGACAGGCAGTTTCTCAGAGGGTGCGAAAAACGTAAACGCTGTTCCATTCTGCTTGTGATTGGATTTTCCTTGTTTGACAGTGACAACGGAATTAAAGATTGAGGGTAGGACGTGGCGGGTGGCCGGAGGAAGGAGGGTGGTAGAATACTAAGCAGACGACCAAATTGTATTCAACCACCATTGGCCAGCCTCCGTGACGGAGTGGTTAGCACAGGGCGCTATGACGCCAGGAGCCCGGGTTCGAATCCTGTTCTGGGAAGAGTGTTTCTTGTGAACGTTCCCTTCATCAGTTTCACCATATCATCATTCAGCCTTATCTAGCCAAACGTGGCAGAAATGCGATGTAAAATATACCAAATCAATCAACTACCATTGTTAAGTCTCAAAGACTGAGTAGGTTGTGAAAGACTGCCAGAGATTATCTCTAACTGGCTACAATAGGAGTAGGGACATGAACCTGGGCTTAAGCAAGGTCAAGAAAAGCTTAGAAAGTGAATACCAGATGAAAAATATATATTTCAAACATGTACTTTCATTTCAATAGGATTTAATTTGATTTGGTGTTTTAAGTCCACTTTATGCACAGTAAGGCTAATCGGGACTGGACCTACAGTTTAAAGTGAGATCCGAACCACTTGTGCCACCACCGGGTATCGAACCCGAGACCCCTTGATTACAAGGCGACGACGCTACCACTGCGCCATCGGGGAGGCCCTCATTTCAATAGGAGTACTGTGAATTTACTTATTATGAAGGGTTCATAAGTAAGAACCAGAATAAAATTATCGTAGAAACGCCAAAATTTCAGATTAAGTGGTTATATTTTTTGGCTGGTGAGGAAGGGGGAGTAGCGTTTTGGAAAGATTGTCTTCCTTAGCCCTCGAAGAAAAATTCAGCAAAACGACAATGGATACAACATTCCCTCAGTAAAAATGCAAGTAATAAAAACATCTAAAAATGTTTCCTCTACGTTCTGTGACCGAAAACCCTATTTAATTCAATTCAATTAATAAATTTGTATTCTGAGGAAAAGTATCACGTTGCATAGTTATTTTAACATTTGTTTACTATTCTGACACTTCAGAAAAATGTCGAACTACGCTATTGAAGTCTATAAAAAACATGACTGCCAATTGCCTTCCAAAAGTTTTTCCTCGGCACGCCCAGACTTGCTACGGATGCGAAACTGCCAAGGTGAAGTTTCACCCTGGGGAGCGTTTCCGTGAAAGTCCTTCAGCGATTTTCTGCTGCAAATGACACGTCAGCCTTTTTTTTATCTTGGTTCTCCGACTCCATCCAGGCACAACTTTTGAAACGTAACTCCACTCGCTACGAAGGTCAACAACTCTCCATCTTCATCCTGCATCAGCTATTCATCACTCGAAATCTTTCCCCCAGCACCTGCGGCCCCTGCGATATTGGGCCTGTCAGTCCGTCTCCGAGACTGGTCCCGTTCTCATTGTCAATATGGAACTGGAGCTAGAAGCGTTAACACGACAGGAGAGCAAGACAGATTACGCTCCTCCATCTTGGCAAACATTCCTTCTGGGTGGAGTCTCTCAGTTTACATCCTACGGGACAGTTTCTGCCCCATTCTCTCCCTTAACGTATGTAATGCATATGTAGATGTATCTATGTGTATATAACTAGCAGCAAATTTATGAATGGGTCCTCGTAAACTAACCAAGTTCATTTCATGTAGTGATGAACATCATATGCATGTAGTAAAAAATATGGCGTAAAATTTAAGACCTATACCCTGTCTCAAATATCTCTGGAGCAAGGCCACGCATAGCGGCAGAGAACGGTGAGGGGGTTTCGGGTTGGCAGAGCGAAGCAGTACACGCTACTGGGAAGGCTGGTAACTGCAATCGCTTCCCCCTCCACGCAATCCCGTTCCTCTTACGTGTTCATTGGTGGAGCCGTCTCGCGTCATACTTGCGCAGAGACTTGTTTTCGTTCGCCTGCTCCAGAGTTGGTTGTAACAGAGTATAGTTTACTTCTAGAAGAAGACTAAGATTTGTGCAAAACAGAGAGCTGTTCTACGATATCTTGATGCCAAAGCAAGTAGAAAAATGTAAGGTTGTTTGTAGCCTAACAACTGACAAGAAGCAAAATCCATTATTATGTAAAGGTTGGTATTATCGTGATATAGGTAATATCGTGATAGTTTTGTATTGACGTATTACGAAATAACCTCGCGTGCGAGAAACTGCCTGTCGTTCGTACGTGTTTCGTAAAGGTCCTGCAAGTAAGTGAGCAAAATGGCGCCAGGCAGAAACACACGTGTTGACCAGGACACGTCAATACAAAACTATCACGATATTACCTATATCACGATAATACCAACCTTTACCCTATGCATTAATTTTCGCAGACACTGTCAATACACAACTGATCGATCCAAATCGAATCCTGATCTCTGCGTAAGTAGGTATAAATAAATAAACTTCATATTATAAAACAAAACCTATTAAATTAGCTTGGACATTAATTTTACTTGACATGTGCCAAAAGTGTGAAACGAACAAGTATTGTATTCTTTTCCTAAGTATTATTACACCCATAGAACGTGACGTTCTCCTAACTTAGTAACAAGTGCTGAATCATTATAAAAGCGAAAAGAATAAATTAAATAGTTACAATTCTCTACGGACATGTTAATAGATATGATATTTTCAGAAATCCTAGTACTTTAAAAAATGCAAATCACTTTAAGAAAAAAGTCGTTCCTTAGCTTCAGCTTAACGTTTGCATCAACAAGCCTAAACTGCACCTTTTAATTTCTAAATTACAGCATTTCTGGGCAAAACTCAATGAGCCAATCCCTGAACCACCTCGCCAACAAAATCAACTTTTCCCTTTAAAAAGAACAAGAAGACTTCCCTCAGGAAGGCGAGCATTATGGTCTTGCGGTTAGGATTAGGGAGGGAAAACAACCCTTGTACTCCGCAGAAGGCGTCTCTAGAGGGACGTTCCCCCTTGCACGCTCTCCATACACAGGGTCTATTTCAATTTAGTTCATGTCTAGAACGCCCTGTTCCGCCACTTGCCTCTTTCGGGTAGATCAAAGTGGTTTCGCGTTTATAAAAGGGAAGACGGATGGTAAAGAGTATGTGGAAGGTGAAAGTAACATTAAGAAGCAAACTTTTTCGCAACGTAAAGGAAACTAGCGTGGATCGATTAAATACTAAATATGGCGATATCTTCTCGAGTAAAAGTGTTACTTTATACTAATGAAAACTATACTTCCTTCCTTGCAGAGTAAGTTAAAACAACAGTAATAAAAGCTTAATGCTCGGGTAGACCTTTGGCTGACGACAGTGAAGTTGTTTTCGAAATTTCCTCTCCTTTCGATAAACCTCTATTTGATATTCCAAAAATTGACATGATATTCCAGAGAATTCACGTGAACCTTTGTGTGCTTTGATTCGCTGTTCTCTACATATTAGCAATGGTTTCGTGGCTACGTAAACCAATTAAACCGTTGTGAATATCAAGACACAAGCAAAAGCAAACCACACGAAGATTCACGTAAAAGCTCTAGAAGGAATGCTACGCATATGCAGTATTTCCGATTTGAGAATACCACAGCGGATTTTCGAAAGGAAAGGAAATTTCTAAAACGTCTTCACTGATGTCAGCCTAAGATTCAGCTGAGCCTTAAACAAGTAATTACTAACAGTTACATTTTCAGGTTGTCAATTATCAAAACATGTTCAAAAACTATTGTATTGTAACGCTTCAATTTATTTTACACTTAACACATTGAAAACTAAAATCTCATTCAATATATTCCATTTATTTTGCGAAACGAAACAGTTTCTGAACATTTATTGTTAATTGGCAACTTGAAAATGTAAGTGGTAGTATTTATACAGAGTGTCCGAAAAGTCACGCAACCCGGTGTTTACGGTCGTATAACGGAATAGCGAAACGGAATGAGAAGAAACGCTTTCTGCCAAGAGAATGCCCTGTATATTGAGAAAATTTAGAGAGACAAACATATGTAAGAACATGCATGTTTTAATAACAAATAAGGAAAGTGTTCTCCTTTGTCGTTAAAAGTGCCTTAGTGTGATAGCCTGAGGTGAAACACGTCTGTTAGTGACACGTGACAGCAAGAGTCACTGCCAGTGTCCCTCGTAATATTGTGAAAACATCGATTTTTGGAACAGCCCATTTATTCCCTTGTGCTATTTTGGAACAGCCCATTTATTCCCTTGTCCAATTTTGGAACAGCCCATTTATTCCCTTGTGCAATGTTTTTGAAACTTCCTCAAAGTTCTTTTTCTGTCAAATTCAATAGATGGCCATCCAAATTGTTCGTTGGTATTGTGAAATGTTGCAATAATTTACCTCAGTGAGTTCTGTGCATCAATAGTTACACACGATTTGCAAAAACTTTTTTTTCCACCTTTGGCAACACTTTCCTTATTTGTTATTAAAACATGCATGTTCTTACATATGTTTGTCTCTCTAAATTTTCCCAATATACAGGGTATTCTCTTGGCAGAAAGCGTTTCTTCTCATTCCGTTTCGCTATTCCGTTATACGGTCGTGACTTTTCGGACACACTGTATATTTAAACATTCGTTACTGATTATTTGCTGTAACTGGCTTTGCATTTCAGTCTTTATGTCTCTTGAAAAAGACACATGTGAAGTTCTCTAGAAGCACATGTTCATAAACTAGAAGTGTTACGGTGTTTACTCTCAAGAAGTTTCTACAGTACGAACATCAGAAAAGAGATTTGACCGAATGTAAAGCTACAGGAAGGATTTAAGGAAAGAAGTGGAGGGGGGATCATAGGGCAAAACTGGGTATGGGTGGGAAGAGCGGACACAGGCAAGACTATTACAGGGACGGTACATGGAAGTAAACATTGTTGAGTAGCGGGGGAAAAACTAAGATTGGAAACTGTGAAGGTGCAATTTATAACCGTAGTACTATTTTCCTTCCCTCCACACAATTATGCGAACAAACAAAAAGCGACAATTTCTTGAGGCATGCAACTATAGGAAATCTTTCGCAGAGTTCCTTACCAGTTAATCCTCGTCTAAGCTGCAGCTCTCCAGGTCTATCTGCATCCTGCTGGTCAGTCTCCTGACTCTCTGCACCCGTACCCTGATGAACACTTTGACTAGAAGATGCTTGAGAAAACCCACTGGATCGATCCTCCACGCTGGCCTGGCGAAGGCGCCTCCTTAGCTTCGGCATGTCGAAAGGCAGATCTCGAAGGTCGTCGGTTCGTTGTGGATGGGAGACGATGGAGCTGGCCACGGAGGTAGTGCTTCCGGAAGTGTCGCGAGTGGCCGCCATCCTCCGCCTGAGTTTCGGCATGTCGAACGGAAGGTCGCTGAAATCCTCCATCTTGCTCTTCCCTTGGGACTCGATGGAGATCCCGCTGTCCGATCCCTGGATCTCGGTCTCGCCGGAAGACTGGAGAGAGAGGTTTATGAGATTCTTATTCTGAAGGCGTCTTTTAAGTTTCGGCGCGTCCCAAGGCATGTTGCCTCCCAGGTGGTTGGCGTCCGGTAACTTCCCGGCGGACACCGTAGGAGACTCCACTTTAACCGCACTCGTCGCTGTTTCCGTCTTGAAGTTGTCGTCGCCGGTCGACGGCGAACCTTTCTGCGAGTTGTTGTTCTTGTTGTTGTCCGACGTTTCCGACACCGGTTCCTGAGATTTGTCCGAAATCGGAGACAGGATGTGAAGCTTGTTCGCCTGAACGAAGCGACCGCCGTGCGACACCAGGGGAGTCGGACAGTGGTGGTGGTAATGGTGATGATGGTGGTGGTGGTGATGGTGAAGGTGGTGGAGATCAAGGTGCGTGCCTCCTCTGGATCCCGTAGAGTCGGAACTGTGAGAACTTAGCGAGCTGCTGCGTCGGCTTTCGGAACTGGTGGTGCTCCTGTTGCCTTCGCTCGTGCTGCTCCGGATGGATTCCAGGCTGGACATCGTGCTACCGCCGCTGCTGCTCGTCGCCATGCTTTCCGTACTGGAGTACTTGGGTCGCACCCCGGTCAACTTAAGGGACGGCCTCGTTCCTCGACCTGCTTCGTCTCCCGGCCTTCCCTTGAATTCCATAATGGTTCCTTTCTGGCTGTCGGCCTGTCGCGCGTCGGTATTCTCTCCCGGCTCCTCCTCCCGCGCCCTGAGCGACTTGATCGGCAACCGAGAGTCCTTCAACCGCGGCGGCAAAGAGGGGCTAGAGGACGGCAAGTTGGGGGCACTCCTGATGCTGTTCATCCTGAGGTCCTTGTTGTGGAATTTGGCAGGCAAAGGCGCCGTCGAAGGAGGGGATGGTGCGTAGCCTCTGAGGGGCGGCGGCGACGGCGCGTAACCAGTTGGCGGGGGCGGAGTTTGAAAGAGCGACTTGTGTCCCTCCCTGCTGGACATCTGACTGCTTTTGTCGTCTAGGTGGAGATCGTCCAGATCCTGAGATATGGTAGTCTCGTCACTGTCCCTCCTCTCCAACCGAGGACGATCGACCCACCTACCCTGAGACGCGAACTCGATACCCTCGAGTTTCTCCCCCGATGAGGCCCTTCCCTTGAAGTCCATCAAAATTCGACTAGGTATAGCACTCGGCTTTGGTTTGTCCTCACGTAGTAGAGTAACTTTTCTCTTCTCTTTGGGCGTGAAGATCCCAAGACTGGCAGGATCCGTTGACGGACCAGCCCGGGCCGGTTTGGGCGTGGAACCTTTCCCAGACTTAAAGGGGAACATCCTGAGGATCGGATGGTTCGTCACTCTGTCCATCTCCTCGAGATCGTCGTTGGATTTCTTGACTTTGCAGTCGAAGGCCGTTTCGTACACGTGTCTCTGTCTTCCGCTCATGTCGGCGTTATCCTCGTCAAAAGCGTCCTCGTCTTCTTCAGCAAACTCCCTTTGCGGATCTACGTTCTCCAGCTCCTCCTTGTCCTCGCAGAACTCCTCGCATCGTACGGGGCAAGAGAACAGAACGGGAAGCTTAAGATCGGTGTTCAAAGCGCGCAACGCGTCCACAGGCATTCGTTCCTGCAAGAATTCCCAGTCCACGATGAAAGTTGATAGGATGGTACTCGTCGGAGTGTAATCGGGAGTGGCACCCTCATCGTAGTTGGTGATCTCAGAAAGAACTGTCCTGATTCCGGGGTCAGCCTCGCCTCCAAAGGGAGGCTGACACCCATTGGGGCTCCCCCACGGATCCAAACAGCCTCGGCAAGTTTCCACAACTTCCTCCTCGACAACCCGGTGGACACAATTCACCTCGCAGAGGCAACCGTTCTCCTCCTGGAAGTATACTCGCTTCTCAATATCCTCACACACACTGCACACATACTGCTGGCGATGGTGGCGGAGGTAGTGTCCTCTGATGTCTCCAGAAATCGAGTTCCTCTTTGGGATACCCCGCCGCACCCGGTACGCGGACTCTCTGTTAGAGGGGGAGTCGAGGCTCAGGCTCTGCCTGAACTTCCTCTGCCTCCTGAACCTAAGATTCTGCTGCTGGCGCTGATCGGGAGAGTTCGACTTGCAACTGCAGCACTCGTCGTCGTTTAACGTTTCGGGACTCTCGTCGTAGGGCTCTGCTTCCGGATCGAGCTTCCTGAAGAGGTCTCCATAGTAGTAGGGCGACGGGTGCCTCTTCACAGGCGGCTGCTGCTGCTCCTCCTCGTCCTCTTCCTGGAAGAGCTCGTTGGTCACGCTGTAGGAGTCAGCTTCTGCAGAAGGAAGACCGACCGCTTCGTACACGCCATCGTCCTCCGGGGTGCCTGATTCTGTGTCATCTGAAACAATAGAGCAGAGTATTCAGCATACAAGAAAAGCGAACGCAAACGGAAATAATCAGTAAAATATTAAATTGAGCCAAATTAGTTTCCAGGATAAAGGATAAACTCGCCCCAAGTCCTGCTAGATATGATTCGTGTGTCGTCACTAGGGTATGAATTTTTATGTGCGGTGTATAAACATAACTAAGAAGTAAAATATGGTGAATTATTTGTAACTTGTAAAACATAGCATTACTTGTTGAATGGATTCCCTCGGGCTATCGACCAGGTGAGTTGTACCCTGAAAATGAAAGTGACGTTAATTCTCGAAAGCTTGGAAATCCTTTCAGAACTCACCTGGTCGATAGCTCGAGAGAATCTATTCATCAATCTACGTTAGGAAAAACTTCAAGACTTACTTCATAGCGTTAATTGTTCATTCCAATCCGCATGCCAAATTTTTTAAAAATATGTCAGTGACCTCAATCAAATATTGAATAAAACATTCTATCTAATAAACGTGAACAACATGTAGTACATTAAATTTAGACCGAGAAGGGAGAAAAGTTGAACATATAAAATAAGAAGCAGAACCTCCGTGTCAGCTGTTAACCATAATAAAATCCAAAAAAATGTGTGAAAGGTTTTCCGCCATTAAAAAAAAATAGCAATGTTGAAATTTATGTATCAATTTTGTCTTTCGTCTGAACCTATAATCAGTATAATACTCTGTACGGCTGTGTGTTGTCCTGTAATTAGTCCATATATATGCAGAGTGCCCCTTTGCAGCCTCAGCTTTTAACCTATGTAAGAAGATTTTATTCCTCAGAGACACGTGTAGATTTTAGATATGGTAGGGCTTGATCCTGCATCATGTGATGGGTGCAAACAGCCTAAGTAATGACGCACCCTTAATTTCCACTTCAATCAATCAATCAACTCTCGAACTAATCGCAGGGACTTGATTTATAAAATGGTTTCCAAAGTGTAACAATTATTGCTTATTCAGAACGAAACAATATCATAATTTCGATTCAAAATTACTTTCATTTGGAGAATAAAAATTTCACAGAATATCCATTCAACACATGATCAAACAACAGTTGGTGAAAAAGGACCACCTTGATTCTTATTGAAGACGTTCTGCTAATACAGAACCAAGAGAAAGAGACATCTACAGGAGCCCGCGCGCTCTATATTACGTGAAGCAGTAACAGCCACAAAGCCTCTTCTCCGTAAATGCGACGAATCAATCCACACCCTCACGTTGCTTCAAAAAGACTTTCAGAGACGAGTAAAACGAAGCCTCTGATTTCTTCCCTCTGTCCTCCAAAGAAGACTGAGGCTTTTCACGTCCTCAAAGCAGCTCTATTTTCCTCAGTTGTCCAAGTTCCCTCCGCCAGGAGGCGTTGTCAATGTGACACACAGGGCCTTATGAAAATTCCCGCACAACTGATCTGGTGACAGCCATAATGTCACAGGGGAGTTGACGAATAGCTTGGGGGAAGAGAGAGAGTGAGGGCGGACTTCATTATAAAATGTGCGCTTCAATGACCTCGGGATCTATAAGGAAGGTTGTTCCGAAGAGGGGGAGGATGCAGTGGGGTTCGTAGTTCTTTGGGAGCGACTTCCTGAAGAAGATGTGGAGCGACGGAGCGTAAGGTTTCTGGTGACAAGAGTTCGGTCGCGAAATCTCAGCCACCAGATGCTAGATCTTGTCTTGACCACAGGTGACAAACTAGATGTCCTTCTTGACAGTGACGTTCATCCGAAAGCGGCTAATACGAACAGGAAATTCATAAAATGACCATAGGCGCCGACTTTGGTGGGGAACGCCATTTTCTACCCCCCCAATTCCCCAAGAGGCATGTCTTATATGTATTTAAATATATAAAATGTCATATATGTCAATTTTGCTCCCTCCAAAATTTATATGAAGTTGATGCTACCGAAAATGACACATCAAGCTTGTGGCGCTGCAGTCATAGGAAGAAGACAGGGCGTGAGAAAAATATTTGATTAAAAGAACTTATGCACATGAAAATGAGTACCTTATGAGCACACACACACACGTACTCTGTTCTTAGATAATGTGTGCAATCTGTATTCCGACAAGAGTTAGGTGAAACTGGAATTATACATTTGCTATTTAGCGTCGCCTCTCACCAACTTATCGCTTATTGCGACGATGAGGATGAATGACTGACTATATGATGATTGTATTAGCTCTCTCATTGTGCATGTACGGTGACTGTGTATGTGTATTATGTAAAATGTAAAAAAAAATCATTTTATGAAAACAATGCTATGGATCCAAATAGTCACCTAACTTTATAATTGCAACCTCACTAAGATAGCCTACTAAACGAATAGATGCTTTAAGGAAAGAAAATTTAATACTTTTTATACATAAATCTTCTTTCTTTATCCATTTAAAACAAAAATTGTTAGCTGAGACTAAGCCCCGCGACAGGTTAAGTTTGCAACAACATTTCACACATGTAGACCTAAACGTGCGCGCAGAATATAGTTCCGCTGCAATACTGCCGATTTTCTCGCTGCCTGTGACATGAACAGCTCGATGGTTGAGGCAAGATTTGAACGGGAGATGCTGAGCGCCGTTCTCGCGTGGATTAATACATAAAACTTGCTGCAAACTTAACCTGTCGCGAGGCTTAGACAATGTATCCTGCTCCCAGATTTTTATTTGAGGAACAGATAAACTACCTTACTCCCTCCAAGTTGATGTCTGTGGGTGGAAGAACAACAAATGCTGGAATTCATCCGCTCAATAAAAAATGTCGTCTCATTTACAGTAATTCCTTATTTGAACTTATTACGTGATTGGAAGCGAAATATCCTTCTCTCGCCGGTGGGGTTAAAATTACTAGCTGAAAGGAAGAAACACTTAAGGAAGAAGAACACCTTCTCCGCTTTAAATGTTTCACCCTCTTTCGTTCCTTAAAAGTTTCCCTTAGAGCGTATGGGTTTCTTGAGAGACCTGCAATCAATATTAGTCAAGGCTGAGCGAGGGATAAATCATATCCCAACCTGGAGAATCTTGCTTAGGGGGCGGAAGGTCGGTCCTTTCTCTTTCGTGGAGGAAAGAAAAAGCTGCAAGATGTGGTTGTTTCAGAAAAGCGGAGCTTCCACTGAGTAAAATTCAATCTCACAAAGGCATACAAGCTATTTTGTTGTTTCTATGGGGGCGAAAAGGTACAAATTATATTGATGGTGCTTTCACAGATCATACGCACTCACTCTACCGTAATGCATAAAAAGAAAGAAAAAAACCCTGAGCAGTACATTTTAGTCCTATTTTAGACCAGGAAACATTGTTTAACTAAAATGGAAAATTTCGAGACAAAGTCCGTGTATGAACAGTCAGATAGGATCACCTTTACAGTTTAAAGTCAGATCCGAAACGCTGTTCCTCCAGCATTACGCCATCAGGATGGACCAGAGTAAATTTTTATCCTTGCAATAATGATTTTATCCTCAGTGACAGTATAATAGTAACACATTTTTAACACTGCAACTATACCTTACACTGAAATTCTTCACTCGACACTTTTATACAATATTAAAGTTGAATTCCGAGTCCTTAGCGCTCAACTGGTTTTTCCATGACATTATGAAAGTACCGTTGAAAAAATTAAACCATAGTTTATATTTCTTAAGATAATACTCGTATTTCTCTTGAAATAATACGTTCCAAATGCAATTTCAATTTAAACACAAAACATTACATTAAATCCATAGTTTCTACCCAGAGAAGAGAAAGAGCCGATATGGTGACAAAGCTTAGATAGATTTTTACTGCGCTGCCGACATGCAGTTTGTTGTAGCTACACAGATGTTAGAACTCATATACTATGTATTTCATTCAAATCGTGTTAAAACTATTAAAAATAAAGTAATAAAGAAAGAAAAATCCAGAGATAAAGAAGCTGATGGGAGGACTGGTAAATGTCCAAGGATATTTGCAGTTAGGGCCTACACTCCTTGAACAATGGATGTTTGTGGAATGTACTTGTGTGAAGAAATGAATGATGTGTTATTGTAGATATAGTTCTAATACTCTTTCAATGCTTTCTTACAGATATTCCAAAATAGTAATGGTAGTTTGTTGTTACTTAGTGTTGAGTACAGCAATGGCTAGATCAGGCCCGTAGACAAGCTGGGGCCAGGGGGGCTCAGCCCGCTGATACTGCCCTTCGTATTAGATAAAACTATTTTATATAATTTGTATGCAGTGAAGAGTGAAAATGTAGACAGCAGATATTATTTTGTTCACAACTTGGTGAAGAATAAATTCACAGAACTTGAACAGCAACTATTACATTTCTTCATCTTGTTTATGAGCCGAAGTCTAACTAGTTGCAATTCTTTAGATTTTCTAGACTTTTGAAAGTTATTTCATAGAGGAACTTCTTTAACTGTACTTTCGCTGCTTCCCGTTTAGACAGAAATCTGTGACATTGACGTCACCATCAACATTCCTTACACATCTGTGTCAACAGTCAAGTTTTGAGAAGGAGGGTAGTTTTATTGCTCCGGCCAGGGGTAGAATTTACGGTTATTGAATATTGTGCATTTTTTCTTGTATGATATAAATATCTGTACATCAAAAGTAGTGTGGAGTGTGTAGTCAGGGATGATGTCAGTAGCATTCAATTAACACTTGAAGAGATGTTTTAGGAGATAGAGAGAAACAGTAGTACGATTTGTATGATATTCCTAACTTTTATATTAACTTAAAGAGCCCCTCCCACCCCCACACATAATATAACTTCATTTAATACTGTTAAACTTTTGAAAATGGACTAGGTTTACAAAGCCCCCCTGATAACCCGTGAGCCCCCCCCCCAGGAGATTAATTCTAGCTACGGGCCTGGGCTAGATACAGCACCACGTTATTTTTTGGTAAAATTAGGTCATCTTTTGTAATTTACTATTACCAGGAAATTTTGTCTAGTTCTATTTTTAGGAACCTTGTAAGCAATAGCTCTCTAAAAATATTCACTACCAGTCCTCGATGAGAGTATTTTATGTACAAACACACTTATTTTACACTCCTTCTTAAATACAGAGTTAGTCAATTAAGAGATTCCAACCATTCCTCGTATTTACACGTTACACAACAACTGTGCCTTATCATGAACAGTAATCAGGCACATAGTTTAGGATTTAACTGTAATTTTGCCACGTGACATTAAGCTGCTGAGCTCCACAATTCACAACCATATTCAAGTATTAAACGTAAAATGGTAACATACGAACCTGAAATTTTCCAATTTGTTGAAAAGTCCAGTTTACAAAAATATAAAACCTAGTAATGTTGTTTAGCTTTGTTACAAGTTTATTTAATGTCCTTCAAATAATAAAATAGATGAATCAATAACTATTCCTAGGTCATTATAACTCGAGTATACTAGAACCTTGTGAAGTTTAACAAACTAATTTGAAAAACAACAACAAATAATAATAATAATTCGTGATTATCTCGACCTCAGAAAGGCTTACTTCCTTTCAAGTGAGTGGATAAGAAGACAAAGTTCAAACCTTTCATGAAGACTTGTTTTCTTGTGTACAAGAGCAAGAATTCACTACGTTGTCTTACTGTATTCTGGAAGTTAAGGTTTCTTCTTTCTCTCTGCAGAAAGGATTTCGGATTCCAGCCCCGAGAATCATCAAGAGATTTCTTCGGAAAGATCTCCCCCGAGAGGAAGCCTAACTTTAAATGAAGATAGCTTGCGGAGTTGTTAGCGCATACACAACTCGCTCCCGGCGTACCTCGGGGAGTGAACTCTCCCTGCAGTTAAACCAGCGAGTAGGGTATAAGGACAAAAAAGGCCGGGAATAATTTAGCTGCAGATGACAGTAGGAACGTTCTCGGCCTCCTAGTCTTAACTGTGCAACTTCCTCGTCGCTGTTCAACTTTTCGAGGTGGCTAATGAAGGAGGAAAATCTTGACTCCGCGGCGCCTTTTTTTGTTTAATTTTTTTAAGCGACGTCGTTTTTTTTCTCCTTTTTTTCTCTCCTGGCACTGAAAGTCTGCTTTACGTCTTAAGTTAACAAGTATTTTTTTTTAATTGCAGAGCACGAGAGGATTTACAAATCAGCGCCTGAGAACATTCTTGGCTGGCAGACTTTTAAAGACGAGGTTTTAATTAGGCACTCTTTTCCCTTTAAGGGGAAATATAGGGAATTCTATTTTTACTGTAAATATTTATGTAAGCCACCTAAGTTCTCTATCTATATATGTACATTTTACACCTGATATCTGTGCAGTGCACTTTCAAAATTTTACATGTAATGATGTGTCACTAGAAGGTTGTGCTCCTTTACACACAAACGTAATGAAATGTTAGTGACAGTTTGTCTTTGTTAACATGAAATATTAATTAGATTTTATCGTTGTCTAGTTCTTCTGTTTTTACCTATTCTAAAGTATGTAATCCCTGTGTTTATCTATCATCTTTTCTAAAAGGCATCCAGATGCTCCTACATAAGCTAGTCTGCATTCACATGGCATGTTGTACGTGCAGATTTTTCTTAAAAACACACGGAAATGAGAAACAGAAAGGTCGAGATTATTCGTATGGAACTAACTGCATAGAATTCAATGGAACAACATAACAGTGCTACATAAAGATTCAAATTGGAAAAGAAGAAAATCAAAGAAGCGGCTTTCGTAGCCCTCGCTCAAAACTCTATAAGCTATCCCAGTGTAGAATTAAGCAAATGTGGCCCTCTCTGCTCAGGAAATAGGACCAGTAACAACGTAAATGTAGAAAAAGTAATGTAGGATTCCACTAACCATCACTGAGTAGTTGATAGTTGGTGCACCGGATTTGCAGGTTCGTTCTCCACCAGCGACAAAAAGTGTTCATCTGAAGACTACATAAGAGGGAGGTTACTTGGTCGAAATATAGTGTTAGAATAGTAGTAGAAGCGGTAGACAATGGATAAAGTTAAATTAACATTATGTGCTAATGTAAGTAAATAAATTGAATAATTTATTTCAGAAACACCGTGTCGATCATCATCAGTTTTAAGTTTATTCTCTACATCAGCAAATTTTAACAAGGAAGATATCTATTGGTAACTCAATCAAAATTTGCGTCTTGACTACAGTTATTAAATTCGAGTTTGTAGATGAATGGGAAGATGTTTTTGTGATGTTATACAAAGTATAAGGACGTACCGAACGAAGTTATGACGGCCAAATTACCCCTCGGAACTTTATTTTCAAATTCGACCAAATCTCTTCATTTTCTTGCTCGCATTCAAAATGATTTTTCAACAGTTAAACTAGACTTAAAATATTCCAGAGTGTCCCATGGTTGGAGTTATTTTCCAAGAGACATTTTTCTCTGCTTTGGGTTGTAGGGTAGTACACTACATAAATCTGTGTGCTTCTTTACGTTAAACGCGACGATGAGGATTAATGGAAGAACATAAAACACACAAAAACACCAACCGTAGGCGAATCAACCGTAAAACCGTCGATGGTCAATACCCAAAGCGCTCTCCCTCCAAATGAGCACCAGGTGGCAACATCAAAACAGTTCAATATACTGTCACACTGGGGTGCCTAGGTAAGGGAAGGCATGACCATAAAAGGAGGTTCGGTGTAACATTTATTAGTAGTCAGTCCTGTATTTTGTCATCTTTACTTACATTTGCCTGCTTCATTTAAGGATTAGGAAAAGTATTCAAAAGGGGTTGATATGCCTTCAAACACCTCCACTGGGCATCCCACCAGTGCTATTAATTTAACAAAAATAACCAAGTCTGTAACTGCACGGGAATGATATTCTGCCGCTGATATATAGTGTACTCTCCTCGGTGTAGAAAATTGATTATTGAACATGTCGAATGTTATAGCTTTGAATATCGATATTCAATTGTTTTTTGATTCGTTGTTCGTTCTGTGCAAAGATGTATGATTTTGTGACATGGATTAAATTGCACTTTTGATTAAAAAATCCTGCCCGCATTATTACAGTGATTGGCGACTATGTCTGGATTCAAAGACAGATTCTGGAATCATTCAATGTGGAAAAATGGTAAAATTGAATCGAATTTACGACGACTTGAACAGTTATGTGTCGCAAATATAGCATTACGGAGGAGGAACTCCTTAGCAGAATAGCCTCTTGAGAGCCAATCCCTGCTAAGCGGATTTTCATTGCGTGAGGTGCAGTCAGCAAATCGTGTCCCATTGCCTCTGTTTTCTGGCTTTCGAGACCGGAGATCGCTACTACTGTTTCAAGTAGCTCCCAAATTGTATTCACGATGCTGGGTGAACATCGAAATTCTGGAGCTCTCACTGAAGATCGAACCTTTTAACACCAAAAACAAAAGTATTATCCCTTCGGCAATGTGGGAGCTCTAAATAGTGCACCCCTAACACCGCAGAATTCCTACTGCGCTAATACAGTATATAGACCTTTCTGTGCTAGAAGGAATGGGAGCTAGTGAAACGACGCCAACATAAAAGAGATTTGTGTCGAACTAAACTCCCATCCATATCGATTGATGTGGATTTGCGAGCGCTCCTTTTTCAACGAAGATAAGAAAGCCCGCGGAAGGATACACGACCGTGGCTACCTTTCGATCGACCAGGGTTCGATTACAGGAAAGATAAAGGGGCATTTTCCTTTCAGCGGCTCCGTCCTAATGGTTCCCACGACCAGTTCATCTCGCTATAAAACCGGGACCTAAGGAGCTACGCAGGTAAGAATGGTAGAACCAAGACTCAGGTTTGAAATGGATGCGACACACGACACAACATATACAATTGTGGGACTAGACTCAATGTACCCACTGATGAGAGGCTGGGCAAGTCCCAATGACTGAACAATAAAAACCTGGCAATCGAACTGTATCTGCATGGCAGTAAGATGTGTTACTGGGGAACTGCTCGGCTATTCTCTACGTATAAAAAATTAATGTGCGCCTACAAGATGGCGTAATGATAACGTTGCGTCTTGCATTCCCAGTAGTTCGTATTCCACTTGAAGCCACTGAACTTGTTCCGACTACCTTGTCTAAGCATAAAGTGGATTAAAATAAAATGTCCAGGTTTCTGTTTGTGTTTCCCAATTATTCAATATGAACTATAGAGGAGAAGGTCTAAATATGGGCGGAGGTTAAGTATGGGTTTTGGAGTTATCAGCACTGCCGAGTGCTGCAGCCTGGCAGAGGCTATTGGAACTGGTTATCTGTCAAGGACAAAGGTTACGGCGCCAATTCGCAAGAGAAAGTGGAGGTTAGTTTCGGCCTTGGACGCTGTTATAGAATTGCGACCTCCGAAATCTTTTTGCAGGTATGTTTTAACTCAGCGTTTTCAGAATTCTCATCTGCTTTGTATAGGTTATGATATTAGCGGTACATAAAACAAATGTGGGCTTTTAAAATGCCATGATTTGTTTGTGAAATATGTACCACAGAGAGCGAAAATAAATTGAAGAAGAAAAAATAGCATGATGGTCTAAATATGGGCTATGACATGAGGTCTAATGTTGAGATCACATTTTTAACAAATATTTGGATGATTTTCGTAATTTCGATTTTTCCCATTCCGCGTGATTATTCATAAATATGAATTTTATAATATTTTAGCGATAAATGACTGTTTTTTAATATTTTAATTGCTATTTGTGATATTGCCACTAGTAGCCCATATTTAGACCACAATTTTAAAATACATCATTTTACCATTTTCTTGGAAATTGCTTTTTTTTTAAAAAAAAATGGAGACCTTCTATACTTTAGCATGCTATTACATTTAAGTATATATTTCATAGATATGCATTTTAAAGGCTTGTGCTTGATATATTAATTTTTTCTTCTGATAATGACAACATAAAAAGGGGGACCCATATTTAGACCTTTTCCTCTACTAAAACCTTGTACAGTGTCAATGAAGATCGCAATACTGCGTCTTTTATACAACGTATTAATATTAATGATAATATTTTTTCACTCTTTGTACACACTATTAGAAGCTATTTCACTTCAGAAATATGAATAAAAGGCAGATTCCACAAAGGAATAGAAAATATAGCATTAGAGCAATAAAATGATGTAGGTTGAATTGCAATTTATTACAAATATGCTGTACGAAGTGAGGTGAGTGAGTGCACGTGCGAATCTACATTTTCATTTTGTTGTATAATAATTGTTAATTAGAGGGCAATATTACAACGGGATTTTATATCTTCTGCATTTTTTGTAACTAAAAAAAATATACTAATTAGTATGTTACACAAATCTCCAAAACCAAACATACTTTCATGACGTACACCTTGAAGATGATTTAGAAAATTAGCCCAAGATATGAACAATTGAGGGGAAACATCCTCAAAATTGAAATATTCTCAGAAAAGAAGGAAAGAAAAAAGAAATTCACTAGCTTTGTTCTATAGATGTGATTGCTCGTCTACGATGCGTAAAATCTGTTTAGAAAGATTTAAGAAATTCTATACACATGGACGGAATAGAAAGTGGATTATATTAGACGGTAATAGGAGATCTAGAACAGTGCCTAGTAGGAAGAAAACTGATCGATGAAGGAACAGGGACTTAGGCGACAATAACCGACCAGCCTTGAACTCCATGGAGTCTCCAGGAACACGTCATCATCTGCCCACGGAAGAAAGTTATTGATTCTGGAAGCTCGCTGGAGAAGCTGGAAATATATGGGGTTCACACAGTCTCTAAATAGTCTGCCCCCTACCCTGAAGGGAATGACTCTCTCTCCGTCTCTTTAGGGGCTCAGCAGGGGCCTCCTTTGAATGAGGAAATACCTTTAAAATCTCGTTTCTTCTCCGTCGGAAGATTAAGCAGATTTGGGAACTTTTGAAGGGAAATGACAAATCCTAAGATCTGCCTAGGCCAGCAGGGTGCAGCTTAGGCTAAGCTTCGATTGAAATTCGTTCCTTAATGTTCGCCAATGCTAATCCGTTTTAGATGTATCTTCCCTTCGCTGCATCTGCTAAGGCTATTGTGAATGTCTTGCTTCACTCGGTACTTCGAACTTTATACATATATTGCATGTAGTAAGTCGCAAGTAGGCATAAAATTGATACATCTGAGGTAAGTTATTTGATTTGCAAACGCAGTTATGTATGTATATATGATAAATAATATTAATTACTATATTAAAATTTTAACATCCTCTCTGCAGTAAATATCAACACATTTGCCAACAAAAAAAATCATTACATTGGATTTGACAAAGACAGTGAAAAAATTCTAATCTAGTTACTGAAAATATGTTATCCAAAATAATTAAATTAATAAAGCAAATAATTATATTAGACATCAATTTTAACACTGAAATAAAAGATGGGGATGGTTCTTTACTTTGATTATTTGAATGGTTACGGTCAAGTCACAGATAAACGTATTATAGACAGATGAGGAACTAAGGGAGGAAAACCTCTGCGCTGACCTCCTGCTGGGAATTGTCCTTCGTAAGAATGTTCAAAATAATCCGCTGAGAGGCGCCACTAGCACTCTTGCTTCCTCTTCTTAAAATAAAGAACAAGAGATGGCACTGCTTAATAATACGTTTGTCTGTGGTCAAGTAATGAATTTGTTGAACTGATTTCTCTCCCTTTCTTGCTCTTTTACATCTGCTTTCGCACGAAGAAGATAATAACAAAAACTAGCCTAATTGTTGTTATTTAGATAGAGGAGTGATTTTGCTTTTCATGTGCCTTTGGCAAGAAGTTAATCGAATTTAATACTGAAATACGCATACTTTCCCCCCACAGGCGTCGGGAGATTTCAATGATAGGAAGGAAGTTATCACATTTTGATAAAATTAAATCATTTCTGAATATACATGCATTCTTGTTTCCAACGCCCGTGCATATAATTAAAATTATGAAAGACAGTGTAGAAAAAATAAAGGGAAACCTAGCTGAGCAGAACAAGCTCAGTTAGCGTGTAATTTTGGAAAAATCTGCACTCTAAAACAAATGACCAATGTGTCACTTTCATTTCACGGCTCAGCTGCAACGTTTCCTGGTTTCATATAATATAAAACATTCACAAAATTGACACTTTGTGTTATTATTTTAATCCTTTGTGAGAATTGTCGTTCGTTTCGTCAGATCGTACGGAAAACTGAAACCAGATGGTGCTGACAGTTCTAATTGGCTGACAATGGAAAGGGCGGCACATCAGTCGAAAGCAGGTTGACCGTTACATTTTTCATCCCCTCCCATGCCCCAATTCATAAAGCTTTAGCCCCGTTCGGCGGACCAGACAACTTCAAGTCAGTGTTGCCACAATATGAGGGCACAATTTTCCTTTTCGGACCAATTTTTCAATTCACATAAAAATATCAAATAAAAATAATAATAACAATAATAAAAACTTGTAGCAGCAGCAGTTGTGATTATTATTATTAGTAGTAGTAGTAGTAGTGGTGGTGGTGGTGGTAGCAGTAGTAGTAGTAGTAGTATTTACGTTGGTCAATTTCGAATAAATAAAACATATTAAACAAATTTTTCACATACATGTCAGCTTCAACCCTTTTTTGCCAGATGTCTCAGATTTGAATCCTGATCAGCAACCATTAAATCGTTAATCCTCATCGTTACTATTATCCGAAGATGCATAAAAGCGACGTACGTATAATAAACTTAAGAGATATAAATAGATACAGGCTTATATTCAAAGGATCAGAATAAGAAGGAACAGAAAAAAATAAAAATATTAAAATGTGGATATGAAATTGGAGTCAGTTGTCTTAAAATTTCCCTGAAATTGTGATATTTTTCATCAAAATTTTCTTTTCCCTTTTTAGTAAAAATTCGGTCCGAATTTCCCTTCATGTGGCAACACTGCTTCAAGTCGGCTTGAAGATCTTGCACGCTTGGCGTTCGGCGGGCGGAAGTTGACGTCACGTCTTGCAGAGTGAAAGCGTCCGGCCATTCAGACGGCTTACAGCCATCTTGCAGCCTGAGGAAGTCAAGGAAAAGTTGACTCGTTTCGTCTACACAAGATCTTGCAAGATGGCGGCGTCCGTGGAAATATATGCGATTTGCGATAATGTTATTGCGGAGACGGCTATAGTTATACTTGGCGATGTTTGACAACATTCTTTGTACTCAAGATAAATAAACGATACTTTGAAAATGTTGAAATTTTGTTTTATATGAAGACACGTTCACAGAATATATCATCTGCTTCAAAGAACGAAGAGAGTGACTTCGACACAAGATTTGAACAATGCAATCTACTTTAATGAATTCTAAGTATATATCCATAATGAGACCCAGCGTGGTAACATTTTTTCTATTCAGAACAAATATTTTGATTGAACTCGGAATATTATGAAGCTCAATATGAAAATGAACTCAAAATTGATTATAATTACTTAAATACAATTAATCGTATGATCAAAGATGATATACCATATTTACCCCCTTTCAGAGAATAGTAGATACTTTTTTCATTCTTTCCTAAATATATTTATAATCCGTAATTGCCCCCTTTGCAGCTTGTATGCTGGTTATTGCATTGACTAGTTTCATCCACAGACCGCGCAAGACTTTTCTTGTCGTCCGGCGATTCAGCTAAGATGATCTTAAGCCGGAAGTTGGTAGTCACGTGTTTCCTCTCAGATGAATCTTGCAGTTGTCTGGCTCGCCGAATGGAGCTACAATCTACAAAAGGGATGGAATAATAACAACAAAAAAGCTCACTGATTACATCGAAGGCATTTTGCATTTTATAACGTGTAATACGTTTGGTTTGTTTTTAGCTAATCTGTGCATGGTGACGGTGTTGCCACCCGGACGCCGAGGCAAGAGGGTCGCAGAACGAGAGAAAAGAAAAGAATTGGAAAATAGCAAATGTCAAGGCGGAGTATCAATTTACTGTGATTACCACTTCGCTCATTGATACACTGAACCGGGTTCGAATCCCGCTCGGGCTTGGTTGTTTGTGAATGTCCTTTCATCAATTTCATCATTTCATCACTCATCCCCATCTTCGCAAATTAGCCAAGAGGCACAAAACGCGAAGTAAAATAAACTAAATCAATCAATCAATTAAGCAACTGTAAGGACCACGTAAAAAAGAGCCCCTTTTGGTTGTTCTCTGAATCTCTCGATTACTTATTGCTAGAAATCATTATTGAATGCGGCGTTTTCATTATGATGTAATGTGGACTTATGACTATTGAAATTGTATGAGCGTGCGTGGGCATTCTACCTAGGTATTATATGTATAAATCGGGGAATACTTGTTTAGGGTTTTCATAAGTTAATGACGGCTCGTATACACTGGCGGATTTAGCGGGAGGGGCATGGGGTCACGTGCGCCTCCCAAAAGTCATGACTAAGTATTATGGAAAGTCATTATATAATTATTTCCAAAAGGACATCAAGTGTTCTACGTATTACGTAATGTGGAATCCTTCTACAGCTACCTTCTGTAATATACTTTATTAAAGACAAGAAATAAAGCAGTTTGACACAAATAGGCTAAGGGGACTTGACACTAAAATGTGTCAACACCGGAAATCGAATCAGGATCATCTTAATTACGTGAGATAACGTGGATATTTCATTATTAAGATGCTCTAAAAGAAGAACGTAATGGAAGATACTGTACGTAAATTAAGATTAATGGAGTCACATCTTTCCTGAGAATGTAAAGCTCAAGATAATATCTTTATTTTAAAAATCTTTGATAAATCAAGCACTGTAACCAAGAGGTCCCGGTTTGTTTCCCGCTCGATTCCGTTTGAAACTGAAGTCTAGTCCTGGATCTAAATAGAACTTTGCCAAAACAATAAACTTCCGTGTCGCTCCCAGAAAAATATTCTGGATCCGCGTATGATCGTATATACTATAACTGTATTACGAAACATTCAGTATTTATTGATTAACAGCGTTAATTACAAAATGATACCTCGTCTTATTGTTATACTTCATATGTTTAAACTGGATGTATCACTTTTGCAATGTTTTATTAGAAATACCATTGACGATCCACGCAGAGTAACGCATTGCAAATTAACCATACAACAGAAAAATAAATAAATGACAAAATGCGCAGTTCCTAATCTTTTGTCGCAGGACAATTTTGCCTTAATAAATTAAGTTTACTATTGTTAAGAGACAAAAGCGTTTTGTTGTACAAGAACGCTCACGCTTGGGACAAATTTGATACCATTTTTGCTGCGCAGTTCCTGGAAACATTATACGCGGCCATATTACTTGGCCCAAATAAGCTCAGACTACGAACACACGATCCCGCGTTGGAATGTCAGACGCATTCCGGCATGGTCTTCTTGTTTCCTTCTTGCTAATGGAATCTAAAAGGGTTCCCTGATCAAGAAACGCAACGGAAACTTGGGCCAGATGTCGCTTGGATCCTTTGACCACACGCGCCAACTGTTGATAGCCACAGGAAGCCAAGAAGAAAGCAACTTCTGCCGGAGAAACTAACGCCAGATGGAGGCTCCAGAGCTCATTGAATCTCTGCAGTTTCCAGCCTCCCTGCTCCGTTTCCGACTGCAGGCGGCACGTTCTTAGTTCTCCAAAAGAAGGAGAGTGAAAAGAAAAGGAGAAAAGAGAACGAAATTGGAAGCAAAAAAGAGCGAGTTTCAGTGCTATCAGTGGTATCAGTGCTTTCAATGGTATCAGTGCTACTTTCGTTTCGCACTGTTCACTGTTCGACGCATTTCTTGAAAGGTATTTTTTCGTCGAGGTCATATTTGTTCATGCTACGGCTGTTCACCGGGCTTTTAGCTTATTTCATATACACTAAATCGAAGTAAGGGGTTAGGTGCATTCGATTTACGCTATATCGAAATGATTTAAAAACTCAAGAGAACATGTGTAGCGTAGCATGAAGAAATCGGACTACATACCCCCCCGACGCAGGCTATTATATATTTCAAAATTATCTCTAGTCCTTGAATTTGGAGAAATTTATGTGTATCCCTTGTGATACATAAAATATTGCACTTATCTTATTTCAAGATTTGTGAAGAATTAATGGATTTGGTTTGAGATAAAGGATAACCATTGTGAGCAATTGGCAGGCTAGCTGGACCTTTGGCCGGCTCCATCAAAGCTGTTCTCAACATTTCCTCTCCTTTCGAAAAACTACTACGATGTTCCAATTCCGAAAAGATTATATCTCCCTAGAATTCCTTCTAGAGCATTCAAGTGAATATTCGTGTGGTTTGCTTTCGTTGTTCTCTAGATATTCGCAATAGTTTCGTGGCTACCTAAGCCAAATAAATTATTGCGAATATATAGACAACAGCGAAAGCGAGCCACACGAACAATAACGTGCATGCTCTAGAAGGGATTCTATGCACATATATTTTTTTCAGAATTTGGAATATCATAGCGGTTTTCGAAAGGGGAAGAAATTTCGGAAACGGCTTCGCTGTACACACACAGTGCATGTTACAGTATATTATAAAAATGAAAATTCTGTTGCATTTCAATACACGTTTAATTTTCGTCTCTATTTATTGCACCAGTGAATAATATAGGTAATTGCCATATTAGGACTTATTACTAGATAATTTAGGAAAATAGGAAAATTCAATTTCTAAGATGCAGAATATCTATTTTTTTTTTCGTTTCATTGTTTAGTTTTTACATTAGATCTTACATAGCAACAATTTTCTTGAGTATGCAACACTGCAAAAGGAGATGGCGAGAAATTTGCAGGGAGGAATCACACAATACACCCCTCATTTTAAGCCAAGGAATCCGACGCGAGGGAGTTCGCTATTCAACGAGCGACGATTTCAATTGGAACGTGGTTGCTGGTGTCACACGCAGAGCTAAGCCGAACTTTCTTTGTCAAAGAATCTGCCTCGATTCAGCGAAATAAGCGAAGGGGAGAAATCCCCGTCATTCCACCCTACACAATTACGATTTTGCGAACTGGAATCGCTTGGCGTTTCCCAACAACCATAGCTTCAAACACGCATAACCGGAAGTTGTGACCGAGGCGAACCACGGCGTTGAAACGTAGGAAGGGAGAAAATAAGTCAATTGGCAATGAAATGATGTGAAGGTTGTTGAGAATCGTATGATTTTATCTGTTCCATTCTAAAAAATGTCGTTTCTAGACCACTAACGAGCTGAAACTTTAGTCATTCAGTGGCATATATTCAGGGGAGAAAAAGTAGATCCTGTCTATCAAAAAACAATACATGTAAACTAAAGTTGAACAACACAATCAACGTACAGGCCACGCTCAACTCCTGAAAGCGAAAGATTGCAACACTGGCTCAGTTTTCATCTCAGAGGAGAGGCAGATCAAGCAGTGTATGTCCCCTCTTGTTCAGCAGCGGTTCATGGTCGAGATTGCTTATGTTTTTCCTTCAAACGGTATACACAGAGAGACGTGGAAGTTCTACACAAAAAATTAGTGGTCCAAACCGTAAGATAACTACTGTGAAACTAGTTATATTTTATAGTAAGGAAACTGATTCATGTTAGTACTGTGATATATTTCTGAAATGCAAAATCAACCACAATTCCTACGCTTAATAAAACGTGTCGTTTAGCATTTCTGTATGCCAATATCTTTAAATGCACATTATTATTTGATATATAAAAAGAATTACATGAGTTAAACCTTATGCAAGGAAAATGCAATATAAAAACATACATACTACAGATATACTGCATGAACAACGATTTATTTTACTTTGATTTTCTTCCACTTTTGGCTAATCGCAAAGATGAGAATGAATGGTGATATGATGGGACTGATGAACGAACAATTACAAACATATATGGACAACACACAAACCAAACCCCACATAGGATTATACTGTGTGAGTCCAGACGAATGACCGTTGTAGTCTGCAAAATACAGTCAGGTATATATATATACTATGTGGAAGAGATGTTGACATTTGGGTGTTTTGTGGAAGTGTCACCCTTTACACACCATACCAGTAGCAGTGATGGGGGGGGGGGCAAGGGCAGTTTACTTTCTCTTGGTAGACAAGTCTCTTAGTATTAAGAGTCCACAGTGAAGGGGCAAAATGTTGCAAAAAAGTGGGGCACAGTTATCCCCACGCCCCCTAATCGCCGCCACTGCCACCACTGCCCCACCCCATACATACAGGAGTGACAAATGCAATAAATATAAGCATGGAAAATCAATGTAAATACATTAAACAAGTAAGAAATAACGAATGGTAAATTCATCTGCAAAAATATATTTTTAACAAAAGTGGAAAGTTTGTCAACATGTAGAATAACCGAATTTCCTACATATTCGGTAACTATTGTGAATTTTATTTCATCCACGATTGTTTGCTGTGTCCAATATACAGAACGAAGTATTGGATTGTGTCTGCGCACCGTGCATCTTAAATTACATTTTTTGACATTCTCTTTGGAGCAAAAGCTACTCTTCTCAAGCGTATCACTGAAACTTAAGCCTCACGTATGCAAGACTGGTGAGTGAAGAAGCTGCATAGACATATGTTGACGTAGTCAAGGGAATGCAAGTAATGAGACTGGGATGTTTGAAATACCTGCGGCGAATGCCACGGGATACTGCATGTAGAAAATTGAAATTCTCCAAGTAGATGCTCGCGGTGGGAAGGTCACCCGCAAGATGGCTGGCCTGTTTAGGGAAGATCTTGTAATACATATACAATGTGAAAGTACCATAAATAATTTTGTACATTGAATTATTTTATTGTCAACAACATCAATTCTGGAACGTGCGTGCAATAAAGAATGTGAACGAAATATATCACCAAGCTTTCCTGTTCGAGATATTAAGGAGTGGATCCTTTTCATTAAAACCAAATCCTAGGTGATCCCTGGTTGCAAGAACAGCGTCAGTGGCGACTCAATATAAATTATTTTGAATGATCTCAAGGGTATTGTCTCATATCTCCATTAGTGTTTCTAATGTAGTAAGAATAGATGTATTTTCAGGCGTGGTATTTTTCGGTGGTCATGGCTGCTTTCTTTCACACTTCTCTTCTCTATTTCTCTCTTTCTATTTTATATCTCTATCCCTATCTCATTTTCACTTCTCTCTTTCTAAATACTTTTATTTTATTTCTTTAATTTCGTCATTCGCTTGCTCTCCATTTATCTTTCTCCACGAATATTTATCTTCCTCTTTCTATCCCTCTTTCTGTATATTTTGCTCTTTTTGCTTTCTGTCTTTCTCCCTCCACCTTTATTTTTCTACCACTCTTTCTTCATATCTTTTATCCTTTTTCTGCGTCTTTTTCTTCCTCTCACTGTATGCTGTCTCTGTGTGTATATGAGCTTTCAGACCGAAACGAGAGGCGACACGGGTCCCTTCAGTCTATAAGCAAGCATTCACAGCGCATGCGCGAACAACAGACCGACGCGACATTCAAAAAACAGCCCAGTCCGATCGACAAGCAAGAGACATACAGCTTGTCACGTCGCTTCGTTTCGAAGCTCCTTACAACCAACACTCAATAACGGTCGTGTTGAAATTGCTATTGTGTGAACATTCCTTACGTAACTATTCGGGTAGGCTATGGCCCGCCAAAGTACACCCAGAAAAGGTGACACTTCTGATTTACGCCCATTTATATTATTCCTGGACAGCACCGTATTTTTAATTGTCCTTCTAAAGTGCCTGGATACCGATGAAAATTTTTGTAGCACATGTGGCGAAGCGAGCATTGGGTATCGCCCCAAACCAAGAAGTTTAATTCACACATTCGCAGTTACCAGGTTCTTGACCCATCAGGAAAACTAATAGCAGACTAGGCCTCTAAGCGCACAAAGATCCACCATTAAAAATCTGCTCTGAAAGCAGTGGTTCCAGTGTCGAATGTTTATGTCATGGGGAAATCTTGCAGTTCGTGCATATTTTCCAAGGACACAGATATCTCGACACTACAGTAGTACTAGGATCAAAATATGAGTAATTTATAATTAAAGGATCAAATTGAAATGTCCAATATTGCACATTTTGTGGTCATTTGTAATTGTTTATATTCATGTGCGCAAGAGAGCGCAAAATAAGCATGGTAATGTGGTCATAATTATCTTCCGGTTTACCGAGTGTATAACAATCATTCACGAATTCTCGGATCGGTAAACACAATAAACGACAACAAACAGCAATGCAGAAGGGCGCCTTAATTCAATTTTCTCCATGTAAATTGGTTTGCCTTAAATTAATTACACAGTATCCTGATAAGTGTAATTGTTTTGCACGTATTATAACCGACTCAGCCATTGTCTGTGAAACCTTCTGTAAATGAATTTCAATCATGTTTTAACATGCTCTCAACACCAGCAACGACAACTTTATATCCCTATTCCCTGACATATCACAAAAAGGAACATTCAATATGTTAAAAATGGGAAATTGTAACAATGACAAGCAAGATAAAGGATTCATGTTCACCAAAACCAGAATTTAAGGCTGCAGCAACTGAATTAGAATTTAACTTAACTTCAACTGAAATCAGAGTATACATTTACTTCGCTTGAAATCAGAATTTATCTTTACTTAAAACAAAACCAGAATTTAATTTTACTTCAACCGAAAGAGCACATAAGTTTACTTCAACTGAAATTAATATGCAACTTTACTCAACAGAAATCGAAATACAAATTTACTTCAATTGAAATCAGAATATAAGATTAATACAAGTGAGACAGATATAATGTAACTTCAACTGAAATGAGAAATTAGGTTTACTTCAACTTACACTGGAATTTAAGATTACTTGAGATGAAGGTTACAATGAATTCGAAAACTTCTTCATACGACGTTACTGCGGAGAAATTCACTCCTCAGATTCATCATCAAAATCTCGAAAGCAAGGGAACATCATCAAGCAGCATTCGGCTTGGTGCACAGAGGCACATCTCTCTCTTTGTCTCTCTCTCTCTCTCTCTCTCTCTCTCTCTCTCTCTCTCTCTCTCTCTAACGAGGTGACCAGGCATCCTGGATGGAACGTGCTCCCGTAGCAGGAATTTACAGGACCACCCCTCAAGGTCCAGGAAGACAAAGACGGGATTCTTTTTACCCAGGGTTCCCCGCGCGCAATTCCGAAAGAACCCTTCGAGATGAATAGTGGATGAGCTCCGTTGATGGCCGCGGACGACGTTCCCTCGTACTCCCATTTCGAAACGTAACTATTGCGCCGGCTTTGCTATGGTTGTTTATACAGGGCCTCAGGCCGTTTTCTCAGTGTTTCCACCTGAATGAACAAAAATTCCACTTGTCTTGACAAAAATTGCATTTCCGGGTTTATTCGTGGTGCCCTCGAGAATTTTCCAATACTATAATCAGGCAGTTTTACCTTTGGGGAACAAAACGACTCAAAAGAGGAATTTTATGTTACCGACTGGGGGAGGAGGTTGTTGGGGTCAGAATTCTCCTTCTTTGGACTTCATTTTTGCAGAATAAAATACGGCAATATATATACACTAAGATTTCGATCCATATACACATTTATAGTTGCACACAAAATTGTTTTCAAATGCCTTCCTTTAGCAACTTCTGGGTGTGCCTGTGTCGATGGTTGCTAAAAGAGTGGCGAGACACGTGCGGATAGAAACACGACAATCAGTGGCGGTGATATCGGCTTTGATGTCTCCCTGCAAAAGTGAATAAAAGGCCATAACTTTTAAAATCAATTATTTAAAAATTTCACATCTTTTAAATTTATAAAATTGCTCCTGGTTAGAACAAAGGTTCCTTAATGACTGTAGTACGAAACCAGTTAATGAGGGGCAACTTTAACTCTAGACCTTATTGTCGTAACTGATAAAAATGTGTGAATAAAGGATCATTTGAATCCTTAAAAAGAAGACAATCTGCTAGTATTGTCAATTGTGCCACATTTTGTACTCCTTTTGATTTTAGAGGTCCATCAATCTCGAACTTCATATTTTGATCTAATCGGAGCACTAAACGCACGGCCATGAAAATAGGCAGGTGACACGTCGGAGCAAAGCTCCTTGTGTTCAGAGGTTTAAGAGAATGAATGATGTCGTTGTAAAGTTGTAGATATGGGACTCCATTTCTGGGGCCTGTAACAAACTTTCAATTTACACAATAACCAGCTCTGTATCGAAGAGGACTCGAAAGTGTCCCGGAGAGAGGTCGGTCTGACGCTCGAACTAGGCAACGCAGCCCGCTTGACGTTGCCACACAGTGCGCGGGAACCAGCGACTTTTGTCCCACTCACTTTGCTTTTCCCATATGTGACACCAGCGCAATTCTGCCCAGACGCCGATTTTCATGGCCGTGGGTTTAGTATCTCTGATGGAAATCTGCTTTTACCTTTTGCTGCAGTGAAGTACACTCTGCTTACGTAGAATGGAAATACAGAAAACTAATAACGCACGAGCAGAGCCAAAGTAAAACCTGACCGAGGGACATGTCTACTCCAATAAAAAAATCTGGCTGGAAGAATCTGTCAGGTTTTGTTGAGCACCGAACCATGAGGCTGAAGAGGATTTCCCGACTGCAGAGGGCGACGGAAGCAGCATTCTAATTCAGAGATTAAGTGGGAAACGGATTCCATAACGCGACGACGGTTTAATTCGTGCAACAAAGGACCGCACCCAGGTAAGTTTCCTCTGAAGCAGACAATCGAAGCGTCAAAAGTTAGAGAGGATTAGCTCGGAGCATCCATCCATCTATATCCCTCCCGTGTCTTCCTGAGTTGGGTAAAACCAACCCCCGTCTCTCTCCCCGGGAAAACTTTTAACCACCCCTTCCTCCCTACCTGATAACCACTTGTCCTCCCGTCCCATCAACCAATCTCGTCCTCTCGACTTGAATGGGGCTTTGATTAACGGGAAACTGAACTTTAATGCAATTATCCGCGACGTTTCCGCGTATAAAATAGGGCTTCGCAGCAAATTTTGCTCTAATGAGACTGTTGCGAGCTTTTAAAAAATATATATACGAGGGAGCTTCAAAATGACGACGAGCCCGGTTATCAACTCAGGCACGAGTTGGAAACGTTGAAGGTGCTTGTGAATGATGACTTGAGGACTTAAGATGTGCTCTTGCAGTCTTGTGAAGACACCTGGAGTCGAGGGAAAGGTGAAAACCGAAGTTTGATGTTGATCCATGAGCGTTCAACTCCAGTTTGACTGAACGTCATGAACCATTATCCTGGGAAATAAGACAAGATTGCTATTCCAGAGGCAAGACGAAATCCATGCATAATCCCAAGATTACCACTAATTTTCATTTAAGGTGTAAAAAAATAATGGTTTCTCTTATTTTTGAGAATATTTCTAGCGCATCGTAATATACCATGAAGCATTCCTTCAGGCTATGTTTTTAATTCAATTTCCAGATATTGCAAATTAAAATTAAGTATTCCAAAATAAATATTTCAGAGGATAAAAAAAAAGCCAACGGCAATAAATGGCAAAAAAATTCCTAGAGTAAAAATAGTGATAAACGGTAAAATAACTGAACAGGTAACAGACTTTGTACATTTGGGAAGCCATATTTCACAGTTCTAACACCAAAAAGATGTTGAGTAAAATTTAATAAAATATAATACATTAAATGGAATTTTGAAAATAAATGAGAAATGAAATTCAAATCACACATCATAACATAATTTCAAAACCGGCTCTTCTGTATGGTAGCGAATGTTGGATCCTTCGTCAACATGATAAATCTAGAATAAATTGTTAACAAATGAGATTTTGGCGGTCTTTAAGTGGAGTAACCTTACGAGACAAAATTAGGAGGGAAAGAAATCCGAAATAAATGGAAGGTCGAAGCAATGGTGGAAAAATTTAAGTTAAAGTGGATCAACATACTCTGAGAGATGCCAGATAGCTGTTTGTCTGGAAAATTATTAAATTACCGGCCAAAAGGAAATATTTTTACATGTTAAGCATAGTAGCAATAAAGCCGGCCTCCCCAGGGAAGTGGTCAGTGGATTTGTCACCAGTTCATCTTTCTTCTTCATCGTCACAACTGACCCAAGTGACAGAAAGGACGCAAAAATAACTCAAAGGAAACAAAGAGAGATAGTAACGTTGTAACATAATTAGAATTCTTAATCAATGGCAGTTTTTTTTCAGGTGTGCCTCATTCAGAGAACACTCACACACGCATACACGCATGTATGTGCTTGTGGTCGTCTAAGTTCTTGCATAACCGTAAACTTATCGTAATTACTGAAGCCAGGTTCACGATGGTGATTATTATACAATCATTTCTGTCCATATTTTCATTTTACTTCCCAAGGCGTTACGTGCTATGCACAAATAAGATACCTGACTAGCACAACAGAGGTTTCTATTATATGAATCATGTGAAAAAAACACTAGCATTACTAACGCTAATATTGAAGAGTCAGACAGAAATAACAGATTTGAAAGTCAGTAATGATGCAAACAATTATGTAAAACTACCATGATTAGGCTACATGAAACTTGTATATCTTGCGACTCTCTCAGATTCTTATTGTAAAGATTATAGATAATTAAAAAAAGTAATAAATATTGTACTGTTGTTGACCGCCACTCTCAACCACCGAGTCAAAGTCCTAGTGATACTGTTTCGTCGATTGAAGTCTTTGGCCGGGGTCTTTTACGAATCTCGTGATATAAACAAGAAGGTCTTTAATTTAGTATTCTCGCATCGTGTCTCGTTCGTACGAAATTAATTTAAAATTATAATTATGTGAAGGAAATGTAGACACAAAGTCACAAAATGAATGCTATTTGAAAATGGAAAGCAATATGTTCTAAATATGACTTCAGATCGTAATCATTATATGATCAAAGAGTGCATTGCCCAAAGCAAACACCATTTTTTTGCCGTGGTATTTTTAATAATTAACACAGCATGTAACCATCTATGGTCATGTTGTCAATAATTTCCAATCGCATTCAGCAGTTCATACGCAATCCAATCTGCCATAATTGGCAATGCGTTTATCAATGACGAACGGTCACATGATCCAGGCCGGCCAATGGCTGTCAGAGAAAACAACAACAAAAAAATTCAGCAATAACTCAAGCGGAGTCTGCTATGGATTGATTTGAAATTCAGAACAGGAGGATTGATGGGGCGGAAACTCACTTGTGGGAGGGAAAGGAGGGGGGGGGGTAAAAAAAGACTCGCTCATTGAATTAATTATGCCCCCGAATCGAATGCAAGCCGAGCTCTCTCTCTCTCTCTGTTTGGCCACATTCGGATGCAGGCAGTGGTGGGGACGGCATCCGTGTGGAACTAGCTAATTGTCGGTGGAATAATGTAGCGAAAACAGACGAGACAAACAAAGGGAGTGCGTATTTCGCATCAATACGTTAACAATGCGTTACAGTCCTATGAAGAAATTGATATACGCACGCTGATGCAATTCGAGTTCCTCATAACTCAGTTGCTTGAATAATGCAAGCGTGTCAACATTTCGAAATTACAATTCTGGCTATATCATTAGATCCCGTTTCCTCTTAATAAACACATAAATAAATTAGCGAAAAGCGGGATGCAATAAATTTCGACGTAAAAAACGATTTGAAGCTGACAGCATATCAATAGAGATATCTGAGGTAGGAGCAGCAAAGGCCAGATACCTTCCACACTAGAGAGAGAAGGTTCACCTTGCTTCCTTTCTGTGTGTGCGCGCTAAAAGTCACAAGCGAGGACCTTTATCTGATAATTAACATTCAACAATCAGAGGACATATTTCTTTAACGTAAGCCTGGCTGACTATACAGTGAAGGTATCTTTGAACTTACACGATTCGAACAAAAGTTGACGCGAATGAGAGATAATCTAGTAGTAAAATATATTTTTGGGGTTAGTTTTGTTGTTAAAAAAACTATATTTTTCAATTTTATCCGTTAACGACCACTATTTCCAACCTTCGCATAAGTTCAATTAGTAACTATATCTGCTTTCTCGATTTTTAAAATATATTATTACTCACGCCATCTGTGGGACGATTTAATATTGCCAAGTCTACCAATTCTTGGTCCTACTTTTACAGTGATACAAACACCCATCAATGACAATCCACTGGACAGCTCAGCAAGCGATGTCCCTAAACTTGATTTTATGCATTTTCTTTGGTCTGAAAACACAGGCATAGAACTGAAGCCCCGATCTGCACCCTGTGACAGAAACAGGCAGCTCCGGATGCAAAACTCGACATACCTAACTCCCTCATACACACTCCTCACAGAAAGTTTGGAATATTGTTACGTTAGACAATAGGTGATAGACACGGGCTTGGAACGCAACAACACGTGGTATCTGTCTGGTGGACGTTCTCGTTTTTTCTCCGACTTATGCCACCGTGCCTATCACCTATTGCCTAACATAATAATATTCCACACTTTTTTTGAGGAGTGTATTAGCAAGAAGTAATTTTCACACGAAAAATAAACATACGAGTAGGTTAGGCAAGAGCGAGGATTCAGACAAGGCATAAAAAAAGTTTTCAGTATTTTTTGGAGAATTGTCCAGCGAATAGGCTTACAGGGGAAAAGACGATCTGCACACCGTAGACCTTCAGCCGGATTCCAACCCCAAGCGACCCCTCCCACGGGGACATGTCAGTTGTAGCGCGCATTTGCAAGCTACTTCATTGTAAACCAGTGTTTAAATAAAAACAGCAGAATTACCGCTGAGTCAACACACACTGCGGATTCGTCTGTGTTTGTGGTCTGCTAGCAAACAAACCGCAGCAGTGACTCCATACGCCCCTAGGTCAACGTCAGCCATTAAAGTTGCAAGAGGTATGAGCACTGAGTCAACAGATGCATTCATCGAGTACCAACTCCCATAACTTTTACCTAAACAGTATCCATTTCTTAGACTTTAGATTTGATGTTAAATCCAAACAGCGGAAGTAACGGATCTCAGATCGCAGCCACTAAGAAGCACAAAAACTGCCCGAATCTGAATTTCTACGGTTACTCATCAGTTTAATTATCTTCTACCTATAGAGTAACTCAAAAAAGTGTTTTTTTTTGTTTTTTAGTTGCGTGCCAGATGTCCAACCTATATTCAAGCTCCGACAATATGTTGTACAGCATTTTGAGTTACTCACTAGGTAGAAGAAAACTGTATGCAAATATCTTAATAGACTTACAGGTTATTAATTTTTCTTTTATTATACTTTTAAGCCGGACACACTGTATAAGTGCATTGGCAAGCACGTGGAGACGTTCAACAAACAAATAGGTGATGATGTAAATTGCGGAAGTTACAGACTTCAACACAACACAGGAACAATTGTGTAAATGCTAGTGTTGCACACGGGACGAGACGGGACAGGCTTTTAAAAATTCAAGACGAGACGAGATTGACCATGTGTCATAAGACAAATGAATATTTTCGAGACGAGACAGCATTTCCACGAGACTCCACGAGACGAGACAGGCCAAAGTCTCGTCTCGTGGGCAACACTAGTAAATGCAACAAATTAATAACAAATTCACTACCACGAAATGAAGAGAGAAGCAAAAGATGAGAGAAATGAATAGAAGAGAAGGTAGAAAATAGAAGAGAGGAGGAGAGAAGAGAAGTAAGTTAGAATAAGAAGAGGAAAATAGGCGAGAAGAAGTGAAGAGAATGAACGAGAATTGAAAAGAGTAGAAGAGAAGTGAAGTGAATGGACGAAAATTGAAAAGAAATGAAGAGTAAAGGGGTGACGAGAAGAGAAGAGAAAAGAAGGAAAATCCGAAGCAAGCAGGTAATTAATTACCTAACTAAGGGAAGGAGGAGGAGAGGTAACTTTTCGTAAGAAAAACTAAACCGATTCCGAGTTAATCAACCTTAGGGCTGAGCACTTGTAAATATATCACATGTGTTTACGATATACACTGTCATGGATAATGATTTAAAAAAGCTGATGATATTTTGCTTACAGTTTGCAGCAATTTTCTTCTAATGGTTCTCGCTTCATCTGCAACTTCATTTTTAAAAAATGAACGCTTTCTAAACAATTGCAGTGGAAAGACTAAACAATTTCGTTAAACTAACACAGGAAACTGCCATTGAAATACACATTTTCTTACCAATGGAAAACTTCAGAGGAAATGAAATTGTTAGTTCCAACGGGCGCGAGGAGCGATAAACACATTTGCAAAAAGTTCCGAATCTGAAAGCACCTGAAACATTAAGTCTTAAAATCCTGATGGAAATTTTATTTTCAGGAAGTCATAAAGATCAAGCGATGGAAGATGACGCTGAGCAGAGACGAGATTCACATCGCTAAAGTTTTTGCACATCGAGTTCTAAACGACCACCATCACATTTGCTGCAGCGATATAACGGCATCTTCTTGCAATCATAAAACGTAGATTCTTCTGCAGTGTGGAGGCAAAACCGAAAAGGAAAATTTGTAATGGATTCGAGCTGTTAGTAATTAGAACAGTCTTATTTGTATAGACGGATCTACACTATGATTTTTCTCATGTGCACGTGGCTACCTTCTATGCGCATAGATACCTAAAAAATCTTGTATGTTTGCGAGAAGAAATACATGGCCATCATAAATAATTCATTCGTTTTGAAAAGGCTATATTTTCAAAAGTATTACACGTACACACATGAAAGATATATGAAAAGAACCACAAACTCACAAAGTTTATACACCCTCTACAAATGTTCGATATGTGCCCCTTTGGTTACACGACACACGTCCAGACGATACTCGGGCTCATTCCATACATTTTGTAGCATAGTCCTGTCAATGGTCTGCACTGCAGCACTGATGCGTTCTTTGAGATCGACTAAGGATTGCGGTAGTGGGGGTACGTAAACAAGGTCCTTAACGTACCCCCACAGGAAGAAGTCGCAGGGCGTTAAATCAGGAGATCTGGGAGGCCAGGGGAACAAAGCTAGGTCATCCTCACAAATACGCCCAATCCAGCGATGCGAACGTTCATCGTTTAGGTAGTCACGAACTGGGATGTTCCAATGAGGGGGTGCCCCGTCTTGTTGGAAGACAAAATCCCTGAAGTCAGCACTGAGTTGCGAGAACAACCACAACTGCAACATATCCAGGTAACATTTACCGGTCACAGTTTGCTCAGCGATACCACCGCAAAATGCTTTGTTTACATGGCGGTTCTTTTCCATACTCTCTTCTGAAAGCGCGTTGCACAGCTATAACAGACGAACATCTGGCATATTCAAGCACACACATAACTCTCATTTTACAATCTTTAACTCTTTTCTTGCTTTCCCTCCATTTTCGACAGGTCCTAACCTCGTACTGCCACACCCGATCGGAAAGATAATGATCTCGTGCTGCCACCTGGAATACACAATACACCATACAAACACAATACAGACTTGGTGAGTTTGTGGTTCATTTCATATATCTTTCATGTGTGTACGTGTAATACTTTTGAAAATATAGCCTTTTCAAAACGAATGAATCATTTATGCTAGTATGTATGAGAAAACTGTAATGTATTTTCTTTCCATGCTCTGCATGTTATAAAAATTGAGAATAGACTGTTTTTTAAAATAAACACCACACAATTCATGAGTTTTTCATAGTGCCAACTAACTGCAAAATAAATGTATGGTTCTTTTTTAATGTACACATTATAGAAAGAAAATGTCCTTTTCATTATTGATATAAATGGAACTCTTTTGCATCAGTATTATCTATTTTAATACCGCCATCTATACTCTGTCCCGTCAATCTCAGGAGCAAGCGAACGAAAGAATTCTCTGCGCAAATAGTAACGGAAGATGACTCCACCAATGAGCACGTGAGAGTTAATGGGATTGCGTGGAGGGGGGAAAGCTACTGCAGTTATCAGTTCGTAGCAGCGTGTACTGCTTCGCTCTGCCCACTCGATTCCTCCTTTCTCTGTCGCTATGTGCGGCATTGATCCAAAGATAGCAGGGACAGAGTATAGAAACAGACAGAATTAACTTTTCGTACCAAGTTCACAGGGGACAGAAAGATGGGGGAGACTGAAACCTCCGTTTATTTTGATGGGCCGCTGTAGAAATAGTAATTAAGTGTTTGGCATTGTAATAAGATTAGTCACGCCGGCAGATAAGGTCGTAAGTTGAAGAGGGGGTGCCTGGGAGGGTGGAACCCCTGTAGCACCCCGGAGACATCCTACCCCTTCGCAGCCGGGCAATAGTTAATTGATTCCTACGCCGTTAGGGGGTCCTTCAAAACGTTCTATCTCTGTAATTTAGCCGGACGGGGCAATGAGCGAATGTTGCAAGCGGCAAAGAGTACGCACCATGGTTTATGTCTTCCCAGAGAAGTCCCTGTTGTTGCCTTCGCCGCTCCCAAACAACCCCATTTCCCAAGCGGACCTACCCTTCCATGAATATTACATCTGTAATGTGGAATCCGCAGAGGGTAAGGGAGGAAAAGGGAGAAACGAAAGCATACAAACGCGCGGGGAATCCCCTTTTCAACAAATGCCTACCATAACAAACGGTTTGAGGATTCCCCCCTTCTATTTCAAAACGCGGTGGACATCATCTGAATATGAGCCCCTCCGTACCTTGGTTACCAAAGAAGACAGCTCCCCCTTCCCCATTTCTATCTTCACCACCGACGCAAAGGACATGAGTAAACAACGTGGCACAAGATTGTATTTGTCCACAGGAAAAGCGACTGCGTAAAAAAAAACACACCACGTTATTTTTACAGTTCTCTTTCGTTGGGAATACACAAAACGCCAACATTTGTGACAAAATATAAAGAATTTCTTGTTCGAAGAGCGGAGACAATGTGATGTACTTTTTGACTTTCTGTATTTTTTTATTTGGGAATGTATTTGATTTGGGGGGAGGTACAATTTTCACCTTCCTGAACAATACACAATTATTACTTGTAATGTCCTATTTAACTAAATTGGATGGAACGGAATTTTGTCCATATTGCTGTTAATAGAAAGTGGATTAAAACCTTTCCATCTACATTAAAGAAAAACAATTCAAAATTTGAAAACAATTAAGATTTGAAATGTGTTCCTCCCGAATCTTAAACAATTTTGTGTTTTATCATCATGCTCTCATTTCCCATTATTTCTCGCCACATTTAAAATTTTTCAAGAGCCCGAATCAACTAAGCTATCCCGTACAGTGGCACAATGTTGTAGCCTAGAATAAGTTTATGGTAGTTTGTATTCTTCTAGATAAGAATATATGTAATGGAGCAAAATAAATTTGTGTTTACTGTAATGAGTATTTCAACGGTAGCCTCTTGAGTTTGAAAATTTATTGGGGGGGTACACTTTGGATCGAAGGATTTAGGAAGGTACTGTACTCCTTCCCAAATTTTGGTAGGTTCCTGCACCACTGCTTTTATTCACATATTTTCATTGTTACATGCTACGACACGATCGACCGTATAAATTCGTATTGCATGTAATAAGTTGAAGTTTTATTTTAGTATTACGTGAGAAAGATTGTAGAAATCGCTTCAGGCTGAAACCCAAGCCGAAACAATAAACGAGCCCCTCCACTGACAAAGAAAAAAAAAGAGAAAACAGCAGGAGCAAAATCAAAACGAAACAGAGAATAGCGGTAGCTATTTCTGTTAAAACTACATAACAGAAGAAGTGTGCTTATTAAAGTTACAACCATTACATTCTTCTGACAACGGCAAAGGATAATTATTCGTATCTGTATACAATAGCTCCTTCGGCCCAAGCCAAACATCTGACCTTTGTTTTCTGGATAACTATCAATTACATCAAGCTGTTTTGTATGACTTTTCTCATGTTAAAATTAATGTTTATTAGTATCCAATCACTCGAGGCCGTTTGTATGTTTAAGCATTTATCTTAAATTAAAGTAGTAAAATATCAGCTCAAAAATGAAAGACAAGCTTTGCAAACGTAATTTCTGCAAATTACAACTGGGCAAACTTGTAAGTAGCGCCCCCTTTCCAATTACCGCTCAGGGCACTTGTCTTACCTTACAATCACTGATCACTGACGCTGTGTGCTTGGGTCTCTCTCTTTCTCTCTCCCTCCCTCCCTCCCTCCCTCTCTCTCTCTCTCTCTCTCTCTCTCTGCTTTTTCATATCCCATAGGAATGGTACAGAAAGAACTTTGAAAACTCAAGACGAAACCGAGAGCAAGGTAGATGTCTAAAAAATAGAGATGAGGCCGAGACTAAAGTGTTCGAGACCCTCAATCTCAATAGAAACTTTGATATTATATATTTTTTAAATGTATCTAAACCAATTTTACTTCCTCTGTGACATACTAAGTGGATATCTACCTGAATTTTTATATTCTACTATTCTATTTTCTTAGAGCAATTACAAAGTCAATCCATTAGTTACAACTGTCAGACCGTTGTTCTGCGGGTTGCATAATTTCAGGATACGATTTCTGTTTTCGAGAACTCTGCGTCAAAAGGAGGCATCAAACAGACAACCGCTATTAATAAAAGTTGTTTACCTTCACGCTCCCTGTACACTGTGAACACACTTGTAGTGACATGATGTTGCTTATACGATAACTATTTCCGATACGAGACTGAGTGAGCTTGCGCTACCAAAAGACAAGCAAGGAAAATAAGTTTATGTTTAAGACAAACAAGGCTGAACGTTAAAAATAGGGCAAAAAAAAGAACGAAATATTTCTTTGAAGTATGAGAACTTAGACAGATTTTGAAAATTTAAAAATATAGAAAATATCACAATTATTAAGAACTGGTGAGATAATAATAGAAACAGTGAGTAAATATCTAACCACTTTAAGAAGGACACTGCACTCTGATGCAAAGGGTAGTATATCAAGAATCACAAGAGATAAAAAAAATTGTGGAATTTCCTTCAAAGGAATAGTCCAACTCTGGTTCATTGACTTTGGCACCGGACCAAAAGGCGAAAAAAAAGTCAAAAGTTAATTCTACTCCAATACTTATTCCGTTTTTTCCCCCTTCTTTTCTTAACGAAAATGTATTTCCCCTTTCCTTTCGAACGAAAACATCCTTGTTCTCCTAATTCTCTCTCTCGCTTCTTCCACGGGCGAATCCGAAGTTTTAATTAACCGGGATGTTGTTTCTTCTTTCTTTTCTTCGGTTCGGTCGGCGCCCATTGAATACGTTCATTTGTTTATTCTCAGTTTCTTTTGAGTTCCGAATTTCATTAGCGATTTTAAAAAGATGCAATCTACAAGAAGCGAAAGACAGAATAGAACATCGAAATGTTTCCAATTATAAACCTGGGGGGAAGAAAACTTGTCTTTTCAAAGGGAAAGTAACGAAAAAAGTCGACGAGGGAGGGGTAGGCTATTCTTGCACGTTCAGTGTTGCCAGCATAACTTTATCTTTTTATCAGAAGCAACAAACAAAAAACAGAATTCCACTATTGTTGTAAAAATACTGTATTGCCCGCAGCTGAATCTTATTAATTAAGTCAAACCGAACAATTATTTTCAGATTATATTTCATTTAAGATGCTTTCAGAAAGATAAGAATACGTTATTAGAGCATTTCTGATGGTTTCCAACATATTATATAAAATCTGAGTGAAACCCAATATTATTGTTTCCTCAAAAACAATTACCTTTAAGGTAAAAAGAAAGCAGAAAGTAGTGTTATTTGTGATAGGATGAGCCCACTTATAGCGTAGAAAAGAAGAGGTCATTTGATTAAACAGCCCGATTTGCCTACACTTAAAATTATGCAAGATGCCCTTATTCCCCAATTCTTCAAGTGTGATATGCTCTTAATTCTAAGAATTTTGAATCCTAGTGTAGAAAAGAAGGGTTCATATGCCCCGATTTGCCTACACTTAAAACTATGTCAAGTGTAGAAAAGAAGGGTTCATATGCCCCGATTTGCCTACACTTAAAACTATGTCAAGAGGGGGCATATAGCCCAATCGGCCATGTGTGTACATATTTAAATCTAAAGAATTTTGAATTCTAGTGTAGAAAAGAAGAATCCCCCTCAGACAGATTTGCCCATGTGTGTAAAAGCTACATCTCTCAGTTTGTTGTCCATAAACTTGTCAAAAATATGCCCCCCTTGATATTGTTTTGACTACACTTAAAAACTAAGGCAAAATGCTTATAAGAGCTTTTGCTTACACAATAATATAATGTAATATATGCTTAAATACTTGTTACCTGGAATATGCTCAATATTTTAATTGGACACCAGCCTCAACTTGCATATCTAGTATTAAGACAATGCATTGTGCAAAAATCTTCTAGAATTGTTCTGTGACTCTCTCATTTCTTACATCATAAACATATGATTTTTCACCTATAAGAATAACACTACATATAGTGTCATCAGGGAGTGTATCGTGGAATTCACAGATAATTTTAATATTTGTTCTGTCATTAACCACAACTTGTTTCCTTTTTGAAGTGTTGATGACAAACATGGGTCTCTGTGCTTTGAATTCATCTGGTGTGTAATACATGTCAGTATTGCCAGTAGTGACCCTTTTGTATGCTGTAAATGCTTCATATAATTTAAGGAAATCATCCTTGGACATGTCTAAATTATAATTTTCTCTAGGGAATACCTCATTTCTGCCATTTTTAAGATATATGTTCTTGAAGTTGCAGTTATCAAATCTACTTGAATTTTTTTCCTGATTATTGTGTCTTCCAGTTTGAAACAGTACCACCACAAAATCCGGCATGTCATATTGTATACTGGAGAATGAATTTGTAGCATCAAACTCATAATAAGTACCAGCGGCAGGCTTCTGTACACATTGATATGTATAAAATTGTAAAGGAACCTGTGGATTTTTTATTATATCTGCTTTGTATTTAAGAGCATAACTGGCTTCATATTCAACAACTGGGATTCTTAGCTCCATAGTCTGAATAATGCATTTGCCTTCATCAGGTAGGGTATTGGGCAGAGCTTCCCCTGTAGAGTTTAATGTGCTGTACCTCATCAAAGCATTATTATCATTGGCAGCTCTTCTAAATGTGATTCTTAAACCACCCTTCCACATAATATCTTTGTAATCTGAGAAGAATACTGGCAACAGGCGCATTGGAAACAGCACTGTGTGGCTCTTGGATAATATTTTATCACCAGCTTCAAATCCACCTATTTTGTAGTAAGAAGCCTCGGTTTTGGATAATTTTAGTGTGGCCAAAGCTGTGGAGGTAATGCCGGGATAATCCACTCTGTTTATAACAACACCATGCTTTCTGATCTCAATTTCAGAGAATAGATGTGGCACAAAATTATCCACCAATCTTATATTTGAATTTGCCGGATAATCTGTTCCATCGAGCTTTACAACATCAAATTTGATGTATAGATCTGCTCTGTGGGGGTGTATAAAGCCATCCCCTACATCAAGATCAACCTCAATCTCTGTGTTGGGTTGATTTAAATTTGCAAATGTCCTCCTGTTTGGGGGGAATGATTGTAGCTCATAACTCTCAATATTTTCCATTTTTTTTGTATGTATTTTTATTTAAATATTAATCTGTATGATTGCAGTTGTTGTGGCTCCAGCAAAATCAATTAATTCTTCTTTTTCATTAGTGACCATCAATTCAATGTTATCTATTCTATTATGGCACACAGGAAAATATAATGTTGGGGATGGAGTGTAGATGATTGGCTCCATAAATTCAGAATTAGGTTTGAATGTTGCAATGATGCCAGTTTGTTTGTGGGTGCCTATGCCATTTGATTTGGTGATCATACCCTCAGCCACATTACAGTGAATATTCAGAGTCTCTATGGCTAAGAATTTAGGTATATTAATAGCAGTGTGTTTGATGGCCGCTTCAAGTTTTGTGTTGTTCTCAAATCCTAACAGCTCTCCTATAGTACCCAGATCCATTGTTTCTGTAGCAGATACAATCTCTACTCTGTGAGTGACAGAATTTTGAGTTAATACTATACCTCTGGGTAATTGAGCATTTAAAGTGGACAGATTATATTGCCCTGGAGTGATGACAATTTTTTGATCCCCTACTGCAATTTTGTTGTTGTGGTGTGTAATATTAGGGATCAAGTACATGCCATAAAATGCTCTGAGAGCTATTGTTTTCGGATACACTATATCATCATGTAATTTGAGTTTCAATATTGAATTTTGGCTGGTGAGATGGAATACCCCCATGATGTTTTAAATACCACAAGGCCTTTTGAAAATTTTCAATTGATGGTTTATTTATTTGAGACAGATATCTGAGAACAGATAAACACAAATGTCCACAATTAACATCTTTGAAATTTTGAACACGGGCATTATTGTAATAAAGATTAGCTGATTTTAGATATTTTATTAAATTTTCAGGTGGAACACCTCCAAATGAATCAAACACAAATGCTTCATTGTTTAAATATTTAAGATAACAGATCCAGTGAGTGCCCTGATTTTTGTACTTATCCAAATTAACAATGCCACACTCTTTGTTGAGTGGTTGTTCTGGTAAAGAATCAGACATGTACACACCTCTAAAATGTTTGATGTCCAGTGGCTTGATTAAAGCTTCAATATCTTGGTTTGTAAGCGGCTCTTGTTTTTTTAAACTTATTCATGGCTCTCTTAACACCTTTGCCTTGTTTCTCCATGGCCAGGTTATGGCGCTTCAATTCATCTAATTCTGCCCTATTCTTCTTGGCATCTATTACTGTTTTTGCTATGGCAGCTGATCCTCCAGCCAAGCTCCCCACAGCCCCAAGTGCTGCTAAGATGGCCGGGATAGTAAATATAAATCCACCCACATGTGATTTTTTTCTAGATTGTTGTAATTTTTTTAATTGGGGGGTACTAAGCAACAATTTCATACCATGGCCCTTGGCAATACAAGAGCTTTTTTTCTTGCGCTGCTTTTTGGTTAAAAGACTATCAATAGTTTTAAGAGATTTAAGACCTGCATAAGGTATTTGATACATAACACCCTTGGCCTTCATTGTAGATTTATTATATACATATTCACAGCCCCCACCCCAGTTTTTGCTTGGTGTTCATAGCTATGGTGGTTCCCAATGCTGCTATTCTCTCACTCAAAGAAGCATCTTTGCTTACAAATCTACCAAATGCAGCCTCTTCTAATTTCTTGTCTGCAACATGTCTCTTGTCAAGATCAGTATGTGTGTTGTATGCTATGTCATGGTCTCTGCAAGCAGCATCTAGAGGATTAACACCAGGATCACCTCTGTTTAATCTATGGTCCAATTTTGTGCCTGGACCACAATACTGATAGCCTGGAATGTGTAGTTCAAATGGCAGCTTGTTTATAATGTCATTAACTAACCCCCGACCCTCAGAAATATTCCAAAATTTAGGTGGTAGAGTATTAATAATTTTTATAAGATATCCAATCCCCATAGTGTCATTCACTATAAAATTAGACAATTTTGTGCTTATCATGTCCATATTTCCAACCTTCTCATTGTAAAAATTGTGGTTGCCAGCATTTTCCTCCCCAGCTATCACCAATAACCTATCTACAAGTTTCCTGACATCATCAACCCACACAAATTCTTTAGGCAGGGTGTTGTATTGTTTGATTCCACTACCTGTCTTGATGTGTGACCATATGGGCTTGATTAAATTGTTGTATTTTGCTCCACTGCTAGACTTGACTCTTTTTGTGTGGGATCATTGTTCTGGTATAGAGCATCTGATTTTATTAATATTTCTTTGTAATGCTCATAATCTTGATCTGTATAGCTGCCAGGTCTTTTCCTAGTCATCAGTTCCCACAATCCAGGTGTGCCGGGATATTTAACAAAACCACCTTTTTCTCCAAGATGAGATTCTGAATATTCAATGAGATCATCTCCCATAAATGTTACTCTGAAATTGCCAATTCTATGTATGATGCTACCATCACGCTCTGTGTCAGCATATAAGCCAAAGACCTCATCTTTGTTGTCTTTAGGTGTGCTTAAATATTTTTGAGCAAGAAGACCCAATTCAATAGTATCCAGAGTAGCTTCAATTCTTCGAGGAGCAACAGGACTAGGTGTATGAATACTGGAAAGTGGGGTGATTGGATAATCTAATATGTTCCTTGCAGCTACAGGTACAAGCTCTGTGATCAAATTTTGATTTTGCTCTGTAACAGTTTTGATATTTTTACCTAATTCACTAATAGCATCAATAATAGGCTGCTCTGTTTGTTTGTGTTGTTCAAAATAAATTCCTCGGTTCTGTGATTTCCATCCCTTAAATCTTTTTACAAGATAATCTCGTAATTTAAGATCATCAATGATTGGCCTTTTCATGGTTATTTATATATGTTTCAATGTCTAGAAAATTGTTGATTTTATTTCTATATTTGCCACTATTGGGTTTTCTTGTCATATCAATTGTGACAAACCCATAACTGTTTTGATTCCAGCACCTACTGCAAAACTTGGAAAAATCATTGTAGCTCAAGTCCCCACCTACATATTCATCATGTATGTGTTTGAGGTTGGTATGATCTTGATGAAACACACATATAAAATTGCTGTTGTCTCGGATCAGCTGCTTCGGAATTTTAGAAAAAGTCTGTGCCAGGTAGAAACAATCAATGTTTTTGTGTCGCCCCTGTGTAAAAAAATTTCTAACCTTGTTTTGATTATCCAGTATAATGTCATCAAACACAACAACAGAGTTATCAAGACATTCATGGAGTGGCTTAACATCTGGTTCAAAAGTGGCTATATCCAATCCATCATATAGCTTCATCAGCTGCTGATATTTTAATTGCTCCAAGCTCTTAGAAAAACATACAAGTGTCTGTTTTTCCAGTCTAACCAGTTGGGTGCCAATAAAAAATTATCAATCATTAGTGTAGTTTTACCACAAGCTGATGGCCCAACAATAAGACATCTAATTTTTTCAGGCAGCAACTTGCCATTTCTCTTAATCTGCTGTTCAGGTTCTGGCAGCCTTTTTATAACATCCCAGGTGCTCATATTATCACTTTGTCTGCATCGATCCAGCTGTGTTCTGGAAGTCCTAGCCATTTGACAAATAACTTGTTGCCTTTTCTGCGGATGATTTTTTCTATGAGATATGTGTCAGGCTGTTTAGTTTTGCTGAGTTCTTCTTCATAGAATCTGCCTTTGAGAATTTCTCCTCGGTGATCTTTTATTATATATGTGTTAAGGGTCCCAGGTTTAACTTGAACCACTGTATATAATTCAGTGCTCCAGTTTCTTGTAAAGCCTCTTTTGAATAAGTGCTTATATTTGCTGATTCTTACTTGATCACCCACCTTGTATTTGGCCTTTCTTTAATAAACAGTCCTGATCAATTTTTGCTCATCAGATGAAGTTAGTTCAGAGGGTTTCATGTTGATTGTGGAATGGACCGAGTTGTTATATTTATGTAGAAGTTCTGGAAGAATATTAAGCCATTAAAATTACCTTGAAGTGTAAATTGTTTATACATAAGATTTTTTAGGGTTTTGTTGAATCTCTCTACAATTGAGGCCTTGAGATCACTGTAACTCGAATAATGTTGTATTGACTGGCTTTTAATAAATTGTTGGAACACAGAATTATAAAATTCTTTGCCATTATCTGTTTGCAAATAGCGCGGTGATCTTCCACTCTGATTGATGATTGTCCTGAAGGCTTCTGTAACACATTTTCCAGTCTTGGATTTGAGTGGCACAGCCCAGGCAAATTTTGAAAAGTGTCTATTACAGTGAGTAGATACTTGTAGCCCTTGTTGATTTTGTCTAAGTTTTTCAGCTGTCCACTTGCCATCTCAATCAAGTCGCTCTGCCATAAATCATCTATGCCTTTTGTGACTACTGGCAGTCTCTTATAATTATGTCTGGCTTGTCTGTGTAATTCATCAACAATAATTTGTCTAGACATAATATGAAAACAAGAATATTGCAACTATGGGGTGTTCAGCAGCTGATACTACAGGATTTTCTAAATATAATTTGTCTCCTATTTGTATATGAAATTCCAGAGAGCCATCATCTTCAGCAAAAGATGTGTCTAATGTATTGGGATCTGTAAAATCCTCTAACTCTACACTGGTGATTTTTGGTTTGTTGTCAGCATTTGTTATTGATAAGGTGGGGTAGTGGTGTGCCTGTGGTTGTAGCCAATATTTGATCTTGATTGGTCTCAGTGTGCCCCCAACAAAAAACTGGTAATAAAATTGTGCAGGGGACAGCATATATATTTTGCCACCTGGTGTAAATGGTGAATCATATTCTTTGTTGGGGATGCTGTACAATTCAAGAATTACTGTATGTTTAGGATTCTCGATTATGCCTGTTATTTCTTTTTCTGCTGTAAGCAATCTGCTTGTTACAGATTCAAGGTGCTCATTGATGGTCCTAACAACATCATCATGGCCTGGCTTGATTTTTATGTCCACAACAAGTTTCTTGTATTGTTGCACAATCTCTTGAAGCTGGGTGGCAAAAACAGACAAAGCATTTGCTTGATTGGATTCCATGGTCCCTAGCTGTTGCTTGATATTAGCTACAATTTGTTGCAAATTTTCAATAACTGCCAATTTTGAATTTTGAGCAGTAAGATCATGGACCTGTCTTCTGATATCCTCAAACAGGGCATGCAGTTCATTAATATGTTGATTAGTTGGTAGAGTGGCCACTGTCTGAGTAAGTTGTTTGATCTCTGTCTGGATATTCTTGATATCTTCTGATTTCAATATGCGATTCACAGCTCTCTTAATATTTTTAAGTTCCTGTGATGTAGGCAGATTTGTTACAGTATTTTGCAAAGATTCAAGTGCCAATTTCAGATTATTTAATTCAGAAGCATCAGCCACATTTTGCATAGCATTTTGGAGCAGAACTATATCTGCCTGAGTGGGTGTTGATTGTTGTAAAATTTCAAGTTTTGTTTGGATATCATCGATCAAGTGATGAAAATGAGATAGCTCAGATTCAGTGTTGAGGTTTTCAAGCTTTGTGATTTGTTGCTGGACACTGACAAGTGTGTCTACAATACCAGGCAGGCGAGATTCTAGAGATTCTTGTACATTTGTCAAATCACTTTGCACTGCTGCTATTGTACCCTCAAGATGGGTTATGGTACTTTGAATTTTTCCAAAATCTTCATATGTTTCAAGTTGCAGCTTAATGTTGGCAACACTCCGAGTTATTGCACTCAAAGCATCAGAAGATGGCAAGTTGTTCATAAAATTTTCAAGTGTCTCAATTTTTTCTTTAACCTCGGCTATGGCATTGTTCAAGGGGTCCAGATTAGGTATCTGGAGTGACTGAATCTGTTCTTTTAGAGTGGAAATCACTAGATCAAAATCTTCTTGTGATTTTATGCTTTTGACAATTGTTTGGAGCTGTGTCTGGACATTATTTATCTGCTCTTCCATTTGCTGTTTCAATTGCTCAGAGTTGGTGGCCTGGGTCTTAAATTTGGCTTGAAGAGCTGCTACAGCCTCTTCTAAACTTTGAAAATTATCCAATGTGGCCAAATCAGTATATTTCTGAAGCAATAATTTGAGTTCTGAGTCAATTTTAAGAAGAGGATCCATGCATTGTGATTCCAAATTTGTAATTTCTAGTTGAAGACTGGCATTCAGTGTGGTTTGTAAAGCTTGTAAATCACTTCTTAATTTCTTGACTCTGACATCAAGCATCATAATCTCATCACTGTGATCTTCATGCCTTGTATGGCCAAATATATCATTAGGCATTTTTGTTTTAGTGGTTATTTATTATTGAATATCTAATTCTTAATTCTATAAAAAAAGGTATAAGCTTGTCATATGATCCCGGGACCTCAATATATAAGCAGTCACCAGCAGAAACAGTATATACAGTGCCAGAAATCATGTTTGAGTGCTTAATTCTATAAATATTTCTCCCTACTGAAATCTTGACATTACCCTCAGGGGTTGTAATAAATTGCAATTGACCACCTACAGGTAATTGGTAATGATTTAAATTATTGTTAAATATGTACAATGTTTTACCTGTTTCATCATCAACATCTGTAAGTATGCTGTTCAGATGAATAATTAAAAAAGCACTTAGTTTATATATTATATCAGAAGAGGGTTGTGGTGTTGGCAGGTCCATAATAGCCTGTTTTTTGAACCCAAATAAGTTCATTGGCATGTTTATTTATTTCAAATCATGCTCTGTAATTGGGCATTGATTCCCACTTTTCAAATCACAATGACCCCATGGTAGAGTATGTATGCCACATGATAAAATGCATCTCTTATCATCATGTGGGTCCAGAGCTACTTTTCTTACAATATTTGTAGTCAACAAGTGATCCACACTCCGAATTCTGGATTCTGATGTTCTGATTGTGCTACATGATTTGAGGCAATTTTTGTAATCTTCAAATTCAAGCTCTTTGTCCACAGTCACTCTGCCAATGCCCTTGGCTTTTTTTGCAACAGCGCCACTACATGTTTCAAAACTGTACATCTTGGCCCTTAACCCAGCAAATGCCACAATAACATCACCAAGTGTCTCATCTTTTAACTTGCCAGGCACTTTTTTGTTGTGGTGTTTAATCTTTGCATGTTCAGTGGTATCAAAATATTTAAACAATTCAGGCTGTGCCATATCTTGATAAACATCTTCTGTTTGAATATCAAGAACAAAACTATCTGTGTCCATGTACATCAGTTTTACACGATCCTTATAAAAAGGCTTCAACACATTATAAAACAATTTTAACATGTGTAATTTGGCCAATTCCAATATCACAGCCCCTACATAAATAGGCTTATCAAACTTAATCTTTGTTTTTTTCATGTTGAAAAGTGCCATATTTTCATCATAAATTCTTCTGTAATTGAAGTTGGGCTTTGCTATCAATTTTTTGCTCCGGCTGGGGTCAGTAATTATTTTAACATCAATATGTTTTCTGACATTTTCAATTGTTTTGCCATACACTGAATTGACCATCAATTTAAACAAGGTCTTATCAAATTGGCTCATTGCAGATGTTCGAAGCTCTGTGTTTGTATCAATATATGGCTTCAACCATCTTGAGTGCCTGAACCTCAAGACTTTTCCAATTTTGGTCACTTGAACACCATGATTCATCAGGAACTGGAGGTTTTTGTAATATATGACATAATCCTGTTTTGGCTCCAGAGTCATCATCAATTTCTTCTGTTTAGAGCCAGGTGAACACTTAACCTCAGGAATTGGGGGCAGATCAGAAAATGTGTTGTGTAAATTATCAGGAATTGTCAGATCAACCTCTAAGAACAGGCCATAGTTACTATCATCAAAATCTTTAAGATCTTCAATATTGAAATCTTCAACCCACTCAAGCCCTGCATATGGCAGTTTTTTCATCATGGCATAACCATAGAGGCTGTTGGCATCTACATACAGTATATAATTTGATGGCAGTGCTGGATCATAATCAGGAATATATTTGTTATTTGCTCTGGCATATCTCTGAGAACATTGCACCATGCCTCCTCTTATACATTGTTCCATAAACAGATACATATCTTGATCCTGGATCAGATCCAATTGCATTTTAGTGTTTAAAAACATTGCAGACCATGCTAGGCCCGGAGCACTGTAAAAATACATTGGATCCAGCTTATAATTTTCCATGGAAGATTTTCTGAATGCCTGCAGTATATCAGCAAAGAGGGTCACGTCAAGTTTTAAATAAGCCTTGTGATAATCACCAAATGTCTGGCATTTTAAATTGTTCCACATCAACTGGGCATGGTGATAATCTTCATCAGTGATTCCAGATCCTCTGATTTTGCTGTAAAACTCTTGTTGTGGTGGCAGAGAACACTCATCAAATTTAGAAAAATCTGTAACATAATCATATGGATATACACCCTTCCGCCTAATTAATTTCAGGTCCTGATTTGGAAACGAAGCACATGTGATTTTGAATTGATCATCAGATAATTGAGTGGCCAGTGTAGCCAGGCTAGCCGATAAAATTCTGTATGAATCAAGAAATCTTAAGTGAATAGGAACACCATTAACTTTAATTATTTTGCTAATAGCAATATATTTCTCATTATTTTCAGCTAAAATATTTAAATTCTGCTTGTCAAACCCCTCGTACCTGATCAAATGATGAAAATCATAATTGGATGCACCATGGCAAAATATGGGGACAAATTTTGGTCTCTGGATCTTAATATTACAGCTATTACACAGGGCCATTAAGAATTTACCATCTGTATGAGAATGGTGTTTCACCTTGATATTTATATCTGAAAATTCACAATCACATACCGGGCATTTTTCTGCATTGTTGAAATCATCAATCTGATCCTCTGTTAAAGGCAATATGGGTTTTGATTTTAATAAGACATTAGATGCTATGCAACGGCACTCATTTTCTATTTCATCTGCAAATTTTTTGATGGCATCTGCTCCCATGTATAAATCTTCTTTACTAACAACACCATCCTGTACAACAACATAATAAAAACTAGAAGGTTCATGTAACTGGTATGATGTACTTGAAGATTCATCAGGATCTGGGCTACAGAATGCAAGAGGTTTGAGATTTGATTCAAAATCACAGACTATATATGCTGGGTGTTCCAACAAGGCTTCAATTTTTTTTAAATTGGCTTTTTCACTTGGATTAGGCATCACCATATAAACAGGTTTATGTTTGCCACAGTATTTCAGATGCTCAATTAACTTGTTTTTAGCAATTTCTGCATTCTGTTCACAAACACCATTCACCATTTTTCTACCATCAAATACAATTAAACATCTTCTACACAACTTGAATATTGTATTGGATTTGTCTAGTTGTTTTCTGACTAAAGCTTCAAGATTATGTATCAGAGTGTAATGATTTGTGTCATCCCCTTCAATTAAGAGCAGATCAATCGGAACAGCAGAATCATCATCAAATGTACTGATTCTGAGAGGTGCTATCAAGCAATTGCCACGGCCAGTAGAACAAATAAATACATTAATAGATAATTGTTTACCATTAATATCCCTGGCCTTTTTCTTCAAATTTATCAATATTCTGAACAGACATTGGATATTCTAAACCCTCCATTGCTTCATCAAAATTGTGTTCATGCTGTTTATAATAACTTATTCTCTCAGGATTCCTTAAAACTGGAAACAAAGCAGCTAAAATACACCACAAAAAGCATTTCTCATCATTATTTTTTATGTTAACCACGGCTCTTTTCTTTTTAATATTGGCAGGTAATGGCAGATATGTAGAACCTTGTAATGGGCTGAATTCAGAAATATTAATATAAAGCTTGTGTGGAGATCCGCATAGGCTCCATCCAGACTCTTTTGCTGCAAATTCAGAGTGTTTAATATTCAATTGATCTATCAAACTGCTTATTATTTTGTCTGAATTTGCATTTGAATATACCGGTACAGTTTCTGTTATGTGGGGCTGTGTAAATTTTGTGCCATTTGGCTTCTTATATTGTGTAAACAATTTGAGCGACAGCTTATAAGAGCCATTTTGTGCATTTAGAATTGCCTGCACATCAGGATTTATACTGTTCAAAAAATTCTTAATGTCACATTTTGGCTCTGATACAAACCGGTGATCCCTAAGTTGGCCATTAAAACTGCTATGGATAGGTGGTGCATAGCGTGGCTGCTTTGCCGGTCCAGCATTAACAGGTGCTTCATGCTTCCTTTTCAAACCAGATGTAGATGGGTGTGGGGGCAATATTGATGACTGTTCATAACAAATACACTTATGCCATTTGTAATAAGCCTTGCTTAATATTTTATGGCATCTTGGACACATTTTTGTGGCCCTTCTGCATTTCTTACGGTCACAAATAAACCGGTGCCTAGCCCAATTAGAACTAGATATATTTTTATTGCATTGATTGCAATATTTCAAGTTTGGCATTTTTGTTGTTTGTTTATATAAAATTTATTGGTCCAAAAAAACAGAACTATGGACAATATGCCAAAACAATTATAACAGCAGCTAGTGGCTGAGCTGGTGCTTTTATACCCAAACAACAGCAATAACTAGGCTCTGGTGATCCCCAATATAAAATAGTTTTGCTCTTTTATGCTGTTGTACAACACACTTTACCAGGTTTCAAACCTCAGCTGTATATCAACTAGCAGTGAATATTCTCAAAATCTCACGTGTGGGGATATTATTGTGCCACATGTATTTCAATCTTACACATTTTATCAGGACTCAAACCCAGAGCCTCTTGATTACAAGGCAATAATACCAACACTTTGCCATCAGGGGAGGCCCACACACTCTACCAGGTTTCAGACCTGGGGGCCTCTTGATTACAAGGCAACAAGACTAGCACTTCTCCATAGAGAGGTCTGAAACCCAGAAGCCTTTGATTATAAAGCATATAAGCCATGGGACTATGTCCACATGCAATACACATTGAATATCAGAACCCAGAAGTTATGAGCTCTATATCAGCTAAATACAATTCAAAGTTGGACTTTGAACTATGCAATGAATATCTGTAAGTCTCACTCGGGTAAATATTATCTGAACAAGGCAAAACCTGAATCCAATTCAGGCATACATGCAAGAAGCCAATGTTCTTTTTACTAAGAATTTCCCTTGGAGTCAATGACATGATGGCATGTATGGGGAATTTTCCCTGAAAGGGCACAGTGTAGATTTTATCTCATGCATGCAAGCATATTAAGTCTCCCAGGCGTGCATAATTTATTGCTGGCCGGGACATGAAACTGATCAAAGATTAGAAAGAACATGAAACAATTTGCAGCCTGACCTTGTCCTATTGTATTGATCTGTAAGTTGAAGAGGATGAGAATATAAGCATTTTGCCTTAGTTTTTAAGTGTAGTCAAAACAATATCAAGGGGGGCATATTTTTGACAAGTTTATGGACAACAAACTGAGAGATGTAGCTTTTACACACATGGGCAAATCTGTCTGAGGGGGATTCTTCTTTTCTACACTAGAATTCAAAATTCTTTAGATTTAAATATGAACACACATGGCCGATTGGGCTATATGCCCCCTCTTGACATAGTTTTAAGTGTAGGCAAATCGGGGCAAATGAACTCTTCTTTTCTACACTAGGATTCAAAATTCTTAGAATTAAGAGCATATCACACTTGAAGAATTGGGGAATAAGGGCATCTTGGCATAATTTTAAGTGTAGGCAAATCGGGCTGTTTAATCAAATGACCTCTTCTTTTCTACGCTATAAGTGTGCTCATCCTATCACAAATAACACTACTGCAGAAAAATATATAGTATTAGGGTTTAAGAATTTGAAGTCCGTCATTTGGTGAAACGGCTGCTTCTTCTTTCAAGATATATTTCTTGGGTATCACTAAAGGTAGGTATACTATTCACATAACGAATGTTTCGCTTTCCCCCCAGAAACTCAGTATTTTTTGGTGTACCGGTGCAACTGAAATGGATATCCATACTAGAAATGACGAGCTATATTTTTGCGGGCGACCTTCAGAGATACATTTCCGTAGTTGCCACAGGTGGTCGACAGGTCTTGTAAAGTTAGAGGAGAATGACGTGCAATGACGCAGTCGGACTTGGTCAGAGCTCACCCGCAAAGATACAGTTCGTCGACTCTAGTGACATCCAAAGTTGAAGTACCGATCCCCGGGCGCTGTGATACCGACTATGTATCTGTAGGCATTATATCTTAATTCTGACTAAATATACTGAATATGAAATATATGCCAAATTTGGCCTTGGTTTAAAACTCTTACACCTCAATCTCTCTTACAGGATTTGAAAATAAAGGATGTATGGACCAGTTGGACAAGAACGTAATTTTATATGATGATAATACATTGAACTAGACAGACGCAGTATACTTAGATTCATAGAATCTCAAAGAACGCAATGACTATGGTATGTAAAAACAGTGGCAGAAAATTAGCCCAAAAGAAAATGAAGAGAAAAGTACACAAAATAAAGAAGTGGTCCTCAAAAGTCAAACGGAGAAAGTTGTTGAAGAACATGAGAATGAGAATTGTGCATAGGGAGGACTTGAGGCTACCGTGAAATATTTTCCCGTACTATTAAAAAAAAATGAAAACACCAATTTAAGACGAAAGCAGTGCAATGAATATTATGAACTGGCTCGATATGAAACAGCAGAGATATACAATGATTCTGACGACTTATATTCCAACCAAAAAGAACGAAATAAGAATGAATTATTGGCAGAAATATCAGATAGATACAATTATCGCAATCGATACACTGATATAACGCTCGCTACCTCCCTGTGTCGATTAGATGGCAACGTCCCTGATGTCTTATATGGAGTTGTTAAAGTTGTTAGGAACTGCAATAATCAGTACACCGTACTGATAAGTAATTCTCAGCTTTATCTACAGTTGTACCTATACACGAAGTTTCATCTTCATACCTACTCCAGGCACGGTTCTACCTCTTTTCGGCTTTCAGCTTAAATGGACAGCGCCGAGGATGGTCGGAGGCTATTGCCAACAACGTCACGTACCGCGCTCGCTGCATCCGCTGCATTCCCGCTGCAGAAAACGTCAGCTGTCTTTCCAGCGAGATTATTGCGATTCTCCTATGGAGACAATGGGATGGAGGTTCTGCGTTCATTTCCTCCACGTCCAGGGACAACGTCGAATTAAATCCCGCTCGCGAGTCCCTGCACGAACGCAAGTGGCTGAAGAGCCGGATCCTCTTTGAAATAACTGTCATAAAGCTTCGAATTAAAGTTGAAATACGAGATAAAGGCATAATTGAAACGGACACGAGAAGCCCTGCTGATATGGTGTGAGGGAATCCGTGAATTCTGTAGTCAAGTGGTGTCGTTGAGGGAAAACATTAGCATACAGTACTTATTGCTGAAAGTGTATGGTGATACGTAATGCGTAGGGTTCATGGTTGGCTTGTCAAAAAACTGCAACTTAAATTTTACTTTTTTCATCTCTCATTCTACTTCTCTTTTCACGGCATATTTACTATCAGTACAACTCTTGGCCTGCTCAGTTACATTCTTCGACACAGTTCCATTCGATACACTTTTTTCCAATTATGTACCAAGATATGTCTTACGATATTCCTTAGGTCTTAGGTCGTTCCTGTTATCAACTGACGATTGGCTTCCAACTATATTTGCTTTATACCCTTCTCTATTGAGACAGTCTTTCAACGTGTACATTTTATTATCATCTCAAACTATTCATGACAGTGCATAACAAACCTTTAGTTGCGAAACGTCGGCACTCACAGACGAAAATGTTCGAAAACTGATGAAATCTCGAAGGAATATATGTCTGGACGAGACAGTTTAGTGACAATAAGAACAAATGAAGGCTGATGTAAATTAGATATTTATAACATATACTTGTTCTTTCTAACTGTAATCAGTGTTATGTTAGGTGCAAATTTCACTTCAACCATGAAACTAGGAGGTAGGTCTACAGCAAAGACTAATCGGACTAGACCTATATGACTCTCCATGATGTATAATTGGAGTACTGACATAAACTGTTATTTGTGGAAGTTAATAAAAAAATCTTACTAATGTTTTAAGACTTATACGTGACGAGAGCTTTCAAACATACGATTATCCATATTTACAATCGACTCCTATAGGTTTGATAGTAAAATGTGACCCATCTGCTCCCCCATTACCCGCGGAGATAGGTGTTAATTCGCCAGTGGCTGACAAACACAAACACACAACCATCCCACTAACTACCGGTATGCTTGTATAGTTATTACGCTGGTACAGTGGGATGCACAAGTATTGCTCGGCAAATTGATTGATTGATTTAGTTTATTTTACTTCGCTGTTTGTGCCACTTTTGGCTAATTGAATTGAATTATTGTTTTAAGTCCACTTTATGCACAGAAAGGCTAATCGGGACTGGACCTACAGTTTAAAGTGGGATCCGAACCACTGCGCCATGTGCCTTCACCGGGTACCACTTTTGGCTAATTTGCGAAGATGGGGATGACTGATGATATGATGAAATTGATGAATGGACACTCACAGTCATGCCCAGTCCGGGATTCGAACCCGGCTCGGCAAATTGTCCACGACTATTATCATTAATTTTTCTCGTGCATACGACGTGTTTTTACGGAATTGTTTTTTTTACGTATGCTGGTGCATCTTGTTAAGTTTCTTGTTTCAATTCTTGAAGCCCTCGTTGCCTAAAATAAAAGCAATAAACATGGTGATGGACAATTTGCTCGGTAATACTTATGCATCCCACTGTGCAGTAATGTTGAAAGATAATGTAGCTCACAAATTATTCATTTTGAGACAGCGCCGTAAGCTTCGCTTTGGCTATCGGCTACATGTTTGTGATGGAAATTAGGCTTACAGTGACACGAAGCTTATCACAGATATCTAAGCAACAGCGAAGCCAAACCACACGAAGATTCACTTGAATGCTGCATAAGGAATTCTTAATACATGTTATTTTTTCAGAATTTGAAATATAATAGCAGCCTTTGGAAAGGAAGAAATTTTCGAAAATGACTTTGCTGGCACATGCAAACGCTCTAGCGTGGCCTGAATTTCATTCACATCTCTTCTACAACCTGTCTCGGGAATCTGTGGAGCAACACCGCCTATAACGGTAGAGAAGGGAAGAAAGCAAGTGGGCGGAACAAATTAGTGCGCGCTGCTGCAAACGTCTGGTAGCTGTAGCCGCACTTTCACTCTCACGCGTTCATTGGTCGAGGTTTCTCGATATCTTCTTGGACAGAGGACTTAATTTACACGTAGTTCGCGTGCTCCAGAGATCACCGAGACAGGGTGTATAAATAACTTCTCAAAAATACCATTGAGGAGATTTCCGTTCATTAATTCATTCATAATTTCGTTTAAATTCTTGTACCCCGTATTGCGCAAAACAAAGTGACTAAACACAGTGACGGACAATTTGCCTACCGTACTGTTCTTCGCGAAGGACTGCAAGATGCTCAATACTCGACAAGGGTGTGCGTTGAAACTACAGCGAACTAAAGACGACGCACAAGACGCTCATACGCGCCACGCCTTTAAAGATCCTCCCTGGTCGTTTGACAATAAAACGACGCCGACAGGTAAATAAGACGCAGAGGACTGCTTGGGGAACCCCCGTTTAATGTGGAGGCTCATTAGGCGAAAGCAGCTAAGTCCTCCAAGAGCAGGCGCACAAAGCCCCGCCTAATGAAATTCCGCTCTCAGACGGAGGAGGGGTTAAGTGAATGGAGGCATTAATTAGTCCTGCAATATCAGGGTCTTCTGGGGTTTTACTGCACGTGGAACATCCGGGATGTAAGAGACCGTTGAAAAGAGGCGACTGAAACCAAAACAAAAAGATTAAAAAGGGAAAAAAAATAGTTGGGATTTATACTGCGGCCGCAACAGTTTATCTTGTTCGTCATTCGGTAGCGAGCATTAGCGTAGCGAAGGGGGGGTCAATGGGTTAGTCGCCCCACCCACTATGAATCAAGGTGTCCTAAACCCTGTCTCAGGTATCTATGGAACAAGGCTGCGCATAGCGTTAAAGAAGCGGAGGGAATTTAGTGACCAGAGAGAAGCAGTACACGTTGCTCGAAGGCTGGCAACTGCAGTAGCTTCCCCCCCCTTTCACTCAATACCGTTTTCTCTCGCGTCACTACTTGCGCAGAGACTTGTTTTCGTTCGCCTGCTCCAGAGATAGATGGGACAGAGTGTAGGTACTAAGGCCTCCGTGACAAAGTACGTTGCGATAACGATCTCTCAAGCAAAAGTTCCAGGTTCGAGTCTCTGGACATAGCTTTTCCATTGTAATTGCCCCTTCATCTATTTCATCTGACCATCATTGTGGTATTGTAATGCACAGGCAAATAAGGGACGAATGATAGAAATACGCAACTAAGTTTCGAATGTGAATGATTACAAGTATTGTGAGCGAAAGAGTCACTGGAGTCAATACAAAGCAATGGCGTCGCCAGTGTATATAGTTTGAGCATAAAATGTTTTCAGGTAGACTTTATTCGGCTGTTACGTCTTTTAGTATCTGCCTTTTTCTCGCGCTCTCTCCTTTTCTCTATCTGCTTTTCTTTAGCTTTGTCTCTCTCTCTCTCTCTCTCTCTTTCTCTCCCTCTACACACACTTTTATTCTTAATTTTCCTCTGTGATACAGTGCGACTTAGACAGCCATATTTAAGAAGTGGCCGCTTGCTTTTGTTTGATGTACAGAGTGGTCCCAAAGTGGGCGTACCCTCCTTTATTTTCTACACTACGATGGTTATGCTTGAACGCTTGATTTGCAGACATACCTGATGGTTTAAGAGTTCGGAACATCGGTATGGAGACCGTCATTTTCGTAGCACAGACAAATTCTGTGCAATATTCTGTCGGATGTTTTACGGAGATAATGCGGGGTGAAGGCATCTTCCACAGCTGCTCGTAACTCTTGCGTTGTGCGATAACGGTTATTTCAAACTCTGAACGCACAGAAGTGAGGTCGGGACTTCTTGGAGGCCAGGCTAAGGTAGCTGAGTAATCTTCATATCGGCTTCCAATCCCTTGACCGAGAAAGGGTCTTATTCAGGTAAATGACACATGTTGCAACGTGTGTGTCGGAACATGGCGCAGAATTTAGCTGTGCTACAAAAAATGACTGTCTCCATACCGATTTCCAGACTCTTTAAACTATTAAGTACTGTATGTGTTCACATCAAGCATTCAACCATAACCATCGTAGTGTCCAAAATAAAGGGGCGTACGCCCACTTTGTAACCACTCTATACAACACAAAAACTTACGAGTAAATAATTTTTATGTTTTTTTTATGTATAATCGCGATCTAATACGAGAGAGTTATTTGCAATTCAACATGAGACCGGAACGATACAGGCACTTGAAACTCAAGATACGTTTCGTTATTCACAAAACGATCCCTAGCCACCAATGTGGCGACAGGTTATGTTCACCAGTTATGGCTAACGTAGTTCCGGAGATACTGGCGTCTGAAGACGGTTCAGAATCTTAAAATAATAAACTACCTCTAATACGGCCAGGATCTTTAACACTTTAACTCAGGAACTACAAAAACAAATTAAGTTCAATACAAACCTTCATGCATGAGCCATCAGAATCTATCTACGTCGCCCTCCAACATGGAGTAATCTCCCTTGTTTCAGCTCGTCCTTGCCTACGCACATTTGATACAGATTAACAGAATTCGCCCTTACCCCTCTCACGAAGGGGCGCGGGAGCAAGGGGAGGAATGCAGATACCAACAGCCCGCTGGTACCCTGCAAATGTCCCGAATGATTACGTTTATGAGAGGGATCCAGGAAATTGAATTTTCTGGGATTCCACATCTCCCGAAAGGGTTGGCTGGATTCGGGAGCTTGTTTTCACTAACCCTGTTCGGCAAAATTGGAAACTTGTTCTCATTACTTAACCCTTAGGCCTACATCGATATAATGTCTCTTCCACAGCTAACGGGAAATAGTCTTTTTTCAGGGGGAGGCGGATACAAAACTAGGGATTTTACTGATGCCTCTGTTACACGCACTGTACAACAATCATGGTTAAAGCTCACTGTTTGATAACTAAAATATTTTCAAAGTTAACGGATTTGATGTTAACATGTTTGAAGAAGTAAGTACAATATATTGACAAAATTACAAAATGATTGTACATAAACATTCTCTTAACTTTATAAAGAAAATACATTAAGTTTTTTTTTTTTGGGAGTTAAACTTCTTGCTAACATAAAATTTCATCTTTAGGATTAAAAGCTCTTTGGAGTGCTTTAATGCCTTCTATTTTAACCCAAGCCTTCTGTTTTATGTTTCAATTCTCCTTCTTCTAGTTTTAATTTGTTATATTCAGAATTGTAGCGTCATCTTTTAGTGTGTCAATCACCTATTTTAGAGGTTCAAATTATTACATTAGTGTATTATGAACTACCAGCACAATAAATTACTAAATTTAAATAGAAATGCGTATTTTGTGTGTGTGCGTGTGAATTGTACATACAATTCGGCAATAAATCAAAAGGTAAAGATAAATACAGACATTACCTCAAGAATGGGTGAAGCCTACAAACTAAAAATATAACAAATAAAAGTAATAAAACTCGAAAAAATAAAAAATAACATGATACTAGGAAAGTACTCTTAGTATCGTGATAGAAACCATAAGTACGAGAAAAGTAAATCGCTGAGAAGAACTAATCCATACCATGAACACTGTCGTCAGTAGCGTACAAATCAACTGTTTATTTTTTAATACGAGCACAGATGTTTCTGAATAATTGAGTTTAATGTGCACAAAGTTATCACATATGAAGAAATCAAAAAGTAAACCAAACTAAATTCCGTTCTGAGGGCTAAGGTCTAGATCGGAGTCGCAAGTTGTTCTTTTCAAGTAGTTCTCCAATTGCGGAGCCAACACCGAAATTTTGGGGGCACCCATCGGGAATCGAACCAGGAACAGTTCGTACCTAAGGCCAAACATTTAACTTCGAGGGAGACCGAAGAAATGAAAAATGAAATTTCAAATGGGACAATATAGATTAGGAAGAAAAAGGAGAAATTATACCAGAGCAAATGGTAATTTATTTCTACTTCTATCGCAATATCGCCAGAATTCTTAAACCTGGAGCTTTAGTATCACAGCGACAAAGACTTTCCATTTATCTCTGTCCTAGGCAAGATCAATTCAATCTTTATTATTCTTGCCACTTCCTTTCACATCCATCTCAAGATTGCCCTAACTTCTTCTTGGTTTTCCTAAGAGTCTGTTATGTTTAAGATTCCAAACACAGGTCCTGTCAGGAATCTTATCATGTCTCACGCTTGCAACATGGCATGTCCACAGAAACCATCTTAATTTAATTATCCTAATGTTGCGTTTTACACGCATATTATAAAAACACATCAATATGCGTCTAGTTGATATTTGTACCTTCGTGTGTATCTAGAAAATCATATCGGCACATCAGGTCAGCGGAGAAGGGTTCGAGTCTGACAAATTGTAAAAATCCAAAATTGATGAAATCTCACCTTAGGGAAGTTATTGAGTAGGGAGTCTGGCTAGCATGGGGAAGGTGCGGAATCAATTTTCCGGGTGTGATCTCAGGTAGAAATACTGTCAGACAGTGTCCCTTAATAAGCAGTCTTGGAGCTCGCCCAGACGCTCATCAGTAGGTATCCGAGAGTGGGAGATAAATTTGCCAGAGAATGGTGTTTATAACACCACCTTCAATTTGACCGAGATCGAGAATGTGTGGAGTTCCATCTCCAAAACCTGCTGCATATGAAGTTCTACAGTCCTCATAATTTGAATGTTGCAAAATAAACACAGTTTATATGAAAGAATGGTTATACGTATACTTTGGGAAATTGTGGAGAAAATTTGCTGAAGTACTGTTTCCGAATTTCCCAAACTTGGAAAGGCGGTCGTCCAGTGAAGGAAGCATCTTCCTTAAAACCGAGGAGAGTGGGAGAGGGGGTTATGTGGCCCTAAATCACCCCCCTTATTGCAAATACGCAAATTTATTGAAAGGATATTGAGGAAGCCGTAAAACTTCGGGGGGAGAATGGTCATGTTTCTTCGCCGAAGACACGTGGGAAGAAATTAAATTGAAAAGCCGTGCATTTTGAATAACGTCCGTTTAATAAAAATGATACAAAAACAATGATATATATGCGGAACGTATTTCACGAGGACAATGGCTACCTAGGATATCATAACGGGAGATGGAAGGGGGGGAGAGGGATCAGTGGTGTAGTGGAAAGAGGGTTATAAGTCTGAACAAATCCAAAACGTACGGAATCTCACCTTAGGGAAGCCATGTTTTTTTGCTAACCCCGGGGCAACAACCCCGTAAAGGGAGGGTTAGGCCATTGTTGCTGCAAAAACATGGCCGGGAAATTCACGGGGGAGGCAACCCGGAAATAAATCCCCATCACTGACAGGGGTTGAATGAAGACTTATGCGCAACGCTAACGGCACGGGGCCGCGCGGAAGGACGATCAGTTACGTTCAATGATCATTAGTTTGAGGAGAGAGGCGCTGTCTGTGTCGCAAATGTGCCTATTTATGACGCCACTTATTTTCCGCGGGAAACAACACCCGAAAGATGCATCAAAAGGGGTGGAGGAATGCATCAAAGGGTAACAAGAGACGAATGGGCGGAACAAGGGGAGAAAATCAGCAAAATGGGAAAAAGATGAGATCCACAAACTTTAGAAACGGTCTCTGCGCCAGTTTTATGTACGCCTCTTTATACGACTCTGTCTAAGGTGCTGTCACACTATCAGTCACATCCGACAATGACAACGAGGCCAGGTAACAGGTTCGAATCCTACACGTTTATGTAATTATCAGGGGTCTGAAGTTGATATTTTTTTTTCGGAACTTCAATGATGTAGCTAATAGATGTTCGTTTAATTTAAGTTAGAATCGGAAAATATTGTTTTTCCTTTCATTTTGAGACTTTTTCGCATATTGGATTCTTGTCAGTACTCTTGCAGGTTTTTCTTGAGTTTTAAAAATTTTAAAGCATTTTACTCCTTCACGGCTATCTCGTGCATCTGTTTGTACTAAAACCGTAGAACGGAAAAAAAACCTATTAAATTCAGCTCAAGTGCAGATAGGGGGGGGGGGGGAGAGAAAGTTGGAGGATACCTTAAGATACACTGAACTAATTTTTAAGCCAAACTTTGAAATACACCATCACTTAGTATTTTTCCTGAACTTTAGTAGTTCTACTTAATGTGATTGCTCTAGTAGGTTAACCGCGACGTGAGATAAGAGGACAATACCGAAAGTACGAGGAAGGTTCCGTAAAAAGCAACATCTCAGCATTTACCGGAACTCCACCACAGAAAAACTTCAGTCAGGATAGTAGGTAGCTGTATATGAACCTGAGATTTCAGAAACTCGAGTCAAACTTACGCACTTGTAATGAGTAGACTCCAAGTAACGAGATCTGATATAAAACTTGCGAATGTTCTATTTGATTAACTTTAAAAATACGCAGAGAGGAACACTAAACAAACAGGTATATACGAGTAATTTCACTTCATCACAGACGGTACCAATATACAGTCGAGAGCTGTATTCTGCTCTCGTGGCCAAGCTGCTGCATGGAATTAAAACTACTTCCGGCTGAGTTTTGCCCCCGCGCACAAACTTCACTTATTTTACATCCTGGAATCTATGTAACCCGGATGACTGCTGTGCTGTTTTTGGTTGCCTATTAAAATGCGATGCCGTAAGCCAGAGAGTTGACGGAAAGGGGAGAGAACAACGCAATAAAGTGCAGAAGGTAATTAAATTTCCGACGGGGAAGGGGGAGGGGCTAGAATAAATTGCAGGTCTTGCAAAGGTTGCCACCTCGGTAATTTTGTGACTGGAGAGTTGAAGGGGGAAAAATCATTAATGTTTGTAGAGAATAATCGCGCTTAAGTCTAATAGCAGTTGCGACTAGTTTGGGCAATTATGAAGGTGAAATAAGCAGTTCTATTTCATAACGCAGGCAGCTGGGAAATGAGAGAAGGTTGGTGGTGCCATATTTGTACACGGTGAAAACCTAAGTGACGGAACGACGATTTCATTTTCTGAATAGCATACGTCAACTTATACAAAATGGATAAACAAACCATCTTGCTTCCCATACTTTGTTTGTAACATGTATGTATCAGGGAAGTAGGTTCCTAAAATTAATCAGAAAGATATGAAAATTTCCATAAATAAGTGGCAGATGACAGTGGATGACTGCCGGGATTCTTTCTTGGAGGCGGAGGAGGAAGCGAGTGGGCTTTATGTAGCCAAGCCAATATACAGACTTTCCACGCTTTTTTGTGTGTTTTATACACTAATTTTTAATTTTCAAACACTTAGGCTATACATCCACACACAGAAATACAAAATACTGTTTTGTAACTATGTAAAGGACAGTGAGCACATTCTTTTTTACATTTGGGACGGCTTCATTGTCACAACCTCTCCCTCGACTGCTACCACGTTTCAATAGAAATTTACTCACATTTTCCTATTAATATCAATTTATAAGTAAAATTGTAATTTCAGTGCTGGGAGACGAATTTTTTAAATTTTCCTCAGCACTTTTAATTTCTCTGCGAACAAAGTATTCCAGGCCCTCGACTTAACCAAGTGCTTAGCATTCTCCAGGTGAGGCAGTATCGTGATGTCATTTGGGATCTACTAGAAATAAATAGAAGCTGATTCCAGTCTTGAGAGATAGGTATAAAGCGGCGATAAGAATCGATACTTTGACAAAACGCCCACTCAACGAAAGCCACTTGTAAGCACTTAACCTCAAATGGCTCTTGCGACAGGGACACGGACAAGTACTCGCTTACATAGAACTATATGTACAGAATAAAATACTCTGAAGCATAGCCACTTTATTTTTAAATACTGTTTACAAATTGTCAAATTTTCCTCACATCGAACAACGTTAAGCAAGACTGGAAATAGCCAGAGTGCCATCAAAGTGATTGGTTCTATTTCATTGCCCTGTTTCTAACTGCTCCTGGCAAGGCAATAGAAAAGGCCGCCGCTCCGCCATTGCGGATGCAACGTGTACAAATCTCCTGCGCCTCCCGAGGATGGGGCGAAGGTGCACTTTGGATTGACTCGGCGACAGAAGAAATATCGCCGGAACTTAGCATGATGGAAATGGATGGCTTCCGGTGACGTCAGGGGAATCAACGGCGATCCGCAAGAACAGCATCCACTTCAGAGGAGAGTGAGCGACCGAGGAACGAATTTCAAGGCCCTGGCGGAGAAGAAGTGACAAGAGAGAGAAAAGAGGAAATTCATGTATTCTTCCTTAGCGGTGTGATGACTTTTCATAGCACTGAGGAAGTCTTTACTCGTCACCTGCTCGGTCTAAATTCTGATTCTGCGATTGTGGATGAGAATCCGATATTCACCAACTTTAAAAAACTAAAGTATGAAGTTTCTTGAACACAAAAAGAATTGAAAACGGAATAGAAACACTTCTAAGACTAAGAAACAATTGTATATACCTAGGTATATGGGCAGTCCTGCACCATGTACAGAATAAATTACTCTGAACCATAGCCACTTTATATTTAAATGCTGTGTACTAAACAGTCAAGCTATGCACTTCACGATTTGCCACAGTTTATCTATCAGTTTTGAAAATATGAGTTTTCGCGCAGTTACAGCCTCTCCATGTTTACACAGTCCTGCTTAGTTCATTGATTTTGCTTCTGATTTTCACCCAGAAGCTTTATCTTCTGCTATTTATAGTCCAATGTGGACAAGACTGACACTGATGTCCTTGACACACATAGACTGCTTTAGTGGAGAACCGATGATTCTTGCCAAAAGCAGTGTGGCTCTTGAAGATATCAGAAGTTTGTTTTAAGTCCTTGATATTTAAGATGTCGATGAAAAGCCAACACACTTCTGTGATACGGTCTGCGGCTGTTGCAGTGATGCTCGTAACGGTGCATTGTAAAGCGCCCACTGTTGATCCGCCTTTCATATCTAAAAAACGTCTTCTTGTCTTTCAGAAAGGAGTTAAATTTCTCTAGTGCATTCATCCAAATCTTTGTAAATGCTAAATAGACGCGGACACTCTTTCACGAGACCTACAATTGTGACAGTTTATGTATGTGTGTAGCGCTGTGGGTTGTGGCAAATATTTTTAGTCTGATTTTCATCCAGAAACTTCTACTTCTGCTATTATAGCCTAATATGGACAATACTGACACTGATGTCATTGACAGACATAGACTATTTTGTGAAGACCCGGTAGTGTGACTCTTCAATATATCACAAGATTATTTGTTTTAAATTCACTATTGAGACTAAGTCAACAGATTAAACTGAAATCATAATCACTGTAAAATGTGCTTTTACAGGGGATACCTACTCAATAAATGTATATGAAAAATTATAAGTGAATGCCAACTTATTGAAACGGATGACTTAATAAATAACATTTCCGCTAGTACGAAAGTGCATAATTTATTTAAAAATTTCCACCCACTTCGAAACTATTTGAAGCTCAATTAGCAACATAGTGCTAATGAGTCAACTTATTTTCTTGAGAGTGATGTTTGGATCTAGTGCTTTTAACTAGCAACAAAAAATACGTAGCCTGAGAATTAAAATACTGTCTCCTATCGATATAAAAATAAACTACTTATCAGCATAGCCACGTATTTAGCGAGCACTTCTAAACGTTTCCGTGAACGAAGACATGGAACAGAACAAGGCCGTTGGAGATTTCAATTCTGCAAGGAGCCTCATCTCGGATGCAGGGCAGCCTGCAGGAACTCGCAAAACGCAGGCGGCGTTTATGCAATTAAAATCCAAAGCGTCTACGGTTCTCCTCCCGATGCCGAGCTAAGTTGTCACAGAATTTCCAGGAAACCTTGGAAAGAGTCGTTCCAGTTTCCTTGCTGGAAGCTGCAGACCGAGTACATTGAGCAGCAGTTCCCTCTCGCTTTTATTCCAAAAGGAAAAGGAAAGCGACGCTGAAGACAAGACTCTCCCTGCTAGACGAAGTTTCCTCCACAGAGCCAGTGGAGCAGAACATCTCGATAAGACATGCTGGAAGCTATGATCAGCCTGGCCAAAAATCTAAAGGCTCGATCTGCACTCAACAAATCCTATTGGTAAATATCAGGATAGCAAATTGTATGAACTGAACACACCCTGTTTGTAAACGCCAGGATGTCAATGTCAAGATTATCTCAACTAAACACATCCTGTTTGTAAACACCAGGATGGCAAGATTATCTGCATTCAATATATTCTTTTGGATAAAATCAGAAAGGCAGATACTGTACAAGTACTTACTTAGCAGATACTGTTTGTAATCATCGAAATGGCAAGATTATCCGCACTCAACATATCCTATTTGTAAACATTGTGGCAAAATTATCCGAACTTAACATATCCTGCTTGTAAACTTTGTGTGGCAAGATTATTCGGACTCAACGCCGTATTCTGTGTCTAATATCAGGATAGCAGATTATCTGAATTGAACAGATCCTTTTTTTATGAACCCCAAGGTGACAGATCATCCGCTCCACTCAATAAATCCTGCTAAATTCTAAAATGTTTGATTATGCGCACTAAACAGATCGTAAATATCAGAATAGCAGATAATCAGCAATCAAGAATTGATTACCTATATAAGTAATGAAAATGAACTGTCTTATCTTTCCGATCAGGACTAGCCTACAGTTTTATCAAAAAAGATAATCATACAATAGTACATATCCACAGAAGTAATGCTATCCCGATAATAATAGAAGTAATGACTGTGATAACCGTTTCTGTTCTGTTAAATTGATTGTCGGTTACCGAGAAAACAAGATACGAGTTACATGAAATTACTGTAATATCTGTCATTGGGAATAACCGTTTTATGGAGATAATCTATATATATTGCCCGCCTCACTGTAATGTGTTGATAAGCATGAAATCTGCTATTGTTTTAATTGTCTAGCCAGGATAATCAGGGTATACACCACCTTTTAACTATCTTGGGTGTGCAATTGGGATATTTAACATTGAGATAACGTTATTTCCGAATGATCACAATACATCATTACCCGATACACATAACTATAACAAAAAATATTCATCATGCAATTTGATTATCAAACCATGCACAATTTCTATATGGGATTTATTTTCCTACAATACCTTACTTGTTCCCACGTGAGTTTCGCGAATTCATCGCTTTGGCGATAAAGAGGGGAGAGGTATTTATAAGTCTCTTCCTCTTCTTTTGTTGTTAGAAACAAGGAGGAAACTTATGCAGTTCTTTCAGAAACTACCGGTAAGAAGATTAACACCTGTCGTTTCGAAATCATGATCGAAAAAAACTTTCGTCTTCACTAAGAAGCACCTGTCATGTAGCGGCAAAGCCGTGAAGCTCAAGGAGTCTTTGAATTCTTCAACATTACAAAGCTTACTAAAATAGATAAAATACTTTTTTGAATATCTTTCCTTCATTGTTCAACACGAGTTATTTTCACCCAAGCGCAACTTGTGTTCGCTGGTCCAAGCCTGTCTGTCGTTTACTTTATGCCATCCCAGGCGAATTTTGAAAGCCTACACGCTCCGTTTATGTTTCTGCGTACTTCTTCTCACTTTCAGGACCTCTTTTAACTTTTCGGGACGCGCGCTTATTTCACTGACGCGATCAGTCGCGTGTTGTACTTTTTACAAGTATAAATTAGCTGCTTTCACATGCTTATTTTGTTCTGCATGATTGTTTTTTTTTATGTTTCTATGTTTATACTGTATGTTATTCTTTTTTTTATTTGTTTTGATTTAAAAGCAAATGCAAAATTGTCCTCCTCACCTGAAGATTCATGAAGAAATCGTTCTTTTTCACTTTATCTAATCTGTGTGATAGGTTGAATAAATCAAAATCTCTAACAAACAAAAATAAAATACTACCTGAACCGCGTATTGTAAAAAGTACAACATTCACTGACGCTCATTGTAAACGTAATCGTAAAGATTATTCAACAATTCATCATTGTCTATTGAAGTTATGGAAAATATATTCACGCCAATTTGCATTAATGTTGTATTTAAAGTTTGTAGGATTAACGGTATAAATACAATTCACTATGTAATGTATGTGGAACTTTTCTCTTCACAAAACTAATAAGTTTCCCTACATGTTCCTTGCTGCGGTGATAGTGGCATCTATCGCCCTATTAAATTACTTCAGCTCAATTTGCATATCCTTGAGAGATGCGCGTTCATGTGCGAACACAATAGCCTACAGTGTACCTACGCATAGAAAATGTAACCAGTGTAAGAAACATATGAAACAGAATTATTCAAAATTCTGTAATACGTAAAGAAGCACCTTGCAGTCGTTCTTCTGAAATATTCCAGTAGCTGATAAAAAAAAAGTTCATGTTTGAAATTTTTGCCGTAAATAAGATTGTTTTCCGTACGATACGATAGCGGCATTCCGCTATTCCAATTGTAGCACAGAAACCATTAAGAATTCAAATGTATTTACGGATTAATTTATCACTACTGAAACTTATCTCAAGAAGATTTTCATTTAGTCGCGAGATATTGTAGGTTTATAATTAGTTTACATGGAATATTTTGATTCTGTGCCTGAACTTCAATCATTACGAATGCCTCTCCTTCATTGTAGGAATTTACTTTCTTTTCCACCGTAAATAGTGCTGTTTCATGCATGTCAACTGTTGTGTCAAGCGTTGCAAGATTGAAGAATAATAGCTTATTTGAAAATAATAGACAGAAGTCTCCAAGACCACGGTTTTACCTCCACCTTCCCTACTGACTACAGTGTTGCTTACTCCTGCCCCTTGTCCCTGGAAACAAACAATCCGTATACGTCAATACATGGCTGTATTTCATACCCGAAGAAGAAAAAAAATCTACTACTGTACAACGTGAAATGTAACGAATTGAGCCGGTTTTGAAATACTTCCGTGCATGAGTAAGGTAAATGAACTGAAGCGCACAGTTTGTAACTTTTGCAGGCGCCCACAGTCGAGAGCAAAAGGAATTTCCTCGTCGCTTTCGGTTGGCCACAACCTGCGCAAACTTGCCAGGCGAAACGTGAAAAAAACAAGATAAGTCAACGAGGGAGGCTGCAAGCATAGGCAAGGGAAAAACGAACTTAGAATCGCATCTTTCTCCAGGGGAGAACCAGCGCAATCAAATAGGAAGCTCGAAAACAATCTAAGTGGAGTGGAACCGTGGCTTCACATTTCGAAAACACTTCATCCTTTCTAAGAGCATGCAGGAAGTAGCAAATACACGAACATGTTCTAGGAGGACATTTCGAAAATCTACGCCTCTTCTCAGTGCACGCCACTACATCGATGGTCTTGACACGTTGCAGAAGGAAACTTTCATTAACTTTTGTCGACCCGAAAACCTGCTTCGGTGAGGTGAAGAACATGGAGCTTTGGAATGTAATAAAACAGCATACACTGTGCAGGAATGTTAGAATTGTACTAGGGATGAAAACTGTTTCCTAGATGGCTCTCGCACCGTGCTTCCTCCCCAACATAACATTCATGCCTTGACCCTTGGAATATCCTTAAACTTCCCAACTTCGCCCAAGAGGGAGGGTGGCGTTATAAATTAGGTTCGTAGCCTGTGAAAAATTGGAACCATTTTTTATCTCAAGCCCCCAACCCTCGTTCTCTACACGTACCACACAACACGGTGAACAAAGGACATCCGCTCCCTCCCCAACGACATCTGTGGACAAGGTCTTGTCGTCCCCTTTTGGACAACAATTGATCGCAGAGAGGGTCTTGGGATGACTCCGCGACCATCAACTTCGTTCCGGTGGACAAAGTGCGCGCCATTTGCCCACGTCACTTCCGTCTCCCCCATTCCTCTCCCCGGCAATGCACTGCACGCGAGTCAACTTCACAGACTAGATCTCGAGAACCACCTAAAACTTTGACATTTAATCAACCGGGTAACGTGAGTTTAAAAAGATGGCTGAAGATGGCGGGGTCTTTCAGCCAAGGTTTCAATGTAAACATTTCCGAGAATTTATTCTTACTCAAGAACAGATAAAAAGTTTAATCTTTAAAAAAAATCGTATTTCAAAGATTTTCCACAACATTGCAGGCTGAGATTGCTTGTAAAAGACAATAGCATGTAAAGTTAAGAAGGTGGTGAATAGTGGTGATATGTATAAATATACATAAAATTACCATATAATCTCCAATTGTCACAAATGAGATAATTTGCCTAAGGATTCTTTGATTTTCAGTTACGGATAAATTCGGTGGAGACAAACTATAACTTTTCTCAGGTCAACATACACTGGAAAAGGTTCTACAAATTAATCTCAAGGACAACTTACTATTGATTGATTTCCTTTATTTTACTTCGCTTTTTGTGCCACTTTTCGCTAATTTGCGAAGATGGGGATGAGTGATGTCATGATGAAACACTCACAAACATCCATGTCCAGGCCGGTATTAGACCCGGGACCCCTAGCGTCGTAGCGCGATGTGTTAATCACTCCGCCACGGGGGCCGGCTACACCTTACTCTTGACAATGACCCTTATTACTATATCGATCTTAGATATAGGTTTCATAGACCATTATATCTGTATTACCTTTTCCTTCATTAATCTTAAAAATGCAATAAAATAAGAAAAGTTTCAATCTTACCAATAAAAATAACGTTTCATATATAAATTTATTATCAATCCATTGATTTACAAAAGAGCTGAAACGTCATTTAGAGTTCTAGTGTTATCTAGGTTGCTATATTTATACCGGGTGGTCCAAAAGTCCCGGAACGGTCACATATCGTGAGAAATACACATCGAATCGGAAAACGAAAACATACGTGTATAATACGTGAAAGAAAGCTATTCAATGATATCACACGTGATTCCCTACCCCCGCCCACTGGGGGTGGGGCGGGGGCAACTGTGAAATTTTGAATTGAAACCCCCATTTTGTATTGTAGAATCGGAAAGAGGCCCCCTTCCATATACTCTATTGAAAGGCCTTGACGTGCAGATTCCGAATCTGCAATGGCTTTCACTCTAGCTCAATTAGGGGCAGAGCGTCCCTTTGAATTTTGTTTGGGTTTTATAAAATTTTCTCTTTTTTTTAAATTTTTTTTTTAATCGCCATATCTCCGTTCCTAATTGATCTAGGAGGATGGTTGATAGCTCGTTGGACTCGGAATGAAGTCCTCTTTCCGATTCTACAATACAAAATGGGGTTTCCATTTAAAATATCACAGTTGCCCCCCGCCCCCAGGGGGTGGGGGTGGGGAATCAAGTGTGATATCATTGAATAGCTTTCTTTCACTTATTAAACACGTATTTTTTCGTTTTCCGATTCGATGAGTATTTCTCACGATATGTGACCGTTTCGGGACTTTTGGACCACCCGGTATATTTATTTATAAGTAAAAATCCGGGAGGCCTATAGGGGGGAGGGATGCTGGACCTTACAAAATAATATGTATGTACGCCATAATTATTATGCAATGTACACTAAAACTGCCGTGGGGTTCCAAAGATGGTAAGGCATTTCAGAAACTATTTTTAAAGACGGGGAGGAAAATGAAAATGCAGTTTTGTAGCTTAATTTTTAGGTGACACAATTTTGCAACATATGTCCTAAAAATTCAAGACTTTAAAAGAATTTGCAGATAATTATTTTGTACCTTACATAATAGATTAATGTGTAGAAATATAATTAATAAATAACGAAAACAATGAAAGATAATGTTAAGTGAAAGTCAGCACTGCAAACCCAAGGAAATAAAAGTTGAAAGTGCATTTAGCGGCTTCATCGTGAAGTTTAAGATCTTTACAAAATTCTTGTAACTTTGTAACTCTTGTATTATTGAGAGGGAGCGGTTCAATTTACATACATTGTTTTGTAAAATTAGCATTTTAAAATTATATCCGCACATATAAATAGAAATAATTTTCATGAAGCATATTCTTAATCATATCTGCTTTCTCACCCTATTCTGGGACATTACCGCGTACTGAAGATTATTTTCGGGATACCGGGACAAATAATACCATTCCGGGATTGTTACGGAAAGTCCGGGACGTATAGAAACCCTGGCATTATCTGAGAAAGTGCCACAATTTGAAAACGAACTGAATTATGGTTATGAATTTATTTCTGAAAAGTTCATATGCCGGTGGTTCCCGAGCAGAAATCTAAACCAGCACAATTTTCAGAGTTGACACCAGCGTATCCCCGAATCTCGTGAGAAATCTGACGATGCTGCAACATTAATGAATCCCTCCCAACTCCCAAAACCTGCCAAATAAAAAAAAAAGGGTCTTGCATTCTTTCTGAAAAATGAAAGCAAATAAGCCATGGGATTCTAAGGTCCCATGATTCACGAGTTGTTGTGACGTCATTGTGAGAATCGCTTGACGATAACGTCTCTCCTCTCCCTCTCTCTTCCCGCCTGTTTAATTAGCCAACTTAAAGTTTTAGCAGTTAATTTACAGGGGCCCGGATGTTAATTCGAGTTGACGTAAAGGGGAGGGGGAATAGCGTCCCTTAAAACGTGGAAGCCACCAAATTTGGAGAATGGATATCTCCACCAAAGCTAAGGAGGTTCTTCGGGAGAGACATTACCCTGGATGCAGCTTCCGTTTCACACCGAGGTACCGGAAGTGTACGCCGTGCTGTGCTGACGTGCTTTACCTGCTTTACGAGGCAGTTACATTACAATAACCAGTTTATCTGCAATACACGGCTTCTGATTTCTATGTCAGCGACGCCATATCGTGCGAAAGATCTGAATTGCCCATTCCTCACCAACATTTCCATGCAAAATTGCCGGTTGCGCCTTCCATGAACACGGAGTATTTATTACTTTCGTACTCTTCGAGCAGAAATCCTGATTCAATATTTGTACTAGCACAACAGGTTTTGATTGAATTGAGTGATTGAATTGTTGTTTTAAATCCACTTTATGCACGGTAAGGGCTAATCGGGACTGGACCTACAGATTAAAGTGGGATCCGAACCACTGTGCCATGTGCCTCCACCGGGTATCGAACCCGGGACCCCTTGATTACACGGCAACACACCTACCACTGCGCCATCGGGGAGGCCTAGCACAATAGGTGGCCGAGATAATAGGATAAAACGCTATTTTTGCTCTGTATTGTTCTACAAGACGTTGTCCTCTGCTTATTGAGTATTTTGTTTCGATTTTCAAACCTCACATTGTGAGAGTGATGAATAATTTGCGTACTAGTACCTTTGCCAGAAGCTATACCTTCGATTTCTGCACTTTCCTTATTCCAAGATGGAATGTACAACAGTGGCTCATCAGCCACTTTTTGTATTCGGATAATTTCGTGTATCATACGTTGGACGTTGTTCTCACAGATTTGCACAAAACAAGAGTTCAGGGGTGTCAGAACCCCATCCTGTGATGCAAAGCGTTCCAACAGAAGGTAAAAAAAAAAGTGGGGAACATGCATGTACACGTGGTTTCATGCAGCTGTCGGAATTATTCCATGCATAACATGCATTGTAGTTTCCTCTTGGATAAAATGTTAGAAAACGTGCGCGATATGCATGCAAAAATAAAACACAAGAATGTTGGATTTACGCGATATTTTTCGTTGTTAAACACAACATGTGTTGAAAATCGTGAAAAAAAAGACACAATTTCCGTTATTTCGAGATTTCGAATGGGTAAAAAAAATGTGTTGAGAACATGTTACTGCACATTCATAAACACTTTTTCCCATCAATTAACATTCGGTGTTATCGCGTTTGGTAAAAATCAAAGTCCTTACTAATATATTTCCTTGGCCACAAGAAGTCACTATGAATTCCTTGCACAAAGGCAAACGGTAAATCAGCAGTGTTATTTGGAAGTGCTGACAAGGTTACGGGAATCTGTTCTGATCAAAAGCCGACCATCCACCTTATTAACCTGGCTCTTCTCAAAAATTAAAAATATCCTGAAGGCGCAACAAGGCAAAGATTTGCTGACATTACTGACATCCAACGCAACGTGACAACGTTACTGGGTAGTCCTCCGGAAAATGATTTTTCAAGACTGTTCCTGGCAGAAGCAGCATCGTCCCACGAAGTGCATAACTTCACAAGGAGATAATTTGGAAGGCGACAGCAGTCGCTGGTGCAGAGGTAAGTAAATTTTGCTTTCACAGGACCATTCATGGAAATAAATTGTCCAATTTTGACAGTTTCAAAAATCTATGCACCCTGACTTAGGAAACGAAACTCGAAGGAGTATTGTACTGTAAAGTGGCAATATAGCCTTTGAAATATAGTTCGATGTTTACGAGGGCCAACAGGACAAAGAAAAATGATCAACAATTTTTGATTTCGATGCCAGAAGTAAATTTACAGGTTTTGGGATCAAAATTTAGACTTCTCTTCAATGTAGTTTGTTTAAAGAGTGCACATAACACCATTGTTTCTAACTGGAGAGAGGAAGCAGACTCTGATTCAACGCACCCACAAACGAGAGAGAGAGAGAGAGAGCAGCCTATGCGACGCCCGCACGTTGCTTTCCCAAGTATCCATTATAGCTAATGGTCGGAAGCAAAAGCCGACAGCCCGGCCACCTTAATAACGCCGGCTTTTAACATAATCCCATTACTGGACGGGAGAGGCAATATGCATTTACGGGAATCGGAAAACTAGCAACAACGTGCATCGCACAGGCAACGAAAAAAAGGGAGGGAGGAGGAAACAACGGTTAGAATATGATCTCGCATGTTATTGTAATCGTGCCGACCGGGAAATAAAGTGTTTACGGTTTGGTAATGTTATTGCCTTTTGGATGCAGGGTTTGGGTTTGTTTTTCTGCAGTGAGTGGGGAACGCGAGAGGTTCACCCCGTCCTCCCAGAGGACAGAAACAAGCAATGGCGAAGGAATACAAAAATAATAATAATAATACTCGACCTCGACTGCACTACAGCGCCTAGAATAACGTAGTGTGGAAAACGGCATGCTTCTGCGCTCTCAGGCTGGTTCCACTCGAAAATTATACCGCTAGAGGCGCTGGTGTCGGTACACGTGCTAGGCATTCGTCTGCTTATAATGGAAGTAAATGGAGTTCTCGCTGCAACGTCTGATTCTTTTACATGAAGCATTTCTATGAATGTGATAATTGCTATGATATTTGGTACAGTGGTCGCGAAGATATTAACGAAGATTCTAGACAGTCGACCACGTCCTGTTATCGTCATACTTTCGTTAATAATACGGGAGAAAAAATACGCGTGGAATGTTCTTGGCAACTAAATTTTTGTGTATGAATTAGGTTCATTATTATTATTATCATCATCATCATCATTTCTTTTAAAGATATACACACTGAAGCATTTGTATTTTGGATATTTATCTCTTTTCTTCTGCCTTAAACTAATCGCGGCGATGATGATAATGATGATTGCATGAAACGACAAGGGGAACCCCACAAAACTTTCTTAGTGCCATCGACAACTTTCAAACCAATGGGACAAGCGACACGGGATGTTCACACTGTCACACTAGTGACACACACTTCCAGATTGTAAAATAGCATTCATTGCACATGAGGGTCCAAACAGCAAACGACACGTTCATATGGCGTATTCGCGTGCTACTTGTTACTTCGGTCGGAAAGCTCCTTAAAGGAAGGGTGCTGAGACCGAAGCGACGCGCTACAGGGGGAGTTCCCAACTAAGTGACAAGCGACATGGTGCCTTCAATCTATTAGCAAGCGTTGCTTGCGAACAACAGATAGGCGACACGATAAATCGCACATTACAACAACAGATCTAGGCGACACGATATGCCACACGTGTCGCTTTGTCGCTTCTGCGTCGCTCAAACTGGGCCATTTCCTCAATAGCTTGCAACATTTGCCGTGGTTTGTTGTTCGCGCATACGCGATGCAATGAGTGTCTTACTTTAGTGAGATTGCGCACCAAAGCGGCACGCGACACTTATCGCTTGAGGTTTTCACCAACCGAACGCTGGCCTGTGCTTCCCGTCATGCCGCTACGATGTGAAATGTTGCTCTTGATTGGCTCCTTTCCAAGCAACATGTATCACTTCGGTATGAAAGTTGCCTTGGTCCGAATGACCCGTGTCGCTTTGGTGTGAAATCCTCGTATCGTTTGTCGCTTTGGTGTAAAATCTCCTTGAGGAAACGGTTCAGTCAGAGCTTTTGTCCCTACGGTTCGAAAGGCTGCATTGATTTCCGACTGCTCGCTTTCAAGCTACATTTGTGGTTTGTCGCCTCGGTATGAAATATCTCTCAGGATACTATTTATATTCTAATAACATAGAAAAATAAACTCTAATACACAGTCCAAGACCTGACGTCCGGAATCACATTGCGATGTTTCTTCTTGTGTTACGCATGCTATTTATTTATTAATTTAATTTTACTTTTCTTTCCAAATTAATGCCATTTCGTGACTGCAAATCACTCCACAAATATAACTGTTTCCATCAATTCACTTACCGCCTTTCTAGAGAAACAAATCTACACAATATATTCCAAAAACTAACTAAGCCGCATTACTTTCATAACAAAATTAGCACGTGTGCCGATCGCACTGCCATCTACTTGTCATCGTCTCGGGGAACCAGTTTCTTGGGTCATTTTCCACACTACGTTATTCAAGGTGCTGTAACTGCACTAATCAATTGATCGACTATACCACTTTAAACAGTTATTCGACTATACTGTCAGTTACTCAGCAACTATTCTAAACATCAGAAATGGTACACTTGTTTCTTTAACAATTAGCTTGCCATCCACAAACGGGAGAAAGAAAAGGTGTTACTTTGTTTTTACGACTGATGTGTACACTCATCTCACTTAGTACTCCGGCAGTTTGTTTCATTATACAGCATATTTGCAGAACATACAATTAAACCTACAAGTGCATCAATCGTAACATCCCAGCTCGATATCGTGTATAATCTTGCACAAACTTGTTCTAACTTGCCCAGACCTGTAGTTGGATTTTGTTGAGAAAGACGTTTTGCCACAGGAAGCGGCGAGATGGCTACCTTGGGAAAGATGAGGGAAGGTCAAGCAAAAGTGACAAAACGAGGAGAATCGGGGGGCAGGCTTTTTTTTTATAATCGCTAATAGGTGAAGACGGAGGAAGAGAGGTTCTGCACAATATCGAACAGGGTGAGTTATCATTATTCCTCTGTCTGCCATTCTCAGTCAGAAGGGTTAGGATAAAACAACTGTTATGTCATTTACTTAAGATAGATCAGTTACCTCGTATCTGGCCGCTGTCGGGCCTGGCGCGACAAGCAAGTGGTGCAATTTAGGGGATGAGCTACACCCCATTGGTTCGATCCCCCGTTCTACAGGGTAGAACGCTACGCAATATATAAAACACACCTTATTACTAACTTCGTTGTCCGTACATTCTTTTAACTATACTACATATATATTTATGTATATATATAGTTACCTAATGGTGTAACTAAAAACATAAGTCTAAAGGGTAAAGCCGCCAATATATACAAGTTTCAAATATAGTATACAGTGTAGACAGTTATGATCAAAATTCCGATCGGAATGTTCTTTATAGAGGATCTTGTTCATTACTTCTACCCGGTGTTCGTAAGGTCGGTAAAGGGGAGTCAGGGGCACTTAGTACACACTGTAAAAAAGTTGTGTTAAAACGAGGTAGTGGTCCAAGGAGGTTCATTACACATATTGCAACCATTTACCTGTGCTTTTTTAACATCTCTGGAGTTGACGAAAATGTGGTATGAATCTCTTGGAACCCCTGTCTGTGTGGTTTTGACACCATTTTGTTTTCAGTGCAGGAAACTATAATTTACAGTATAGTATATTCTATACACAAGCTTCGTATAAGCCTCTAACACTTAATACAACTAATGGTGTGCGTATGATGCATATGATTTCTAGATATGGTATGCAGGTGTATTATGTACGTAGATCACTGCTTACCAGCAGTACCATCCCTTCCAAAATAGCACATCTCAGGCAGTACATTTCATTATTATTGTATTATTGTTTTCTAGATAAACTTGCAAATTATTGTTGGGTATACCTAGATAATAAACCGAGCATCCTACATACTGGCACATAGTTGTGATGTAGGCCACTCACACTAATAATATTTGAAAGCACGAAAAGATAATTCCAATATGCGATATGTTTGCCTTCCACGGAAGCACAGGTGTCCTCCTTATTTGTAGAGGAAGGGGCGCTTCTTTGCCAGTTAACTATTAAAATTGAACTGAAATATTTGTTTGAAATGTGGGATTTATTTATGGGAGAATAAAACCATCCCAGGCAGGGATGAAAATGTTGCCAGGTATGGTTCAATTTATTGGGGGAAATCCTTGACGTAACCCTATGAATTTGCACCTTGATCTCAAGCGCTAATATACACTCTGCACGTTAGAATTTGTAAGACGTTTTGTTTTAATCGTAGATCCTCCTCAGTGGCGTGCTCAATCGGGGAGAGGTTGATGGGGGTTATAACCCCCCTTTGGCCAAGTATTCTTAAAAAAGAAAGTCAAAGGCAGGAAAAGGTTGCAAAATGAGGGCTGACTACTAGAAAAATCTACGTAACGCTTTCGAAAATTCTGGGTACGCCACTCAATTTTGGTTAAACCCTTAAGGGCCAACAAGCACTGTCATACGACTGTGTACTTTTAGGAAACATTTAATAATAAAATTATTATGTTCCTTTTTACACACACGCGCGGGCGCGCATTAGTTAAAGTCACACATACGAAAACAGACATTACAATCCCTCTAAAGACAAACACACAGAGCTGTGAAAACCGACGCCAAACAAGAGACGCGCGACATTTTGATGTTTGCCAGCCAATTTCCTGGGGAAGCAAATAAACGACAGCCAGCAATCATGGAATCGGGAGGCAATATGTTTGCATTCCACGGAAGCACAGGTGTCCTCCTTATTTGTAGAGGAAGGGGCGCTTCCTTGCCGAATCAGTAGTGAGAAAAGCGGCAAAAAAAAATAATTGCTAAAAGGCAAAAGGAGGAAAAAGGAAGAAATACACAGTGTATAATACAGGTGAAAGAATAAAGGTACAATTAGAAAGAGAAAATGATAATGCATGGAGAACAGAAATTGAGACAATAAAACGAATTTTATATATATATAAAAAAACAAAGGGGGGAATATACACAAGATACCCGATTGGCAAGGGTGTTTCTACTGCAGAACAAAATTGAATGGGGAGTGGTTTAAATGGGGTGGAAAAGTTGGCCTACCTGTGGTGCCCGGATACGGCTGAGAGTAGTCTCTGTCTGGACTTGTGTAAAGTTTGCCGCTCGGCTCCTCCCCTGGTTCAAGATAGGCCTTAGAGTCCTGAGGGTCGCTGTACGCTTCGATTACCTCCACCTGGAGAGAGAACATACAAATATGAGTACATTAACTTACAAGTTCCGCTAGCACATGAGTAAAGTCCCTCATGCTACACATTTATGCTAAAATTAATTATTGCAGTTGTCTTAAAAGGTAAAATTAGATTTTTAAATATAAATATTGCAGGTGAAGTCTTCAAAATTTCTTCGAACAGATAGAGCAAAAAAGTATAGAAATCAGAGAATTTCATTCATATATAACAACACATACCACAAATACACAACAACAAAAAAATAAAGTATGCCCGTGGTTCTAGTGTTAATAACAACATCCTACTTTACATAAGTACATAAGTATTTTTATTGAAATTGTGTACAGGGTGGCCCTCGGAAAACAATACACAACAAAAAGACGATATTCCGAACTGGCACATGGCTATACGGAATTGATTCATGGCTGTCTTATTTACACAAATTGAGATTATTGATACACCACAATCTGTGCCAATGTCTTGAATACATCACGTAAATGACATACATCGGCGTCGATACATTTCTGCAAGCGATTCCTGAAACCTCTTATCAATTTTGAATTTTGAATTTTTGTTACTTTGCGTTGCTTTTCTTTCGTTCTTGGCTAAACGCAACTATGAGGATGAGTGATGATTAGATGAAATTGATAAAGTAACACTGGCAAATAACAGCCATGACCAGGCTGGGACTCGAACCAGGGAACTTCGGTGGCGAGTCCGAAAGTCGACCACTTAATGCGTTCAACCACTGAGCCGTTCTCAGGAGTCATGACCTGTGGAACAGCTCAATCTCTTCACGGATTGTAGTTTTCAAATTCCCAGTACCCTGTATCCACAGGGAGATAATTTTGTTTCTCAGATATTCCTCAAGGGAAAAAAAACGTGGGGCTTTCAGATATGGAGAACTGGCCGGCTTAGGGATATACTCAAATCTTCAGAACACTCCATTTGGAAAGAACTACCTCAGTTTGGCAATCTTTGTATGGGCTGTGTTAACTGCAGCCCCATCTTGCTGGAATTATATTGTGTTGAGAATAGCTATTTCTTAAGCAAGTTGTCAATTCTGTCCTCATACCTATTGGAATTCACTGTCGCAGAGTGTCATCATCTTCGATGCCAATGAAAACTCCGATAGCACACCACAGGACAATCTTTGGGCTATGTTGAGGTTTTCCACAAAGAGTGTACACTGTACAGTTACTCTCTCCCCACACGGAGTTTTGCGTATTCACAAAAATCCGTTCCGATGAAAGTTCGCTTAACCAGCCATTAGCAGAGCATCAAAATGCACTCCTCCTCCTCCACTATCCAAGGAAACTCTGTGCGTAAGTTTCTCCTGCTCACCTAACCACCGGACGTAGCAGTTGCAGTTTCATCGAGCGAAACTTTATATGCAATTCCAAAGTCCAATCAGGGTAATGCGGCATATGTCCAGCGTCCCCTACATGGCAACGAAAATATCTACCCGTTACTGGATCTGTTTTTCTACCGTTTCATCCACAAAGGTATCATCCTTCTGCTTGAAACACGAAAATACGCTTCATAGCTATAACACTTTTAGCGTGCACGTGGGTTCTACAGCCTGAATACCCACCGGAATTGGCAAATGACTCGTGGCATACTTGTGTTACGGTAACACGGTTGGTGCCATACATATTCCTATTTCTAGAGTGTCATTGTTATTGTACTATTTCACGCTGACTCTCCGTGGAACTTAATATTACTTAGATAGAACACAATCAACAAATTATGAATTTTCATCTTCAAACAGTATTTTTATATTACTCTAATATGCAAACTGTGCAATGTTCAATCAGTATTCTTATTATTTCGTATAACAGCAGTTCTCTATCTCTCCCTCTCTCTCTCCCCTTTCCCTTTTGTCTAAAGCAATGTGACACCTTTATTTATTATTCTTTGAATTAGCTACCGCTTAAGTGCTGACGAATACATTACTCTTTTAATATGCAAACACATCTAATATTTACCTCGCATATGTTGCATGCCCAGAATGGTTTTGGGTTATTAAGTAGCCAACCGAGGAACCATATGTTCTTACAAAATTCTAGGAACCCAAATGGTTACATGTACGAATTATGAAAACGCAACTGGATATGTAAACGTAATAAAAATGTAGAGGTTAATTTTGTCTGTATGATTGTGCACAATACTTCAAACCATTTTGAGGAAACAGTTTGTTAGTTATCCAGCATAACGCTTCAGTTTATCATAACGTTTCGTTGCATCATTTTAACAACATTTTTGTTTGTTTAAATTATTCCGGATACCGATTGCTTAATTGAATGGTTCTCTGATTTCGAGTACACAATTTCTCCCCCTCAAATATCAACGCTTTGAAAGGCATTAATAAACATAACATGTTTACCGAATGTGGACAATAGTAATTTATAAATGTTCGAAGACATATATAAAACAATATGTAACATGGACATGGATAAGCAATATTTACGTTTCAATTAAGCCTTTGAAGACCAGAACCACAGCGCACGTGTGGTACCCACAGATTTTCGCTTTCCATATTTTAAAGTGTGTTTTGGAAGCACCGCAGATCCATTATGTCAATGGATTAATAATGTCCAATATGTCATAAATAAGTTAATGTGTAGTTATTTTAAGCCCATATTAGAACATCAGAAATATTCGTAACTGAAGTTACCTACAATACTTCCATTTCTCCAAGGGGCTATGCTATATTTCCTGATCAATTATGCTTTTTCAGGAAATAAAAGAGCACTAGAAATTTACTAAATACTATTCTCAATATATAGGGTGTTCTTTTAGAGCGATAGAACTTTGAATTGAAATAAAACACATAAAAAAAAAGTTTGAAGCCAATTGTGTTTTTATTTGAAAGATAACTTTCTGACATTTACTTTTTGAGAATAATTTCCGGCATATGTTCACCACGACTAGCTGGGATGAACCGGATTCGATCAGTCCAATTTTGAACCACTTTTTCAAGTACTTGGGGACGTATGTCGTTACTAACACGAGTTATGTTGGCTTCCAAAGCGTCAATTGTTGCTGGTTTATCAGCATAAACCAGAGACTTTAGATATCCCAAAGAAAATAATCCAGTGGCGTTAGGTCACATGATCTTGGGAGGCCAATTCACTGACAGCACCGATATTTCCGAAGTGCTCTATACGTTTGGTGAACAGAACATTGATTTTGGAAATATATTTCCACAATTTGTAAACGTTGTTGCGGCGTCAGTCTTTCCATGTTCATTTGCCAATGCTCACTGATATGAAATGACAAAACAACATGTCATCAAAACAAAACAAATGACAGCTATCCCTATCGAAAGTTCTATCACTCTTAAAAAAACACCCTTTATATGGAGCTGCTATATTATCTAGTTACAAATCGACAGAATTTGATGTCCAAAGATTAATATTTTGTACATTGTCCCTGTTGAGTTACGTAATTTTTAATTTTTGTTGCAATTGCCATTTCACATCTAGATTTAAAATCTTACATAGCATTGTAGCACTAAGATTCCTGCCAACGACCGAATTATCTCCAACGTTCGTACATACAACATTACACTTTGGTATTTAGAAAAGTTTACCAGAAACGTCAATTATCGGCTTTTGGCAAGACACGAGTATAGAAGTGTAGAATATTCGTGCTGAAATGTCCGCAAGCAACTTATTGGTAACATACCTTCATGGTCTGTAAGAAAAGTGAATCTTAGTGTATGCATAGAAATATATGACTGAATTAGATTTTGATTTTATAAATATTATCACGATTTATTGTGTGTGTCTTTGTGTGTGCGTGCGTGTGTATAAATCTGGATAACAAAAAAAAAAACATACAAAATAGGGGGTCGACAAAATAAGCAATTTATAAACCTTATCTGAATCATGAATACTTTGACGGGTGAGCAACCATCTTCGAACCATCAAAGCTATATTTTACACAATTGTGACGTTATTTTTGCTTGCTTGATTGTTCACTTCGCTTCTCTGCCACTTTTGACTAATCGCAAAGATGAGGATGAATGAATGATGGTATGATGAAATTTATGAAGGGACACTCACAAAGAACATTCATGCACAGGCAGAGATTCGAACCCGGAACCCCTGGAGGGCGTAGCGCGCTGTGCAAACCATTCCGCCACGGAGGTCAGCATGACGTTATTTTTATTCACTGATCACAATTAACGGTGTACTGTGTTTTGCGGTGAAATAATGGGCTACATTGAACCCAGATAGCTGCTTCATGCTTGAAACGTGCTTTCATGCAAAGTGAACAAGCTTGCTGCAAGCATAAAATGTGAAGCTGTAAGCTTGCATCAGGCTTGAATCAAGCCAACTAGTTATCACGTGTCAAAATTACATCAAGCCTGTCACAGAAACTGCATTCTTGATACAAGCTTGTCACAGAAAGCTGCATGCTTGATACAAGTATATCAAAGCAAACTGTCAGCTTGATTCAAGCTTGCCATATGCAACTGGCTTTGACAAGCTACAAGCAAAGCACCGCAAGATTGCCACACACTTTCGTCCTATCTGGAAATCCACTCCAGACATGTAGTTATGGGGAATGACAACTAATTATATCCAATTTCGCTGTTATAGTAGTTCAGGCACGGATATTTCTGGGATATAACGACCTAGAATGGTTGTTACACTCCAGCATTGTCCGTGAGTACATTAATTTTAAATGCAAAGTTGCGATCACTGTACTACAAATCAAATTATCTTGGTTTCCCTTTCCGCTGCTCTCCCGGAGTGGTACATACAGGAAGATATATATACTGATATTACATTGGGCACTTTTAGCGTTATTATTTAAAAATCTTCCACCCCCGTTTAGTTACAGATCTCTTCGAAATTACTGAACGTTATTTTATAAAGATGAACGTCAAGAAATAATAATAATGTAACACAAATACAGTATTGCCAGGTTTCCCTACATACCAATTTTGCACGGGAGGGGAACACGACAACAAAATATCAACCTAGTAATAAGTAGAATCTAAGCAAATTTGATTTGCAGAGCACTGCCAGAGTAAATGGATTTTATCTTAAGCCACAGTCGACGATGGCCTCGTGAAGGCGTTCAATTTTCCCGCGAAGGGGACCAACAAATTGGTTCGGCGTCCGTGAACCGAGGTGACAAAGTAATTATACTGGAGAAGGGTACAATCAGTTTAACGAAGCTCGTAAACACGGAAATTAAGCTGGAATCCTGATGATGAAATGGCTGGGGAAAAGCCTAGCTCCTCGGTGACGGTGCGAGGGGCGCTGGGCGAATGTTCGGGTTGTAAAGTCCTGAAAATAGATCACCTGCACTTATTCCTAAATGGACAACACTCGTACTCGGAAATAAACTTCTCTCCTGCTTCGCGTATAAAGTTCTTGTTTAGGACCTGGAAGCAGTTGCGTTTACGATCTCCGTCTCGTAGTGCGTTCGGACGTCGTGGTGCGTTCGGACAATATAGCAGTAAGACTATCAGCTGATCCACACAGTGTATTGAGTTGTGAAACCAGGGGTAGCGGATTGAAATCGCAGATTAGGTTAAGTCTTTCATTTCACTGTGAAAGTTTTCCTCGTGCATTGAACCGCGACAGGAAGGCATTGGGTCTTGTGACGGCAGAACGAAGGATTAACAGCAGTACTTCACGCATTATCGATAGGCTACTTCGATTATAATGGATGATATGATCAGCTCTGGTCACTGTTAGACTCTCATTACCTTTTAATGAGAGGCTGGGTGAACCTCAGAGCGGCTTATGCGTGATCATAGAAAAAAAATTCCACCCGAGATCACTCTGTGCAGGGTTAAAACAATTACAAGCTATCAAACTACGTGACTAATTCAGAGCTACAAAAATGTTCGGAACCTGTGGCACACTGAAACCATTTAAAGATTACAATATTTACTTGTTGTTGCCACTAGTAAATGGTTTAGAGGTGTTCGTACTATTCCGTGAATTGAATTTCGCATCTTGAAAGTATATACTGTGTAAAAGTACGAATAGAAACTGAAACGTTACGCACTACGACATTAAATCACAAAGACAGTACATAACTGTCATAGTGAAATGTATAGCCTAATAGCATGTACAATAAGGTTCTATGTAGAATCACTGTTGTTAGAGAGAAATTATCAGGTAAGTATTGTCACAAAGGCATTTGTTAAAATGCACTTTGCATATAAAAGGTATATCAAACTACAACAGATATCTTACCCTATGAAAATTTCATAATAGAATATCCAACACGGATAATCCCAATACTCTGCTGAGAAGGAGTGAACGTGGCACGGAATTAAGCCCACGCAAATATTGAGGATTCCATTTTGGAATTTCGTTTGAGCCCCTTTAAATACTCAAACAATGTTATTGACCGGAATAGCCAGATACGTCGCTCAGGTCGGCTGTGTGGCCCTGAAAACCGAAAAACAAAACAATGGGATCCGAATTCACCGGGATGTATTAGGGAGACTGGCCTTCCCCGTCCATCCTGTTGCAAAATTGCTCGACCTGTCTTCTCCTCCTCTTTGTCTCCCCAATACGAACCCAAACGCAGAAAAAAGTGCATTGTAAATGAATTTTCCGATACAGATGTTCATTTTTCTTTTTACATATGCCTGGTTAGAAGTAGCTAAACGTTCGCGCCACTAAATTTTAAAATTCCCAAATAAAAGAAGATGATAGTCAATAAGTAACCGGCAATATTCTTGTGCATTACTAGGTTATTTTAACCGTAAATGAATTAATTACGTTCTAATAATTCTTAAAGGAGGGCAAATTAGCAAATTCTGGAGATATACACTATATTTAATTGAGAACTTCATTCTTAACCTTGTTATATGTAAGTTACATTAGTACTAAAGATGTTAACATTTCTCAGTATGGCGTAAAAGTCAAAAGCTAAGCTTTGAAACATGTTGGTTAACGAATGAAGCTTCCTGCAAGTAGCAGCCTCGATACCAAATGATGAAAACAACAAAACTGACAAAAATTCGAATGGAAGCATGTAGGCTTTATGTCTCAATGTGTGATTCTAAGTTTTAACACAACTAAGCTTTGTTTCCAACTTACAAAAACGCTAAATCCACTGACCAAGGCGGTTTTATTTACGTAAAAAACACCATGCACGTAACGTTTCGACCCTGTATCAGATTAAGAAAAAAATGAATTTGTTTCCTAGTCTGAAGAAGACCCTGATACAGAGTCGAAACGTCACATGTATAGCTTTTTCTTTATTTAAATAAATATAAAAGTGCCTTGGTCGTCGGATTTAGTGTTTGTTTAATTGTTCAATTTCTTATAATGTAGCCTATAATACGTATGCAATATGTATTCAAATTTTTGCCTAACTGGATGTTTAAATTACAATTAGAACAATTGAAATGTACCTCCACCACGAATCTAATGCAAGGTGACAAACAGTGGGGGGTAAGGCATTGATGACTTCATTGTTACCTAGTCCGCCTTCTTCCAACAGACAAGGAAGCTGGTAAATAAATGATCTCTAACCCTCAATACATTTTGCATGTAATGTTAGAGGGAACGTGGATGGGTCTCATCTTTAATAAAGCATCTTCCCCCTCATCCCTTTCATCTCCGCCACTCACTTATTTCTGGCGTCGTCACCACATCGACAAGTTTTCCACCGTTTTCATTCCATCTGGTAAAGGATAAAAATAAATTGGGAAACTTTCTTCGTATACATAGCAACTGAAAGTTTGCAAAGAACCCTTCGAGGGCCGAATCATCATCCTAAAATCCAACCCTTTTGATCTCCGTGGTCCACTCAGACGACAAAAGAAAAGGGAATTACCTCCGATGTGCAATTGCCATAACACTCAAAAGCAAACGCATTTCACGGGGTCGTTCCGTACACAACCACTTCTCCCCTTTTGCTATAAACCTAATGCGGTGTGAAGGTAGCAATAACATCCGCCGTCCTTCCACTTGGGGAAATTTCAAAAGGACTACAAAAAGAGCGTTTTCCGACACGGCTAAGTGCCACATTCCGACAGCAGTAACCACATGTCCTTGATATAATTGCAGCTATTTCAGAGGCGTGTTACGTGGACCACAAGTGTACATTAAGGTTAGCCAATCATTTCGACCAGGCTTCCTTAAACGCGGTAATCGTCATTAATATCATGCCTGTGTAGTGAACAGAACTGCACTTTAATTTTAAGATGGTTCACAATGTATGCTATTTTCACGTAACGGCAATAAGAGGATGCAATGGGTGTTAAAGTCTGGTAACCTTGTGGTATAAGGTCAATGTGCGCATGCGTTAGTGAACGTGACTGACTTGTAATCGACCGGCAAGATGAGAATGCATGTTCTGGAGCACTTTCCCTCTCCCTCTCCCTCTCTCACACACACATACACAATCTGTCCTGGTAGCAGTATCAAATTTTCAGTAGATCCACCCATGCATCTCAGTCTTGATCATCATTTGTTTCTTTCTTGGTATTGCATTCTCTTCAATATTCTTTTGCAAAAGCCTTCACACCACATTTCGTAGCCATCATATCCTTCGCGTTCTTATGTATCAATGTAACAGGGTTTTATGCATTAATCCGCATGTGAACAGGCCAGCTTCTCCAGTGCCAGTCTACTGAGCAACCACTGAGATATACATGTCGTAGGAGCTGACAAAGCGACCGCTAGAAAGACTCACCCATCTCAAGAAACGTGAAGACTGTCCCCTCTCGAAGCGTGCTCAATGGAGTCACTGAGTACTATTGAGTTCAAACATATATAACACGTGATTTTGGCCTATTAATTAACATTGGATTTTTCATCGACCGTACAACAATGTAAAGTTGACATTTCGGAAAGTACGTTTATATATTACACATACCTTGCAGAGAATAAAGAATAACTGGAGTAAGAGATTGAACAAAGCTCCAACCCGGCATCCTATCCGAAACTGCAGCCATTGCCGGCGCCGCTGCAGTTACGTGAGATTTCTGCCTTCATCCCCATCGGCAGGGCCACTCTCATTGGCTACGAGTTGAGCTTCGTCTGTGTTCGGGAGCAGAATGGCTGTTTATTCTTTATATTGCGTGATTTCTTTATTCCAGTTATTCTTCACCTTTTGCTCGTAACGTATGAGAAATCGACGTATCTCCGAAAGCTCATCTTTACATGGATGTACGATAAACATCACAATTTTGTTTCATAACCGCTGTTACAATCCTTTCCCTTGCGATGAAAAGCAAATGCTAGAGAATAGGCCAAAACTATGTGCTATCTTTGTTTAATCTTAATCGTGCTCAGTTGTCTGCTGTTGACGTCACTAGTAAAATGGTCCATATCCTCACTACAGTGCTAGATTCGCTATCCAGTTAACTGTCCCTTCCGCTCATCCGGTTGGCGAATAATCTACGATTCAGAGTTGGCCAGAAACCGTTCGTGTTTGGCCCATAAATCTAATACAGAGCATTCCCTGACATTCGCTACAAGACTCGGCGGCAAGCGGCCCGGCGTCAGCGCTTCTCTTTCCCGGTGAACGGGGTCCGCGACAGTCGCACGCTACAGTCTGTTTTCTTCGCTCTCCCTGCCTTCGCTCTTTTTCCCTTTCTGTTGACGTTGCAGACTGACGCCAGTATAATACTCCCTCGGAAGTTGTGTTGTGTCGTGTCCGTGTGTTGAAGATTGTGGCTTAATATGGCACCACAAAAGTTTACATTACAACAAAGGATTTATCTTGTTGAGTGTTACTTCGGAAAGAGGAATTGTGGAGAAGTGCGACGTTTTGCAACGAAATTTCCTGGTGTTCCCGTTCCACATAGGACCACTATATTAAACCTCGTAAAAAAGTTTAGAGTACCAGGGTCAGTTCTGAATAAAAGTGGAAAGAAAAACCCAAGTGTACTTACTGAGGAAAAACTCGATGAGATAGGACAAAGGTTAGAACAGTCTCCTCGGAAATCTATCCGCCGCCTCTCACAAGAAACGGGTGTTTCAAAAACCCTCTAGGTCCCCCGATTTGTCAGCCTGCTATTTTTATATATGGGGAAATCTAAAAAATAAAGTATACAAAGACAATCCGCACACCATCCGTGAGTTAAAAGAGAGTATTGTACGAGAAATCGGGAGAATTACAGTAGACGAACTTGCACGTGTAAATGCCAATTTCCTTCGGAGATGCCAGGAATGCGCTAAGATGAAAAGTGACACCCCCAATGCCGTTCAACTCCAGGACACCCCCTAGGGGTGGTGGAGGAAAGGGGGTGACATGTAAAAATAATAAAAAACGACAGATATTAGTGTGGAATCCATAGTTTTCGGGGTCGCTAAAATGAATAGTGACTCTCCAAATGCCGTTCAACTCCAAGACACCCCTGGCACCCCTAGGGGTGGGGGTGGGAAAGGGGTGACATGTAAAAGAACCGACATTAGTGTGGAATCCATAGTTTTCGGGGTCGATAAGATGAATAGGGACACTCCCAATGCCGTTAAACTCCAAGACACCTCTGGCAACCCTAGGGTTGGGGGTGACATGTAAAACGACAGATATTAGTGTGGAAAGCATAGTTTTCGGGGCCACTGATATGAATAGTTACACTCCCAATGTCATTTAATTTATTTATTCTAGCTCTTGGAGGTGGAACTAAAAATGTTGTTCATAAATTGTTGGTAAATTTATATTGTAGTGAATTTGTAAAATATATTACTGTATAATTTGTATACTGTACTTATGCTTTTAAATACCCGTAAATAAAATTAGTTACATTTTACCCTATAATTAGAATTTATGAAACACCCGGGCAACGCCGGGTAATCCGCTAGTATTAAATAAAACAGCCATTTACTTGCAGGTGGGCAAATGTGTCAGAATTTAGCCCATCTAAGAGGAACTATGTTCTGGCGCGCACTGTTAATTGGACGTTATCCATCATAGTGCTTCTACTACTTACACCTATTCCAACATTATGTATCAAAGAGAGCACTTCTTTGCTCTACAGGTGAACAATTTCTTTTCATCAGTGCTGCGAATCGAACCTATGACAGACAGATTTTACTACAAGAGTGCAAGTCCATTGCGCTAATCGACTATTCCATGGCGACTGTGTTCTGCGCAGGCGTATATGTCATTCGTAGCTGCAAGGCTGCTCTGTCCAGAATATAACGATATTCTGGTAGCTATTATGAGTATTGCTTTCACTACGAATTTGACTAATGATTTATTGATAGCTTTAGTTGATTTGACTTCGCATTTCTACCACTTTTGGCAAATTGCGAAGATGAGGATGAATGGTGATGAGATGAAATGGATGAAGGGACAATCACAAACGTACAGAGACAATACAACATGAGCCCTAAGAGGATTATCCTGGCTGCAGGTCAAGGCGCAAGAGCCTCGTTAGTCTGCAAAATGCAGTCCAGGGTGCACTACGTGGAAGTGAAGTTGATATTTCCCTAAACGATTTGAAGGCATTCTTTTTTACTCTTAAGGAGCATCCCCTATTGCGTAAAGGTAACGTCGTCGCCTTCTAATCAAGGGGTCCCGAGTTTGATACCCGGTGGAGGCACACAGTGGTTCTGATCCAATTCAAACTGTAGGTCCAGTCCCGATTAGCCTACCTGTGCACAAAGCGGACTTAAAAACAATAAATCACTCAATTTTCTTACTCTTAAGGACAAAGTTTCCGAGACAAGCAACGATTGGTCTCACAAAGGACCCATATGTAGCTACATGCATAACCATTGGTAGAAAAATACGTGGCGCCTGAAAATTTTCACGTGGCTTCTGAATTTTCAAATCCAGTTCTAAAAAAATATGCATTTTTAATACGAATTCCTTATAGAAATTTCCGTTACCTTTTTTTAAAATAACAAGTACAGTGTGTTCTTTTTATGTTTGTGTGTTTTCTCTAACACGTGTATAATTAAACCAGAAAAATAAACATGCCATTATAAATTTTTGCAGTGTTCCTAACAAAATTTTAAAATCTGCGGCGATATAGTAGAATCTGCCATTACAATGTACAGTATAGTTATTCATGATGTTGCCGGTTAGAGTCTTCTTTAGGAAGGCCGCTCCTGCAAGTAATAATTAATTACTTTTAATCCAGTCTTTTATAAATTAAATATTATAAGGTCATATTTCAGAATGTGTAGCTTTATGTTAGTTGGATTAATGGCTTAGACCAGATTTGTCATTGAAAAAAGGTTCTGGCGCCTGAATTATTTTAGTTTTTACTATCCCTGTATATAACTAAGTATTTTTGCGTATTAGTCTGTACTTCAATAACTAATTTTATATTCTAGGTGTTCATTACTTTGTTAATCTTAATGGATATATTATTTTTATTATTTTTGAGTAGTCATCGTAGAGCACCCTGTCAAGGGAAAAACTACCAAGAACACATAGAAAGACCAAAACTGCAGAATTCGTTTCTCGGCGGTAGTACGCATCGTCCATACAATTACCATTAAAGCCCACACATGCGGAGCATGTTTCTTTCGCTTCTGTGCGAGCAGCAACTACAAAGGATCCGACCACCCCAATGATGCTCACGTACCTCCATAATATCGAATTCCGAAAACAGTTTCCCAGCAACCTGCAATGCGGACCATCAACAAGTTAAAATGTTGCTCCAGCCCATGTTCAGCGTTGTACTACAACGGCGGAGCGAGATCATATGGGGGTATGTGTGCGAGCGTGTGGTCCCTTCGCGCCGGTTACAACATGGAGATCAAACAGCCTGCGAAATGCAAGGGGAGGTCGAACACGGGACGCTTTTGTGCTCGCCGATGCGGGCCGCGGGGGTGGAGAAGCTCTGGACTGCGGGTCGGAGGTAAATTTGCTAAGTCGCCCGTGCCACGGAAAGAGTAACATGTGGAGATCCGCTTGTCGTCGTCGAAATTCGCGTTGGAGAATTCAGATTATCCGTCTTAAAATCAACGTATAATTTTATCCAAGTATCATATGACGCTGATCTGAATATTACTAACCATTCTGAATATTACTAACCATGCCCGTATACAGGATGTAGTGGTGAAGTGTGGCCAAAAATCCCCCCGGAAATTAAAAAGTTCCCCCCTCCAAATTTTCAGTAATCTAGCATAGCATTCGAACAATAGCTAACAAATTTGGCAACTATGTTCACTGTGACTTTCTTTCATTCACATTAATTTAACGTACAACGTACTTTTTCTGTTATCTCGCATTCATTCGCTCCTCTTTATAATTAAAAGTGAAAATAATGAACGAATATAAATTATCGTCCGTTTTGCTAACTGCTAAATTTAGAAATATGATGCTTCAGACTTGTGTGAAGGTGTGAACTCAAGCGGATGAGAAACTCACAGAATGTTTCATTGATGATGTCATCCACAGATATGCTGTAGAATGCCTAGACATCTTAGTTAGTTTGCTGTCAATATGCTATATTATAATTTTATTAACTCTCATAATATCATTCTTAAAATGATAGTTAATTATACCAATTACACGACAGAAGTAAGGGGCAATTTAAAACCAATAGTATTGTTTTATTAGTATCATAAATGTAATGTTTATGATATTCCCCCCGTGAAGTTTAATGTCCCCTTGGAGCAAAGTAGCTGGATTCAACGCTGACTGAAGCACACGCATATCAATCAAAGATAGGCTCCGCATAATCTTATATTATTTATTGACCACCAAATGCCACACATTTTACAAGAAACTCGATATATAAAACAAAACACAATCTATTACTCTAAACATAAATTCCGTTTTCTAAGGTCTTATAAACCCTACAGCCCATTTATACTCTTAGAACGATCGCAGCGTCACACACGACAGAATGGTAGAGTAACCCTTCCTTCCTCGTAAATACGCTTCCTAGTGGCAAATCAGTTTTGTATGCAAGATACTCAATATTTGTTTCCGATTGTTTGAGTTATGAAAGGAATGAAAGGCTGAGCGGAATGTCAAGACTGAGGAAGGATGTTGCTGAAGAATTAAGCGTTAAGAAGTGAAGATACGTGGATAAAGAGATTTGTAAATACAAATAGAGTTTTGGACGGGGCTCTGCCCACATACCCACCCACTCACTCATTCACTCAAAGAGAGAGAGAGAGAGAGAGAGAGAGAGAGAGAGAGATGTCAAGGCAGTGAGGACGCCAGAGGGAACTTACACAAACTTATTTTTGTGTCAACCCATCAAGTTTAATTCATTCACATTAAATACATCAACCGATACAACCAAGAGTGGATTTGTTTTGTTCTTGGTTCATCGTAGATCGAAACTTCTGATCCAATGCATTTTAATGCATCAAGAGAACTTTAAATGCTAAGATGAATCAAGCGAAATGCTTGGATTAATTCACATTATTACATGTACGAATTTCATTGGATAATTTTGTGAACGAAACCTTATTTTTAACATAAAAATTAATTAGCCCATAAAAAAATAACTTGATCATTTTAACGAGTTGATTGACATGCTATATTTATAAAAATCAGATGCAGTTTAGTGCATTTTCAATATCTGTTGTATTGAGACGTTTGCTTGAGGCTTCAGCTTTTATGCACTACTTGCGTTAATTTATACCTTCACTTTTCTGTACTATTTCCCCTCAAGTAAACACATACAACTAGATAAATAAATGTTCTTTTATTCCAAATATTCTCTTTTTTGGCATTGAGTATATTAAATGTACCTGTTACCCAGAAAATATTCCCATCCTACCCTTCCAGCACCACTCATACTTTCTGTCGTTGTTCCTGTGCTAAGTTTCGTGTTGCATAAATACTCAATGGAAACTTCGTGGAAGTTAAAGACATTGCTTTAATTCCAAAACTCGTAAACTGAAATAGACCTACTGGAGCAGGGGAGGGGAAGGGGTGTTGACCAACCTTCCTAATCCTTCCTAACAAATTTTCAGTGAGAATCCATCGATCGTAGGTACAAAATACGCGACGAGAAACTACATTAGGAGGCAATCCTCAGATTTCATTCGATGTCCAGTCGTAGCTTGGCCACCAATCAGCAAGGAGCCATTTCATAGCCAACTGATTTCCTTCCTGCCTTTGTCCCGCCGCAAACACGTACACGCGGAGATAGGGTCAATATCCACCCCAGTCGCATGTAATTAGCTGGGTTTATTTACCTCCTCAAATCCCCCCCCCCCCTCTGCAGTATTTACACTGGGACGTGCGGACCTAATACAATAATCATACGACACGTTAATTATTCAGACGGCAATTATGGGAACGTTGGCTTCTGTTGAAATTTATCGCTGGCCTTTTCAAAATTCGCCAATGTCACAAGCGTTTGACGTTCATGCCAATTTCACGATAACAGTAAGGGCCGGTTGTATAAACATCACTAACTGGAGATCAGATTTGACCTACGATCCAGGAATGAACTAAGTTCAAACTTCTATCGTGTTGTATAAAGCTAACTGTCGATTTGTCGATCTTAGATCAAATCATGATCTTGGGTCAAACGAATACGTTTGGCAACGTGCAAATCCAGACATGTCGCTAGTGTGCCTGCGATGTTGCCAATTGTTCAAAACTGAGGAGCAAACATTTTAAAGTCGGTTTCGGGAAATGCATATATTTAATGTTTGAATAAAGAATAAATATGAGGTGCTGGACGTAGTAAATATTCGAACATGTTGCAAATTTAGTAAAATCACGTAAATTAGATAATAAACCGCCATTTATTGCTTGTGTGGGTTCCACGTGGATGATTTGTCATTGACAACGAAATGCAACTATCGGTTCTCGGTTGCAAAGGGGAGACAATATGCTTGAATAAATAGAATTTAAAAAAAAACAACAAAAAAACTGTATTTCTTTTTAATGCTAAAAAGAGATAGATATAACAACTTTCTTATACTCGGACTTGGAGCTATTGTTCATGTGAGGAGATGTTTATTATGTTTACTTTGTGATTAGACGATAACGTATTACAGGTGGACCATTAATTCCTGTAAGTAGTATACGGAAATTTCCTTGTACTTAATTGAATAGCCTACGTTGTGAAATGTAAAATGTGTTTGCGATTTTCCAAATGGAAAGAAATATTGAAACAACAATGGTGTTTGTCCTCTCGGATGTAAATTATGCCCAAAGCAAATAACATTCGATATAAAATAAGATATGTGTTATTTATATATCAGGAGGAAAGAAAGCTTTACGAACTAAAATGCAACGTGCTCGGTTCATAAAGCAGTAGATACATACACTATAGCCAAAGTTACATGCTCTGTTCCATTCTGCGGACAAAATTGAATTGCAAGGACTCTTGGCTGGATGCAGTAAAGCGAAATGGTAATATTTTTATACTCCTTCTTCATCCCAACGAAAGTTTTACAATGATATCAACAAGAAAACGTAAGCGGGTCTTATTTTCTGTTTGTATCAACACTTGATTTTTCTCAAGTAACCTTTCTCTGATCGTGAAATTAAACAACGTTACAATATGCTCTTTCAGTCATTTAAGGCAAATTTCAAGAAAAAATATATGGTATTTTAAACAGTAAATAACAACGACACACGATATATGGAAAGAAAGAAAAACGGAAGAAATATTTATCGTTATTCACCTTGTTGTGCATGCTTCTTCATTATTATTATGGAAACAGGATTTTATGAATTGATTCTCCCGTCTTGCCGAATACGTTCACTTGCAACACATTTTACAGGCAAATATTCGTTAGTATAGCCATGTTACAACAGCTGAACTACGGTCAATGTCTGCTGATCGGAGAAAAATCGCGGGTCAACTTTGACCGCAGGAACTTAATCTCAGTTCAACTTTTATACAACACAAAATCAGAGTTCAGTCTGACTGCAGATCAATTTTACTGTCTAATCGAGGATCAACTGCTTTATACAATCGGGCCTTAATGTACTCTAACCGCCAAAGATAGTAGTATTTATTACAGAAAATACCAAACTCAAAACGCCAAAAATTTCGAACAATCTCCTCCTCTTTCATTCGGTGCCAACTAGCATATATCTTGTTTATTAATTTACGGAGAATGTCAGTGGTGTCAGACAGACCGCGAAAAGTCGGATGCGGAAAGACTGGGGGCTCTTTAGATGTGGATATGGAGGAGGCAATTGCCAACTCAACAGATATGTAACAAATAAGGGAGTACTCAAATGTGAGGTACGAACAATACTTTACAGCAGATAAATAGTGGATCAATGTGTGAGCATAAGGGAAAGTGGGACAATGGTGAACGCAGGGTATTTGCGAACACAGAATTAAGAAGCTTCCGCCAAGTTATAAGGAGACTTGATTGGTGCTACCATCTTCCGTGTACTACTGGATATACTTATCTTGTATCACAATTACTGTAGAAGAAATTCAGTAGTAAATCAGTTTTTGTGTTTCTTTGCGATTTGTTATAAGTAGAAGATACATTTCGGAAGGAAGTTAGTAAAATAAAAAAAGCAAAGTGGTCCTCTCTGCTTTGTAGCACGCCATGAAGGCGTGTAGGGGGTGTGGAGTTGGTTGGTGGAGTTCTTGATCGCAGCCGAAGGTGCGGGTGATGTGATAAGTACCAAGCCCCTGGCCGTCTTTACCCCCCAGGAGTTTCCTCCAGGTACCAACTTTATACGACGCTGTATGGACGCGAACAGGTGGGAAAATTCCCGGTTCTAGCCCGCCGGGGGAACTCAGGTCTCTCACATGGTAGTCTGACGCCGTAAGGACTGAGCTACCGCGGACTTTAGTTAGTGGTACTTGCTTTAACTGCATTCTAGAATTCATATGTGAATTAAAAATTAGGACTGCAGTGTTGTTTGTTATTATTATTGAATACGGAAGATTGTAACTTCAGTATTGCTGGATAACGTAGATGGCGAGTTTTGGGATAAAGGCGAACAATCGTCATCCTCGTGTTCGCCATTATCTCGCGCTGTTAAATGAAATTTCTACCTCAATTTCTCTACAAAAAATATTCAACAATTATGTAGCATGTTTATTGGTTGATATAACGATGATGTAAATACATAGGTAAGTCGGTAAGTAGGTCACAAAAGTTTATTTTAAAAAAAAATACTAAGTGAGATATTGACTTGAAAACTGTTTCTATTTTTCAACAAAATCTCCACCAACATGGATTCACTTATACCATCGCTCATTCCCAAAAAAACTCAGTTCCCCAAAACCTGCTGCATAATAGTCTTTTGGTTGCTGTCCCAGCCCCACAGTCGCACTTTACGTTCAACATCTTCATCATTTGTCTATCGTCACTCGCCTGTCAGCTCGAATCATCTCATCCACACGTACCATCTCCACGTACGGTCCTCGAGTACAGTCGCCACTTTTAAACTGAACTGCCCATGCGTGCGTCTGCTATCAAGCGACTGCTAACTGAATATCAACAAGGTTAATTGTGCTACCACGTAATGACACCTTCAGAAACTATTCAACAGATATCCCACATCAGTTTGTGACCTATTTACTGAATTCGCCTCGTATATTGAGATACATAAACCTTATTTGAATTGTTCGAATTGTTAGTTTTATGTTTGATTGCCGAGAGGGTTTATACTTTGGCATTTATTGTGTCTCATATCATCTTCAAGGTTACAAAACTGTTGTTTAGAAATTATATATAGGTTTCCTGGTCCTAAGAAGAAACCAAACTTCATGCATAACATAATTTTTACATAACATCAATCAAACATTGCCACATACATAATTCCTAAAACAGAATTCAATGTAACATTGCCTGTGAGCAATAAAATTATTCATCACAAAGTACTGAATAAGTGAAGCAAAATTCGAAGCATTTTAGTTAACAAGTAAAAACGTGAACCTCCCTTTAGTGTACACCATTACCCCCTTCTCTATTATACGTTAATTTATTATCACGAGCCACTTTTACAGGGTGTCTACCAAAATAATAATTCCAAAATTCTTGACTTTTCATGACTTTTCTTCACCTTTCTTTTTCGTTTTTCTTAACATTTACTTATTCGACTCCTACGTAGGTAAGTTTGGAAATTAACAATTATGAAAATAAATATTTATTTAATGAAAACCCATACCAAAAGGCCAGTTAAGATGAAAACTGAAGCTGTATTTAACAAGAGAATTAATACTTGATTAATCTATTACTACATTCTTGACTGCATTTGGCAGACTAACGAGGCTCTGGTGTCTGGACTCACAGCCAGTATAATCTTATGAGGGGCTCGTGTAGTCGTCCCTATATATTTGTGATTGTCCCTTCATCCTCATCTTCGCGATTAGCCAAAGAGGCAGAAAAGTGACTTTCTATTGACTCTCTTGTTGATTTCTTGATATTTTCTTGCTTTCATGACTTACTTGACTGGTAGACATCCTGTTTTAAGAACAACGATAGATGGCAGCACCAGCGCATTAAAGAATTCGAGGTGGAACGGTTAGATGGTAGACAGACTGGGATTTATTAAAACGTGAAATGCTTAATACATTCTAATGTATTGCGCTTGAAAGTATATAGTAGAAGCCAGTAGAAGCCACTAGAAGGCGCAAGATAGAAATAACAAACAACTTGTAAGTAAACAAATATGAAAGCAGGGATTAATATTACAGATAAATACGCCTATCTAGGAACATCTTGTATCTACTTCGTCTCGCTTTTTAACATAGTTTACGTAATGAGTTAACCGCTGAAGTTCACTTCCGAAGTTAATGTAGCGTTATCGGCTTTATGAGCAAGCTTGACAATGCAACGAATGAACGACTTGAGTGTGCCAGTGAGAGCCAGTGACCAAGAGACCGATTCCAATGCATTAAAAACGTGTTACCCAGGAGTTCCCAAACTTTTTAGTTTTAAGCCGACCTTAGTGCTGCAAGATTTCTCCGCGGCACCCAAGTTAGAAAGTAGACCAAATTCACAAACATTTTATGTGTAAAAAGTGCTAAATAAGCACATATTTGGAATAAGTGTATTTTCAGTGAAAACATTGGAACATTTCGCGGCGCCCCTATAAGCCAACCACTGCGCCCCAGGGCGCCACGGCGCACACTTTGGGTACACCTGATGTAACCCATCCTAGGATCCACCCTTCGGAGGAACGACACTTCCGGCTAGCCAATGGGATCACCGCTCCGACCCGCGAACCCCAGAAGACCAACTTTGGTCAGCATCGTTGAGGGATGTCCAGCTACACTCTGTCTCGGAAATCGGTGTAGCAAGGCAGCGCATAACAGTAGAGAAGGGGAGAAAGCGAGTGGGTGAGCATAGCAATACGCGCTGCTGTAAACGAATGGTAGCTGTAGCTGCGTTTTCCCCTCTCACGCGTTCGTTGGTGGAACCCTCTCGAGTCCTACTTCGCTTGCTCCAGTAATTCCCGCGACAGAGTGTAGGCAGGGTGACTCTATTTACAGTGCTCACTCTTTCCTCTTTCTATAAGTATGGCCACCGTAACAACCGGCCCCTATTCACAGCGCAGAACGGTTATTTTGACAAAATCCTGTTTCCCTGCTGGCTTCTTTGGGGGGGGGGGGGGGAGCGGATTGTAATGTTGCCGCTTTTTGCTCAAACAGGAGGGCAGCTGTAAGACTAATTGGCTGTTTGGCATCAAGTTCCTTCGTAGGTAACGGCAGCAACAACGGGTGACTGCCATAAAGGCGGTCCCGCGCCGGATGTTATAGTGGCGGAGGTATAGTTGCACAGCAAAATCATAAGTTAGTATCCAAAGTATACTTCCACTTCGTACTTGCAACTACCTCTGACTCAAGGACAGAAGGTGCATATTTAAGGTCACCAGGGAAACGCCCTATTCTAAGAAGGATGTCCTGTTATACAGGGTGTTCCATTTACAACGCAACCCGGAGTTGGAGATAGTACAACTTTTGAACCGGAAGTGGTACACATATAAACCTTATACCAAATTGAAGCCTTATTGCATATATTTTTAAACCGATATGCAACAACAAGGCTTCAACCGGGGAACAATGATTGGATTTCATTAGTGTCCACGCAGTGTTGCCAGATGTAACGGGAAGTGTAAATGAATTATTTTACAAAGCATGAAAAAATGACACATAACACACATGTACGAACATGCCGTCGGTAATTTTCAGTTTGGTTAGGTGGATAAGATCGGCATCTATGGCAGCGAAAAAAGAAATGTTCATTTCTACCGATCACTTCCGCTTGAAAAGTTGTACTATCCCCAACTCCGGGTTGCGTTGTAAATGGAACACCCTGTATAATGGAGTCCTTATTCCTGCAGGGGAATGAAGTTCTTTCGTTCAATTCAAAGTATCGAACACAAAGTATTATAAAAATCACCATTGCACGCCTTTCGAAAGTGGCTTCATATTTTCTGAAGAGAGAAGAATTATTCCACAGCTGCCAACACTGAATTGGACTAGGATTTTTCCACCGTTGCACGTGCTTTCGACTGTCTGCAACCAATGAGCGGTTGTCTCTCTCTCTCTCTCTCTCTCTCTCTCGATCTCCAGCAATAACATTAGAAGAAATACGTCAGCGTCTAAGTTTCTCCTCCGCACTTCTCGAACTTCGCAAACTTTGTTTCGGAGAACTCTAAAAGGGGAGGGGGATGGAATGATACCGCCATTTCGTATATTCTTCCTTCCTCTCTCTTTCACTCTATTCTTTCTTCAACTAGAAAGTTGAAGAAGAGAACTTGCAGCTTCTCTAAGTCTTGTGTAGTAGAACACAAGATAAATTGGACTGAGAGAAGGTTTTGGTTTGTTAGACACAACTCCGTTCCTTTTTTCCTCGTATAAATTGACCCAATTAAACTGGGAGACGAACCACCGTCCCCATTCAAAAAAGAGGTAAAAAGAATGGAAGGAAGCGGAGAAAGATCTGGTAGCTTATTAGAAAGCCAATTCTTCGGAGGGTTTCTAAATTCCTTGGACGAAGCTGTATCAATATTTGCGATCGAGTAACTTTCTTAAAACCTGAAACTACCGCCTCTTCTATTCGAGTATGTACGTACAGTCACCGGCAATAGAAATGGGACATCTGTATCCTGAAATACTCGCTTCCCTGCAACGCGTTATGTGTACTGCCTAATTCTACGGCGGTGGTAAAAATTGCCATTGAAAATATGCTCTTAAAATCCACTTAACGGCTTTTATTTTGGCAACACCGACCCTGTGGCCGAGTTGTTAGCACATCGCGCTGCGACGCCAAGGGTCCCGGGTTCGAATCCCGGTCGGGTATGGTTGTTTGTGAATGTCCATTTTCATCCATTTCATCATTTCATCACTCATCCCCATCTTCGCAAATTAGCCAAGAGGCACAAAACGCGAAGTAAAATAAACTAAATCAATCAATCAATCAATTTTGGCAACACACATAACGCCTTGTAGACAGGATCTACGTGCCCCATTTTTATTGCCGGTGACTGTACCTGTCGTTTTGGTTGCCGAGCGCGTTGAGAGCTCGATTCGCGACCTCTGCACCAAACGTTCCGAGTTCGAGTCCTCATCTGGACGTTCTTCTGTGAGCGTCCAAGCATTTCGTCTAACTTTCATTCACTATTATCGTCGTGGGCCTCCCCGATGGCGTAGTAATAACGTTGTTGCCTTGTAATCCCGGGTTCGATACCCGTGGGGACACATGGCACAGTAGTTCGGATCCCACTTTAAACTGTAGGTCCAGTCCCGAATAACCTTTCTGTGCATAAAGTGGACTTAAAGCAACAAATCGTCGTGAATATCCTGTTCTATGAATTGAGTTCCAAATTAAAGGGATCCTATACCCTGTCTCAGCTATCTCTATAGAAAGGCCCCGCATAGCGGTAGAGAAGGGGGGAAATCGAGTGGGCAGTACACGGTTCTGCGAGGGGTCGTAACTGCAGTCGCTTTTCTCCTCTCCTCGCAATACCGTTCCCTCTCGCATGCTTATTGGTTGAGCCGTCTCGCGTCACTACTTGCGCAGAGACTTGTTTTCGTTCGCGTGCTCCAGAGATATGTGAGAAAGGGTATAGGTGTTTATACACACATTCTACTTTCTTCTTTTTTGATTTACGTTGGTCGTACGATTATCTTGTTCTCCTTCCCTCAGTTGGTGCAATTTACCTTTCTCTACTATGTCCCAATCATCAAACGTCTCTTGATTTATAAATTCATCAAACTTCACCTTTACCAGTACGTTCCACTCATTTGAGGCCTGCTTCTAGTATGCAGAACCAGCGAAGTAGAATCAAATGACACCCGTGGAATTCCTCGTGAGCTCACTCTCAGGAGATTGAATATCCTCCCGCGGGAACGTAGATTATCGCCAGACTCCCCGATAGCAGCCACCGGCAATGGAATGCAAATCAATAGCACATTACTGTAAGAGCAAATGCCGATAAATTCCCAGGAATATTTTTTTCTGCGATTCCTAATGAAGGAATTCCCAATTTCGATATCCCCTCTTGCTGGTTTATCATCTTAATCGCAGATAGCTAGAACAGCGTTTGACATGCAGCTCTACCTGGTGTTGGTAGTCGTTTTACTCGATTCTCTTTGTATATTTTTGCTGGGAACATTATAAAACACATTTTCCCCGCCTTGTAAACACTTGTTTTTCACCTTAGAAATCATATAGCATTTTTAAAAGTTCTTATACTTACAGTTCTACACAACAGAAGAGCTACAACCAAAATATGGCTGACTTTCGAATTCCATGGTTTCAACAAGTGAACAAGCGCAAGTAATCAAGACTGCAGCGAAGCGTACTGCATGCTGCGGGCTCGATTGATCGTTCGATTGGCGCTTTTGAACTTCACTAGGCGACGTCACTTCCGACAAGACCTCACTTGAAGCCTGCTTTTTGGACCAATCGGACAAAGTATCCATTGATGATCTCATATGGTGATTTCGTTAAAGTATCTGCAGGATTTGGATGTGCAGAAATATCATCGTTTGTCTAAGGTTCACTTTATGCATAGAGAGGGTAATCGGAACTAGACTTACAGTTCAAGGTGGGGTCCAAGGCACTATACGCCTCTACAGAGGATCGAACCTGGGACCCCTTGATTACAAGGCAACAGTGTTACCACTGCGCAATAGGGAAGGCCCTCAAAGCATCAAGAAGTTATTTCCTTCAATGATAAAGCTGTTGTCGGTGTGGTATCTGGATCCAGCGTGTTGTCCCTAACCATTTGGATCGAATTTCTACGGCTCCTTCATTATGGTCATAGCAGGAGTGCAGAAAAGAAAAAGGCAAAAAAACGACTCCGGCCGCTTAAAAAATGCTGACCCTCACCACGGCAACATCAGGTGCACTTGTCACACTAGGCCAACCCTTTTTCACCCTCCCAGAAAACCGACCCCTCGCAACGACCTGGCCAGCAGCAGCAGCCGGTTGCCATGGCGACGCAGGAAATCCTCCACCCGCACGGTCAGCACACACCCCTCTTTTCCAGTCCCCATGAATCTGCAGTGTTTGAAGTACACCCTCCGCAAGTGTCGCTCCCTAGGCGCGCCTTCTCTCGATGACGATCTCTAATTGGTCCAATACAACTGCATCCTTTTCCTCCTAGCATTTACGACGCATCTCCCCGGTAATTGAAGATTCTCCACCCTCGGACGGATACTTCTAGGATTGAATTTCCGGCTCCCCTCCCGCAGCGCAAACAAACAAAAGGAGATCGAAATGCCTTGAGGACCGTAGTAATTATCTGACTATTCCAAAGCCTTGTTGAAGGACCTACGTTTAGCCTATCAAAGAGGCTGCGTGTTATGCAGCTACGGACAAGTACCTCTAATTAATGCACCAATTAAGCGTCAGTTAGAGGAGTTTTACAAGTTAACTTTGCTTAAGCCCGATGGGGATATTCGGATGATGGTCTGGGAAAGGCGCACAAAGGACCACTTGTAATAGTGCTAGTCTGTGCCACCATTGAAAAAGATATCCTGGGCTTGAATTCAAAGTAGAATATTCAATATTTGTAGAGGATCCGAAGGAACAGTCATTTTGAATGATCTGAACATACCGACAAATTTCCTGATGAAGTGCTTCACAGTGCGAGAGACCCGGGTTCGATTCCCGGCAGGGTAAAACCGGGATTTTTTCCCACCTGTTCAAGCGGCTCGAGCGTCGTATAAAGTGGGTACCTGGAGTAAATTCTGGGGAGTAAAGGCAGCCAGGGGCGTGGTGCTGATCACATCACCCCCACCTTCGACCGTGATCAAGAAAGTGTAGGGTCTTAATCCCACACACCCTATATGCCTTCATAGCGTAGTGTAAAACACAGGGGAGTACTTTACTTTTCTTTTTTTTACTTAGTGTCTCATAGCTCCCTCGCAATATCTACCTCATTTTTTCCAAGGTCAGTATAGCGGTCGTGACATTTTTTTCTAGCATGTCTACGGCGAAGGTCACATTGTGGAATTACTACTAAGTTACTCATCAAGGACATATCATCACGGTACATTTCACCACACGCGTACTAAATTACGAACGCCTTTCCTGTTGCGTATTCATAACGGAAAATCCGTTTATATTCATGCCCCCGCCTCTCTCTCGACCCCTCTTCAGGCTGCACTTATAAAGGAGTCAAATATTAGCACATTTTCCAAATAGCTTTCGAAAGAGAGAGAGAGAGAGAGAGTGAGAAAGAGGCATTTTGTATGATAACACTCTTGGGAAGGGTTTCGAGAATGAAAGGAATAAATTGCGTTTATTCACGGGAGCAGATGATAGAGCTATACTACTTAATTATAAAGAAAGCAAATGTCATTAAAATCTTAAAGATTCTACGAGACGGAAAATGACAGGAAAGATCACATTCAAAAAGAGATGGGGAGGTCTGAGTGGGCGTTGGAGGTGGGGAACTCATTTTCAGTTTGCAATTGAAGGGGAGGGGACAGCAAGGGGACGACCTCCGCTTTTCAATATTTATCGAAGCGTCTCGAGAGGACGGGTGAGCTTATTAAGGATCTCGTCTTCAGAAGTACAAAAATCCCTGAACCATTAATTTTCTTAAAACAAAAGTTGCTGCTATGTCAAGTTCGCCTTTATATAGAAACGCCATCCTCCCCCTTCTCTCTCTACTTACGGTTCCAATCTCCTCCCTCGACCCTTTTTACCTTATCCCAGCAATTCCTTTCCGTCACCGGGGATTCATTTGGACCTACCTGGATCTCCTTTGCATTTAGGTAAGCCGTCTGGTTGCTTTTCTCTTCTCAGCTGATTCAACGTGTAGGAATTTAGCTTAATTACAAATCCTTTTCCGGTTTGTTAAACTTCAAAGGAACACAAATAGACACACAGTTATTTGTACCTTGATATTATGCAATTGTTTCTGGAAATGTGATTGTATAAAAGGATATTATTCTGTGTCCTATTTTCTGCAAGTTTAGATACTAATTTCGTGCCATCTGTTGAGTAAAAGTGCACTGTTCCTATTTTTAATTACGAACCCTAGCTCTGTAAAATCCATAACTGCCCTCAGTGAGTTTGCTTTGGAGGTGAATGTATTTCTGTATACAGTAGGAAATGAATATACCACATTGTAAAAGAACATTTGTTAGGAGGTATGTTGTCTACTAGAACTTTTACACTTTAGCTCAGTTACATCTTCCTCACAGAGAAATTAATATAAATACAAAGAACAAGTAGCTAATGTTTGTAATAACCAAACAACAGATGCTGGTGATCAAACATTTGTTTGTTTGTTACACTGTTAGAGGTTACAGCAAAATTACATTATTCTACAGTTAAAATTTAACAATCTGCCTGTTAATTTACAAAAAACAGGACACGGTTCTTTATTTTAAGAAATTAATCATTAAAATAACACTAATTAGGGTAACTATGTAATGGACATTAAACATTTTTTTAAAAAAATATTAACATTAGTTGGATGACAACGGAAATTGATAAATTGATGGATGGCATAGGCAACAACCTAAATATTATTTATTGACTAGCACTATTTTTTAATAATTTTGATCAGTTCTGACTCAGATGTTTACAACTACATCGTCGGAACACCGTCAGTCACAGTATAGCAGTGTAAGGTTCGGCAGAAAAGGTATCCATAGTGTCCATAGCCGAAAGTGGGCACTGGCACAGACTATAAAAAAAACTTGGTGTGTCATGGTGGGAAAGGGGGGGGGGGCATCCTCGGAAGTCCCTTAATTCGCACACAACTCACAGTGTGTATACTCTAGTAGCACATTCCAAACCGATACTAACTTCACTATATCAATAATAATAACACTGCGGTACTTGAAAATCGAAGAAGGTTAAAACAGAGATAACAGTTCATAAAACTCTTCACATTTTCTGGTCGACTAGGCTGGATTGAGAAATATGGACTACCCTGAAGAAAGACATTTGGCCAGTGTGTAAATCACTTTTTAACGAGCGCCGAGGGTCGAAACTGCAGCATACAAGGTCGCAAGGCCGTAACAAAAGAGCGCGAGTACTCTATAAACAATTACTGAAGGATACGATCGGAAAGGACGACAATTTGACCATTCGACATTTATTCAAGGAGTAATCAACATGCCGAAGAGGGCGTGATATTCCTTTTTCAACTAACACACAAATCCTCTTGAAACATTGCTAACGAGGCTATTATAAACATTAGTTTAAAGATCTAAATGTACGGCAGACGGCGTTAATATGGTCTAACCTTTGTGAGCTGCGTCCACCATCTCTTTCCTAAATCACTCACAGTATTTAGTTTTTATTGCCACTTGCGAATTTCGTTTAACAGTATCAAGGCTTGGCTATACATGGCACTATTGAGAACATTGAAAGGTTCCTCACCGAAGTTACCAAAACTGTCCATTATCGATTTCACTTAATACGTGTAATCACTTATCTTCATCGTCGCGATTGACAAAGAGTGGCCGAAAAGTGATGCTAAATAACAAAAATAAGGACAGACGAACATCATTGTCTTACCAAGGATTCTAACCCACGGCACCTGGCGTCGTAACTCGCTGCGCTGACCATTTTGCCAAGGAGGACCATTGCGACTCGAATTAGATGCTCGACACATATAGGTGGTTGCATATCATATAGCTCAGGCTTAGATTCTAACATGACGAGGGTATCCACAAGAGAGTAGTGTCTCTTGGAAAATACTCTAACACGGTATCCACTCTCCCTGGCGTAAAACGTTTCTCTTCAAATTCACCCCCGACGTGCCTTACCTTTTTAACTGCCCATTGAATGGCCTGCGTACATATGGAACGCGTGGATATATATACCATAGCTGCAAAAACTTCTCTCCCCGCATGACTTAATTATGCGACCTCCTGGAACATTCTAACACTCAATTTTGCCATGCCGGAAATAATGCCCCTCTATCGCCTCAGTAGTTCGCCCACTTCAACCACATTTCTGCAGTACTAGACACATTGTCATTCTTTTCCTCTGCAGCATGAGAGACGGAGGATGTTACTTTTGGGGAAGGGGGAATAGGCAAATGTCACAATTTGCACAAACTGTCTGGCTGTGGTGCTGAACATCCAACCGTAGAATAGTTTGCAAAATTTATGCGTGTCGCCTTCCTTTTAATTATATAAAACACAATTTCGTCATATAAGGACAATTGCATGAGCCTCCACATATATGTCCTGAAGGAAAAGGAGGAAACTAATGTGATTAAAATTCATGGAGACCAACACCTGGCCAGGCAAGGTACTACCAGGAGTCCCGATGACCCATAAGTAGTATGGCTATAAAATACAAAGGTGTGATGTTTCCAACGACTGTCGCAGCGAGACCAATGTCGGCATTGTCGGTTACTCATTCACTGATGTGCAACTGACAAAATTTTAGATCTTTTTTCGCGGTGATATAGTCACACGGAAGACTCGGTTTAGACTCCCGTGGTAGGTGATCTGAAGGTGAGATTCCCCCCTCCCGAAAATGCCTCTGTATAAATTCGACTCTGGGGCTCAACCAGCCTCAAATCAAGGAAAGGGGGCCCTAGGATGGAGAATATAAAACTCTTGCCAGAGATCGTGTATGCGCATGGGATTAACATCCCCCCCCCTCCCCATCATACGACTTCATGCCAAGGCACAATACAGAGGGGATAATATAGCCTTACATTTACTTCACAATCTCGATGTCGGCTGTTTTTTCCAACTAATGGATTATGGTGTTCCATCAATCGTTCCGGAAGTTTACGTACTATGGAATCAATTATCTCGTCCACACATGGATAGTCCAAGTCCTCGTGTAATTAAGTGGTGATTACCAATCGAGTTGTAACGGGGAAGGCAACATAAATTACTAAAATGCCAAAGAAACAAGAGAGGAATGAAAAGGGAAAACAGAAAGCTGCTAAAAACATTAGCATTCTAACTGTAATATCACAACATACCGCCGAAAAAATAGGGGTAATATGTATTAATGAAGTAAGGAGATCTGGAAGAAACACAAGAAAGAATATGAGTAATATAAAGCTGAAAATAAAGTGAATATTAATAGTAGCACCAATTGCAAAACAAGACATTTTATTTTTAGAAAGCAGTGTGATCTTTATATATATATGTTATAAAATACGTACTGACTTTACTCTGAAAACAGCACCATCTATACAGGAACATTTTAAACAACGTGAAAGGCTAAAACAGAAACGGGAGATAAAAGATAAAAAGCAAGGCATATTCCCCCTAATCATTTATCATGTTTCTGGGATGAATTACACTACTTTTCCCGGTTCCAGATTAGTTATCTCAAGACAGTCTCCTACGACGGCCCCCTCCTCCTCATCTGCTCCTGAGACGTTCGAAATTTACGATGATAAAACAAAGGAAATGGCGCATGAGGCAGCATTTCATTAAGGGATTTCTATCAAGGGAAGACTCACTGTTAGAGGCCGTTGCACGGCGTACGAGGTACTTAATAATTTCTGCATTTCTCGTGATTTACTGGAGTTGGCGTTTGTCTTGCACGGTCTGCTGGATTGGCAATATTTACCAAGAGTTGCGAGAAACAGCGAAAGCGCTTCTCGTTCCTGGTTTCCGTCTCCGAGAGAGCGTACCGCAGCTTCGTCAGCGCTACGTGACAATGGAGGAGATTGGCAGAAGCGATGACGTACCACGTGCATGGTTTTTATGGATCGTAACGATAAATTAACGTTTCTGTTTGGAGCAGGGTGGTGATATAGTTGACTGCCACGCGGAAGATCTGGGTTTGATTCCTGGTGGGGGATTTCCTCATGTGGGAAATTTTCCAGCAGAAATTATCCATGATGGAACTGCTCTGGAATTCACCCAGACCCTAATAAATGGGTACCTGGGGCAACCCTGGGGGTAATGATGGCCGGAGCGTAATGCTTATCACACCACCTCCATAAATGATCACGACTGTGCAATCCGTCAGTCTTTCTGTTACTTCCAATTCAATTCGCATGAAAATTAGAATAAAGCAATAGAAAGTAGAAGGGGTGGAAGGTCTTAAAAGGATTTCAAGCATTCTAGAGAAAACATCACTCAGTTACAGAGCCTGAAAGATAGCATTTGCAGTTTTCTTATTTTCACATCCTTTTTCTCTCACTTTAGGCTAATCCCGACGATGAAGATGAATGATGGAAGATATACACGCAGATACACATGCCCAGGACAGGACTCGAACGCGGAACCGTCAGCGACAAGGACAAGAGTCGACAATTCAAAAAGCTCGGCCATTGAGGAGAATGTTGTTTTGCCCGCAACTAACATTGCATGTGATCATCAGGTTGCAAAGCGAATGTAGTAAAATACGCACAATAGAAGTAGAAACCTATAACTACTCGTATATTAATCAGCACTTCCGGTATATGCTTACGGGACATTTGCGCTTCCGCATAATTCAGTAGCTGGACATTGAAAACCCTAGGATTAAAATACAATACTCTTCAAATTTTATGACGTCATTGTAGTACATGACGCAAATCGTGTAATTTCATTACCTGTAGATTTTCGTTTACTAAGGGAATTCTTGTTTGGCTGTTGAGGGAAAATATGTACGTGTATTCTGACCCAACGTTGTATTATTTTGTTTATGGAATTTTGGCAGCTGTAACCGAAGAATGGTTGAACAATGGTAATAATATTATTGCTTTCTCCAGTGGTGTTTCTTTTAACGCGTGAAGCATATAGAAGAAATATTATAGGTAGCAGAGTTTAGTGCTCAACGATAGATACTATGTACTTTAGTCTGGATACTTCTGGTGTTGGGTCATAAATTGTATATTTGTCCCACGTCATTAGTGTGTGCTATTGTTCTCCGCCAAGGGGGCGAAGGGTCATTTCTATTGTAACTAAATATCGTAGTAACCAAATACTCAATATGCTGACCAAGGCATAATTTATTTTATTTTAAAACATAAACTAACCGTTACGTTTCAACCTACTAGCAAGGTCTTCTTCAGACTCTGTACCAAATACAAATGAAATAAGGTACAAAACATATATATATATATATATATATATATAAAAATACACACACACACACACACACACACACACACACACACACACACACACACACACACACACACACACACACACAAATCTCTCCTCTCCAGACACAAGATTATTAGAAAGTTCTTTATCTGGAACGTGATTGGATTCCTTATCACACGCTCTTTTTCCTCATCGTTTCTTTCTTCAATTTTCTTACTTCTTCTCTCCTCCTTCGATCTTGTCCTTTCCACTCTTTCTAACACCTTCTTCCATTCTTTGTTTATCTCAGTCCCCCATTCCAGTTCATTGCGTCTTCTTCGCCTTTCTTCTCTATTTCCTTGGCCTCCTTCCATTTCTCAGTAGTACTCTCTTCTCCCTTCCTGTCTGCTTAACCTCATCCCACTCTATGTCATGTCCTGTTTCTCTCGTGTGCTTAAGTTTACGGTTTAAAATAAAATAAATTCTGCCTTGGTCAGCATATTGAGTATTTGGTTATCATGGAAACAAGGCTTGATGCTGCTATAATCGTAGTAACGTCACCTATTAACCGTCATGACGTCACTGCTCAGCAACTCTTAAAACATGCAGTTTGCCCTTCCCTATCAGCACAACACACAAAATATCACTCACCGGGTCTCCATTTGGGCTTGGCGTTGTCCAATTGGCTAGGCTGGAGCCGAAACTGTGAGGCCTCTTGTTCACAAAATCGACCGGTTGGCTGTACTCGCCACAGAGCGAAATCTGAAATCAAAGAGAGAAGGAATTCATTAAAAACTCGGTTCTGAAAAACAGAAAAGGCCCTAAGGCCATTTTCAGTATATATTTCGTTTACTTATCTGTCAACAGAATTTCATAAAATTGAATTTTTTTTTAAATTTTTGTTAAAGATATTACATTTTGCAGTGACTTGAAAAAGAATGTTCAATATCCAGCTTAAGCATTCATAAATCAAATTGCGCTGTAACTAAGGGATACAATTTATCTTTAATAAATTAATCTTCCAGTTCTTGGGGTCTTAAGTATTTGTGAGTGTAATATAGCCTTGTACTGCTCCGTTAGCCTTACGATGTTTTGTAGAGAGTGCATTACAAACATTTTCAATTGTCTGTTTTTTTCTTAAATGCTGCTTAGAGAGAAGCTTCAGGACAACCACAATGTCGCTTAAGTCATCCATACAAAAAATTGCACTTGTAATAAATATATTCAAACAACAAGTGGCGTACCAAACAAGGGGTGTTGACAGCGTTTTAACTCCCCAACATCGACCCAATTTTCTTTTGAAAAATTCAGTGGTAAAATTTGTAATTAGTTTTGAGAGTTTGCTGTGTAATACGTGCAAACACTAGATTCGTGGTGTATATATGTTCAGCTTTCCTCCAGAACTGTGCTTGATGGCGCTTGTTGACTCTAAATCAATTCATAAAACTTACAAAATCCTTGATCTGATTTATTTTCTCGTCGCTTTTCTGCCACTTTTGGCTAATCGCGACGATGAGAATGAGAGATTATGTGATGAAACTGATGGAAGGGAAACTCACAAAGAACACCCATGGCCAGGTCTGGATCCGAACCTGGCGTCCCTGGTGTCGTAGCGCGCTGTGATAACCTCTCCGCTCGGATGTCGGCTTTAGAAATTATTTTATGTATAGGCACGCACGGGATAAATGTCTATGTGGTAGTCCCCTTCACTTTTTGAATGGCATTATTCATAAGTATAAATGCAATGCAGCCGTTGAGCGTGGGTATTACAAATACACTTAAAGTGTTGAAATGACTTCAATTAGTTGCTTTTATAAACAAATATACGGTATACTTTGTCCCGAGAACAAAAATATGTCTCTGCGGAAGTAGTGACTCGACAGGGCTCGACCAATTAAAGCGTGAGAGGAATGGAATTGAGCGGAGGGCGAAAAGAGACTGCAGCTAGCAGCGGTATGCAGGAGCGTGTTCTCCTTCGCTCCGCCCACTAGTTTTCTCCCCATCTCTGCCGTTACGCGCGACCTTCCTCCAGAGATTCCCGGGATGGAGTATAAATGCTGAGACGACATTTGGTTGTACGGACGGATAAACCATGAGAGCACCATGTATCTACCCAATGTAGTTCCTGAGATTTGCTTTCTACGCACTTTCGAATGTTGAAGCTTCCAACCTGCTACCAGCGCTCGTTAGTAACGGAAGCCATTGTAGCAGTTTTAGAGCTCGGAAGCGCTATACCGTAGAGTGTGCAACGACATAATGCCCATTGTGATATATCGTCGCAAAATGATCGAGACCGTCAATTTTATCGATCGCTCTGCTTCATGACGAACGAATCCGTGCATTCTGAACGCCCGGAGAATTCCGGCGTTGATCAGCGCTTTGCAGGAATGGTTCCGGGTGATTTATGACGCGGTGATTGTTGTCATGCAACGTCGTTGCGGACAACGCGTCGCGATAACTCAATTACCGATGGCGACGCCGAAAAAAAAGGGGGGATCCCTGACCGAGCGTGAGATTTACATTGCATGCAAACGGCCTGCAAACACGGAGAATCCCTGCTCATTTATTGCTTTTTCTCCCTCCCAAAGCTATAACGGAATCCTTCCATTAAGTTTTCAACAACTGCCTGTCACAGCACCTCCACTTCAGTCTATTTCCTTACATTCTGTATCTTGAAGGTATTGAAGGCATGGGTACAGTTTAATATTAAGTTTTAATTTATGCAATTTCTGTTGAAGGGCGTTCGATATCGAGCAGGGTTTTTTTCTATTTGATTTAGTTTTTGTTGTTCGGCGTCAATTTTCTGTCACTTTTGCCTAATCGTGACGATGAGAATGAGTGATGATATGATGAAATTGATGGAGGGACATTCACAAAGAACACCCATGCTCACGCCAGGATTGAAACCCGCAACCTTTGGTTTTGTAGCGCTGTGTTCCAACCACTTCACCACGGGAAATGGTCCGTTGTATTCTTGTAGCAATTACAGGCAACACAAGTTAAACGCTGTTGGAAATTTCATCACCAATGTGTGTATGTTTTTAATGTAGTGCACTGCAAAATCAAAATTGTTGTACACAGACAGTGGTCGCAGGAGGTCCACACATTTTTGGTCAATGGTGGTTAACACCTCAGTGGTGTTAATATGGTGTTGATTACAACAGTTTGTATCTGTTACTTTCACCACTGGAGTTAAACGTTAACTAACATGTTGTATGGACATCCTGAGACCACTCTCGCTTTAACACTGCTGGTTTTTTCAATGTGCATTTCTTATGGGGAATGAAGAAAGCAGTAAAATATCATTTTCACTAATCAGAATACCGCCTTGACATTGTGCGTGCTACATACCTTCTTCTTTTCGTTCAATTGCAGTTAAGTTACGAAAGACGATCCTAGAGAACTTTTAAAAAAAGTAATAATTTCAGAAGCTCCCATATAAAATTCCAATTTTGTTAGGTCGCATAGATCTCTCTAGCTCTCATTCGACTCTTCCTGTTAGTTAAAGAAACCGTACCCTTCAACCAATCATCTTAAGCGTGTCCTAGTCCATCACTTTTAAGCCATTATTGCTTACAATCTTTACGTTTACATCCTCAGGTATTTGATATAAGCCTCTGTAACCACGCTCAGCTTCGTCAACCACTCCGCGAACTCTACAACCCCTAACTTCCAGAGATCGAAAATTGCACATGTGTGGCACTGGGGGCGAAACTTCAACGTCATTTGTCTTTTGGTTGCCGAACCATCATGCTCCTGTACACTTTGCATCCTCAGGCTTAATCCACATTCTCTTTGGTTTCCAGAATTTTCGTTCCTGAAATTTTCTAACCACAGAGGGTCTGCAACATAATCTATCTACGTGTAATATGCAATTCCTGAATACGGGGACAAAACAAGTGCACGAAACGATGGGATTAAGAATGGATGATTTGCACAACACACGAGTTGAATAGCTCCTGTCACCATTTTCTTTGTTCATTACAGAAACTGGTCACTTTTTCTCTGATTCCTTATTTCTTGGCTGTGTGATTCCACAGGCCTTAATTATAGATTGAACCACTCGATTCGATGTTGATAGTGCAATTCTACAAAAAAATAGCTCTGTTTCGAAGTCATCCTAGCGACTCAGAAAATAAGACTTACCCATATATAAGCGATATATCTCCAACAATTATCTTCACGAGAACAGTTTAACAGCAAGGGCATCTTCCGTCAAAATTTTATTCCAATAGCAAGCGTACCAGCAGAGGAACAACGTCAAGAGACCTTGTTGTGTAATTAACTCGCGTACACGCCTTTAAGTCGAACTTTATGGCGGGAAAATTACAAAGAAATAAGTCTAAAATTACCCTTTGCACAACTACTGCACCATGGTGAAAAGGGCCGTGTTTTCTCTGCAGGATATATTAATTTTGAGCTAAATCTTCTACCGACTACTCGATGTAGATAATTAACCGAACAGTTTTGTCAATTCATACAGGCATTTGAATCTTAACAACCATGGCAGACGTGAGCCATACCTCAATAGGAATTTAAGTATATGCTACCACACCCAACATCATCCATCGAATGATATCAAGCCTTCTCACCGTTAGAACATTGCACTTTATTAAGTCTATTCTTCGCAATACAATTCACGTTTAAAAACAGACAACCCAATCAATTTCCAAACAATAAAAACAGCTCGTTACCATGGCAACGCAGAGGTGACCGAGCTTCCTCCCTACACGCCTACAGGAGACAAAAATAAACTGATTCTTTTTCAGGGACTTTTGATATCGGCGGATTCGTAATGAGAGGAGATTCTAGCAAAGCCACCACACTCATCCAAACTCTCATCTCTTTAAACGCAAAATGAACCAAGGATTTGGATCACGGTTTCGTTCCCTGTCATCTCACAGGAGCGGATACTTTTGAGCTCGCGCCGCGTTTTGAGGGTAGCCGAATCTTGGTAGCTTTCTCCGGCAATAATACCGCTTGCCCAATCAGAGGAGGACGCGGACTAATTGATTTTGGACGCGGTGGCCGCAGGGCGGACGGGAGGGCAAAAAAAGGGGGAGTGGGAGTTTCTGCAGGAGACTCGGACGCAGCAGGTAAAGGAGATTACACGACGCCAGGGTGGTTCTCCGAGGAGACCAAGGTTGCCAGGTCTCAGGAGCCGTAAGTCATCCTCTTAACGTTTTAATTAAGGCAATATATCAGCGTCCAATTTCAGCTTTCCTTGTTTACAGAGGTTTGGCCTTAATGCTACATGTATCCACTTTCCAGGCCATCTGAAAGTTGAGGAACGTCTGACAGAGAAACCAGACGCATTCTTGTAACTTTCAAGAGGAAGTATTCACGTTCAAGCTTTACATTTCGTCTACAAAATTGATCAATACAAAGACAACCACCAGCAACAAACTCACCTTACCCACGTTGAATATTAGGAATGTCAGAGCTTCTTCATAATCAAAACCAGACTGTGTGCAAAACAAAGTTTGAATATTGTGGAACCTCTCTAACTGCATTGATGAGTTTTTTTTTTTTTTTTTTTTAATATTTCTTTCAGATTTCAAACTGGAAATTCTCTCACTTGAAAGCGTTTTTCAAATTAGCTTTAGCCACATTCCTCATTTTTCGAAATGAAGCGAGGTAAGACCTACACCTATGTCTCTAAAAAAATACACATTTTCCCAACTGAAGAAAACCACTCCTCTAAATAATACGCTCATTTCTTTCTCGTCAAATTTGTGTACAGATGGCGCTAAATTTTAATTTCTAATTCCATTATTGTTAAATTTTTGGCAAAGACATTATAATTCTAGAAATATGGAAACAGAAAGTACTATATACTTTCGTTATGTCGATGTATGGAAACAGAAAGTACTATATACTTTCGTTATGTCGATGTAACTAAAGTACTTAGGCTGACTTGTGATCGGTCTAGCTACCTCTCTATTTGTGATACATTATCTCGTCTTTCTTACATATACAAATTTTGAAATCTTGAAGTCCGAAACGAGAATGTTCGCACGTATTACACTAATGAATAACTTAGCCTTACTGTGCATAAAGTGGACTTTAAACATCAAATCAATCAATCAGTCAATCGAATTCCTAACTATATAACAACAAAATAAAATTATCTTTCAACCAAGCGAATATATCTGCAAGTTTCTTTCTTCCAGAACGTTTTCTTGCCGCCATCTGATCTCTCCAGCCATCACTTCTCGATCGCACTGTAATATTTTTAAAACTCGTGTAAACATGAAGTCTTATTTCATTTCCTGTAATTTAACATTTTTTTTAATGGCAACTGCAACATATAGGCAGTGTATCAACTGTAAGCTACGCTCTGTTATATTTTCCCTAAATTAAGTTAACTCGACTTACATAGCGGTCAAATTTCAAGTTTCAAGAAAAGACTCAGAACAAAACAGGAACTTTAGAAACAGAATAATAAGTTTTCAAACCGTAGTAATAATGGGCAAAATATATATTAGAGAACTTTTCCCCTGCCAATCTGTACTCCCATCATTCTTCAGGTTAATTTTCTTGAAAGGTTTCCAGTGCCTAGCCGACTTAAGTAGCAAATAATGTCATAAATTTCAATTTGGAGAACGGGAGCATCCACTCTTCTTAACTTTTGAATTTTGTAATATTTTTTTATTTAAGAGGAAATTTCAATACACTACCCTTAATTTTTTCATCCTGTTCCAAAGTTAGAAAATGCAATAATATGAGCATCAGTAGCTTATTTCTTCTCCATAACCTCCCATCATCTAACGAACTTTTTAGAAATGTTTTATTTTGGGAATTTAGATAATATTTTGTTGGGGGTGATGGGAAGATAATAATTAACTCTTTTCAATAATTATATAATTTTTGTTATTTGGATCCATTATTAGTGATTGAAAGAATAAGTTACCTTAGTGAGCATAGAAGTAATCAGAGCGCCAAAATTAGGTTTCCGCCGCATACAAATATCACCTTCGCACCCTCCTCTTCTTCCCATATACGACATTAAACTAAACTGTCTGCAGAAGTTAGCAAACTGGATGAATTAAGTTGATGCTTGTATTTTGGGACCAGAAACCAACCATCCTTACTAACATTGTGCCATGGTTTTTCTCGATCGCTCCAAACGAATACCAAGATAGTGTCTTAATAGAAAGTCCTTCGTTTCCACCCTTCCATTTGTATGCACTTAAAGAATTACGTGGTTGTTATTATTTCTTACAGATTTATTTTCATGAGTTAACATTCTGTGAATTAAATGAGATTGATTCCAAATCATGTACAGAACATGGCTTAAGTTAATGTATATTAATATGTACTGAATGCTGTGTCATGAGTGACCAAAGTGATAACCACCGAGATTCAATCAATGTAGCTGGTCAGGTTATGGGCCTACCTGGATGTGCCATCAAAGGAGAGCAACTTGATTTATAGTTTCCGGACAGGGTGTTACTCTGGAATGATTGGTGGTTCCAATATTGTAACTACGAACAAAAAATAACTTATGTGCCTAATTGGAGAGTGTACATTACCAAGTGATTACAAATGGGTAATATAGTAAGTGAAGTTTATGGAAAAATCAATGGGTTAATACTTCAATAACGAAGTGAAATCAACAGTAATTGCAGAAAATACTTTGCAACCTGAAAAGCGATAAAAATAATTACCCTGGCAACCCTTGATTCGGCAACGTCCAGTGGACCTCTATGTGACTGGAGAGGTAAATGAAATCGTATCAGATGAACAGAGACAAGAAAGGGAGCCGCCGGAACAAACACGGAAAAGCTTTTCCTGCACAGGAGGACAAGCTCTGGTTGACAAATGATCTCGCAAAGGAGTTCTCTCTCCTCTGGAAATTGGCCTAACTAAATGTTATGGATATTTATCACATCCTATGAAAACGTGTTCTATCTAAATCTCGCATCTTCGTTAGTGCTACCATGTCGAAAGGAGTGTCGTGCTGGGCTGTATAAATCTGAGGATAATGTTCTACCTTTTTCAAACCCGCCTGCTTATTTCTCACGTCTTGAACTTAAGTAACAATAGAGGTCAGTAAGATGAAACTTGGTACATAGGTTATGCAGGCTTCGCACTGTTACCACCAGATAAAATTCTCTGAATTCTTCACGTTTTTATCGGAATTTGAATATTTTACTGAGTAAGTGTCAAATGTGTAAAAATACACGATACAAGTCATCCCAAAACCTTTGCCAAATAATCCAAGAAGCTGATTAAGGAAAAATGTGCTCAAGTTACAAAATACAGTATATGCAAACACTGTTCGATTTCCTTACAGGTAAAGATGAAACCTAACTTACTCATTTTTTAAAAATTCTTACCGTAATATGCCCATGAAGAGTCAAATTATTATTATTATTTTTTTTACCAAATTGAAAGTACTAAATTTAATCTTTAATACCTCCTTTCTATTTCCTTCTTAGAATAATTCGAAATGTGTTTCGAATTAGTTTAGAGAACACACGCAGAGTTGTTTGAAAGAAAGAGAAGTAAAGAACACTGGTCTTGAAAACCAGATCACGTGTCACCGAATGAAATAGGTTGGTAGATCCTAGACCTCAAAGGTCTCTTGCGCCACGGAGTTGTTTTTTTTAAAAAAGTTTAATAGTTTATTACGTCTCATGGTACAACTTAGTTTTTATACTCTGGAACACTCGTTATGCATCTTGAAAAATAGTAAAATCTAAGGGTATTTTGAAGAAACTTAGATTCAGTGCTTGAATTGTGTGGAAAGAAAACTGTATCTTCGGGACGAGTCTTGCTTGTTTCTGGTTTCACTGAAGGTTGCTTCATTTTAACCCTTCAGAGCACCATTACATTGTTATGCAGTTTAGCTTCCTTCAGTAAGATTTATAAAAGGAACAGGTAATACATGTACATATCTTTCTCTATCTCTCTTTCTACTGTGGTTGTTAATTTTCAGTACGAACATTTTTTATGAAACTCTACAAAATATTCTAAGCAATTTAATCAGTTGTTTTGTTTGAAAGAAGCACACATTTGACAAATTTACAGAAACATACCGAGCCTATATAACAGTTGGGCTGAAAAGTTCGTAGGCTGACTCATAGATGGCGTTACTAGAATTAAGTCCATGTGATTTTTACTTAGTACTAACCTTCAAAAGATACGTGTATAAATTTCACAGCTGCCGCATAATTAGTTCGTGAGATATAGCATTGTGAGTGAAGCAGCTTTTGTTATTGTAAAAAAATGGATAAAAAAGAATTTCGTGTGTTAATAAAGCATTGCTTTTTGGCGAAAAAAAATACTGTTGAAGCCAAGGCTTTACTTGATAAACATTATTCGGACTCTGCACCAGGAAAATCAACCGTTGAGAAGTGGTTTGCTAAATTTAAACGAGGCGAAATGAGCATCGAAGACGATGCACGCAGTGGACGCCCCAAAGAGGCTGTTACCGACGAAAACATCAAAAAAGTCCACAAAATAATTTTAAATGATCGTAAAGTGAAGTTGATCGAGATAGCTGAGATTATTACATAGCGTTGTTGGAGTGTTTAAAGGATGAAATCACGAAAAAACGGCCCCATTTGAAGAAGAAAAAAGTGCTGTTTCATCAAGACAATGCACCGTGTCACAAATCAATGAAAACGATGACAAAATTATATGAATTAGACTACGAATTGCTTCCCCATCCACCATATTCTCCAGATCTGGCCCCCAGTGACTTTTTCCTGTTTGCAGACCTTAAAAGAATGCTCGCTGGAATGAAATTTAGCACTGATGAAGAGGTAATCGCCGAAACTGAGGCCTATTTTGAGGCTAAAGAGAAATCGTACTATAAAAATGGCATCGAAAAATTGTATGACCGCTATAATCGTTGTATCGCCCTCAAAGGCAACTATATTGAAAAAAAAATCGAATGTTGTCAAAAAAAATTTTTTTTACTATGTTAGCCTACGAACTTTTCAGCCCAACTGTTACACTACTTAGGCGCTACAGTACTGATTACAGCGGTATTGCCATCTCTTGGTAGAAATATTTATTGATTAATTTTTATTATATTTATTGGCTTTTGTACATGGCGAAGTTAAGGCTTTAATTAATGCATTTTCTTACACATAACCATATGCTTATATCTGTTAATAAATAAAGTATAAAATAAAGAAAACTTAGAAAGAATACAACAAAAAATATATTGTTTATAAACGCAAACACAGACTCATGCTCACCCTTTCACACACATGAACAAAAAGGGAGTATGAAGTATTTTCCAATTTCTCTGTACGGAGACTTCCTGTTCCATTCCTCCTACTTGCCCTCTATTTCTCTCGCACACATATTTACAACGTTTGCTACTTTTACCTCCAGAATTCCATTCTCATCGTATGGAAATCAATGCCCAAAGGGAAGACCCGCTCCCCATTTTGGGGGAAAACAATGGAATAACTAAGTCCGAAAACAAAGACGAAATATTAAAAGGAGGGGGGGGCGCTCTATGTTCTTCAGCCTCTCTCCTTGCACGTGAGGTAGGGCTAAAGTTGCAATAAGAAACAAAGGAAAGAGATCTGAGATGAAGGCAAATTTGGCGAGGGATAATAATCTGGGAGCTGCCGGAAGTGTATCGGAGGCCTTGAAATAAACAGCGATATCCCGCAAGGTAAAGTAGGAGGAGGTCTCTGAGAAAGGAGAGGATAAAACGAAAAAACTGGAAGCTAGGGAGGCAAGCTTGTGGTTCCACAGTACCGAGTTGAGTTGGTGTTTTAAGTCCACTTTATGCACAGTAAGGCTAATCGGGACTGGACCTACGGTTTTTAAAGTGGGATCCGAACCACTGTGTCATGTGCCTCCACCGGGTATCGAACCCGGAACCCCTTCCACAGTACCGACAATCAATAAATATGTACTTACTGACCTGTTCTATTTCTCTGACGCTATGAGAAGCAGCTGATGCAACCTGATGTTCATGGAACGGATTTATATGTAAATACATATTTATCTATGAAGCTGAAATCAGTTATATTTTGTATTATCTTTACGCATCATGACTTGTTGACTCGAAAAATGCAGTTTTAATTTTCCATATTTTCACATATATTAGGTTGTGGCTCATATTTTACATATTTTAGTTAATTTTACATATTAATTCCATATTTCAGAACATTTCTCAACATACACTCCATATTCGCGCAATAACTACATGTCCCAGTGTGACAGAAGGAGTTGGGTGAATAACTGACAAATTTGAAATACACTTCTATTACTTCTTGCGATATTGAACACATTTTTAGACAATATAGCCTAAATCCATTTTAAGAGACAACAGAAGGATATTCAAGTTCGAACGATTACAATAAAATTTTGTTATTCATTGTCATGCAAACAGAAAATGAAAACACATCTTGTGTTGTTTTACAATTAATGTTAATGTAAGAGTACTGCATTTTATTTAACAGTACAACAGAAATATATAAATATTCAAAACAAAGTAAGACGAGAAGACTAAAATAGCAGTAATTGTAATAAAGTACAATTAAAACGAAGTGGAGTCCACTTAGAAAGGTAAGGATGAAGCCTGAGGTCAAATCAGCGTACTCAGAATGTAGCTTCAACAGAAAATATCTTTGTTTTCTTTTGATTCACAAGGACTTCCATCCATTGCAAGCCACAGAAGGTACAGCTCAAATTTATAAAAATCCGAAGCAGCGGCCAACGCGAGAAACAAATGCAGAGGGCGTCATCTATTATTAAGATTTGTGTGCAATTTGCATAAGAGAGCTAAACTTACCGCGGGTCGAGGGAATAAATTTCCACGAGAAGCACGGTCCAGAGTGGCAAACTAACCGCGCAGGTGTGGTGCCATTTTTCGAGCACTGTAATCTCCATTATAAAGTTGTGTACGGCCAACGGAACACGTGATTTACGGGAACTTAGGTGAGGAACGCGGGTAAAGCTGAGGAGAATCTAGGATTTTACATGAGAGTTCAACGAGAGAGCTGCTCGTACATCGTATGAGGAAGAAATGTGACATGCTTCTCTCTAAATCCAATTACATATTTAACACGGTAAACATGGCAGTTGGTTTGTCATATTGTAAGAAACGGCGTGGCCGAGTACGTAGATTAGTCGACTCACTATCTACCCAAGGTCCTGGGTTGAAATCCTGAAGACCTTTGTGAGTGTCCCTTCATCAATTTCGTCGTTGCGTGAAGAAGCGGAAAAGAGATGCAACATAAAAAAAATACACTTTCATTGTAAGAACGGATGCCGATAGAAGAGGGGATACAGTGGATACCAAGAGATCTGACAAAGGAAAGATAGGGATAAAGTGGATGAAACTGGTATAAGACTGCGTGACAAAATGTGGTGTGGACTGTACCAGTGCGGCTGTTCACCTAAAACAGTTTCAGAAATCTAGCATTACAAAGGCGCAAGAACATGTCATTATGTCCCTGCCAGGAGGATCATATAAAGATATGATTCTGGCTTCTCTTCACGTTCAACTTTCAATTGTTTATGGATACTAGGTAAGTACGAAACGTTAAAAAATGATAAAATGTCAATGCATATTCTAAAACTTTATTGAAATGAAATCTGAAATGCGATGAAGAAAAATAGAAATGGCTAGACAAGGAGCTAGATCCCCCTCATGGTGTTCAAACACTCCTTGGTGTATTTCGTGATTCTAGGAGCTAAGGAAGAGCGCAGAAGAGCTACATTTATCTCTAACAGAGCTAAGTGGGAAACAGCGAAAGATGACTACCTGATTAGCCCTAGCAGGATGTACTTCCTGCACAGGCGCATCAATCACACAAAGTGCATCAGGTTTGCTTTGCTGCATTTTGAGTTCTGTATTGTATGGACGAGTCAGTCAGACATGCTCGCTGATTTCCTGTTGAAGGATAAGTTCCAAAAATACTACTTACATAGTGTTACAACATTTGGGCAATAACTATTTCTTATATTGGAAAGCAAAACTGTAAATATATTATTCATTTATATAGCTGTAAATAAATTTATAAGTTCACTGATTAATTTGGGCACAGACAGGACACAATACAGGCCTCACAGAGAATTATATTGGCTGTCAGTACAGGCTCCAGAGATTTGTTAGTCTGCAAAATGCATTCCAGGGTGTACTACGTGGAAGTGAGGTTGACATTTGGGTGTCTTTAGAACGTGACACCCTTTAAACCCCAAATTAATAGTTGTAAATCGCCAGTTACATGTATTTACTACATATTGTTTAATTTTCAATATAAATGTATATAATTTTTCCTTACTTGCTAAATAATCCTTCGCAGTGTAAGCCTTACCACTGTTGTATGTTTCTTCCTAATTAGCCCTCTGAAACATTCTAATGTAACGTAAGCACATATTACTAATTGCTTTCAACATCTAAAGCGTACACGAAGGAAGAGTAATTCCAGAATTTCAGTGAGACATACTTTTGCCATATAACTTCCAGTTTCTCCAACATAACAGAAGGGAAGAAGGGAGGAGAGAATGTAACTGAATGGTGTCACATCTGGGAAACCGCATACTCCGAGTTTTATCGCAACAGCCTCAATAATATCTCAGGTTTCTTCCATGGCGCGTTACCCTCAGAGGGTTTCCCCCTTTCACGGCCGCTCTCCAAGTGGCTCCAGCGCTCCACATAAAGAGATGTTGCGAAGATCGGAATACCAAAGGCTTCTGTTTATGGGGCACGACGGGGACCATTGATCAGGCACCGCGCACCGCATTGGTATCAAGTGGTCCGGCCCTCTGGAAAACGACCACCATAACTCATACAGGGTGACAATAGCTTGGACCGTGTTGGCTGCAACATTTGGGGGGGAACGAAGGGGACGAACCCCCGGCTCGTAAAACCAGCAGAAGCCATTACAAAAACTGCCAAGTGACGGGGGGAGGAGGGTAGCATGTGCAGACTTCAAGCTATGAGATTAGGAGGTTCGGATAATATGGGACGGATTCCAAAAGAGAGTGGTGGAAATATTCGACCGAAGTCTGATCCTTGAAGTTAAGATGACATTCTTCGTCGCCGGCAGGAAGGGACGGCGTAATTGAAGACGCGGGGGAGTGGAGGCGCGTTTCGTGAAATATCGTTGTTACCCACAAGTGCCACTTTGAACGTGTATTGCTTTAACGGGACTTGCTTCGTATTGGACATTTCAAAATCCACATAAAGGATGTAGGACAGGCAGATGCTTTGAATGCCGCTGAAGCAGGCTTTTGGCCAGGAAGACATGACGTAGCAGGTTCTAAGGGTGCCAAGCTGTCTAAACGGAATGTCCCTCTTTGGTTATGCATTTTCTAGAATGTATACAGTTGGTGCCAAAATTGAAATCTAAAACTATCATGAAAATCTGGAAATCGTACGTCTAGGTACAATAAAGAAACTTTGCATTTACATTTCTCTTTTTCGCATCGCTTTTCTGCCACTTCTGGCTAATGATGAATCAATGACGATTAGATTAAATTAACGAACATTCACTAAGGTATGCCCGGCGTATATACTGTGACCTGTTCGGAAGGCACTGAAATGTCAATCTCCATGGACGACCGCAGGATTTTCTCCAAGCAAGATATTTTCCCAACGGGGGGCAAATGAGGCATATTTCCCTCTATAATAATGTTGTTCCTATTAAAATACACTCCTTCAGTTTGTAGTTACTGTGATTCAAATAAAATTATACGTGTGGAATATATACTTTTAGGTTTACATTCATTTTTCTGGGGGGGGGGCGACCCGCCTCTCCTTTTCGGACGTCCATGTCAATCTCTGTAACAAATAGAAAACTCCAAAACTACATTGCTGTAGGCAAACGAGAATCTAGTGCCTGTACGCACAGCTAGTACAATCCTCTGTGAGGTTTTTGTTCCGCAGATTGTCTATGTGTGTTTGAGAGTGTCCCCTTCATCATTAAAATCTAACCAGCATTGTCAGTCACAGTGGCGATTAATCGAAACTGACAGAAAAGCTACAGGACTCAGACTCGGAACCTAAGATCCTAAGTTGACCACTCAACGCGCGCAGCTATTGATGGAGCTTAAGGAAACTATTATTTCATCCAGTGTAATCGAGAATTTTAGTGTGACGTCGATTGGGGGGCCTCACAAATTTGCAGACGAGTGGAGCTTATTTTTTCAACTAAGGCCTTCCAGAGATAATTCAGCGTAAACTAATTAATTGAGTAAAGCTGTTAATATTATAATACTATTGTCTTGAGTATCTCAAGAGCCTCTGTGACGTCAGACAAACGTGGTGGCAAATATCCTGAACGGATCCACCTATATAAATTTCATCTTGTGGAGATACTTGAAGAACTTGATGTTAAAAAGCCGCCTTGATACGTTTCGTTCTTGTTTTCCATGTCATGTACAGTAAACCCTCGTTAACACGAATCCCAAGGGACCGAAAAATCAAGAGTTCGTGTTAAAAAAAATCGTTCTAACCGGGGACTCAAATTTTATTGTTGCAATACAGTTCTTTCTACACATTAACCATTTACAATACGTATTATGTATTTAAGTATTGTAGATAATGTAGATTTGGCAATTCCATACAGCTCAGCATTTGTCGTTTTGTTCAATGCACCACGGTCTACTCCCTCTAGGATTCTCAGTTTTGTTTGGAGATCTATGCCTGTCTGCTTCCTCTTGGCCATGACTCCCATCTTACTGCTTGCATACTGACTACGTTTTAAAGAACACAAAAACACATCTGAACACAAAACTGAATTTGTTGCTTATATAGTATAAGCTCATTGTTGACGGGATGATCGCGATTGTCGAGCAACTGCACCCAAGTTTTAATTTTGATGTTACTCGTACTGGCTATGTTTTAAAGAATAGAAAAATACATTTGAACAAATTGTTGATCTGAATCTGTTGACTATAATACTGTATAAGTTGATTGTTGACAAGATGATAGAGACTGTTGAGCGATTTCTTACATACCTAGCAGAGGAACGACAGAAAAAAAATATGAAAAACTTTGACAGTTCGTGTTAAATGAGATCTAATGACGCAACGGACTAAAAAACAGTTCGTAATTCGTGGTAACCGAAATTCGCGTTAACCGATAAAACTTTCTATAAAATATAATACATCCCTGCCGACACCAACATTTTCTTCATGTTAACCGAGTATTCGTCTTAAGCGAGTTTGTGTTAACGAGGGTTTACTGTATTTATTATCCAGATTATATTATTTATTGTGGTTTTGCCTATATCTGTGGTTAAATATACCGTGATGGCCTTCTTGTGACTTGCATAATATTAGGGTGATTGGTTCAATCGCATATTGATTCATTTACCAAATAATTAAGCAGTTGTTGCCAGATGGGGTAAGGAACTTCATTCCTATTTGCATTGTTTACACGGCCAGGAACTAACCTTTCTTAAAGCACATGGAAAGTATGGCTAAATTAAGGGTGCTGATGCATAAAATTGTGTAACGTTGCATTTACGTTCTAGAGTAGAGCTAACTTCTGCTTCCGGCCAAACATTCCATTTAAACTTCAGTAGCACTTGAAAACAAACCAAGCACTTAACTGAGAAGCATTCGGAGAAAATTATTTTCTTAGTACCCCAGGCGGTAATGACTGTCTAGGGAGGGAGAAAGGATTGTGTACTGAAACGTGCACAAAAGACCGTTGAAGATAACGCAGAGTAATCTTCCCATCTTTCCTGCCCTCGCCTCGACCGACATTGTTCCGCGGAACATCCAAACTTCGATTCCCAGTTGCGGCAAAAAACCTCCTTGCTGAAGCACAATTTATGGCTCCAATTAACTGGAGCAAGACTTTTTAGGTGGAATTTCAAAAGCAGTATCTGTTGGGATTCGGATCGCGGAATCGATTTCTAAATCGTGCAGCAAGAACCGTGGGGGGGCATCCATCATGTTTGACGCTTGTTGTTTATCTGTATGCTGGACGTTGTCGATTCGCCGTAAAGCCTCAACGGATATTGCTGAAAAGCAATGCTCTCTATATATATAGCCACCCATAAATTACACAAATAAAACGCAGTAGAACTTTTGTAAGCTAGAAACAATAAACATATTTCGCTTCAAATAAAATGGAAAGGGGGCTAGTTCTGATATTAACATTTATTTCAACTACAGAGACGCATTCGAGCAGGTATTATACTCTATCCCGGGAGTGTCTGAAGCAAGGCTGTGCATAAAGCAAGTGGGCGGAGCTAAGCAGTACACGCTGCTGCAAAAGCTGGGAACTTCAGTTCCTATTTCTCCCTCTACGCAATTTCGTTATCTTGAACTTGTTGATTGGTCGAGCCCTCTCGAGCCACTACTTGCGCAGAGACTCGCTTTTGTTCGCTCGCTCCAGAGATAACCGGGACAGAGTATAGTCACAATTTGGGCATATATTATTGTTCTCTTTAAAGAATTACGTCATCTCGTAAACCAGACATACGCGTACAAGCTGCAAACATCTACCTGTTGGTTATTTTCTTAATTTATTTAACATTACATATTTTTACCGCTTCTTTACCACGGAAGAAATGAGAGTATGATGAAACGTGACAACGTAGTCGAGAAAGCGTCCCTGGGTTTTGTTTTTGTTGCATCCAACATTCACCGGAATCAACTGAGAAAAACGGAATGATATCATCCTCAGGATAACAGCCAGTAAGAACTCCCTTCTCCCACAGAGAGAGAAAGAGAGAGAGAGACAGAGAGAGAGAGAGAGAGAGAGAGAGAGTACTAGAGTGACTATCCCATCATAGCCCTGAATACTTCGTGTGAATATCAGCATAGGCAACGTGTCTGTCCATTCATTAATAAAAGTAGAAAAAAACAAACTACAAATCAATTTACTGAAATAATTTGCAAATAGATTCGCAGTAATCCAATCATTTTACTGATCAGATTCGTATAAATGTACTCAAAATGAAAATGTTAAATGGACGTTAAGAAATGGGAATTCGATGGTAAAGAATCTGAATATGTGTGCAGAATGGCTAGTGTGTGACTCCAATGTCTGTGGATAAAGTAAAGTGATTATGTGTAGTTTATAGTATGTTTTGCATAACTTTTAATGCCTACGTAACTCAGTGAAAATATTGTCGACGAGTATAGTTGCTTGCTTTTAAATAGGCCTTCACAGACATACGCAAGTCCACATTTGGCCGAAATGAACAAAATCGATTCGTACGTATTGAATCATATAGGAGAACTCTCTTCACATCACCAGTTCTAACTTTTGCTCAGCTTGCGAGTTCCCGAGGAACGAACTACAAGGTTCTGAAAAGCAGGAGAAAAGGATATTTCCCTTGGACCAAAGGTGCTCGAATTTCGCGTGTCATTTCCCCCTAAAAGGGGTAACTGACAGTGACAAAACCTTAGGCGCTCGTGGGAATGGGGGTGAAAATGAGTCAAGTTGCCAAAGGGGAAGGAGAAAAAGAAGTTGCTTCAAGGGTCTTCCCTTCCTTACCTCACGCCATTCGCCATGAGGGAGGGTTAATGGAAAAGAACGGCGAGGAGAGAAGGCTCCGATTTACTGCATCTTCCGCCGAACAAGAAGTGCCCTAATTAAAACAATAAAAGGGGGCGTGCGTGAGGTCTTCGGCCCAAATGGAGGAAAGACTGGACCGGGAAGTCTCTCGGAGAACCTCGGGTGATGTAGTGCGAGGCTGATGGTCCGAAAAGTAGAGGCAGCTGTAAAATGCTCCTCGGCTTTTACAAGAAGACAGGTTTAGAACTACTTTCAAACATTCAGCGGAGTGTTCAGCGTAACGCGCTACGAAGCAAGACGTTCCAGATTCGAACTCTGGACAAGGCATGGATGTAGACTTGTGTTCCTCCCCTCATCTTCCACCAGTCCATCATTCATTCTCACCGTCGCGATTCCACCAAGTAGGCATGAAAGCAATGTACAATAACAGAAATTATTAATTAATTTTTTATATTAGCGTTGCTTTTCTGACACTTTTGGCTCATTACGACGATGAGGTTGTGAGTTGATATGATAGAATTGATAGAGGGACAGTCACAAAGAACATCCATGCCCAGGCCGTGATTCGAACACTGGATCGTATTGGTGAGCCCAACTTGAGAGTTCAGTATGGGGCTTATGACGACAGTGTTGCCGCATGGTGCGCAGTGGAAGAAGGCTCCGGCGCGCATCGAACATCTGCTGTAGTACACGCCGCAACAACAGTTGGTGATCAACGGAACGGGTACTGTTCAATACAAGAATGTAAATCCTTTCGCCATGATTTGATGGGAAGCTGTTTTTTCATGCGGCTGTGGTACAAAGCAATGACGGTGCATGGAGGGAGATCTGCAAATAAAATAACTGTTCCCGAATATACTTGTCATACGTCTTGCTGTCCATTTCATCATGTACACTGGCCGTGTTTTTTTCTTTTAAGCCCACTTTTTACACAGAAAGGCTAATCGATACTGGACCTACAGTTTAAACTAGGATCCGAACCACTATATGGCCCCACCGGGTATCAAACCAGGACGTTACCACTGTGCCATCGGGGAGTCCTGTTTCACATTTAACGGCACACTGTCTCGTTTGAGACAAAACCGTGTTCATTACCGGCATGCACCAAAGATAATCTCTCCCCCCGACCTGTAAGTGCTCGCAAACAACTCGTAAGGTCGCACAGAAAGTCTTGTTGTGTCTATTGTTTTGTCACTCTATTCGTTTTGCACAGCAGCAGCTCGCCAGTCATAGGCGGGTCTAGATTTTTTTTCTGGGACGTGCACAGAATATGCTGTAAGCATTACGTAATATTGGAAAAACACAGTATAATGTGCAGATTTGCAACTTATTCGACACATCAAAAAGTACCCTATATCAGTGTTGTGTCCAGTGTTTTCGAAGAAGGTGGGGGGAGGGTAGTACATATACTTTTTAGTAGCCGGTCCTCATATGCCATCTTCTCCTGCCGTTGACCCTCTTCTTTTAGGAATACTTATAAAAGGGGGAGTTATGACCAGCACATACGCCCATTGGACATGTCACGTCATTCACATCAATACAATTACAAGGGTTCGTTCTAGGTCTAATTTGTGGCCAGATGAACTAATCGGGACTAAACCTTCAATGTACAATCCATCCTAGAATGTACCTCCGTCAGGAAACGAACCCAGGGCCCTTCGATTCTAAGGGGATAGCATTAGCAGAATTTCCGTCGTCGCATTATAATCAAGGAATCCAGGGTTCGATACATGCTGTAGGCACATAGTAGTTCGTATCCCACATAAAATTGTAGGTCCAGTCCCAATTAACCTATCTGTGCATAAAATGTGGACTTAAAACTCAATCAATCAATTAGAAATTAAAGGAGTTCTATTGTATTTGTACTCATATGAAGAATAATTACAGAAAGAAGGAGACTGGCATTCTTGTAACTATCTAGGGAAAACGGTTCGATCATCTTTTTATCTTTTAATATGATGCTATCAATACTTTTCATAATACTTAGTCATCATTTTGGGAGGGGCAAGTGAACCTCCTCCCGAAAAATCCGTCAATGTATTATATACAATGTGCCTGGGACTTTTCGCCGCACATCGCCTCGTATAAAAGTTATATTCGAAGTCGTTGGATTTTGCGTACCTGTTGTTTCTTGACGTTTTTCTGCTCGTTTGGTGTTACAAGAGGACCTTTAATCGCTTCGCTATTAATTTTGTAAACAGTTTTGAACGAAATTCCAGTCGTTCAGCATTTTCGCTTGCAGTCCAACTAACACTTTTACCAGGATTTTTCTGATTTAAGTATACAATAATATTTATTACAACTTGTCTCTCTTTACTTGTAAGACTCTGGACACTTTTATGCTTAATAATACCACCCCTTGCCATTTTGCTGTTGTAGAATAATTAAAATAATACATTCCTTCAAGAAATACCCAAAATGAGAAAGCGCGCACGCAAACAACAAACCACTTGACCCCGACAGAAGCCACTTCACGAACTTTTGCCTGAACATTCCTCGCCTCCTTCCCTCTTCCCAACACGTGTTTGCAGCAAGTGGCAACCGTCGGACGGCTGTTAGTTTTAACTCCCCAAATCGTGGTAAACACAAGAAAGGAAAACGTCTTGTTTTGATGGTCCGAATTGCAAAAGAAGGTGTAAACCATCAAAGCCTTACATTTCCTCTGGTTTTTGCTTATTTATTATTTTCTCTTCGAATGTTAACGACTTTTGTTTCTGACAGAAACACCCTTGTTTAGGGGTGGCGGTCTGAAAAGTAAAAGCCTATAAGAGCCCATACTGAACTCTTAACTTGGGCTCCACTATAGCGAATAACAGATATGAAAAGAAACAAACATTCAGAGAGATAAAAAAAACTATTTTTAAACAGGAAGTTGTTCTCAGATATTGAAAGTGAAGTAGTGACTAATTTTCCATTATAAACTACATTTGTCATTAAATTATCTTTCACTAATATATTTGTTACCTTGAGCACACACACACACATATATATACATATTACGGTATGCATATAATTATGTATATATTGAAGTGTGACTCTTTATCGGGGGATGTAGCAAGAAGAGGGTAACGGTTTATAACTACTGCAAAAAGAGCCCGCCCCGGTCAATGAAGGAAAATATGAGTTGTAACTGAGTGAGAGTGCTCTCTCCACACTTATCATACCTGCCCGCTGTTTTTGAAGAGTCCTGTCCTAGACGAATACGCAAGTCGTGTCCATAACTTGTCCGAGTCCGTACTTCGACTCTGATCAACGCTCCTCCGTTATCCCGCGCCAAGTGAATCGAATGAATTATTGAGTTAACTGAGAGACGTGTCCTTCCGGACCTTGCGCACTGCTCTAGAACCTGTGGATGGAAAAATGACTGAGAGTTGAGTGGGTTCCAGAGCCGGTAATTATCCATCTACTTCAATCCAAAAGCGGAAGTCTGCATGGAGTGTGAATATCAGCGACTAAATCCTTTACGCCCTTTTGCTTCGTGACAAGAGTAGATTGTTACAAGTTGTTATGAACAGCATATATTTAGTAACAGAAGTTTTCATGCTTTTCCTTTGTTCTTTTGAGAACTGAACATACATACAAAAGAGACACAATCGTGAAACTTTCAGGATGCACAAAAGAACAAAGAAGGACAACAACACAGGAAATTCCAGGTAAATTTCAGAGCACACCTGCGCTGTTTGAGCCGACAGTTCCTGCTTTGGGTCTGCTTTGCCCATGATGCATCGCTTCCACACTATTAAACCCATTAATTAACTTCCCTCCAGGTCTGCAAAGGAAACCAGCGGATGGAAACTCCAACGCCGCGAACAAAATTTTAATCACGGCTTACACGAGCTACCTCAGGAAAATGGTGAGAGAGACAGTGGGGGAAGTGGAAGGGAAAGATTAAAGAACAGCATCAAAAGAAAAGAAAGAATAGAGACCCACGGAACGTCTGGACGAAGCATCCTGAGAGAAACAAACCGAGCATCCAGTCGTAAATAAAAACTAAAAAAAAAAAACAAGTAAGTGTGACGACGAAACGTATTCATTTGTTTTCCAACGACTAGGCCGGGGGGGGGGGAGTGTATGGATGCGTACTTCTTTACTAGTTTCCAAGCGTACTTTCTTAAACAGTGAAAAACACTGGAGCGTTGACAAAAGGCGATGATTTAAGGATGTCTTTGAAGAGGGAACAATGGGTTGGAAGCAGGTGGGAGAAGAAAGGCGCCGGGAAAGGAAAGAGTAAGGGAGGAAAAGAAAGCGGCCATTACTTATCGTGCGCAATTAGCTCAATTCAGCCGAGATTAGCCGCCATGATTTGTGAAGGAATGCTAGACAATTAAAGAAAAGAAGACGCCGCGGAGGATAAGAAATGCGAAAGGGTGGGAAGTGGATTATTTTTTACCTTGGAGAAAGCACAAGAGAGGGAGTTTCCTTTTCTTTATTTGAGAAAATTAAAATTCCCTGACAGAACGCTCCAAGCAGGTACGATTTTTGCATAACGAGTAGTAGTCTTTTGTGAAGCGAGGACAACAGGAATGCTACATTTTCTCACATGGTAGAATGTTCACGGAATTATTTTTTTATCGGGCTCATCTTTTCCCCCCGCAATATCCATAATCTTAGTGAATACTTGAAACTATCTCGTAATCATGTCCAGTCCAACTACACATACGCACATTTATACACGACCTCCGTGCCGGAGTGGTTAGCACAGAGCGCTACGACGACAGGAGTCCCGGGTTCGAATATCGGCCTGGGTATGGATGTCGTTTGTTGTGAGTGTTCCCTCATCAATTTCATCCTATCATCACTCTTCTTCATCGTCGCGATTAGCCAGAAGTGGAATAAAAGCGATGCCACATAAAAATAAAAATCAAGATTGAATCCATACAGTTAGTTACAATAATCAAAATCTGCAATCCGAGGCACACTTTCACGATTTGGTAAAGTTCAAATGAAGATGCAGAACGATATGGTGGGAGATGGAAAAATATTTTATATATATTATATATAGAATACCACACATAGGAGAGAAAGAGAGGGAGGGACAACAGAGAAAGCAAGGATAACAGGGATGGAGATGAAAATAAATACTGTGTGTGGGAATGAAGAAAAAGTGAAAAGAGGGAGTAACTGCTATGGCTTGTGTAAGTTTGAGAAATTCTAACACATACAGTGGAGATGGAGTGTTTGTTGAAAAAAGAATAGACTTACAGACACGTAGTTTGTCCACATCTAACGACATGCTTTTGCAAAACTATAAGTTCTCTTCAACTCGATGGAAACTGCGTTAATGAATCACAAAATGCCTGTTAATGTTTCTAATGCATTGTATACTAGCCAGCACAGTAAAACAGGAGACTATGCTACCTCTAAAGCAAGTCAGAAACGATACATCTTAAATTAGATGTTGAGGTGAAACAATTTCAGGGCAAAATCACACGATAGATAGCGGATTTTCACTTCAGATTCAGTCGCGAGAGGGCGTTCCCCTGCATCTTGTAAAGGAAAGGGAAAAATCTTTAAGCACTGGGGTCCTCCGCTCGGTGACTCATCCGTGGAGCGTGGAGGAGGCGTTGCTAGGCGCCCGGAGGGATAAACACGAGGGGCGCAGATGTTGTGGCGATGCGCATTTGAAGGAAGGAAAAGCGTTGATGAAGGCGGGAATTAAGATGATGGAGAAAAGGAAAGTTAAAGGGTGGAAATGTTCGTATTATTATTGTATGTAGCTTTTCCCACCTCCGTGGGTGAACCGTGATGATGAACATGAATCTGGTGAAACAGGAACAGAGGCACTGCGGTCGTGAGTGTATTACTGTAGTCCACCATTAATGTTCTCACATTTTCCCTGAACTCTATTTTTAGTTGATAGGTTAAGAGTAGGTTGTTTCTATACTTCAGATTTAAATTATTCACTATCTCATTACATGGAAGCAGGGGCAAATGATATGATATGTTAGAATGTGAGACTGGAACAGAAGCCAAAAAATATAGGGTGTTTCATAAAGTGCGCAGGTTTTAAATCGCTTGTCATTATTTCGTTTGAAGGTTGGAAACACTGTTCTTATCATTTTCGTTATCTCTTATCATTCCGATTATTAATTGAGCCATTGTTTTTTTTCTTCAGATGTTCAGTTGAGTAGCCCAGGAGCAGTTCACTATTGAGAACGCGTCGCTATTTTGAAAACACATTACAGAAACGGGGAGTGGCCTGCGCTGGATGAACTGGAAACCGTGAATATGTTATTTCCCGTACTTTTCTATTGTTGTCGGGGTGCCAGGAATAAATATCCGTTAAGCAAACAATGCATAGCGACCGCATAGTCGACAGTTTACGAACTGTCTCTGCATAGCACTTCCCGTTTCTGTAATAACGACGCGTTGCTCGATAGTGAACCGCTCCATGGCAACTCAACTGAACATCTGAAGAAAAAAACGAAAAAAAAAAACCAACCAATTGTTCAATTAATAATCGGATTGATAAGACACAACGAAAATGATAAGAACAGTGTTGCCAACCTTCAAACAAAAAAAATGACAAGCAATTTAAAACCTGCGCACTTTATGAAACACCCTATAGTTTCTAATAAGAACGTACTCATGACCTTTTTTTGCTCAAATAACCTTCACAATATTAAAAAAATATTATTCACTGTTAATTTTTTACATTATAACCCTGGGGTAGGGAAGAGTACGGAAAAAGAAAATGAAAATGCCAGAACGAGTTAAAATTCAAACTGGTGCGAGGGCAAGATTTATACTCTGTCCCACTATCTCTGGAGCAAGCGAACGAAACCAAGTCTCTGCACAAGTAGTAGCGCGAGACGGCCCCACCAGTGAACACATGAGAGGGAATGGGATTGCGTGGAGGGGTAAAACGACTGCAGTTACCAGCCTTCGCAGCAGCGTCTACTGCTTCGCTCAGCCCACTCGATTCCCTCCCCCTCCAGAGATAGCCGGGACAGGGCATAGTAAAGGGGTTGACGTAAAGAGCTGACTGAACGTGGGTTTAGAAGGAAGGTAGGATTTAGAGGAAGGTAGGAGAGAGTTGTGCAGGACAGAGCATCGTCAGAGGTAAGAAAAGAAGGTCCCTTCGGAAAGGCAGGCAAGCATCTTATCAGCTTTGCACCAAATTCTGTATCTGTAATTTTGAATTTACTGCAGTTTCTCACATTACAGTTTACCATTTGAGTACGCAAGAGGAGAAAAACAAATTCATACATTAATCAAAATGTAGAAGGTGTGTTTAACCATCTCATTCTCCCCTCTCTCTCTCTCTCTCCTTTTTCCTTCCCTCCCCCATCTCTCACTCTCTCTCTTGCCCTGTAAGGAGTGTTCCTTTCTTGGACACAAAGAGAAAGAGGAAACTCGATATTTTTCATGAAAATATTTTGTCTCGATACTGTTCTCTCTCTTTTTTCTTTTCCTCTAGTTTCATCCCTACTCCATTCTCTAGCTCAGAAGAAGAAAGGAAAGAAGAAGACGAGTTGCATTCCTCGCCACCCTCCAGAACAAAGGACTGATGGAGGGAGCAAGAAGTGACTGGGTTGTTGATGGCGTCTGGGTAATGTGCCTGCTTGGGAAAGAGAGACAAGAAAGAGAACGAGCGAGAGGTAACCAAAGAGAAAGAGAAAATCATAAACACTATCACGCATTCTGTTTCTTCTTATTCTACTTCTTCTCCGGAGCGAGAGAGAGAGAGAGAGAGAAATGTGTTTCTCTCCTACTGTATATAACAATTTTTCTAGATACTGAAGTTGGAATTTCTCTTGGTATTCGTTTAGATATAAAATTTACATTTCACAAGTAATTTCGCCTTTAATCGCAAAGTTAAAACCATCTAAATCCTATAAAAAGGTGATGATTTGGCATGAAACGTTAAGAAGATTAGCAAATCCATGCCTTGTCGTTCATCACTCAGTAACCACATTGGAATCGGCGACCGTGACCTGGTCGTTTGCATTTCGAGGCGTGTTGGGCGTCATTCACCGAGAACTTCATCACAAACTGCTACGGAATTGTTGTACGGGACAATCGCAAAATATGGGCGTCGGCATATAATTAGAAGCCGCAGCCCATCACTCAGCCGGTTATAGTGCATGCTGGGTGTGGCAGGCGCCGGGAATCCTGCGTAACTTCCATCAGGTAACATCCTGCTTCTGGGCGGAATGATGCTTAAGCAAACAACTTCGCACTGACGAAAGCAACAACAGAAGCAATTACTTACATGCTTACAGTCCATACGCGTACATGTACAGAAGTAGTACAATTATAGACTGGAAAATAAAAAGGAGCTACGTGTCATTTTTGAAACATTCTATGTGATCTATAACTATTGTTCAAAATGTAAAAATACGAACTGATTACGTAGGATGCACATTTTATATTGATATACAGGAATATGGCATTTAGCTCTTTTTGAATTTCCAGTCTAAATTTATTCTCTCCTTTTTTTACCTTTACCTTCTCGCACCTAATTCAAAGCTGCATTGTTACATCATAAAGTAGTACAGCTACTCAGTTGGAAAACTTTCATTGTACTTTCCTTCATTTGTGTGTCTTTTCGTTGTAGTGGCCAACGAGAGGGACAGGGTGAGCTCTAGCTAACCTTGAACTAGTGTTACTTCAGTACCTCGCCCGCCCCTTCAAAGAGGTACAAAGAAAATAAGAGAGAGAGAGAGAGGGGAGAAAGGGGGGAGAAAGATATGAAAGAAAAATAGGGTAAGAAGAAAAAACAGATAGAGAGAGAGAAAGACAACAGGGACGGAAAAAGAAGAACAAGGAAAGAAAGAGAGAGGGGGAGAAAGAGGGAAAGAAATAAATAGAGAAGGAAAGAGACAAACATAGGGAGAGAGTGATATTAGATAGAAACATACAGAAAGAAGGAGAGAAAAGGATAGAAACAGATAAGTAAGAAAGGGAAATGGAGAGAGATTTCTAACACACTATTGCGACGATGAGTACCTAAAGCAACCATAAAACACAATATTGTTCCACTACCTGATACACGATAAATTCATCGTTTAGAAACTGATCTCTTATCCACTTTGCACAATATCATAACTACGGTGACATGTCTACACTCATCAACATCCTGATATACTATTACACACTGGCAACACTGCTTTCTTAACTGGTACGGGCACATCGTTGAAGGACTCTAAACTGGAAGTGGCGCTAAGAGCAGAAAGACCGTTTCCCTTATAAATATGATAGTCGCGAGCTGAACGTACGAAATGAAGGTTGAATAACTAAATGAAGATAATGAAGGAAGAAAGATCAAAGCGCCCTTCTTTCTCCTGTCCTTTCTGCGTTAATTGGATCACGAATTATGGAAAAGGGAGAGAGGGGAGCCTTTCCCGCATCTATTTTCATGGCTCCTCTAGCTTCAAACACTTCCAATTACAGCCAAAACGGGCAAAGGTTAACAGGTTTTCTGGTTCCTTTCCTTCGGCCACGCTGCTACCACAAAGGAATAGGATCGCGTGGCTCAGGAAAGTTCTGGAACTTAAGATGCTCTGTTGTGGGAAGAAATGTACCAGTGATCATTCTATTGAATTGAGATTAAGTAAATATTCATATGACGTACTGCACACGTAAAGAGTATACAGGGTGTTCCAAAACGGCCGAGTGAAAATTTTGGAGGATGTTCCATAAAAATGAGAGTTCGAAAAACGTCGAACATGAGACCGAATTAAAGGATACTGTTTGAATGAAAAGTAGAGGAACTGATTCACAGAAACTAAGGTGGAGGAATTACAGTAAATAATTACAAAGGTTGTATGAAAGATATTGCAAAAACATGACCCTATAACTAAATCTCCATTTCTACCCTTCGATTATAACTATTACAAATAGTTACTACAATACTACTACATTGTATTATTGTAATTATAAGCCAGCAGCAAGTTGGGATAGAAATGTCTACATAGTTTAGACAATATAGAAAATTTGCTGACCTCTATTGGTAGTTAGGCGAACAACTTCAGCCCGAAGATTCTGTGCTCAAAAACAGTTAGGGTAGACATTGAGAAACTTTGATCAATCTAAGATCCAATGTGCTTAGGTAACAAGCGTTCTGAAGAACAAAGATAAATCATACGGGTAATAGGGTAAATCAGGATTAATGTGATGATGGAGGGTATTTTGAATATGAGATGCTGCTCAGCTGGTACTTAAATTACAACTACAGTTCTCGATTTGATTCTGAACTAAGCTCCTGATTATTCTCTTTTACCAGCATCTGTCTGGCCCACAGGTCCTCTGCGCCAGGGAGTTCCACCGAGTTCACAAAACCGGATACATGGTGCCCAACGCCGAAAGCCAAATAACTGGATATCTGGCAGCGCGACAACTGGGGATGTCAGGTGCCGGGGAAGGGAGAGCTCGTGTGGAAACCTTTTTCATTCTGATCACGTCACAATCCCTTCCCTCCTCCCACGCGTCTTCTTTTAACAAATTTCCGGCCCCGCGCTGTTTGCTTCTGTATTACTTTCACCTGAAATGTTCTTGGTATATTGGGTATTCCCCTCTTCGGGGGCCCAGTAGCTGTGATCATTAAACTGTCTCAGAATAGAAGACGAAAGTAGCTATGCATGCTGTTAAATTACAAGCATAGCATTCAAGAACATCATAAACATACATTTTTCTAGTTGATGATACAGGTGAATAAGGGATAGAAATATGTGTATGAGGGAAATAAAGGCAATAGACAGAGGAAGAAATGATTTCAGGCAGCGAAAACATATTCTCTTTCCTGTTTGATCTTTTTAAGTTTCTGTTTTAAGTCCACTTTATGCACAGACAGGTTAACCATAACAGGATCTACAGTTTAAAGTGGGATTCGAACCACTGTTTGCCTGCATCGGGTATAGAACCTAGGACCTCATGATTACAAGGCGACGACGTTACCAATACGTCATCATTACGGGGAAGAAATATGACAGATGCAGCCAAATAAACGGCAGCATGGACCAAGTATGTAGCCTTCGATCAAGTATGTAGCAACTTTAGTCAGGTAGGCAGCAACTTCATTCGAGTGGGAGGCTGTTTGCATCAAGTGTGTATGAAATTCAATCAGATAGGCAGTAACTTCATTAAAGTGAGCCGCAACGTTAGTAAATTTCTCAGCGAGTGGGCGATAACTTCAATAAAATGCACGTTAACTTACACCATGCGGGAAATAGCTTGAATCAGTAGCGGCTTCTGCCTATTAGCATATTCGCACGTGCACACCCAAATAAATCTGTAATGCAAATCATTATTATTATACTCATTTATTGAACTCTATCTCCTTCGAAACATCAAGTGTTCCCACGCCGCTTCACCAAGAGACATTGTGGAGAAGTCTGCGATCCGTGATATCAACCCGTGTAGACCAGGCCGCGATCGGGGTTTAAAAAAATTGTAGTTTCGCTCCCTATGACGCTGTTGCAGCAGTCGCGTAGAGGACGCTGATTGGGTGTTTTGGCTTGAGCGCCGTGTGAGGGGAGGTTGTATCATTTAGGAAGGCTGTGAACACAGCGATCTGTGTGCGAAGAAATTTAGTGTTGCAAACCCATTCCATTGGAGATCGTGTGACGGAGTCGATGCAACCCACACATCATCGCAAATTGAGGGATTTTTTTTATGAAAGGGAAATTTCGATGGTATATTGTCCCGACCATAACAGGGGAAGAAAAGGAAGAGAGGGGGAGGGCAACTGAAACCAAAACGGGTGTTTTAAGCATGCCTTTGCTTCGTGCACCTTGGTCAAAATAAACGGCCTCTGTGGCGCAGTAGCTGAATTATCAACCCGCGGGGAGGGAGCGTGCATCAAATAGTCAGCTGTTTTGCATTGTGTGCCTGTTACTGGGTTGCAAAATTGTTTAACGCTGTCAAAAGGTCGTTCCTGTTTCAGTGCAAAGTGTTTGATTTGATGATGAATAGGGAAACTGTACATAGCGAAAGCAGACTTAACATTTAACGTTATTGAATTTTTGGAGGAAGTTAGCTACAAAGCCTGTAGCAACTGCAGTAATATATGGATACGCCGGAAGAGAAGGAAAATTCTGAAGTACGATTACGAAGCAGGGCAGTGTGAACTTAGTGAGTACTGTTATTTGCTTTAACATTTATTATTCTCTTGATTTCGCTTGATTTGATCCGTCTGTCATTAGAAATAAACAACAGCTAGATAGATTACAACTGATTTCCTCCATGTGGTAGTTGGATCGGCTTGTTTGGTGTACGCCAATGTTATTATTCTCCTTGTTCATTAATATCAGCAGAGCGGGGAAAAAGTTTTTATGAAATATCTTGCAAATCGATAATAGTATTGATATTGTAGATCGGTATTTCTATGTTTTGAGTGATTTTGTCAGGTTATCGAATGCTGAATTACATACTGCACAATAACATTGCTCTTCTCGTGATTGGCTGGATAATTTCCGAAATATTTGAAATTTCTAAACAAATCCGTGTTAAAAAAAAATCATGAAATATATATATAACTCTGTCATAGCCTCATCTTTACTGAAAGATGATCAAAACTTGGGTTGCCAATATATTAAGCTTCATTATGTACGCAAAAAACGGGTGTGAGTATTTCACAGGGGTGGTATAACACTTCTGGACAATAGACTGAAGTGCACACCCATAGAGCCAGACCACGAGCCGCCACTGGCTTGAATCAAATGTGCGAGACATAAGTAGGCAGCAGCTTCAATCAAATGGAGGATAATTTCAAGCAAGCGGACGGCAACATCAATCAAGCTTCCAAGTGGTTCAGTCTGTAGTACGTGGTAGAAAAAATACATCTTTGTTAAATCGAGAGACCAAGAACTATACTGGTACGGAAAGAGAGAGTTCTTCGGATCCAGATTTCATTTCAATTCTATTGTCTTCTGGAAAGGCAGGACGGGAAGAAAGATGGCATCTTCTGCACGAAGCTCACATGGGGACGCGCCGCCGAATTATCTTCTCGCCGAAAGTTCTCCGTTTCTCCACCAGGGCGGGTGCCTTTCCAGTGTGTCAACACTGAAGCTACTTTCCAGGCACGGAGCTGCTTTGTTCGCGAGATTTGACGTCATCATGCTTCAGAGGATCGCGTATTTTCGGCTCAACTGATCTGTGTTTGGTTTAGCTACGACGCAATTCTCTCTCTCTCTCTCTCTCTCTCTCTCTCTCTCTCTCTCTGTCTTTCTCTATTATTCTCCGGTTGCTCCACGTTTGTGTATTCAGGGTTTGTGCCTTCCGCTGCGGAAGACTCACTTACATCCAAAATGGCACGGCAGGTTCGGCAGCGTTCATACAATCTTAAGTTGTACCCTGTTGTTACATCACACGTTATTGTGTCGATGAATGAAATTAAGATTACCTTAAGCTAACCCAAGATACGTGAACGTTCAAGCAAACGGTATGGCAAACGCAATATGCTTTAATGCAGAATGATTATGAAGGGTGGGCCAAACGTGTAGAACCACCCCCTATCAAAGGCAAACGTATAACACACGTAAATCTAATGCCGCCGAGGGGAAAACCATGCTACCAAAATGGCCGCCATCTTGAAAGCCTCCATTTTGGAATCAACCTCATTTTCTTAAATGGAAAGGTAGTCGTGTGACATTGAAAATGTGCTAGAATTTGACAAGAAACACGACAGTCTGTTTAGTTTTATCGTAACTTTAATGTATCTCGTGTAATTGGTCATTTGGTATCGTGAGCCAAAAGTGGGCCCTAAACGGGCTAACGCTACACCAATCCAATGTCCAGAAACATGATGCAGGTGAGAGGGGAAACCATCTAGGCCATGCAACCAAGGTGGACACCATCTTAAAAGCCGCCATTTTGGTTAAACCTCATTTTGTTAAAAGGAAAGGTGATAGTGTGAAATATCAAAATGGGCTAGGATTTCATTAGAAACACGATGGTAGTGGCGGCAGTTGCCTCCTCCCCACTTTTCGCTACTTTTGACCCCCGCACTATGCTAAACCTTATCTACAATGAAATATACTGTCTTTGCCCTCCCCAGTTGTGGTACCTTGCCCCCCGGTTTTGGAACCCAATCGCCGCCACTGCAAGATAGTGTGTTCATTTCTACCGTAACGTTATCATTCTCGCGTTATCCTGCCTCTCTGGTAAATCGCAGGAGTGATGATGAATGATGAACTGATGAAATGTGTGATGGTCTTTTAAGTCCTAATTCGAATGTTCTGTTGTCTTAATCGTTCTAAAAGCCAATGGCGAATGATGAAAAGTCAAAGAACTTTTAGAAAACAATGAAATAAGTGAGATTGATTAAAGTTACGATAAAACTGAGTACACCATTGTGTTTCTCAAATTGTAGCCCATTCAAATGTGTCACATGGTGAATCATATTTACATATAAGAAACTGAAGTTGACCTGAAGATGGCGGATTTCAAAATGGCAGCCATTTTGGTAGCATGGCGTACATGGTTTTCCCCTCGCCCTGAACATGTTTTGTGGCATTGGATGGGTTTGTAAGAGACCGCTTTTCTTTTATTGGTCTGATTCCACACTTTTGGCCCATCCTATATATTTCAAGAATGTACTTTAAAAGTATATCCGCATTTGGACTAACAGCATATTACAGTTACATTACAAAAATGTATATTCTCCCAGAACCAATGTCACAAGCTGGTCTAAACTGACTAGATCAATTGCTAACAAACGCAGTACCACTGTCTTTTACTCTCCGGACACGTATTCGGTTTTGTAATCGATTTGGGTCTAAAGAAAATCCTGGGAAAAGTACTTAACCCAACAAATGTTAGATGTCAGTGTAATTGCAAGGACTAGATTACACAAATATATCTACCAAGACACCTCAATGCAGGATTTGTTCATTAAACACATACGTAAAGGAAATATCAATATGTTCTACTATGTCCACCTTTATTTGGCAATCTGTTATTCCTCATAAAGCACGTTGTATTCGTGTAATGGTAATTGGTATTACAAGAGTTGCGTATTGGAAAAAAGGATAAAATTACTGTTTTACCTCACTGGTACAAGACTGAACTAATCCTTTGACGTTGATATTATCCCGAAGATGTCTAGCAATAAATAACTATTAGGGCAGGAGCTGCCTGTAACATTTTCTGTGTACCAGACGTTAACCTACTAGCTTATGGATTAAATTCCAATGTTAAGTACACGCTGAACGCAATTTTACGGCAATACGTTTCACAGCCCAAGTCGCAGCGGAAAAATCTTAGGAATCCTTCCTTCCCTTTTCTCTCCCCCTTTATCTTTCTCAATTTCTTTCGAGCTGGTCTCATCTCCGAATCAATTCTCCAGCGGAGGCATAGAGATTTCAGTTTTCGCGGAATGTTATTAAATCAGAAGTCTACCAAAACAAGTATTTGGGTTCGTTCTCGAAGACGCGACCCACTGAGAATTTCATGAGAACAACCTTTGTGTTCTGCGCTGCAATATCGCGAGTGTAAAAGTTTCATGAGGGACAGCATTTTTCTCCCCCCGCCCCTTCCGTCCTGCCTTGAACTCCCTCCAGGACAAGACAGAGGTTGCGAGCGCAGGATTGGGTGAAAAAGCTTCTCATCCTAATTGTTATACAACCCGACGCACAGTACTGTCCGGCGGGTTGCGGGGTATCCAGGCGCTTTTACATTTCCAGTTTCGATTTATTTGTTTATTTGGTGTGCTCTCGACCACCACGAACTGTTTGAAGAACTTTATCCATTTCCCATGTTACATCTTCTCTCTACAAATTCCACATCTAATCAGTATTTGAACTTTTAGCTAATAGAACGACTTCTTTTCTTAAGCAATGTTCTATCCGTCTATTCCCTTCTAACTGGTAATAAATACTCGTACATCAGTCTAAAATTATTTTCTCTCTTCTTTTCTCTCAAAATACATTTTCACTTCTTTATTCTACAAATGTATATTTTCTATAATTTGTGTTATTTCCATTTTTAGGGCTTGTGCATATTTTCCTCTTCTTGATTTTTTGTAAATTTCAAATTCCCCTCCTTTTAAAAAAATATATGTATCACTGTTAGATTCTCTATCTCTTTTTACGTCTATTTGTAATCCTTATTCTCCAATAGGTGTGGATTATTATTACAACTTTTAGAATTTCCTTATCAAGTTATATTAGTGTGCTTAAGTTGATTCCAAAGTGACTTTCTGTAATATTTCTAAGATTATTCCCTTTTCAGGGCATAACAGTCTACTTTTTTCCTTTAGCACATTTTTTACTCCCCTCTCTTTAAATCTTAGGGAGAATTAACACCGAAGCGACACGCGACAAATGTCGTTTGAGAACGAACCAATCAGCAGCAACCTTTCACATTGTAGCGTCATTACAGGCCGCCCCTACGTTCGATTGGTGAAATCTTCCTAATTCGTATACCTAATCCGTTCCCGTTTCTCTTTAGGGTATTTCTAGGTTGGCATTTCATTCCCTTCTCTATGCACTTAGTCTCACTTATCGCACAATACACTAGCAACCTTCGTGTTCTGACGTCAGCGCGGAAAGCCTTCGTTGTTAGGTTTAGTTCTCGTAGCATAAATACATTGCGAATGCATTATTTATGCTAAGAGAACTAAGCCTAACAATCCTATCCTAAAAACGAACGCATTTAGCTTAACATTGAAAGAATTCCGCGATGATGCCAGAAGGCGGGGTTGCTAGAGTCTTGTGCGATAAGTAAGACTCTTTATTACTCCACCTGTCTTCCCTTAGTATCTTACTGAGTGTTACCGTATTTCAAGCTCCTGATCTCTCCACTCCATGTATGCTTGCCTGTTATAAAGATCTTTTGGGTCTGAGAACCACGCCTTTGTCGTTATATAGTAAGTAGGAGTCGCCAAAGGTGATCGAGTAACAACTCCATCTTTTGGCCAATGCGGTTCCTAAAACAGCGACAACCAATCGACCAATCTTGAAGACCCCGTTCGCATTTACTGTATATGTTACTTCTACTTATCCCCAGAGCGAATCATCACCTGGCAACCTGCTTCTAAACTTTCCAAGAAACCCATAAAAGCAGCGGAACTCCCGTGGATGTTCTAACCCACCGCGAACGGCGTCAATCTAAGCGAGTCTGTGTTCGCCCTCGATGCACTTGGAAAAAGGGGGGAGGAAACTAAGTGTTCCCATTAGAAAGTTGTCGAGTTCTTTATCTTTGCCCCCGTAATGGGAGGAGAGAGACGCTGGAGGCAGAAAGGGAGAGAACAACGCGATAAAAGACCTTAGGAAACCTGAGACAGTCGGGAGCTGACGTCAGCGCTTAAAAGGTGTTGCAAAAGCCATCGACTTGGTACTGTATCAGGTAATCATGTTGAATAACTGTAACGGGTTATCTTGTGTCACGTTTATGCAGGCTAATCTTGACTAAACCTACAGCTTACTGTGGGATTATAGGCATTGACACAGGTACTCACCGGGAACAGAACTTAAAATTTGTAGCAATATTTGGTAGCATGTTTTTGGCACTTGTTTATGTATTTACATTACTTTAAGTGATTAATTAAATACATGCTGTCATGTGTATTAAGTTTATATGTCCGCAATAAGGAATTAATTTCTTTAACAGTATTCATCTTGACAATGATATGTATTTCCGTTTATCTTTTAACATTAAACTTAATGCAGCAAACAATATATCAAAACTACAGGACCCGTACGGCGGATCATGAATGTTGTAGTGAAGACAGTGCCATCTTTCCTTATCTTCAATTGTTCCTAAGATTCTGGTTCACGTTTGCTCCAGATATGCACCCAGCAAATTAGCTCCCGAAACCTTCGAATAATCTCTGGTGTTCTGTTAGCTGAAGCAGACGATATATTTTTTGGATTAGCTTCGACAAAAATCTCTATTATATGAGATTATACAGCACTGCCGAGAACAGCTTATGTATTAGTAAAGCAACGCGCTGGAATAAAATCAATGCAAACACAGAAGAATGAACACACATGCCACATGCATACAATTGAGTTTAAAAGTACGACAAATTATTTACAGTAAAACAGGCTCAACTTCTAACTACGTTCCTTTGTAGAGAGCAAATGTGTCAAATATGCACTTAGGAAACTAAAGTTCAAATGTATTTTTAGTACAGAAATATGCATACATTTTCCCAGTTTCAATCTTTTCAAACATATACGTCGTCTGATAGTTTTGTTTCTGTAGCCACAAGGATGGAAGTTATATTTTTAGTTACGTTTTCCTCTTCTGTGCTGCTAAAGTTCTTTCCCTCCCTCGCTCTTTTCTATCGCTTTATTTCACCTCTTCCTTTTTATCTCTCCCTGTGCTTATTTCACCCTTGCCATTCCTACTTTTCCTTTGTATCTCTCGCTCTTCTTTCTCGTGTAGGCTATTTGAGTGGGCGAGAAGGAAGGTTGAGATTTTTTTACGGCAGGCTAGAGACCACCCAAGGCCAACGACATTGATAATACACATAGGTAAAAACACTATAATAAGGGTTGTGGTAGACCCATAATTTTACACTGCCTACATACACGTTCTAAAGAAAATTACATTTAAAATGTTTTGCTTAAAATATTTCTGTTAACTCACGGACCATGTGACAGACATACCCCAGGAGAATATTAAACAACTGAGAAAAAAATTAATACCGAGATAGGCTGAAAAAATTAATACCGAGATAGGCTGAAAAAAATTAATACCGAGATAGGCTGAAAAAATATTCGCAATTTATTTCCAGTAATTATGTCGCAGGATATTACAAAAATTAACTTAGTGTGGCCATTTATTTCTTTTCACAGTAATATGCTCAGTTTCTTGGAAAATATATTATCAAATTATTACGGAAAACAATGTTATATATTTTTTGTTGAGGAATTTCAGAAATCTGAAATTTCGCAACATCTCGCGATAATTGCCGTACTAAACAGATAGCTCCATACCCTGCTGTCATAAAAGGTCGAAATTTACATTTTAATTTTAATAATGTATTTCTCTTCAAGTAACACCTAATTTTGCACGGAAACAACTGAAATGAATCCCATAAACGGACATTAAAACAAAAATAATGAAATAATGTTAGGGTATATTAGAGTTTGCATATGGCAACACTGGAAGGGAGCGTCCCTCCTTTCCCGAGGAAGAAAAGTTCGACTGAGATTGTCACGAGAAGCTTCCCTTCAAAAACATTATTTCTGCCTCGCAATAAACGTTGATGCATTTCTCCAGTCGCACATACTCTTTTTTTTTTACAAGGTTCCCCCTTTTGATAAATATAGCAGCTTTGAGAATACGTAGCCATTTTGCATTTTCCCCTTCTCCCTACCCTCTATGTTTATTGCACGCGTTTTCCGCGCCGCGTCCATCCAATATCGACTTGTGTGCAAATGTTATACACACGCGCGCGCGGAGATGTAAACATTTGGCAGTGTCGTGTTGCAAAAGGGGGGGGGGAGAATTCTTTTTATGGCCATTCTGCCACCAGCCACCATTTTTATGAGTTTCTTCTTGTGTGTCTCCGCTTATTCAAGCAGATGGTACTATTTTTCAAAAGTGGCACTGTTCCCCTCCTCCCCTTTACCAAAACTACCGCGTAGTTGTCTCCGTTGAAATTATGAAAGTTGTCCGCAGGCACATCTCCGGTGGGAAAATTTCAATTTTGCATATGAAATGCAGGCAGGCTCTCTCTCGAAGGCCCACTGAGGCACAATCAAACATACTGCAGCAAAACAACAAAAACTGCCCCAGCAGTCCCCCCAAAAAGCTACATAATTTTCCGAACTTTCACAGCGAAACATATCAACTTCGAAATTGGAAGTTGCATAACAGCTTCACATAATGCCAGTAATTATAGGTGATGTATGGTATTACATTACACAGCTTTATCATGGTAAATGATCCTTGCTCCACAGCGGAGAATTACGAAATATAAATGGCCTACTATGAGACCACTTACGATAAAATGCCATACGTATACACACTGTAGTATGTACGAGCCTCCCCAATAGTGTAGTGGTAACGTTGTTGACTTGATATCAACTGGTCTCGGGTTCGATACCTGGAGGAGGCTCATAGTGGTGTGGATGTCGTCTTAAATTGTAGGTCCAGTCCCGATTAGCCTTTCTGTGTATAAAGCGGACTTAAAAACAGACTCAAACAAACTTCCTATCAATCAACACTAAACATAGCTTTCACTATCATTAGTTCGATACACTTTACACCTTAAAAAGATAACATGAGCAGATAATTACTATATTAATATCGAATTGCAGTTCTTCAATTACAATTGACAAAATTGTACAAAACCCTTACATCTTTGCAGCAGAATACATACATAGTACATACAATCTCCGAGCAACCGAAAATTGATTGATTGATTGATTTGCTTTCTTTTACTTCGCTTTTTGTGCTACTTTTGGCTAATTTGTGAAGATGGTGATGAGTGATGATATGATGAAACGACACTCAGAAACATCCATGCTCAGGCCGGAATTCGAACGAGAGACCGCTGGCGTCGTAGCGCGATGTGCTAACCACTCAGCCACTCAATGGTTCGTTCAAATTCTACTTTAAAGAGTAGGTTAAGTCTCGACTAGCTTATCTCAGCATAAGGATGAATTAAAACAATCTTTGACAATCTTTGCTTAAAATATCACTTTAGCAAGCCTAGTCACTGGGTACACGGGAAAGATGAGACAGGGTGAGCATAAAGTAAATAGACAGTTTTACAGAAACCAGAGTATTAATAGCATGGCTGAAATACTTACATGGTTGGAAGAGTATGTCCTGAATTTACACACAAAGTTCCAATTGTTCTATGTGTGACACTTTTGTAACACGACAAATATCAATGCGATAGTTCAGTTCTCCCCAAACACGTCTCAGCATGTACATATCAAAAGTCTCCTCAAATTTCTTGCTCCAATCGTAGATGGACTGCCCTGTAGATGGCTGTGCGCCATACTGTGTTCTGAAACGACGCTGTACTACAGTAACAGTATTTTTTTTTGTAAATTCAAGCACACAGAAAGCCTTTTTTTTTTTACCTGGCTAGCGGCCATATTGCTCGACTCATGTCAAGGATGCTTACATGACGCTGACGTCACGAAAAAAAAAGAAAAGCGGAACTCGTAAACTTGAATACTTTCTCTGTAGAACAGTACTAAATGCTTCCTGATAAAACAAACGGTTTACGAATTATAAAGCGTTTTTCTTTTAGGCTCACCTTGTATAACGTGAGAGAAATATTTCAATTTGTAGCTATTCATCTACTTTTGGATTATCGTAATGAATGAGGATGAAATTGATGATACTAACAAAGACGCAGGTCAGGAACCTTCGGTGGCGACATCGTACCAAAGCGCTTAGTCACATACACGGCTAAAGAGAGAAAAAGAGAGAGAAGCAAATGATCAAATGAAGTGGTTTTTGGAGAAAGAAAGAAGTCACACTACGGACATTTCTCACAATTACCGTTCTTGCATCAACCAACGATCCCCAGCAAAGACTCGCAGCCACTCCATACTGGATGCAGAAGCCCGAGGGACGAAAACGTCCTTGTGGAAATGAGGCTGGGCCTGCGGAGGCGGAGACCTCGGCTCTCCAATTACCCGGAGACCGTGATCACACGGAATCGAGACAGCCACGAGAAGGAAATTTAATTTAGACAACCAAGTCACTTCCAGACGGTTTCTTACCTTCGCTCGAGAATCCCTCTCGCTTGATTTAACTTTAGTGGAATCTGAAGTTCGTCCAGCGGAATGCATTCTAGTGCCAGGCTAGTCCAAGAACTGTTTAACAAACGAGAACGAATGACTTGTAGGGTGACGTTTGACTTTTCTTATTTTATTGCTTTGTTTGTATTATTTATGAGTAACTTTTCTGCCACCTTCGGTTAACAGTGGAGATATAAATGAGGGGGATTGGCTTAAATTGATGAAAGGATAATCAACCATGCACAGGTCAGGAATCGAAACCTGAAGATTTCGTGACGGGTTCGTAATTTGACCACTCAAGGTTCTTGGTCACCTATGTGACTTGTGTTGCTTATATTTGGACACCTATTGTTACGTTTCTACATCTCTCGGTTAATCGCGATGATAGTCATAATAATTAAATAATACAGATACTAAAGAACGGGGAACATAAATTAAGAGTATTTGAAAATAAAAACCTTAGAAAAATATTTGGACCTAGAAGGGATGAGGAAACAGGTGAGTGGAGAAGGTTATATAATTTAGAACTACATAATTTGTATTCATGTCCAGATATTATCAGAATAATTAAATCAAGAAGACTTAGGTGGGCAGGCCATGTGGCACGAATGAGAGAGGATAGAAGATGGTAAGAGACCTGCAGGAAGGCCAAGACGAAAATGGAGGCATAACGTTGAGGGGGACATAAAGGAAATCGGCAAGGATGGAAAAGTTTGGATTGATCTTGCCCAGGATAGGGACGGATGGAAGGCTTATGTTGCTGCAGCCATAAACCTTCTGGTATAAGAAGGCTAGAAAGTTAGTTACAGATAAAAGAACAAACACATTGAAGGATGATAAAACAGATACGAAAAGTAAAGGAAAAGAGAGACTGAAGAAGAAAGAGATGCTGCCCGGGTAGCTATATACATTGAGAGATCGGCTCATGATCTCGTCACTATGTTCGAGTCTTGGTCTAAGCATGAATTTCATTTTCATCTTCACGATTTGCTTTAAAGGCTTAAATGATAGGTAAAATACGATAGATGCAAATACGAGAAACCTCAATATGTAAAAAGAGAGAGAGAGCTCTAGATTGAGAGGTAGACAAAACAGAGATAATCCACACACCCATACACATTGTCTTCCGTGGCATAGTGTCGCGCGCTACATAGCCAGAGGCCTCAGGTTCGAAGCCTAGGTGAATCATTAGGTTTGTTCCATTCATTTCATCAATATATATTTCATGTTCACCGTCGCGATTAACCAAAGAGGTAGAAAAGAGACTGAAAAGTCGGAAATAGAGGGTGAGAGAGAACGAGAAAGGGAGGTAGGTAAGAAGAGAAGAATAAGATAGTTCTGAAGAACAGACAAAACCTGTTTCACAAGTGAAAACGCTCTTGTACAAGTTTTATACATGTAGCTCGGGTGACCAAGTTAACAGCATTTTCTTGCACGTTGCTTTTATGCGGTCGTTCGCCACGTAATGACTCCACATTGCAATACAACGTCCCGCCATCACAAGAACAAGAGAATGAAGAACGGAATAATGCTCTGGAGCCGATCATCATAAACTTCCGCCTTATGACTGCTTTATCTGTCTCCCCGTCTTCAATAATATATTGCCTCGCACGAAGATCTAGTGACGTCATACACGTGTCACTTCACGAAACGATTTGGGTTCTAGATTCGCCCGACACAAAGGCAGCACTTTTATATAAGGACCTTGAATACCGCGTAATATTGCCTTTCTGAAAGTATTTTTCACCGTCGCAGAATTGAATATCATTCCCACAAAACGTTATGAGGGAATTTAACATTCCGTCATTTAGATCTGAATTCGGACAGGTTTATGAACAGGTGGCATTTCAAGCGCCCTTATGAAACATCTCCGAGTGACAATAGAGATTGTTTCTGGTCGGATAATGGACGAATATTTACGGAGGCAGCCATAACTGTGGGACCGCAGATATTCAAATTTCGCTTTTAAAGTTACTTTAATATTGGAGGCACGTCTACATAATAAACCACAGAACCCAACAATAAAAAGACAATCTAAACAGCACCCATGATAAACTCTTTATACTCCAACAGCCTGGGTTGTTATCAATTATATTCTAAATAGCTTATCCAAGATGAAATGTTTTCTTTGTTCTTCAATGAATGCTAGATCTAATAGACTGACACATACTGTTAGACGGCATACCGTATATTGATGTTTCTTTCTTATGATTGCCTCATCAATTCCATCTTGCACACAAAAAATTAAATGCATCAAATCTATTTGACGCACTAGAAACGAATCGATTGATGAACTCAAGTGTGTCTTTTGTTTTTTGTCAAGAATCATGTTTACATTTTGATGCATTTTTGTACAGGGTGGCTCAAATGTCAGTTTTTCCTGAGAGAAACTGTATATGTACTTCTAAGAATTAAATTTAAAGTGTTGTTAAGAGTTCCACCGGGCAAATGGTGTTAAGCATTAGCGTTATCTGTGTAGAGACTGCTGAATTGGTGGTGGGAGTAGGAACTAACGGGCGCCGCGGGACATTCGACTAGCCTCCTCGCTCATGCGATCTTACACCTTGTGATTTTGCCTTATGTGGTATAATTAAGGATGCCGTCTACGCTGCAAAACCACAAACTGTGATTGATTTGCGACAAGAAATTGAAAATGCTCCTGATTAACTTAACGCAAATATCAAAGATACGTGAATCTGTGTATCATCGTTGCTTAGAATGTATTGCAAATGTATTCTCTTACCTTTCTCCAGCAATAAATACGCATTTCCTAACTACAAGTATCATAATTTTGTTCTCTCCTAGGGGAAACTGACTTTTGGACCACCCTGTATATCTTTTGTAAAGAAAACGCCAAAGTTCATCATTTAATACGAGTGATCTTTCCTTGATGAGCTGTACTTGATGCAACTTCTTGCATCTTTCTCGATGATGCAGTTAAGCATTTGGTCCGAGCTACAAACGTAATGCACTTTTTGTTTCAAATGATGCATTTACTTTTCTGTGTCTATCATTCATTAGAATTTCTTCTGATATCTGATAGCTCGATGCGTACGCAAAGAACAAAAAATGTGTCAATTGACCTAAATATGTTGACTCCAATAACACATTCAAGTGCATAAAGTATTAATGATGCACTTTTGGTGCATCAAAATACACAGAAATGCATAAATATGTACTTTTATCAGCTGTTGTTCCGTGTGATGCATAAGAATGCAATTTAACAGATCACGCACAATCATTACAAAAAAATCATACGTTTGTGATGCACCAAAAGTGCATCAACCGTGATTTGATGCATTTTAAGTTCTGTGTAGACATGGTTTGGATAGGGGATGAAAGAGCAGCTGTACCGCCAAAGTTCTGTTCTTTCCAACAGAAATGGCGCTAGATGAGGCTGTTTTATACAATTCAAACACGTGAGCAATGACTTCAGACAATAGGGACTGCTGGATCATGAACTCTGAAAAATGTGTGAAATGCAGTTCACTATGTTAAATTAACTCGTTACTTGACATATGAGTAAAAAATATGAGAGCAGACACATTTGTTACAACCCTATATATAACACGAAGAATGCAAACGTGGGGTGGGGAAAAGCCTCATTTAATTACCACGTTTTTTGTATGCTTGGGGAGACGCGGTAAGGGGTCGCATGGTCTCCCCTACTCCTCTCTGACGTGGTCAGTGAATATGTGGGCAGTTATTTTATTTGTTTTCGCGAAAAATGTTTAAAAATTACACTGAACACCATGAAAGCATCTACTGTACCTGTGGCCCATCATGGCATGATTCGTTTCTCAGCCGAGAAATGTCACTGAATTGAATAACACAATAATCATAAACACTGTGGTGATATGGTTTGAAGAGAGTATAGGTGGGACTTAGTATATTTAGTATTAGAAGAGTTTATGTAATTACTTTTCCTTATATACAGTAGTGCACAGGTAGCTGATTGTTACTACTGTGAAGTGAATCTTCCACGCACCCTTAACTGACGTAAGTAATAAAAAAAAATAGGAGATAGGGCAAATGTATTAAAATCAAATCCGAAATTGCTCAGAGCCTATTTTGGGGGAAGATGTAAGAAAAGTGCCTTATGTTATTCTCACTCAACGGAACACCAGGTGCCTGGGCTTGGCTAGTGTTGATAGTTTAAGTAAATAAATACACACACCCCTTAACTGAGAACCCTTGGATCGTAATGTGATACCCTGACCAACAGATCACGGAGGACCATTTACTACTTAGTATAGGACTCAAGCCTGTCTATCGTTTGGTAAGAGTGAAGTATTCAACGTAACTTAATATGGTTACTGAGAAACCGCCAATGAATGGTACCTTTAACATAACAAACAAAAACTCTGACGCAAAAGGAGTACCGTTACAAGAAGAAGTACCAGTAGTTTGGAATATTTTCAGAAGCACTACCCTCGAATTAAAAGCGGAGGGCAGTACTCTCAAAACCAATTTATTTAAGCGGTCGTTTCTGAAATAATGACCCCCTCTGAAGCTGAAGGCTGGATGTATATCTTCAGCTCCAACCACGGAACTGGAAAATGCAGCAGACATGGAGTCTCCATTGATGACGCAGTTCCTTTCGGAGACAAAAGTAGTCGCAGCATGGGAAAAGGTACGCCGATTGAAATCGAAGATTAATTTTCGGCTGCTCTTGAATTAATCTCGGCGCTTTGAAGAGGTGGCAGCATTTGAGTTCTGCTAATTCACTTGAAAATTGGAGGGGGTGTTAAGGATTTTTTTTTAAATAAAGGGCTCTCCAGCTGCTTGTTTGTCTCGTCTGTGTCAGCATACCGCAAAATGTACGCTTGCCCTTTTAAATTTCAACAGTACGAAAACTACGAGGGGAAATCAGTAAATAGGTTACATATTACCGAAAAATTACGAAGTGGAAATACGAACTGAAAATGGATTGACTGATTGACGTAGTTTATTTATTTGGCTTTTCTGTCACTTTTGGGTAATCGCAAAGATGAGGATGAGTGATTAGATTATGATGAAACTGGTGAAGGGACACTCACAAAGAATACCAATTCCCATGCCTGGATTCAAACCTGGGAGCCCTGGCGACGAACCTGAAAACATTTTTATTATCGCAGACAAAAGTACCAGCAATATTTATACACTTATCCACCACTTTATCAGTGCCTCGAAACTTGCATCATAGGAGGGTTTGAAAAGACATGTTGCAAAGACTGCCCCTTTAGCTTTATTTTATGTTCCTGAGTCAGTTCTCGGAGCACTCACCGTGAGCACACTTTTTCGAAAATGCAAATGCACCAGCATTATCCTGTATACTGTATCACGAGGACAACCCACGGTAATTGCTATACTATATTGTTACTCACCTATCAGACCAAATCTTCTCCACTCTCAGCTTCCGTCAGAACCTCAGAAGAACAACAAGGTCGGTCTTCATAGGCCACTTGAGAATCTTTGATAGCACCTATCGACCCAGTTGTGTACCTTTTCCTTTCACAGTTAAAAGAAGCATTCCTTTATGAATATCCTTTGAAGAAAGTTATTTTTGTCCACGGAAAATACACAGCAGCATGTTGCTCTTAGGTTTACATAATTCTTGAGCCCGGCTGCCCATTTGAGATCCTCAAATTTTCCATGTGAAGAAAATATCTCTCGTTCGCTACCTGCTCTATCATAAAGCCGTATTGTATAGCCATCTACTGGCATTTTTTTTAAAAAAGTATTAATTACAATTACCAGAAACCAGGGAAGATCTTCGATTACAGTTCATCATAGTAAACTCTCTTCAGTTCTAGGAATCCAATTGATGCCTATAGAGGTTATTAACTATTATGCATATGTCTGTGTGATACAATTATAAATACAATAATTCATTTATTTAGTCATATTTTCTCACAACTGTGACAATGAAAAGGTAAGACAGACTCAAATGGATTGAAATGTAAGAAAATCCACATATTTCGATCTGCAAGATCAGCGCAGGGTTTGAGTCTATAACCTCAGACTGATTGATTTGTTTTATTTTACTTCACTTCTTGTGCCACTTTTGGCTAATTTGCGAAGATGGGGATGAGTGATGATATGATGAAATTGATGAATGGACACTCACAAACATTCATGCCCAGGCCAGGATTCGAACCCGGGACCCCTGGCGTCGTAGCGCGATATGGTAACCACTACGCCACGGGGGCCGGCTATAACCTCAGACGTTTTCGTACCGGTTTGTAGATGATGATTACTATGCAATAATTCCATGTGCACATAATGTAAACCTTTTCACCAAAAAAGGCCCATAAAACACACTTACTTCATTAACAATAAAGTGGACGGCAGAAAACTGCTTTAGAGTTGGCTGATTGCAGAACACATTAGGAGATAACCTGCCTCGGAAGCTTTAAAAAGCCGTGCCGAGAAACCATCGTATCAGAAAAAAAAAAAATGTACAAACAGCAATTGGCCGCATTTTCTCTCAAAGTGGAACGTCACACTAACCTCCCCCTCCCCGCATTTTATCTCGGAAGCAGATGAGACGCAAAGTTTTTTTAATCGAATAGACGAGTCATTTATGACGATCGGAGAGTATTTTCGTTCCCCCAAACGCTGAATAGCAGTTTCGCCAATTCCTCGACAATAACTACCGAATTGAAGACCATTCGAAAATTCTTCCGCCGTCTATTTTTGTTCCCTGCTCCTCCACCGGTTTTAATAATAATAATAAAGGTGGGGAGAGGTTGGGTTGGAGGCTTCCCTTTGTGGCAGTCTCAAAGGAGGAGCTTTCGGAGGGAGGAGGGGAGTTCTGCGGGATGGCGACCTCCTTTATCCAAACAAGACGGCCTACTTTGGGAGATGCTTTTCCCGGGAAGTTTTTAATTTCCTCCACCGGAGCAGGAAAGCCGAAATTTCAATCCCAAATTGCTTTCCTCTGTCCGCCTTCTCTAACGTCACTGTGACGATATTGGGGACGGTGATACAAAGGGAGACTGGTGGTTACCAGAGGATCCAGGTTAAAATATCGAATTGACCATTCTGAAGGCATTATTTCGGTAGATTTCCCTCTGCGATTCAAGTCAAATGCTAACGATCAACTTTAACGATACCACCTAACCTCTATGAGTATTTTAATAATAAATTATTTATAGTCGAAGGTTAAGAATAGTAATCATTGGATTACACTGTTACAAGTTACCGTAATAGGCCATCAGGATTTAGCTAACGTTTCGAATATCGGCTCATTATGTGGTAATAAACTTGATGCGTATGAATGTATGACTTCACACATTTATAAAATAACTTGTAATAATCCACAGTAACGCCCTCCATGATTCTTAAGTTCAATTACTTATTATTATTAAATTATTTAGTTATTTCCGTTGGTTAGTGATAATTGAAAGTGGTACTGAAAGTTAAAACCTGTTAAATGTTATCTTCATATAATAGACGGTTAAGTCCTTGCTTTGATTGAATTAGGTTATTTTACGTCGCATTTCTCCCAATTTTGGCTAATCGCGAAGATGAGGGTGAGAAATGATATAAAGAATTGATGAAGGGACATACACAAAGAACAACCATGCCAAGGACAGGATTCGAACCTGGGACCCCTGGCGTCGTAGTGCGCTATGGTAGACTGTTAATTCCTTGAAATTTCCGCCAGGGTAATTATATTGATAGTCCGTGGTATATATGAACTTTGGATGCTGCTAGAAAACCGAAGAAAATCGTGAACTAGTCATACTGTAAATATAGCTATAGCGATATTCCATCAAACAGCAAATGAAACGTTTACTCACGGATTAATACCCAAAAAGAAGAAACACGTTTCAAAAAGAACAGTCTTCATGCATAATTTTTCAGCTAACTGCAAATCTTGCACTACAGAAGAAAACGAAAAACACAGCAACAACGTAATTAAGGATGATAAATTTGACTGTGCTTAACATTTTCCTCGAGAAGCAAGGATTTCTGGCATGAAATAAGCCCTCTCCCGGCGAGTCTCTAAAGCAAGGAGGCCGAAACCTTATGCATAAAACAGCAGCCTCCTTGCGGGACGCAGACTCCCGTAGAATCTGCGGCAGCTAGCTGGAAAGGAGGCGAAATTGAAACCGGCTGATGCAATGCTAAGCAGCAGAATGTTTAATGGGCCGCGGTTCACATCCCTGCACCGAACATCACGCCATCGCAAGAATAACGAATTTCGTGGATTTCCTTGTCGTGGTGGATGAAATACAAGAGGGAAATAATGCGGGCGGAGTTCCAAATCCCTTTTTTTCATCCAATAACAGTGCCTATAAGCAAGAAGCAGTGTGGTGTAGTCAAAACCAACAGAGATAGCCGTCTGAAATTCTTAGCGCATCAATTTTAAATCAGTGCACCAGGAAGGCAATCTAGCTGTAACATATTCAATTTTCTGACTTGAAGAGAGTAGATAAATAACTAATAGGTAAGTGGTATAGTGAGACGTACTACAGGTTGCGTGTTTAATGTATAGTCACCGGCAATAAAAAAGGGACACCTTGTTCCTGAAACACCGGCTTCCCTACAAGCGGTATGTGTGTTGCATAACTCTGAGGCGATGACGTATTGAAAACTTGCATTTGCAGTTTGCGCCTTAGAGTTAAGTATCAGACATATGGCAGTGCAGCAAAGCCGGTATTTATTGCCGGTGACTGTACGTACAACGGTCAATGAATTGTCAAAGTTGTTTATTGCAAACGAAGCATTGCCTTCTTCCCATATTCAAAATAAAACAAACGATTGAAATGGATTTTTTGGGGTGTGCTGGGATAACTAAAATTACAAAAAAGGTGCAATTTTGGAAATCGACTGGTGTGGTCAGGTGATATCGAGTTCCTAGTCGCTGTTAATTGACTTTCTAGATCTAAGCCCTCTACTACTTCTTCTCACGTGGCTACACAATTATCTTCACGATGAGTCAACACAGAAATTACGGAGATATGAGGAGAATTGAACCCATAACCGCTCGCACCAAAGATGAGAGAGCTACCCATTCGACCTCGCGGAGGTTCACTTTACACATATTAGTGTACTGAATTACATTTAAGCTCGAGTCCACCCTAAAAATACTTCACAACCATTGCATAGACAATATACATAGACAATTCTCTCTTCACAAGGAACACTTCCAGAGCGTTTTCTGTTCAATAAATTATTATTAATATTATTACACTACTGCTTGCGCGCCTCAAAATGCACAAAAAAAGCAAATATTACTTATGGAATTAAATTATAGCCCTTTCCCGAGATGCTAGCTTGGTAAACATGAGGGTATGTTCACTTCCTTTCCTAAAATGACTCCAACATTTTCTTCCCCACCACAAGAACGGATTTTCCGAAAAGCCTAGCGTGGGAAGACGACTGGAAGAGGGAAGGAAATAGATGCTCCGCCTCCCCCCACACTCAGCTCCCCTAATGCCCAGGAGCAAGGAATTAGTCGCTACAACCAGTTTCATGCGACGAAAATCCGCGCGACGAAATTCCTCTAATTCCTGCCGCAACTCGTTCACCAAGTTGGTGCTGCTGTTGTCGACTCGCACGGTGATTCCCCGCTTTTTTTGTAACTCTTTATTTTACACAGCTCTGGAAAAACAACGCGAAATAGTTCCCATCACGTGAGCACGTTTCCCGCGTGGATGCTCTCTAACGGGGAACACAGCGTTGATTGCTATGATTCATTTAATTCCTGTAGAAAAATTCGCTCTCTTTTGCACATAATTTCACAACTTTTCTTTCAGGGAGATCATAGTTTAGAATTCCAACATTTGTACTGAAAACTCGGAAGCAGTTCAAACCACTGTTCACGTAGTGATGAAAAGTTTGGCAGAGTTTTAAAGCAATTTTATTGCGAGATACGCTAGTTCATACTGGATTCAAAGTGGAATACAAACCCTACAAATTTGACCCCAGTAGAGTGCTGTAGTGAGGGGATTTAGCCGAGCGCCAAATAGTTCGAACGGACGACGCTAGGTGGTGTACGGAATTGAGACCTTCTTCGTTCGAGCGAATAACGCTCGAACAGGCAAACCAAGCGGTATACTCGAAGCCCAGTAGTTCACGTAAAACTGTAATTTGTGTGTGGTAGTTGGCTCTCAAATATGGATCGTGAAGTAAAAGACGCAGGGAAATTGAAACTTATGTGAATATAGCCATCATCTCCATACTAAAATGTAATTTAGTCCATCTTAACAATACCCAGTGATATATGAAAATGAAACAGATAATTGTGGGCTGAGACTATCAAGGCGGATATTTTACATGCATGTGTCTACGATTATTGTCACATTAAAAATATATTCTCTTGAATACGCTACGCTCGAGGGTGGGTGAGCCAGCGAAGGTGGTCCCATGCAGTACTTTTAGACCCCACCATGAATCAAAACCGGCAACACCTGATTGCATGTTTTATAGATAATATGCACCCTTAGCCAGTAAGATCTGTCCCTGTTGGTTTCATTCAATAAGTGAACTTCAAACGGCGCAAAGAATGTGATTAGGAAGTGAAATAATGCATTAATTCTTGAAAATAACACCGATAAGCATAAGTAAAACTTTTTAGACCTTGAGGAGTGGAAAATAAAAACAACTAATCAGCTCGATCCCTGACATAATACCTTACATAAAATGGCTGCTGGCAGCCCGAGAGAGATCGTTTACTGGATAGTGCACCAGATGGAGACTGGGTACATTGATGTAGTGCCATTTGTTAACTTCGTTAAATACTAAAATGAAGTGGGCCACCTTGGGAACTATGGCCACCTTTGGCTCACCAACCTTACAATATATTATTAAGTAACAGTACTTTGGAAGGTGGTGGAAGATATAAAAGAACAGGAAGTACACTTCAATGAAATGCACACTGGTGTGATTAATGTCGAGAAAAAATCTAATTGGTTAATTGGCCCTTGTTCACTAATCGACTTATTGGTAAACTGTTTGCACCAGAACATTGGTTATGATTTCGTTGGATTCAAACAAATTATTATTATCACCGAATCAATTGTAAATAATGTTTCTTAAGTCCTTTAAAACTCATAAACCTGGCGCCCTGTCTCCAAAATAGTGCCGAAAAGATGGACTCAGTATGCATCCTTGTTACAAGAACAATGATCAACTTTCTACCTTTTCGTGATTCTTCTATCCAACAAAAAATAAAGATCTTGTTCCGCCAACTATGGACAAAAACACAAGCTTGATATATTTAGAGCCTAATTTCATTTGCAACATACATTGATGAAAGGAAGAGTCATCTAAAAATTACATGTGTTAGTTAAAGATAATAGCATAAATTAGGCTGTTCTTGTAACACTGAGTCCATCTTTTCGGCACCATGGTGAGAGAGCGCATCGGGATCTTGCCCGGCAGGTCAATCTGGCTCTGGTAGAGAGAGAGGGGGTGGGGGATATCCCTTCGGAGATGAAACTTAAGCTTTTCAGCAGGTCTCATTCTCAAGGACGTGAAATCTAGGTAAGAACTAGCACTTGGTGTGCCATTGAATGAGAACGAGGCATGAAAAATAACTAAAATCTTCTCTGCTTCCCCAAAACTATGCAATAGCTAGGCTAGATAATGAGTTAAACAACACACACACATCAACACTCTTATGTATTAAATACATTGCATCAACCTGTCCGGAAGAGTATTTCGATGAACCATAATAAAGTATTTACGTAAGTTCACCAAAATTGTTTCATTGTTGCATTGGGTTTAGACTTAATTTTACAAATAAGGAAACGAGGACTGGAGAGGATATTAAAACAGATAAGCTAAACTGAAAGATAATTTCACAAGAAGAAGAAAAATATGTGAAAGAAAGAATAAAGTTCGGATAAAGGTAGACAAGCACGAGAGCTCCATCTCTGATTCACCGAAATTAATTCAACATTCTTGAAATTCATTTACTATCTCCGGGAAGAAGAATCTCCTATAACCTTTGTCACCGAGACGATGCAGCATCTGGAAGAAGAGATTAGATACCTTCTTCTACTGCAAGTTCAGCATCTATCCTCCCTTCCGCAGGGCAAGTAGTCTCTGATTTATCTTCATCCCGTGTTCCGGCCAGAAAGAATCAATGCTTCTTCTGGACATCTTCCAGAAACTTCCCCCAGAACTCCACGCTGTGGTGACTCACCCCAGTAGCTGACACTTGGCAAGCAGACGGTGTTTGCCTTATGAACGACTGTCCAGAACTCAGGTGACCTCCCGACGGTGGCGCTGTGAAGCAGCGATTCTTAATTATGGGTACACGACCCACGCGATAGGTAGCATGGGTGTCTAGTCCCAACAGTTATATCCGATGTTAGAATCTGAATTTTCACATAATTTATGTATTTACATGAAACGGATATCACCACTGGTACGCTATACATGGCTTTAGCAAAAAGCGTTCTACATGTACGAATGATAATATCCCTCAACGGAGAAAGCAAATTAGCACGATGTCGCCACAGGAGGTTTATGCATCTCCTCGTCAATTTAATGTGATCATCACCGCCGCGATTAGAAAAAAGTACCAGAAATTGATGCAAAATAAGAAAATAAAAAGTCGGGAAGAACAGTAACTGTATTGGAAATGACAAACTTGAATGAAGTTACTCTTTTCAAGTAATGAAACTAACAATTACTTTTGTTTATGTTTTCATGTAAAAGAATAATTTATCAGTTTAATTTTCATGATATTTATGTAATTTATCTATTGCCAGTAAATGTTTTGCTACACATAGTTTCTTCATCATATGGGTTTACATGTTCTTTTGTTTGTTGTACCGTGCGTCCATTTCGATCTGCAGCCGAGAGATCGGGAGAAGCGTGGCGGGCGGCGCTGGCGGAGATGCCGACATTTGCGGCCTGTAATGCTCGCTTATTTTTACGGACATATCCAGACATTTATATAAATATTGCAAAACGAGCACTAACCTGGGTTATAATTCATCATCTGTAATTCATCCAAGTTCTGCAATTATATACACAAAAAAATACGCTTTAGAAGTGACGATAAGAGTCACAGATAATAAAACATTTTAATCATAGTTTTGACCAGCAACGTCCTACTTAAGTTTATATCCTTGAAAGAGTTTTGTGTCGATGGGGATCGTTTGGAGGTTTCGAATGTGCAACACTGTATCAAGATTACGCTGCCGACGAAACCATTAAAAGTCAATGGTTTTCGTGAGCTTCCTCGATGAACTCGATGAAATTGGGGCAGCGTTAGAAAGTTATCCAAACAAACCTCTACGCCGTGTTTCACAGGAGATGGGAGTGTCAAAATCATCAGCACATACAGCCACTAAGCTACTAAAATTAAAACCATACTCTTATAACACAGGTTAGTGCTCGTTTTGCAATATTTATATAAATGTCTGCATATGTCCATAAAAATAAGCGGGCATTTCAGGCCGCAAATGTCGGCATCTCCGTCAGCGCCGCCCGCCACGCTTCTCCCGATCTCTCGGCTGCAGATCGAAATGGACGCACGGTATTTTGTTACTTGTATAAGGAAGAGCCCACTAAAGCATCTGTCTGGAGCACAGCACTACATAAGATGCGAAATAAGCCCTGGATGAAGGTGAAAGGTTTGGATTGTTGTTGTCTTATGTCCACTTTATGCACAGGTAGACTAATCGGGACTGGACCTACAGTTTAAAGTTATATCCGAACCTCTGTGCACCGTGCCTCTACCGGGTATCGTACCAGGGGCCCCTTGAAGGTGAAAGGGAGGGACAGGAAGCTTTGGACAGAAGGTGCTACAGGAGAATGCTGAAGACCAAACAAACAGACTAACTAAACTAAAGGCCGAATCATACGGAATTGGAAACCCAGTTAGTTGGCGCTCAACTGGCTACCTGCCTGGATGTGATGACTGCCTGTCTGGCTGCTTGACTGGTTTGGAGGAATGGGACATGTTCTAATTGCTACTGGCTTTCCTCGACTAGATACTGTGGAACAGCCAATCAAAGCAAAGTTTGGGCATGTAAAGATAATCTGTGAGTTTACAAGGGCGAGTTTTTTTGCCTGTGGTTTCCGAGTGTTGGTTGTTTTTGTTAGCAACGAGATGACGTGCAGTGCATTCGTGTTCAGTTCATTAATATTTAGGTATTTATTCAAAGCGATGAGATGCGTACGTGACAAATAAAATTAGCCGAAAATGAAAATCCTTATTATTACAAGTGTATTAAATTAAAATTTGATTTCTTTAAAATTTGTGAATGAATCCTGCGAATCTCATGTATGAATATCAATATGAATACCCGAGTTAATTAAAAACCTTATTCAGTACGCACTGATTACTATATTTTTATCGAGCCAATCTCTAATCCATACTTTTTTATTTTTTATTATTTACACGGAAACATTTCATGTAACTTTTCGGTAGGGGTGTGCGGGATCCCGAAAAGTCGAGACCGGGATCGGGAAATTCTTTTTTCGGGATCCCGAGCAGTCTGGACATACCGAATGGTTATTTTAAAAAGTTTTTAATTCTCGACGTTTTCTGCATTGCAAGTGTCCGGACCTTATCGGAAATTGTTTGTTTTTATTCCAGAAATACAAAAAACAATCACTTATGTTGAAAATGACGTGTAGAATTCGAGATTTTCAGAGCTTCGGAAAATTTCGAACATTTCCCGTCTGGAAATGGCGAATTTTTCCCGTCCCGAATGTCGGGATTAAAAAAAAAAATCCCGTCCCGACCAAAAAAATTCTGTCCCGCACATCCCTACTTTTCCGTTAGCTTTTGCAATTACAATATATAACATATACAGCATGAAAGGCACGTTGAGTTACACCATCTATGCCGAGTGCACGGTGTTTACAATTGAAACAACTAAATACGAAACGTTATTCCTCTCGGTTTAATAGTTATCGTCTTTTAAAAATGTGAAGTGATCAATGTTTACATCTCAAGCGGCCGCCATTACATTGCCACCCGTCTATCGACCGGCAAGTACAGTAACAGGTATTGTGTGAGGCGAAAACTAGCAAATCGGTAGCCAGTCCAGCACCAACTAGGACATTCGTACTGGAAATCCAGTTCCGTGTGATTTAGGCTTAAACTAAGTTTAACTTGTAACTGAATTACACTTCCAGCGAAATAACTGTAACTCAGTTAATTCATTTTTTTAAAAAAAGTACCTTCCAAACACTGAAAATAACATCCCAGCCGCACTTACGCACATACTGCATTTTTTTTTCATTTTTTTTTTTTTGGCGACGGAAGCAACGTGTACCGAAACATAAGTTTCCCTTCACTATTTCAGCCAACTGAAGCTTGAAATTAGTTTGAAACTAGCTGCACAAATCATGTTTCTTTAACTAGCCTTGTTTTTCGGACAGTGTACTGTAATTACAATGAGAAAGGCTGCACCCGCTTGCACGCTAAAAATAGCATTCGGAGAGCAACTTTGAACAACTATTTTTTTCCCCGCCGCCCAACCGATGGAGTCTGTGCAATTTCTTGCTGACCGCTATTCAAATTTTAGCGAGTTCCCTACGTTCCCCGCCTAGTAATTTCGCCGGGCGATCCAGTCCAGCGTTAAGGATGCTAATTTCTGACGCCAGAACAGAACGCCACCCTTTCGCATCTGCCCACCGAAATTACATAGGACCAGAGCCGAGTATTGTTGCCAGAGAGAGAAAATATGCCGCGTTGCAGGATATGGGAACGCATTCAAACCTATCGCTCCATGACAAAAAAAAAGAAGTATTTTCTTGCTCAGAATTCTGAAAAACAAAACCCAATCGCTTCAACCTGGTCAAAATGGTTGAATCCAGAAGGTTTATATTGAAAACTTAGAGCTCTGTAGAGTTGAACCACAGTATCTACAGCTTCGACTCTTAGCCTGCCTTATAGGATTCTCGGTGCGAATTTTGAGGTAGTACCTTTAATAGTCCTTTTCTAAATATATTATGACTAGACCTCGGATATTTAGGATCTAAAAAGTGTGCTTTTAGGTTCCTAAAATAGGCTCTAAAATCCTAAAATAGGTTCTAAAAACCTTAAAATAGGTTCTAAAAATCCTAAAATAGGTCCTAATAATCTTAAGTTAGGCTCGAAAATCCTGAAGTAGGTTAAAAAAACTTAAAATTGTTCAAAATTCCTGCAAATGCTGATTAGGTAGTCACCGGCAATGAAAATGGGACACCTATATCCTATATATATAACGTTATGTGTGTTGCCTAACCCTACGGCGATGGCATAACTTACCATTGGAAATTTGCTATTAAAATCCACTCTTCGCCGTATAGTTAGGCAACAATATTTTTTAATGTTATCCACAGCCAAACTCCGCAATTTTGTCTGTGAGGATCATCTTATATGCTGAAAATAATATTTCAACAAAAAACACAGTCAGTGGTGCAAACTTCAATGCTGAAATGTTAGTTTACTGGGCCTGAATGTCACTAAGCACTGAAGTGACGCGAAAGTGAGCAAGACCTCACAGATCAGAAGTTTGCACTTTGGACTGTACTGGTAACAGTGGCACCAGACATGTTGCTTTGTTTAGAGCTTTGAAAAATCACCATGGACTCGGAGGAAGGGAAATCGGCAGAGAGTACGTTTCAAACACGTTCGTCATTGACTTCTTCGTGACCAAACAAAGCAAATGCCTCTGTGAGACATAAAAAATCCTGTAAAACCTTAAAAAATATATAAAAACGTAAAAAAGGCTTGATTTAGGCGCATAAACCTAAAATAGGTTCTAACAAGCAAAATAGGTTTTCTTAGCCACCATAAAACTTCATCAGTTGTTGCGTTTTCTTTAACGAAACGCAGACATAACTTATTATTTCTTACATATCTGTAAAGGAAAAAAAATTGGTTAAAAACAAAAAATCCGAGGTCTAATTATGACATATCTTACACAGTACTGATCCCAAAATGACTACGTTTTGAAGCACACATTGCTCTATCGATATGATTTGTAACACTAATATGAACATTACGCAATATTGAGCGCCATCTTTAAACTTGAAAAAGTCTGTCAAACTTTGTTTTAAGTCCATTGTGTAGGTGGGTTTCATGTGACGTCAGGATGCACATAGACGCCAGTTTGCGCCTAATTTTATTTTGTCATTTGTAATGAAATATCCATCACGTAGCGTTCGTTACATATGCACCAACTTCACGTTTGTTTTAAATCACGAATGTATCTTCCGCCCATCCGCTTGAATTCCGTATGTTTGCAAGAACTGGCCACGATCATGGCTGCTCGAAGCCACAATGCAAGAGTTTGTGACGTAGGTGAAACACACATATAGGCTAAGACCTACAGTATAGAGTGAAATCCGAACCACTCTGCTTTACTTTGGTGACCAAGGACATTCAGATCTTCATTCCTTTCCTCTTTCTCCTTCCTTTCTCTCCATTCCTAACTCTCCATCTCTTCTCTCCGTCTCCCATTTGCTTCCTTTGTGTTTCCCTTTCTATCTATCTCTTCAGTCTTTCTTCCTTTATCTTTTTTATTTATTTCAATATTTCATTCTCTCACTTTGTTTCTATATATTCTTCTAGCTTTCCTTCTCTCTTCCATATACATCTTCTCTTTCTCTTTTCGTCACATTCAATAAATTCCTCTCTCAATATATCTGTATCTTTCTACCACTTTTACTGGGTGTGTGTGTGATCCTTGCGTTACTCTAAACGATGACTATTAGAGGGTACCCCCCGGGTGACAACACACCTGTTCGCACTATTCTTAAAAAACAACTAAAAAAAACGACTCAACAGTTGACGAACTTCTGTTCTGGAGACATCTATCTGCCGGGAGCTGCTCATCTAAGGGAAATAACGACCATTGCATTGCGGTAATCGAAGGAAGCGGTATAGCTGGTCATCATCGTTAGCTCCGTCCTCCCGTGTCATACCAATTAAGCTGCCAGCCGGTGGCTGACTTACAGGACCCGCGCGAGGCGCATCTAAATACGACAGCCTCCAGGACACGTTTTACACGATGCTCCTGCATTCCGAAGCAGTGTTTCCAACCAGCGAGTTCGAGAAGGGACTAAACTCTTAATTATGTTAGGACCCAGATACATATCCGCACAACTTCTCCGACATACGAGACGAGAACTTGGGAAGCCTGATAGTAAGGGAATCCTAGGTACGCCAACGTTAAGGAAAATAACAAGGATGGGCAATAATGGATTTTTCTTGCAGTGTGGCAGGGAGAGAAGCTTGTTAGATATTAATTAATACTGTGAATGTATAATATTATATAACACAAGCAATTATAAATAATACTGGGAATTATAGGTACTAAAAATTAAAGTTAAAATGGTGGAGTTACATACAGATATGTAGAACTCTTGGATATGAGAAAAGTGTAAAAATAATTGAAATTTTGTTTGCTCACTTCATTCACATTGTGATGTTATTCATGCATGCCTATAGGGTGTAAGCCGTGATTATTTCTGAAGACACCCAAATGTAATCCTCATTTCCACTTAGTAGATACCCTGCACTGTTTATTGTTTATGGATTTGCTTTATTTTACTTCCTTCTTGTGCCACTTATGGCTAATTTGCGAAATTGGGGATGAGCTAGGTTATGATGAAATTGATGAATGGACACTCACAAAAATCCATGCCCAGGCCGGGATTCCCCTGGCGTCGTAGCGCGATGTGTTAACCACTCCGCCACGAGGGCCGGCTACCCTGCACTGCATTTTGCAAACTAATGAGACTTTGGCGTCTGGACCCACAGCCAGTATAATTCGCTGTGGGACTTGTGTATTGTCAATGTAAGTTTGTGATTGTCGATTCATCAATTTCATCTTATCACCATTCATCTTCATCTTCGCGACGTAAAATGAAGCAAATCAATCAATCATGAGTCTATGCAACATTTTGGCTAATATGTGCATGTAACTCCCACAGATAAGTGCATCAGCATGAGTTTGGTATCATTCAAGATATCATTAAATAACGCAACTTGTTTATTCGGGTATAATGTTTGGTTATGTTGTCCGTCAAAAAGTTATTCAAGGTCAAAGTCAAGGAAGCGAAACACAAATTCTTGATTGATTGATTGATTTGTTGTTTTAAGTCCACTTTATGCACAGGAAAGCTAATCGGGACTGGACCTACAGTTTAAAGTGGGATTCGAGCCACTGTGCCATGTGCCTCCACCGAGTATCGAACCCGGGACCCCTTGATTACAAGGCGTCCTCGTTAGCACTACGGCATCGGGGAGGCCCTTAATATAAATTCTTGAATTTAACCCTTACATACAAGGGAAATTTAATACAAATTTATTCCTTATTTTTTTAACACTGTTAAGCATTGTTTCCATGTAAATAAAACATTAAAATGTTGACCACCGCAAACGTTTATAGTATAAAAACATACATAAAAACGTAACGTTTCCACCCTTTAACAGGGTGTTCTTCAAACGAAACTTTTATTTGTTGTGAAGTTTCGTCTGAAAAAGACCTGTTAGAGGGTGGAAACGTTACGTTTTTATGTATATTTTTATACTATAAACGTTTGCGGTGGTCAACATTTTAATGACTTATCTTTTTATGAACAATATCCACAATCATTTTATTTCCATCTTTAATAAGCGTGAAATCATCGTAATTTAAATGCAACATATCGCGATCTCTGGGGGCCATTCTGATGACGTCATATCCAGATCATCTACCGCTACCTTTTTGTAGACAGTCGTATTCTGACATAGGCTACCACCTTAAGTAGTGTCCAAAAATAATATATTGTGCTTCTGGCAGTTCCTGGTAAATAAAATGAGTTTGGACTGGGTCCAGGGAAACGTACACAAGGATTGCAACACTGCAAGAAAACCCCTGTCGCTCCTCCCCGGCAGCGAGCCTCCCTCTGCGGAAAGCGACATGTATAGCATCTCATGTGGCCCCGGGCGACGAATGGGCCATCTAGCGTAATGATGCACAATTACGAGATGCGATCGCAGCATCCGCATTTCCCTCTCATTAGAGCGAGGCATCGCCGCTGATCGAAAGCGCTTAATAAAAGCGACCGAATACACGGAAAAGTCACATTCACAGGCTCGGATTTAGAGGGGGGCGCCCCCTGCATCATTATCCAGGATATATTGCCTTTTCTCGTCTAACCTCTCTCTCAGGCGGCGCTAGTAAGGGGGAAGGGATTATTTGAAATTCTGATGTATTCGCGGATAAGAATATGATTTCCAAGGAAAGTAACGGAAGGGGGAACCCATTACCGTTCCGAGCTTGGAATTGGTTGCTCAACATTAATCCAATTGGCTTGGAATCTTGGTAAGCTGATGTGGCATTGCAACAGCCACAGGTGCTGTGCTACATCCCGAATAACTGTTTCGTATCGAGAAAATAAGGACATTTAGGAAGCTGAAGCTTTTGGAAAACTAGAGTGTAGGACTGATGCTAAGTCTCAAATGCTCGAAATCTTCTCCAGAACTTCTCCAAAAGGTTGTCAACACAACACAAACTCCTTCTCAGACAATGCTGCTACATGTTTATCTCCCCGTTTGTATCGATACTTCGGTTTTTATAAGAAATTAAGGTAAAGAAGAAGGATCTGCAAAACCGTGATATGCTCCATCAGTACACTGGAACATCCTCCGGTACACTGGTTGTAGATTTCTAGTGAGGATAATATATTATAATTAATTAGCATTTGAATCTGAAATTATCATACAAAAATGTTATCTTTGCAGCATGTATGTGTAGAGTTTAATAAACAGCCAATTCCGCATAACTAATTTGTATTGGAATTTTACCCACAAATCATATATAAATATCTGCTTTTTTGATTATGGTAAGGTAAGGGAAGTGGGGGCGGGGAAGCGACCAATCCGGTGCGATAAGAAACGCAGCAGCCTGTACAACGAGGTGCACGTATTCAAGCCACGTCGTATCTCTCTGTGCCACCGCTGTTGTTTGGTTGGTCTGTTGCGTAATTCCCGCTCCCCACTTCCATTGCCAGCTTGTAGAACTCCCGCCGTAAGATCTGAAAAGACCTATAGTCTTAATGTGCATAAAGTGGACTTAAAATTCCAACTCAATCAATCAAAGCATTTACTGTTATAAACTCCTGTCATTCCCACCCGAGCACGTCACTCTGAGGGCTTCACAATATAATGTGTGCAATTATACACATACGAGGTATTCATTGATTGAAATGAAAAATTTTGTGTGCGTCACGCCAGAGTCTCCTTCACATGCAACCTTGTGGTTACTGGGTTATAATACATGAGAATGATTTTGGGGTGCCTTCTGCGAATACCTACTGTGTAGTACTTCACATACATTCTAATAAATGTAATTCGTAATTAATATCACTTACAAACAACAACGAGTAATCATTTCAATTCTAGAAAAGTTTGATCTCCAACCACAATTGAGTCTCATCGATCCAATTGTGTACGCTATCCTTTCATAGTTAAAAAGAAACATTCCATTATGAATATCCATTGCAGATTTTCTTTTTTTGTCCACAAAAAATGCACATTTCGATGATCTTAGATTATACATTTCTTGAAGCCGGTTACCCATTTTAAATTAAGAATTCCGCATGTGCAGGAAATATCTCTCGTTCACTACCGATTATTATGAAGTCTTATTGTACTGCCATCTATTAACATTTTTGAAACTATTCATTATAATTTCCAGCAATTAATCAATATCTTCGTTACAATTTTAGTGCCTTATATATACTAACTGACTAACCAACTCTCTAGATTTCTTATCACTGAAGATTTGTGGCTGCAGCAACACAAATCTTCCATCTGTCCCTATCCTGGGCAAGATAGGATTGCACCCCTCACATTAGATGAGGCCAAGCATCTTACCATAACTAAGATCAGCACGTGGATCTGAGAACCAAAATCTCATTACAGTTATGAACTAAAATTAGGGTGCAAGTAGCCTAAGTGCTGACGCATCCAAAATTGTGATTTCAATCAATGAATACCACATGGTATAGCCTACACATTATACGTATATACACATTATATTAGTATATTAGATAGCTCAGTTTGGTTGATATGTATTTACATCTCTACTTGTTAGTGTACTTTCCTTGCTGATCCTGATGACCAAATCGTGCACTATTCCAATATTTATATTCCCATTTTATGCTCTCCCTTTGCGACGCCAAGGGTCCCGGGTTCGAATCCCGCTCGGGCTTGGTTGTTTGTGAATGTCTATTCATCAATTTCATCATTTCATCACTCATCCCCATCTTCGCAAATTAGCCAAGAGGCACAAAACGCGAAGTAAAATAAACTAAATCAATCAATCAATGAATCAATATGCTCTCCCAAAGTTGTAGTGGTCTGACTGTCAAGTATATTCACCGTATAATCTAGAAGAGATATTTCCTTTAAAAATCTTCCTGTTCAGCAGAAGCAAATACGAAATTATTTCGACCGAATATTGATTTGGCAGTCGCGAAGGAGGGTTGGAAAGGAAATAAAAATCGCTTCCTCCTCCTCCTTCAATCCTTTTATCTCAGAAACTTTGATTAGGACGAATCTTGAGAAGGGGTCAATTCGAATGATCTTCATTAAAAAATGGCGTTGGGATGAAATTCCTTCAGAATTGCCGCCGTGGAGGACACAATGGGGGGTTCCTGTCTTTGTCTCCTCCCCTCCTCCCTTTACAGATTGCCATTAGCAAATTCCATAGAGCGCAGTGTCTAAGGAGGAGATTTGGGAAAGCCTCCATATCTCGCAAGGGATTCTGGGTGGCAAGATTTCTCTGGTGGTGCAGTAAAGGATCTAAGAACGGACCAGGATAAGGACAATCAGATTGAAGAACTTGCTAGAACTATTTTGTGAACAGCCTAAAACGCAGAGGTGTATGGTCAAACGTCAAAAGCGTCGCAAGAAATTAGGATATTTATGAAGGTGTTGCTACACAGAAACAAGTTGCATGAATTATTTGGTCCAATAGCAAACAAGCAGACAACGTCCATTTTGAAGGAGACGACTCCCTTTCATTATCTCTGCTGTTTCTGATTCCCGTAGATGTCCACCCGAGAGACACAATACTTTTACCAATATACTTTATCCCCGGAATATGTGGAGCATAGCGGCAGAGAATGGGAGAAAATCGAGTGGGCAGAGCGAAGCAGTACACGCTGCTGCGAAGGCTGGTAACTGCAGTCGCTTTCCCCGCTCCACGTGATCCCGTCCCCCCTCACGTGTTCATTGGTAGAGTCTACTTGCGCAGACTTGTTTCGTTCGCTTGCTCCAGAGATACCTGAGACAGAGTATAGATATTAACTTCCTACATAACACATATTTTATGTTCCACACACAATATCCATCTGTACCCATGAATTTGCAAAGAACGAATTTTATGTAATGTATTATTTTCAAGGAAGATTGGATCAATGCCACAACCTATTTACCACGACACTATACACTGGTGTCCTTAACTTTCAGGGTTAAGAGTATTATCATATTTCCACAGGCTCACTCTCTGTTCTACAGGGTGTCCGAAAAGTCACACTCCATATCAATGATAGAAGGCCGTAATTGAGATACAATTTCTTGTTTAACTGCAACATGTTGACTGTGAGGAAGCTTGCAGATGCATAAGATTATTCCGTTCGTAAACCATATTTCACGAATCCCCATGCAAGGAAATTGTCATGGATATATTCTACACGAATGTTCTCGTATAATAATCGACAAGCAATGGCAACTCGTTCTTCATTGGAAAATCTAGTTTGCTATACGGGGTACATGGAAAGAGATGAAAGAAATTCCGGAATTTTTTTGAAACGGACAGTGACTTTTCAGAGAACCTACAGCACACGAACTGGACACTATCTAATCTCACATTACATTATTCCATTTGCAGAATGGCGTATATACCTGTTTCTTATTGTGTCCGAGATATCAAGAGTTGGTGCAATATCATTGGTCGACTTTTATGCAAAGAGGAACACTAATTTCAATACTCTAAGTAAACTGCATTTGGTACATCCTGTCAGGTTTCCCGCGTTTGCCGATCGTTGGCATTTCTAGCAGAAACCACGCGGCGTTGCAGCTGTAGACAGAGTGAGCCCCGCTTTGGGGAAAGCTAGGCTGCGCATAATACGCGGGAATGCACAAATTCAATACCACGCTATTCAGCACCACTCTTACAAAACAAGCTTCTTCCAAACACAAACAAAACACGTGGGAGTTAGACCACAACGTGGCAACAGCGATTGCGTAAGCGCCTCTCTTCTGGTTTCCATTCGCTCCTCGCTGCCTATCAGGCGACCTTTCCCCTCGTTCCTCTTTGGCAGCGAAACTATCGAGCGATCGCTAGCGCGGGAAACGTAACTGGTTGTAACAAACGCGGTATAACTATAGGGTACTATGGAAAAGAAAGCTTGATAAACAAAAACTTTTCAAAATGTTAAAGAAACGAAATCGTTATAAATGTTCAAAATTTATCACTTGCAAAGAATATAGAGTCTGATCCATGCGAATAATTTAAACCAGCGTCAAATTCTGTCTTATACAGTAATTCTGTTATGCTGAGTGTCATCACAATATTGTTAATAAAATCTTATACTTACAGAAACCAAGGAAGATGAAAGTACGAAAGGTCTTGCTGCTTACCTGCAAAGAAGGATACATACATCAATTACTAATCAGCAAAAGAAGTTCTCAAAATATAAATCGCCAACGAAGAAACATCAAATAAAGTAGTTAAACTCAAAGTTTCCATGTTTCATTAGATTCAGAGTGCTTTACTACGTACCCTTCTGATATAACAGGAAAAAGACGTATCATTATCTTCAAACTAGTAACGTTCAAAGTTGCCTATTTTAAATCTTATTATTTAGAATGCTTAAAAACAGGGACAAAACAATGTCCCAAGAGTAAAGGAGTGTGTTCGTGTCATTGTGTATTACCCACAGTCGCGTCTATCACTGTTTACAATCATCTGTATGCATTATCAAATTACGATCCTTCATCATATAGAAATAATGAATTTAGACGAGGAAATTTCAAATTTAGCCTTTTTCAATATTCACAACATTAAAAGTGAATGCCTGTTATAGGTCTTTTCCTTTTTAATCTTTTGGTGCCTAGAATTCCAGGTTCAGCTAATAATTCTCTAGCGTAGCGGAATGGTTAAGGCAAATGCCTACGGTGTTCGATCCTCAGCCAGTATTTTTTTTCCTCTTTTGAAACATTTCTCATTTTGCTAAATGTGATTAATTAAATCATATTATAGTTCGTTTATAATGCTGTGTAAGCTAATGCTAATAGTTTAGCATTAGTTCTAAAATATTTCTAAATAATCTAAATTACTTAGAATTCTTGAAAATGTAATTAGTCTCTCTTGATATTTAGAATAATATTACCTCTTCTTGAAATGCAATAAATAATGTTACATAGTACAGAACATGTTAAATGTTCAACATGATGCTTGAAATTACTTTAACCCAGAACTTTAGCAACAAATTAACAAGATTTAACATCCACAAAAATATAAAAACAAGGAAAATCAACCCAATCATTTGAACTAATGGTGCAATGTAATGCATCAAGGGAAGAAAATGCATTATAATTTGGATACAAGTGCATCCAGTGTGTCCCTGATTAATTTTTAACACTTCACATTTACTTTGATGCATTAAACAATTCATCGGGCCAGGTCTTTGATCAGCTACAAAACCAAAAGATTCATCTCAAATGCACGAAGCCTCCTGGATGGCGCAGTAGTAGCGTCGTCGCCTAGCAATCAACAGGTACCGGGTTCGATACCCGGTGGAGGCACATAGTAGTTCGGATCCCACTTTAAACTGTATGTCCAGTCCCGATTAGCCTTACTGTGCATAAAGTAGACCTAAAACACCAAATCAATCATGAAATGCATGAAATAAATGTGATGCATTTTCTCTTGATTGCGAAGAAGATTTATCTGTAAACTGAATATTAAATGGCTCAAAAATCCAGCCACGTTCAAGAGTCAATAGAATGGCTGGGAGAACTAATATGGACTGTATGAAAGCAGGTATGAACCCAAAACTTTGCTTTGAGTCGTGCAGGACTGTAATTTCCGAAGTTTGCTTTACATCAACCAACGGGAATAAAACATCACAATTAGAACAAAATACAAAGAGAACAACTGCTGAAATGTTTCACTCTCCAACAATGTCGGCTTTTGAGTTAATTGACTTTGCAAACTTGATTGCTCTTTTGCATAAATGCTATGCTCTTTTTTGTCACGCTTCATTGCTTCAATTTCCATTTGAATTACAAAAAAATGCTAATACACTTTTGAAACCGACACCGAAATTATCGAATTCGCTACAAAGCAATTACAGCGCTCACAAGTCCTGCATAAGTCAAATTAGCTAAGTTCATTTTGGGACACATTGTTGTCTTATTTGAAGTTATGCATGTGTAAAACGTTGTGCCTGCCATTTTGCTGAATATTTTCAATAGCTTCAAATATTCTCTTGTCTTTTCTCAATATTGTAAAATAATGTCATACTTTGCAACAGGTTGTTGGTAAAGGTAAAGCTAATACCTGTGTGTGAAGGCTAGTAAACTGTGTGGTGGTAGTTGAGGATGTGGAATTAGTGCATAAGGCTCTACAAACATACAATAATAATAAATTTAGAATAAAATTTATTCATTTTATCTTATCTTATAAGTTATAATATATAAAAAGGGATGTATGTGTGTATGTATGCTTGTTCCAGCATAACTCTCGAACGCCTGGACCGATTTCAACCAAACTTGGAACACGTATCACTTGCAATCTGGAAGGAAATACTGTGGGGGTGAGACACCCCTGGCACCCCTGGGATGGGGGGGGGGAGGAGGTGACAATTAAAAATAATCGAAAACGTCCGATATTAGTGTGGAATCCATAGTTTTCGGGATCGATAAGATGAATAGCGACACTCCCAATGCCGTTCCACTCCAAGTTCATCACCTATCGGGATGGGGGTGAGAGGGGGTGAAAAATAAAATGTCAAAAATGACTAAGATTAGTGTCGAATCCATAGTTTTTGGAGTCGCTAAGCTAATTGGTGACATTCACGATGACCAAACTTGGTACACATATGACTTACAATGTGGGAAAAAAATACTGTGCGGGTAAGACACCCCTGGCATCCCTAGGGGTGGGGGTGGGAAGGGGGTGACATGTAAAAATAATCGAAAACGACCGATATTAGTGTGGAATCCATTGTTTCCTTGGTCGCTAAGATGAATAGGCACACTCCCAATGCCGTTCAACTCTAAGACACCCCTGGCACCCCTAGGGATGGGGGTGAAAAGGGGGTGACATGGAAAAACGACCGATATTAGTGTGGAATTAATAGTTTTCGGGGTCGCTAAGATGAATAGTGACACTCCCAATGCCGTTCAACTCCAAGACACCTCTGGCACCCCTAGGGATGGGGTGAAAAGGGGGTGACATGGAAAACGACAGATATTAGTGTGGAATCCATAGTTTCGGGGTCGCTAAGATGAATAGTGACACTCGTAATGCAGTTCAATTGATTTATTCTCGCTCCTGGATATGGAACTGAAAATGTTGTTAAATTTATATTATAGTAAAATTGTAAAATATATTACTTCATAATTTGTATCTTATACTTTAAAATATCTGTAAATAAAATTAGTTATATTTTACGCTATAGTTAGAATCCATTAAACACCCGGCCAACGCCGGGTTATCAGCTAGTTAGTTCATAATACCCATAATTATTATTTCTACTATTTGAGTTTTATCAGTGGGCTGGCACCCCTACAAAAACTTTTGGCGACGTCAATGTTTGCATTCGCTAACTGGACGAGTCCAGTGTCAAGATAGGGGTGGCGGCTGCAAGTTGAACGCAGACAGGGAAGCGGGTTCCGTGAAAATCGTCTTTGTTCCTCTTCAAAATGGTTTACCAGAATTGTAACAATCAGTAACGGCGATTGGGTGCTAAATCTGAGGGGGCGGGGAAGAACAATTTTTTTTTGCCTTGGTAGACAAAGCTTAGTATTAGGAGGCCATAGTCCGGGAGCAAAAGTGACAAAAAGTGGTGTGCAACTGTCCTCCCTAATCATCGCCACTGCTAACAATCATCCACAAGTCACAAACGAAAAAGCGAGTGACAGTAAACAACCGAATGCATACAAGTGGAATACTGATCTGAAACCTACAGCGTAATTTCGTGCATCTTTTCTGCCTACCTCCCCTTTAGCATGTAGATTCGTCCACTCGAGCTAGGCTCGTTTTCCGCGGTCGGACAGTACCTGAACCCCAGAGCCGCTTTATGCAGAGGGATGCTTTAAATTTTATGTTAAACAATGTTTTGAATTGGTTTCTCCTGTCTGTATGTGGAGATGCAAAACTAAACCTGTCGTCATTTGTTTGGAAATACCCATTGTCAACATAAATCCTGTTGTACATGTGCATGACTCATGTCCTGTAATATATTAGCACCAGACGTTACAGGTATATTGTTAATGCATGTCTACACCCACGCTTGGAAAACTCATCGGAATGTCCGAATGGCTGGAAAGAGGAAAACAAAAATCAACTGTCCAGGAGAGGACACAGAGGCTGAAATTCAAGTAATTTAGTAACCACAATCATTTATTTCTGTTAGGGACAGCGTCACGGTGAAAAGCAGGGGAGGGAGGTATGCGTTACGTTTTCATTAGTAAAGAGTGAGAGCGGCATCATCCAGGCATCAATAGCAATGTCAAAGGGAACACATTTGTCTTAGCAGGCCGTGTCAGGGGCTATCTGGAGTCGCAAGGAAGATTAATGTGACGTCACGTTCTGCCATGAGACTTGAAAGCCAATTAGCTGGTTCGGACCCATCGATCTTCGTTTTCTGCATGGTGCTGCGCTCTCTGCCAAATGTCTACGCTCAAAACGTTTTCAACAATCATTACAGTTCACTCCCCCTTCTATTTCTTTCGAAAGAGGGATTTATTCCTAAACTTCAAATAATTGCTTTGTTTAAATGTCCTTGAAAGTTATTGATTCGTTGCTTAATGTACTCTGCGTGTGGAGTGGAAATTCACAGAAGAGAAAATATGTATGCAGGCACTGGCGTACGCAGGATTTTTTTTCGGGAGGGGCTGGAATTGTACAGGTGGATAGATAGTACATAGATTATTCTTAGGGGAAGGTGGCATACACAGTATGATATTACGTATTTTTAGAACTTTCAACTCTCAAAAATGGCAATTGTGGGTCTTTTTAAAAGAGGGATGCATTTACCACTCTGGTTTTCCCTACTTCTTCGCTGCTTCCATTTGAAAACGTTGATTCTTTCAAAATTTCGGAGGGGGCTGTAGTCCCATTAGCCCCTCTGCGTACGCCAGTGTATGCAGGTATTACAAATCCCTTTACATACTAATACTACAGGGTGATCAAAGGAGACGCAACCTTATGGGGAAACGATTTATTGTGCAATACCGGTACCTATTTAAAATAAGTGCTGGAAGTGGTCGCCATTGTGAGACTCACGCAACTGAATACGGTGAATCAGGTTTTCAAACACTCTTCTTAACGTTTGCTGTGAAATTGCATCAACACAACTTTGAATATTTGCTTGAAATTCCGGAAGTGTGCAACAATTTTGCCCAAAATAGCTGTTTATGCAGTTTACAGCCACCTAAGAAGCAAAAATATAGTAAAAATAGTAATCAACTACATTTCCCCATAAGGTAGCGTCTATTCTTGATCACCTTGTATTTTAAGCAAAGTGGTGTCAATTATTAGGAGAGTATGACAATCCGGTCTAAAATGAAAAATCAGCTTCCTCTCGACAAAAACTGATGTCAAAAATTACGTGCATAAGCTAATTTTAATCTATTTTAGGTCCACTGTATACATATAGGAAAAACTCCGCAGTGCACTTAGAGATTTAAAGGGATCTGAACTACTGTCATGAGTTCTTACCGGGAATCGAACACAGAAACACTTACTACAAGACGATAGTGCGGAACACTACGCTATCGAAGGAAAAGATAATGTTTCACCTTACCATTGGAGCATGATATTTTATTACACGCAGTGATCGATACTTCTGGAACAATATTTTAAAATGTATTAAGGGACATACTTGGAATGTTTTTTTGTACTTGAATCAAATGTTAATGCATTTTCTTTTATTTATGTATTTCGATAGGTTTACTATGCTTGCATTTTCCTCCTATTCTTTCTAACATAATTTGTTAATAATCTAAAAAAAGCTGACACGCAGGAGGTTGAAAATGACTAATATTGAATACGCTATGAAATACAAGGTGTGGCTATTAATATCCAGGACTGACGTCACAGCACGAAACCGATCACTCACCCGAGAGGGGCGCTGCTGGTATCCGGTAGGTAGTACATCTGCACATGCACCCCGAAGCGCACGCCAGTTGGAGACAAGAGCTTGGCTGGGAAAGACACGTCAAAACGTATCTGTATCTGGTGAAGTGTTGTTGTCGAAGTGCAGAAATGGAGCAAAGGGTGAACATCAAATTCTGCTTCGAACTGGGCAAAAGTGCGACAGAAACACATGCAATGTTGAAGCAAGTGTATGGTGAGCAAGCATTATCCCGTTCCCGAACATTTGAATGGTATGGACGTTTTCGGGACGGGCGCGAAAGTGTTGAAGATGACGCCCACACCGGAAGGCCGATTTCCGTGCGTACGCCTGAAACAATTGAGAAAGTGCGCGAGCTTGTAACATCGGATCGGCGACTGACTATTCGAATACTGGCCAGTAAACTGAACATCGACAAAGAGGTGGTTGGCCAAATTCTGACGCAAGACCTAGGGAAACGCAAGGTGTGTTCCAGATTTGTTCCGCACTGTTTATCGGACGAACAAAAGCAACACAGAATGGACACATGTGGTGAACACATTGACAACGCTGACACTGATCCTGCTTTCCTGGATTCGATAGTAACGGGTGATGAATCATGGTGCTACCAATACGACCCTGAAACCAAGAGACAGAGTGCAGAATGGCGGTCTGCCAGCTCCCCTAAACAGAAAAAGTTTCGATTTCAAAAATCAAAGGTCAAAGTCATGTTAATCGCTTTCTTCGATAGTGAAGGACTGATTCATCATGAATTTGTTCCACCTGGCACGACTGTTACAGGACAGTATTACGCAGAAGTTCTTGCCCGACTCCGACAAAGAATTCGCAGAGTACGTCCCCGTTTTTGACAGAATGGGAGTTGGTGTCTGTTGCACGACAACGCCCGCCCCCACATTGCGTTGCCAGTGAAGCGGTTTTTGGCCAAGCGTGAAGTCGTAGAGCTTCATCATCCGCCATACTCTCCTGACTTGGCCCCCGCAGACTTATTTTTGTTCCCAAAACTCAAAACTGTGCTGAAAGGAACACGGTTTGTGGATGTTGAAGACATCAAGAAGCACGTGACGTCGACATTGAAGAGCCTTCCGAAAGAGGACTTTAAAAGTTGTTTCTGCAACTTATACAGCCGAGCACAGAAGTGTATTACGGCAGGTGGGGGTTACTTCGAAACATATTAAAAGGGTAAGTTTTTCACATCATCTGTTCTGGTGTTATTAGAGCAGTCCTGGAAATTAATAGCCACACCTTGTATATACTGGTAACATAATTTTCTGTATTCCAATTAAGGAAAACTTATTCTATCACGAAGGACTAAACTTTATATTTACAATTGAACATAATATAATTTTGCGAGTCGACTAATATGATATCAATACTAATATTTAGTAAAAAAATATGTACAAATTTAGTACGTATCCCATATCTGATTCACTTACTCTGAGTTACTAAATGTTACTCCCTCTGTCCCATAATTATAGTCCGGTATGCCAAAATGGTAGTACAGAAATGACAGACGAGGAGGCAGAAGGATAGCACAATTTCTACTGATCCTGGAGTAATAAAGTTGTATGACTCATTCCCGTGTTTCATGTTCTTCTTCTGTATACACCAATGTCTCAGTTTGAATATTGGGCAATTATTATGAGACAACAAACAAAGGTGTACCGGACAATAATTATGGGACAGAGGGAGTATTTAGTAAGTCAGAGTACATCTGCAGACCGTGACTCAAAGTTAGAGACAATTTTGTTACAAGCTGCTGTTTGGAAAATTTTGCTGTTGTAAATTATAAATATTTTTATCTAAAATGGCCACTGTGTTGTAACTAGAACTTTTTAAAAACATAATAAAATAACATTGCAAAATTAAAATTGAAGCACGGATTCAGTGTATGCAATGGCAAAGCGGGAGGGTGAAGTCAGAATGTACAGTGAAACTTTTGCTCTGTCGGAGGGTGGTGTCAGAGGCGGTGGAAAGTGTAAAACTCTACTCGGGCTGGAAAACAGTTCGTGTGGGTTTACCTACCTAACCAGAAGTCGCACGGTTAACAATAAAACAAATTGTTGTTTTTATTGGTAGCTGACTGTCAAAGTCGAGCTCAGAGCGAGGATGGTTCTAATGTATTGGGAGATTATTATTACTGTTATCATTAATACATGAAATGCAAAATAAATATTATGAGCATCACTACCCCCAAGTGATGATTCTAGGTTAGAAGAAAGGTTTCAACTGAAGAATTTGTGTAGTTAGCAACGCCTTTCTTTCCATTTCGTTTATGTTACGTCGGTTTTCTACCACCTGGGTTAACCGCGACGAGGATGGGACATTTAGGGACAAACAGAAATACAAAATGTCCTGACAAATATATAATGGACATTTTAAAATATAAAATTTGACTGGAAACTCACTTCAAGGGAAACGTAAACATGATCCCTAACATCCTTGAAGTATTTATTTACTACGAATTGTAATTAAACTGCTCGAAACTATAAACATATTATTCTTAATATTTCATATTTTAAGCATCTAATCTGTGTATTCCTCACTTATCACATAACTTAATTCTGTATTTGGTGCACTGTTGTGATAAGAACTTAAACATAAACTGTTAGCGTCATTATTGCATTTCAAAACTTTTACCGGTTGCGCCACCTGTGAGTTGTATCGTAAGTTTTGGATGGATGTATTACGAGCGACAGCTTTAGCAACTTGGAAGTTAACAGAACCAAACCTGACCTGCCTAACCTATCCACGTATGTATATATTAGTTTATATAAACTAAATTTAACCCACCTATCCCATTTACATGTTTATTTCTGCTATTATATGCCTGCGTGAATAGGTTAGGCAGGTCAGGTTTGGTGCTGTTAGCACATGTCTCCCAAGTTGCTACGGCTGTCGCTACTCGCTAGCCGCTCGTGTATGTATTATGTAGGAATTGGTATTGGGAAATAACAGGTAATTGACAACTTGAATGATAGTGTTACATCAACAAGCGTGCGAGATAATATTATACAGCGAGTTCATTGATATCAAGTTAGGTTTGGGTATTTGCCGAGAACTAAGTCATCCAAAAAGGAATCAAGTCACCTGTCTTAAATCAAACGGTGCCGGGTTTAATTGATTGATTTGGTTTATTTTACTTTGCTTTTCGTGCCACTTTTGGCTAATTTGCGAAGATGGGGATGAGTGATAATATGATGAAATTGATGAATGGACACTCACAAATATCCATGCCTAGGCCGAGATACGAACCCGGGTCTCCTAGCGTCGTAGCGCGATGAGCTAATCACTCCGTCACGGGAGCCAGCCCCAGGTTTGATTCTCGGTGAAGACACGCTTGAGCGGTTACCAAACTATAGGCCTAGGTGCAGTCTCGAATGTCTTCTGTTCATAAACAGAACTTCAAAGGCAAATTCTGGAAACGGAGTTTGTAAACGCTGCCTCGGCAAACGGAAGAATCCAGTTCCCTTTTATTGCAGCTGCCATGAGCGTAACGGCGGTCCTGCGGTGCGGGAGTCCCCTCCGAATATTTGATGCACGCACTCGGGCCGTTGATGTACAGGAGCGAACACGGCACATGGGCCTCGCAGCGCACATTCCACCTCCCTGATGTGCGGGCGGTATGGCTCCTGGGAGACCAACAAACATCGACACACGTTTTGCGCTTTGCCAAAAAGCAATCGATACCCGGGGAATTTTGTGGTCTCGCTCCCTTTCTCTTTCTGCGAGCACTTTCACAAAGAAAGCACAGTAAAAGGGAGCCAAAGGGGTGAACGCGTGCGGGTGTGTATGAGTGAAAGGGGAGGGACTGTAACGTTTCACAGTTTGATGAGCAGGGGAAGGGGAGGATGTGTAACGGAAGGTTTTTGATTTTCCAAGACTGAAATGGGAAAAGGAAACGTAGCTTTCTTTATTTGTGTGTCTTGTGTGAACGTATCTTAATGTTTCTAATGAGTACACAAAAAGAACACGGTCACTTTGTACAGTGGTTCGGATGGTCCGTAGGTCTAGTCCCTATTAGCCTAGTCTGAGTATAAAATTGACTTAAACAACATTTCAAACAAACAAACAAAAGATCAGAAAAGTATTTTAATTCTAAAACGCACCCCAAAAGGGGTGATCGTGATGGAAAGAGAGTTGTAGATGAATACTTTTCGCAGCTTGTACGCTACAATCGATAGCAAAACGTATTGCTAAAGCCCATCAAGAAGTAGTTCACGTAACGTGTCAATATTATTCTCATCTATTTTATAAACCATCCTCATACTAACAAATATAAAAACTACTTTAAAATACAACTCAAACCTTTTTGAATAGTAGTCGTACGAAAATACATTGAAATGTGTGAATACGGTGTAAAAAAGAATAATGACAACTATGGCTCTGTCCGAAAGGTCTATAAAGTAGGCTTGAAGTACGGTCTTGTCGGAAGTGACGTCACCTAACATAGTTGTAAAGCGCCAATTAAACGAGCATTCCAGTCGAGAGCTCGAGAATGCAGTCTTCTGTACTTCACTAGAGACTACCGGTCGTCGTCCCTGCTTCACTCTTGTGCTTGTTATTCACTTGTTTGAAACCATGACAGTCGGCTAGTTGTTGGTTGTAGTTCATATACTGTGTAGAAATTTAAATATAAGAAGTGTTTAAAATGCTATGCAAGTGTCTATAAATCAGGCAAAAGAATGTGTTCATAGTTTTATTTACCGATCGCATTTGGCGCTGCAGTCGATACTTCGATACAGAACTGCGAGACCCTTCTCGAAGTACGGCTTGCACCTCTCGGACATAGCCTATGTGCACAATGGCTGGATAATATTTCAGTGCACTTTATTTATTTATTTTTGCAGAAAGAAAAAAATATGGTGAAGCATGGTTTATAAATTTCCAAGAAGTAGTGGTGGCTCGATCGGCTTTTGACGGTACACAGCCGCTGAAGACTCCTCCATTAAAATCCCTCAGCCCGGGCCGTCAACAAAGAGCGTTTGGGCAAGAACCATCGCCTCCAGTAATTGCTCCAACACTCCATTTGCCTCCCTCGCCTGCCAAAAGCGCGGGTAATGGAGGCGAGAAACCAGGAGCCAGATGCGGTCGCGCAATGGACTGCAGCAACCTCCATTCAAGGGAGACGCTCCACGGAGGTTTCTGAAAGCTCCGACGTATAATATCCAATCATCTGGCTTCTTAGACCCGTCAGGAAGTAAACTCAAGAAGATAAAGGAGAGAGAGGGAAAGAGACGTATCCAAAGACAAAGAAAGGGGGACAGATGAGAGAGAGAGAGAGAGAGAGAGAGAGAGAGAGAGAGAGAGAGAGAAAATATAGTGTTGAAGTGAGAGATCACAAACATTCTTACAGAAAAGGAAAGAAACAAAGATACGGCCGAGAGGGATAAAAAGAGATGAACAGACACACAGCGAGAGGAATAAAAATGACGGGCAAAGTAATACAAGGCGAGAATAGGACACAACACAAACACACACACACACACAGAGCGAGAGAGAGAAGCATACGGACAGACAACAAACAAACAGAGGGAAACAGGGAGATAAGAAAAGAGAGAGAGGAGATGCGGACAAAGAAAAATCGAAAGAAGACGAGAAAAAGAGGCAGAAGGAGGAGAAAAGGGAGAGAATGAGAGGAAGAAGGTGTGGGAAAGGAAGAGAATGAGAGAAACAGACAGATCACACACGAACACAGACACACACGGACAAAGAGAGAGGGAAGAGACAGAAACAGATAGATAAAACCACACACAAGAAAGAAACACAAAGGAACGTGCAAGAGAGACAAATATGCAAATGAAGAGGCAGAGAAATAATGAGAGGCAAAATGAAGGAAAATACGGGTAGAATAACAGAAAGACACACAAACTATCACAAAAGAAACACTAAAAAAAAGACACATGTGCACATACGTGACATTGGGGGAAAATAAATAATTTCCTTGAACATTTATCTACTCATATCTCACTGCTAACATGGTAAAACAACCAACCTTTCTGGTAAAGGATGAGATGGTAACTGACAATCATTGTCATACCTGAAAGGGGGTTGACAGGCATTTTCCGTAAACCCCCACCAGTTCGGAGGAGAATATCGATTTGTACGCCACTTAATAAAAAATGTAGCTAAAGAACGAGCAATATATTTATATTAAATGTATACTGTAATGAATGTATAAGGAATACCTGTTGAAAAGAATTATATAGACACATAAATAACTGTGACATGCGATAAGAAATAATTTGTTGTGCACTACGGTTTTCCTTAACAACTAGGTCCATAATTTCTGTGTTTATTCTATTTCGTCCTCATAATTAATTAATAAACATGGTAATGGCAAGCAAATAATTTTTATATAAAAAGTATAGACTTAGTTGTGCTCTAGCTGACATCTACTGGTTTGAATAGTAACTTATCACTGGCAAACAATCACTGACTCTCCACATTTTCCCCTATAGATAAGTGGATATGTAATGTAACAACATATCTAATTACTATAATTTTCACGTCGTAAGTTTAGAACACGCCCTTAGTGACCTTCAGTGACCTTATCTTTGCACTTTCATGCCTTCTTGAAACAGGGCGTCAAATGCGCGAATTAATTAATTAACTACTTGCAACAACTGTACAATTGTTCATTTGAGTTTGATTGGATTCACGTTGGCTCACAGGTTTTGTTTACAACCAATTGGTAATCATCCTGTGAACGTGTTTGAGAGCGACATCTGTTCCGTGCGGAATTTCGTAAGTTAATTTCATGGGAAACGTGCAGGGGAAAGGAGGGATACAGAAAGAGAGAGATATAAGAGAATGGAAGACTCACACAGAGAGAACACATGTGATTTGGAAGTGACACTCGCACAGAGAATGAAATAGAATGATGAAACATAAAAAGGATGGAATGGGGCAGAGACTGAAAGAGGGAGGCAGACATAGACAGAAGGTGGAAATAGCGAGAAAGAAAGGAAAAGAGAAAGAGAGGAGTTCGAGAAAGCGAGAAAGAAAATAAAAGAGAAAGAGAGAAGTTCGAAATAGGAAGAAAGAAAGGAAAAGAGAAAGAGAGGAGTTCGAAATAGCGAGAAAGAAAGGAAAAGAGAAAGAGAGGAGTTCGAAATAGCGAGAAAGAAAGGAAAAGAGAAAGAGAGACGAGGGACAAAGAAAGGAATATATAGTGAAAAGGGAGTGATGGAAAAAGTAAAGGGAGAGAATGAGACAGATACAGAGAGCCATACAAAGAAAGAGATACAAAGACACAGAAAGGAAGCTACATAGAAGAAAAGGTGGAAACGTGATGAGAGATACAGAAGATGCATAAAAGGGAAGAGGACTGATGGGGAAAAGATGAGGCAGAAAATGAGAGAGAGAGCGAAGAGAGAGAAAGAGTTTAAAAACAGATAAACATTAATTACACCAATATCGATTTTCCCGAAGTATTGCATTCTTGAGATGGAGGTTAAAAAGGGAGGGGTAAGAAGACCACAATGGCCAAAGAAAGTGAGGTTAACTCGTTTATCACGCCATTACTTAAAAGAGGAATTGGGCTGGGGATGTCTTCGGTTGTGGATCCACCGTGGAATTTAGAAAAGGATAAGAAGGAAGGGAAGGGGGAAAAAACTCATTACAGTCTGCCACGGGTTAAGCGGAGGTGGAAATGAAGACAAATGAATAGCAATCAGCGTTCAGACGAAACAAATGAACAGCGGTTCGAAAGGATGCCTCGCATTCGATCGTGCCTTCGGGTACCGACCGAGCTGATTTCGCTCCGGATTCGAAGAAAGGGGATTTCATCTCGGTGCGGAATGTAAATTTAGGATGAGGATGACTTTTCCGAACACCTCGCTAGTTCGTTCACTCTCTACTTCCCCTTTCTTCTGCATATTTCTTTCTCTCTATTTCTGTATATTCTCTATATCTTGTTCCGTTCTTGGATTCTCTCTGTCTATTTCCTATGCTTGTTTCCCCCTTATCCCCTTCTATCTTTCTCTGTCTCATTTTCTCTATTTCTTTTTTTCTTTCCTTTTCTCTGTCTACCCTGTCTCTATGTAAATCTGTCTCTCCGTTTGCAAGTCTCTCTCTCCTTTTTCCCTCATTCTTTTTCTTTCTCTCTCCACTTTCTCTTTCTCTATCTTTTCATCACTTTCCAAGTATGTTTCTCTCCTCCTTTCCATAATTATTTTTCATTCTTTCTCCACTTTCTCTCTATCATCCCTTCATATTCCTTTCCAAATCTGTTTCTCCTCCTTTCCCTCATTTATTTTCGTTCTCCACTTTCTCTTTATCTTCCTATGTACGCATCTCTCTCTCTCTCTTTCTTCTGTCTTCTTCTTTTATCAACTATCGGTTTATCGTGTTCTCTCTCTGTCATCAGTTTGTATTTATAACGTTCTCACAATTTTCTCTACGCTCTCCCTCTCTCTTTACCTTCTATTTCTCTTTTCTGCCTGTATTTCTCTCCCTTGCTCTACAGTCCTCTGTTTCTTTCCATCTTTCCATTTCTGTCTGCACCCATCTCTCATTGTGTTCTCCTCACACCACAACTGTAATTCCGTGTAATTTGTTAGAACCTCCCACCTAGACCACTAAGAATCTTGACACGAAAAACGTTCGACGGACGCACCTATGTAGATTCCACTTTTGTACATACAACACATGCCATCAAGACATTTCCTAATAAGAATGCAGCGAGTGTGTCGTTTATAATAAACGAAATAAAACCTGTTTACAAAAAAACATTTCCACTTTTCCCTTTTGAAGACATCTTTTCAGCTACCCGTGCAAGCACAACTGCATTTCATAACGTCATATTAATCATTTTCACTTTCTCACGACATGACTACAAGTGCCTCGTGTATCCCTCCCGCAAAACAACCCACCGCAAAAATGCCCCTTCCCAGGATTTATGCTCCGGAAAGACGGAAAAAATTATGGCCCTCCTAATGGATGAACGCAGTGTTTCCTTCTTTCCAAACATTCCACCCAACAGATGCTGCGATGTGTACCAATTTGTCTCTCCTTCTCTGAAGATGCTCTTCATCGCTCTTTTCCTCTCCCTCTCGTCTTCATTCCTTCGGTGCTGCATTTCCGTCCCCTTTTCACAAGCGGTAAGAGTGATGGCAAAGTATGATGGCCCAGCGTTCACATAGGCAAGGTGCTAATCTCGGTGCTCAACTACAATGTCTTCTTACCAACAGGCTCATACATATAATGAAACGGCCTCAGTGGAGCCACCTTAATAGAAAAATATCTAAACAAGAGTATTTTACAAAATGTCCATGAGCACCACATTCTTTTCCGTCTTGTATCTCCTTAATAGATATATCTTCTTTCTTACTTTCTCTCTCTCATCGACAATATTTCACGTTTTCTGTTTCGTTCCTTCCTTCTCACGCTCTGTCCATTTGTCTCAATCTTTTATTTTTTCTCAATCTCTGTCTTTTACCTTTACGTCATTTTCCTCCCCTCTCTCTTTTAATTATATTTCTCTCCCTCTCTCGCGACTCATATATCCAATTTTCCTCTTTTAAAAGCATTTCAATTTTACCATGAACCTTTATCAATATTTCACTGCTGTATATATATATATATATATATATATATATATATATATATACACACACACACACACACACGTATATAACTTTGATTCTGACCGCCCTTGACAATTTTCTCTGAGCTCCCATGAAACCAACGAACGTTTCTTGGTTGATGTCTCCTTCCTCCGAATCTATCTTCTCCATTTTTTCGTTCAGTCTCTCCACCACTCTCTGTCAATCCAGTCCCTTTCTCTACCTCTGATTTTTGTCTACTTCCATTTTACCTCTATTTTGCCATCATCGAAATATACATTACAATTCTTCACTTTTCATTTTTTCCTCCATCCTTCCAAAGTCCTCTTTTGCCAAATGCAAGACACCATTCCAAGTTTGATTTTTTTATTATCCTCCGTTTGTGTTCAATTTACCTTTTCATGGGCCTCCCCGATGGCGCAGTGGTAGCGTCGTCGCCTTGTAATCAAGGAGTCCCAGGTTCGATACCCGGTGGAGGCACAAGTGGTTCGGATTCCACTTTAAACTGTAGGTCCAGTCACGATTAGCCTTGCTGTGCATAAAGTGGACTTAAAACACTAAATGAATTACCTTTTCATGGCCCTCGCCCAAGTTCTAGTAAATTATCAGAAACTGGCCAGGTTTTTAGATATGATTTTAAGCACTGTAATTTTCTTCAAATTTATAAAGATCTTGAAAAGAAGGTATCTTTCATAGATACCACCCTAGACTTAGACTCATTAGTACAACTTTTGCATTTATCTGTTGTGCAGGTCATTAATGATAATGTGACTAGTAGAAAGTCTATCAATCAAAAATTTACATCCCCTTGGTTCGCCACTGAAATAAAAAGATTGATGAACAAAAAGAAAAAAAATATTAAAAATATTTAGACAAAAAACATTTCATGTTTTTCCAACCTTGTGTCTATTAGGAAATCAGTAAAGAAGAAGATAAGAATAGCAAAATTTAATTATTACAATGATTTAATTTTTTGTTTTATGCATGACAAAAACTAATTTTGTATAAAAGTGAAATCTTCAACATACAGTGATTCATATATCCTGGGTCCTGATAATGGGATTTTAACTGATAAAACAAAATATTGCCGATACATTTTGTGAAATGTTCGAGAAGAATTTTTCTTTTCCTTCAAATCTAAATTAAGCAAATAAAGAGTGGTCTACTATGCCAATATTTTCTCCAGTTATTGATGAAAAGGAAATCTTAGATGCTTTTCGTAAACTTAAACCCAGAAGTGATTCTGGCACTCAACGCATACCTAATTATATTTTCAAGGGGTGCAATAATTTACTTAGTCGTATTTTATGCAGCATCTTCAACAGGTCTCTATCAAGTGGTAGTACATACCCTAAACTAGGGAAAGAAGTAGTTGAACACATTGCTTTTAAATCGTTCTATTTTAATTTTAAGAATAAGATTAGTATTAACCAACATGGATTTGTTGCTGGGAGATCGATAAGTACAAATCATTCAGTATTCTTAACTGACATCTCTCAGGCTTTTAGCAAAAGACACCAATTAAATGCTATCTATCTAGATTTGTCTAAGGCTTTCGAGTATGTGAACCACAAAGTATTTGTTGCTAAACTTAGCAACTATGGTTGTACACCGATTTATTGTAACTGGTTTAGTAACTATCTTAGGCACAGATTATTTAGAGTGAGGTTCAAAATGCTCTCTCTAAACCTGGTTTTATTAACAAAGGTGTACCTCAAGGGTCTACTCTGAGCCCCCTTTTGTGTATTTTATTTCGAAATGATATAGAAGATGTTGTAAAGTATTCGAAATGTCTTGTTATGCTGATGACTTCAACCTGCATGCAGAAATTAATGATGTAAATGACCATTATAAACTACCAACGGATATAAATGCAATTAAGAAGTGGTTAGACGTTAGATGATAATCAACCCTCTATTAACTTGTCTAAGTCAGTCGCAATGACCTGCTTGCCAAAGATTTGATAACTATATAAATTAATCCCATACCTCGCTTTTCTGCTACTTTTGGTTAATCGTGAAGATGAGGATGAATGGTGGTAAGATAAAATGGATGAAAGGTCAATGACAACACAAGCTCCCCGGAGGACTACACTGGCCGTGAATCCAGACGCCAGAGCCTCGATAGTCTACAAAATGGAGTCCAGGATGTACTACGTGGAAGGGAGCTTTACATTTGGGTGTCGTCGCAAAGGGCCATCTCTTACACCCCTTGAAAAATCATTTGTTTGTTGACTAATGAAAGAAATATTTTCTCACCAGTGTGTAGTTGGATATTGCAAACGAATATTTCATTCTCTGTGCACGTTTGTGTATGTGTGAGTGTGTGTGTGCACACACACACACTTAAGCAGAAACACACATTCACTATCTCAGGAGACCATCCTCTCGTTCATTTCACACGCGAGGTAGCTTCGCATTGACGGCTCGAGGAGAGGAGATGGACCAGGATTCGTCCTATCCCGTAGTGTCCCACCAGGGACTCCTAGTTATAGGCTGGCGATGCATCTGCGTCCAGTGCAAATAGCAACATGCTCAGGCATTATTCAGCATCCGCGGCCAGTGTTGCATAACCATCCTCCCGGCCGCTTCAATTTTCAATCAATAGCCATGCAGTTGTCCGCCAAATGGGCCTCTCGCAGCTCTGACGTGCAGTAAGGGACCGCCATTATAATCTCGACTGGGACACCACAAAGGCGAGAAAGTGCAGAGAGCTCTTTCCCATCACCGTAGTGCTAGAACAACGTAAGGGTTATTACCTCCTGTTCCGTACAAACCGGTCACACATTCCGGAAAGCAACACTATAAATGTTTAAGTGCAAAGTAGACACGTCTTCGAGTAAAACACTGACCTGCATTTTTGTAAAGTAAACCTTGAAACAATCATATCCTTACTCAACGCAACCCACAACACACAACAAAAAAGGCTCGTTGCATTGTATTAAAGGGCTTATTTATGTTAAGAACGATTACAAAAAGTAATAGTTTCTCTTTCGAATATAGGTAATGTAACTAAACAAAATATTTGAATTTTTCTAATTACCCTTTGCTTTTCTACCATTTTTGGATAATCGCGACGACGTGGATGAGTGATGATCTGATGAAATTTATAAAGAACAACGACAACTGAGCTGGAGAACTGGTCAATAGGAATAAAGAGGAAAAGAGGATCAGCAAGGAAGGTACAGTATGTACAGTATTTCACTTTACGAGAACGTGCTGTGTTTCATTCATATAAAAATGCGAATACAGTATCACACAAGAATATACTCTGCAAGGCTGCGCGAGCAGGTTCTCAGTCTTTATTAATACGAGATGGAGCAGATGCTTCAAACAATTAACAAACGAATAGATCCTTAGTTTTGTTAATACGACTCATGGTGTTTAGTAGTATTTTTATTGTGTCTCTATTCTCTTTGTTCCACCTCATTTCTATATCTATCCAAGTTAATCGGCAATGAGAATGGAGGATAAGTTGATGAAACAAATGCATTCAAAATTAATGAACGTCAGAATATTACCTTGTAAAATAATTGTTCGATATCCTGTTTCGTTGTAACTTGCTTCTTTCTCTAAAACATACTATATATCTATATAGTTATATCTTTGTAGCAATTTTATTTGGGTGGTTACCACCTACATTTAACTGGAATAGAAAACGCGATGAAACCTGGGACAGTATACTAATGCTAAACATTTAGCCACGAAGGCTTCCACATGGTGCCGAGTGGACGTGGATATTCAAAGCTGAAAATTCTTCAGTGTAATTCCCACTCCATGGAAATCGTGGAACAGTATGCAATGAGCTAATTTGATTTTGTGGCTTAGCTAATATTTCTGTTATTGTATACGAAAATTGCTAATATAAATATCAAATTCATTTGGCCTTGTTGCTTTTAACACATTTTTACTCGTGCTGTACAAATATTTTGGTCCAATGTTTGCAAATCTGCCATTCAAATTTCCAAGAAAAACGTTTATGTTCGGAAACTGCCTCATTTTCATTTTCACCTTCATTGATACTGTCGTATCAATGTCCGAAAAAAAAAGACATGAATTTCCTCTTTCAATATTTTTGGCTCTTCTTATACAGCGTTATTAGAATCGACTCAAGAAGGTAAGCGTAGGCTACCGAGTTCAGTTTCTCTGTGTCAACTTTGTAAGGAGGAAGTCCCAAAACGCTAGTCAAGTGTTTAATAGGAAACGTTAGGCAAGTGCTCAGAGAGAGAGAGAAACATATTGTTACAGCTAGCCAGTAAATCCTCTTGATGACCGCTAATACTTCAATAAGAAAATTATGACGTTAAACATCGCCCATTAAATTAGCTTGCTATTTTTATCAAACTCTTGTTTGCAGGCGGGGGGGGGGGGAGGATAAAAATCATGATTTTTATTTAAAAAATCATTTTTCATGATTTTGATGATTTAAATCGATTTTTTTATTATCTTTTAAAAAAAGCACGCTTAAAATTGCTTGTTCAAAATTTAACTGTCCAACTTTTTTACAGGACTGTTTACCAGAAAAAGCTTTCCTATAAAAAAGAATACGGTGACAAAAACCATACAAGCAATTTCAATTTCAACAGTTTGATTAAAGCAAATAAAAAAATATATGTAAATATACATATTTCTGCTTATGATACTGTATATATGAACCTACTATGGAAATGTTTGTTGAGTGTATTAAGGAAACTATAATAATTTCAGTAACTTTTCTTCCAGTGTTAATAAAATAGTCTGGATGTACTCTATAATTGTAACTTATAATATTTTGATAGTCTTTGTAGCTGAATTTTGGCAATTTTTTAATGATAGTTTGCAAAATATCAGCTGCCATGTTTAATGATAATGATATTATTTACGGTTTAACATGCTTAGTATTTTGTACATATATTATTCTACACAAAATGTTTGCTATTTTTGCCTATAAAAATTATTGAATTTTAAATCAAGAGAATTTAAGTGTGTTTACAGTTTACATATTACATTTCCCTTCGTATGAGCTTCATCCCATCGGTACACATATTTTGTTTCCTTTTTTCCTTTTCGTAGAGCCTAATAAACACCATTAAATGATTACGAGATTAATGTACTTTCACCAAAAGAGATTCTGATATCTACAAATTAATTGTGTACATTATTCTGTAAATTATTTCTTTAAACTGATTTAAATCTTTATTTAAATCAACCTGATTTAAATCAATACCCCTTGTTTGCAGGCTTGAACCATTAACGCTCACGTAAACAGTGTAAATACTGGTTAACGTTCGCAAACAAGAAAGATAGGAAGAATTAGCTGTTCTCTGCATTATCAGCGTCAGGTGCATTGTTGAATGTTTGGTTAATGTTTGAAGAATATATGTGTTTACTACAATACTACTTTATTTTAACTAGTCATACAGTGCTTGTATGTAATTCGGATCCCTAAATAAATTTAGGTGTTATTAATGTCTCGGCCAAACATCTCTCTATTTTCAATACTTGAAGAGGACGCAAGGTAAAGAAAATTTATTGTTCGCCCGCCATCTTGTAACGCCCTGACCTATTTCACTCACATTCAATGCTAGAACAATCCTCCAAGTTATGTAACATGTATAAAAAGAAGATTCAGTTCAAAAGCTGTAAATGTACAAGATTTAGTGTGATCGCAACAGTAATAACTTCCCTCTCTCGTTATAACGTCTTCCCTAACCTACCCACTATCCAGTGTGATCACAACAGGAATGACTTCCCTCGTTGCGATCTCTTCCCTAACTTCTCACCACCTTTTAAGAGTATTGATTGAATTGTTGTTTTAAGTTCACTTTATGCACACAAAGGCTAATCAGGACTGGTTTAAAGTGGGATCCGAAACACTGTGCCATGTGCCTCCACCGGGTATCGAACCCGGGACCCCTTGATTACAAGGCGACAACGCTACCACTGCGCCATCGGGGAGGCTCTCCTTTTAAGAGCATTATTAATAATTGTAGTCCAAGTGATGTTCTTAACTCCCACCAAATTCTAGACTCGGCTGTGAAAATATCAACACTGGGCAAAAGTGAAAATAGGAATAGACTATGTGGCTTCGAGTTCTGTGCATATCACATGATCCTTGGGAAAATACACTAAAAGGTCGTGAGAAGCAAGCCACAAAAGGAGCAGGAAAATTCAGAGGGGAAAATGAACTTTAAAAATATGGATTTTAGAGTTTTTATTGGGAAACGAAGCTAATAGAACACTTGATCCACTTGTGTAAATAAATAAAGCAAACAGGAACGAGGGAGAGAACGCTTGCGACACGAATTACTTGAACGTCACTTAGAGCAATTGAATTCGCTTTCAACAACCTACGTTCTGAAGAACGCTGCTGCAATTAGTGAGAACTTCATCTGGAGTCTCTTTCTCTCTCTGTCACATCACCTTGTTTCCTGGAAGGATGGAATCGACATGGACGTGGGCGGAGGAATGACGTCAGAACGGACGTAAGCGGAGACAGATGAATCACCAAGATACGGCCAGACAAGTTCATGCACCGGACTGTCTCCGATTACCTGACGCAGGCAGTTTTCAGCAAACATTTCGAAGGTTGCAGAGTTAGAAGCCCATCCTCCGATCGATCAAAGACCATCAACTAGAATGTGGAAATATATGCGATTGCGTGTGTGTGCATATGTGCATACACGCACACATACAGTGTCGCGGTACAGTACCGGCAAACTTTGACAGCTCGTAGAGTACAACCAGACGAACAACTTTTCTCAGTAACCTTTTGCTCATTGCTGCCTTGTTTCGATGCTACGAGCATTCGAAAAACATTTCTACCCTGTACGTATGCAGCCATGCGATGCAAATTCATTGTTGCCACTGACATTTACTTTTTCGGTCGGAAAACAACATTGTTTGAACACTGCTGACATGCTGTGCGTGGCAAGGTCCAACTTCTGGGGGAAGATGACTTCCAGACAAGACGCATCAAGTCCTTTAATGCAAAAGCATAATGCATATATATTACAGGCCTTGCAGGATAAATGAGCAACTTCAGCCTCCATGAGTAATTGCTGGCACGATCGTGTTTCTGTAGCATATTATTGCTTTTACTACGTTATCCGACGGACAAGATAATAATTGACAGTGGCAACAATGAATCTGCGCAGCAAAGCGTTATAAATACGGGGTAGAAAATGCCATTTTTTTGAGGGACCTTAGCGTCGAAACTTTAGGATAATCTCTTTGTCTTATGTTCTCTACGCATTGGAAAAGTTCGTTGATGTGTACGGCGACAGCGTTTGCATGTATTACATATCAGAAAGTTCAAAATAAGGTCAATTAAAGTTTTTCAGGGTACCAATGATCAACCTCCGTACCTTAGCGGTCAGCATAACACGCTGAGAAGCCACAGGCCCATATTCGAATCCTGGTTAAGACACGAAGTACTTTATTATATCCTTTGTCATCATTCACCATCGTCATCGCGATGAACACAGGAGGTAGGAGAGCAACGTAAAATAAACCAAAATAGATATAAATTTATTTACTAATCAGCAAAATTGAAAAGAGTACTCCTATGTGTCTGTCCGTGCAATCAAATCATTCTCTTGTGAGGACTGCTTAAAGTTCCGGGACAATAAATTGTGATTTTGGGGTGTAAAAATAACAAGATAGATCCTGAGCCAAACCAATATAGCAATAGTTACTATCTCAAAACATAGAACGTATAAAACATATCCCAATCATACAGTACATAAAAGTGAAATTAAAGACTCCGGAGAAAAATGTGGGATATTTAACAATAAGCTCAGATTTATGTCGCGCTATGGGTTATTGTGGTAAATGTCAGCCACTAAGGCAGTTCGAAGAGTGATTATAATATATCTTCGCAGAATACAGGAAGGAATCGCGACTGTTCATTTTCTTGATTTTTCTGTGCCTCGCATAACGAACGGTTCGCACAACGAACGTCCCGCATAACGAACGTGTGCACGGGCATTACGAACCGCATGCAAAAATCGTCACACATGTTTAATCGCCTTAGCAGGTGAGCTTCACACAATCAGCGACCTGGCAAAAATTCATGTAAAAACTATTGTTATAAATGCACTAAAAGAAAGACCTATCAAAGCGTCGAAAGCCAAAATAGTAATGTACGAGAGACTACGTACATACATACTGTATTGTACGTAATGTATTTTCAATTACTAATAAATTAGTAAATTCCTAGTATTTCCAACACTGGTGGTGTTTTTCGATATTCTCTGCATTTTTTACGATGTTTCGCGATTTTGGACCGGACTCTGGAACGGATCAAAATGAATCACATAGTATCCTCTGGGAAACAGCGTCCCACATATCGAATACCGTCCTGGAACGGATTGTGTTCGTATGCGAGGCATCAGTGTACTTCATTCGTGTCGTATGTGAGTATCAATGACATCATGTATGAAAATTTTGCCTAGAAAGGTTTCGTTTTTACTGATATCAAAGAGCCTTCCTAAATGGTGAGAACTATAACGACAACACATTAACCATATCGGCGGGCATGACTTCGCAGCTGCTTGTTTGCTGGTGCCATATATGGCAAAGATAATGAGAACAAAATCAAGGATCTTTCTCGCGCACACGATGTGACAACGTTCATCATGCAGTCCAAGTGACAATCTTCCTTCGAAAAGCAAATGGATTGCTATCATCCCAATAATTTCTACAAATATCGTTGTTGTCTTTTTTGTTCACATGTATTACAAATACAGACTACACAGCAACAATATTCATTGCTGCCAGTAAGTGGCTCCGATTTCATATGACTTATAAGAGCGGAGGGGGCAAGATTGACACATTGTTCATACAAAAAATAATCAAATTGATTGGGGGATAGTAAGTGATGGAAACTATTACCAATCGATTTGGTTCATTTACATTATTGTTATTTAACGTCGTTTATTGTTACTTTTAGATTATAACAAATATGAGGGGTGATTAGATTAAATTGATGAAGGGACACTCATAAACAACATCCACGCCGAGGCCGGAACTTTGGTGGCCAGATCAAAAGTCGGGCAGGCGGTTCTTGTTATCCATGTGGAAATTGTCCCCAACGAAGTGCAAATTTCAACAATGCCTCACTTTCATCGAAATGTGACATTTGCCATTTAGTGCCATACTCACTGTGAGTGTGGGTTGATCGCGATGACAAGGATGCACTGATGGCACGAACGATAAGACAAGCACAATGATGCATCCATTCCTGTCCAGGGTGTGAACCTGGGACTTCAGGCTTCGTTGCGCGTTACACTGACCATTTCGCCACGGAGGGAACCACCGTTTGTGTGAATGATCCCAGTGAGATTATGTACGAAACCAATGGATGATTCAGAATAAAAACACAATTACGAACATTTTAAATACGTATATACTGCATTTTTCTATATACCTAACTGAGATTGAATACCCTGCTCCCTTGAGATCCTTAGGGAGGCAGAAAGTGCTTTGTCTCCACCTAGTTTGAGGGTAAATAAGTAGCATTTACGTACATAAAATCTGAAGAACATCAATTTTACGATACAGTATAACAATGTAATTTTTTGTGCACTAAACTGCAACAACCTTTTAAAGGAGACCGCAAGTCACACTTACATTGTTGCAATGTGTCGAGTATATTTGCAAAATGGCACATCACATTATGTTACTTTAAAATTATGCTAATGATTAAACCAACCGTAAGAACTGTTTAAACATTGCAAGTTTGAACTGTGGGGAATGTGAATAATCACTGCAGACGTGGATTTGCATTTCAATGGCGAAAGGCCAAGGAAACAATCAGAGAGACAGAGAGAGAGAGTGAATGCGCGTGACACAAATTTGACAAAGGAAGACGAACGAAGTTATGTTCTGCATGCAAATGGAGAAACGTTACCGTAAAGATAACAGAAGAATTTAGAAAGAAGGGAATAGAAACATGGAAGAATATAGAATTGAAATTCCAACAGTTTACCAACAAATGAAAAACATGAAGTGAGCAATGAATAACAATTATTTCGTTGTATCTAACTTCAAGGAAAGCGCGAGATTTGTACACAAGGAACTAAGAAAAAAGCAAGGATCAAGAAAAGAAGGAGAAAACAGAACATAAGGAGCCGGCTTTGTGGCCGAGCTGTTAAGTGATGGACTATCGATCCTGCCACCGAAGTTTCCGGGTTCGAGTCCCGGCTTGGCCATGGGTGTTCTTCGTGATTGCGATTCCATTCATCAATTTCATTTAGTCATCACTCATCGTCGCGATTAATCCAATGTGGCAGAGCCTCCCCGATGGCGCCATGTAATCAAGGGGCTCCGGGTTCGATACGCGGTGGAGGCACATAGATGTTCGGATTCCATTTTAAACTGTAGGTTCATTCCCGAATAGCCTTACTGTGCATAAAGTGGACTTAAAACACCCAATTAATCAATTAATCAATTAAAACACCAAATCAATCAATCAATCCAAAGTGGCACAATAGCGACGCTTAATATAAGAAATACAATACAACAGAGCATAAGATAGAGTCAACATTAATAGCACGAAATAATAAAATAGATAGAATGTTTTTTTAAAGCCCTTACAAAAACTGTAATCTGATATGTTTATTGTTAAGGATTTTAAATGTTACGCATGCGTAACTTGTCGCGGGTTAGAAATTACGTGGTATTTTACGTAGTCTTAAATGGACGATCCGGTTTCCATTGGAGACCAAACTATTTTGTTCAGAACCTCGTATCACAGAAACCACAGTACCTACATCAAATGCATCTGGACATCACCATTTACATCGAATCGCAACTATACATCAGTCAAAACTTTCACAGAACTTTCTATTTAAGTATACATGATAACATAAGGGTCATCTGAATTGCACCATACGAACGGATATTTGGGTCGCAAGGCTCCACGGTTTAATGTGCAGTCAACGAATTTTGGCAGGACTGCGTAATTTGTAGACCTATATTCAAGCTTTGCAAAACTTGATAAGAAAAGTTTAAATTAAAGAAGTAGGAACACGATTTAAAGTCAGCATGTCCACAGTTTAGATATGTGGACATTATCCATAGTTTTCCCTCTACCTATCACACACTAGGTTTCGAGAGAGCAATTCTTCTCCAGTTACCAAGTGAACTTTCTACACCTCTTTTTCCTTGCTGATGTCGGGAATCGAAACTACGACAGACTTGTGAATTAGTACTGAGATCCAAGGCACTAGCACCACACTACCCAGCCGCCCGGAATTCTATACTAGTTCATTCTCGAGAATGTGTAAGCATATTTTTTTTTAATATTTGCTTAATTGAATTTTCTGTTGTTTTCAATTTATTTCTTTTCTCTCCTCCATTCTTCCACATTCACAGCGTTCCACCAGCCAACAGAATGTACAGGAAGTTCACCTGAAGACTAGAGAGGAGGTGCTCTCACGAAATCTAGTGTTAGAATAGGTCAACAGTAAACTAGACACCTTATATCACTAACATTCTGACAGGAACTAAATTCAATGTAATAATATAGCTATGTTAAATTTACAAATATGCTGTAAATATAAACATTTCCATGTGAGGTATGTACAGGGGCAACACATTAAAGCTTCTATGTGATTTGTACGTGATGTTATTGATTCACATATTTTCACGTTTTGTAAAAATTGTTTGGAAAATTTTCGACCTCACAAGGACGAATGAAACTGACGAACGAGATAGAAGGCATGACGTAAATGAAACTGAATAAAAACGACTGGATAACATCTTTCGCGAACATTCTGAATCAATAAACAAGTTTCATGGTTTTGGACTTCGTTTCCTTTTGAGATTTGGTCGTCTGTCTGTCTTTCCATCAATGAGACGGAATATAACCGAGTTCAATAACAATAATGTATTCACAATGCTAGCGTGTAGTTGTAGTGGATTCAGCTTTAATGAAACTTCAACTATTGTGCTGTAAACTCATTCCACTTTTGTATGTTTTAAAGGTGCAGGTAACGACAACGATGGCGCATCTGGTTTGTGATGTGTCGCGGATACATTGAATACCAGGACGCAAGACAGGGTTTCTCCATTCATAGTCCTTTAACGGTGATCATCCATTCTATGTGAACTTACAAGTTTGCAAACTTAAAGTATGAGAATTGGGTCTATCTGTCTTTAAAGACGAGATTCACTCAATGTATGATCCGACGGGACACGGGAGGCCTCGAAGATGAACACACGGGCGTTGACACCGAAGAAACGCACGAGGAAAACAGAAAAAGATGGGTGTGCGAGAGCACGCACAAACGCACGCAGCGGTCGGAAACAAACACACGCATGCAAGGTCGTGTGTACACTTACACGCGTTCTACGTAGGTCCACGTGCGTCCTCTTGGAAGTCCCGAAGGTATAAATCCGTCTCCCGTGTCCTTCCTTGCGGATGCAGAGAAGTGACGTAGCTCGACCGAGGTTCATATATTCAGGGCAGCCCATTAAATCACAGAACTGACGTGAGTAGGTGGAGGAATTAGCCGGTCGACATCGTAGAACCCTTCTCCGGAACACACAGAGGACGCACCGACATGGCTTCCACTTTTTGGGAGTGCCCGGTGGTATCCTCGCAGGATAAACCCTCGAGAAAAAAAAGGCGCTACATGAAGGATCAATGAGTGTATGACTCACCTCAGCGTGGACGTCCTGTAGGGCAGGCACGTAGGCAGTCGGCTAATAAGTAAGGTTGGACAGTACAGCATCCCAACGGCAAAGATGACTCCGCAATGCATTCTGGGATGATGTCATCGTCGACCAATCCGACGCGGCGCCGACGCAGCCAGGACGGATCGATGTGTGGAGAGGAAAATCTCCATTGCTCTCTCTCCCTCTCTCTCCGCTATTCATCTCTCGCTCTACTCTTCCCCGAGATGCACGACGCATAGGCAAACTGAGCATACACGTGTGCTGTGTGTGTGTGCATAAGCGGCAGGATACTCTCTCTTTTTCTCGAGTCCTGCCTCGATGATGGCTATCCCATATATCTCCACGATCCTCCTTGTTCCTTCCGGGGAGATTGACTTAAGCTGCCTGAATCATGCGCTCCGAAGGACGGATGATGGACTGAGGGGGAAGGGAAAGGCTATCTAATACGCTCGCAAACTCTCTGGGGATCAGAAACTTTTAGTTCTTAATATGTAAGAAATCTGCAAACATAAAGAACAATGATATCTCGTGTATTTTGTCACGAACGCTCTAGAATACACAATACATCAAAAAATCTAAAATAATGAGAGTATCCGCTGTTTGAAAATAGATAAATACAAAACATTTAGAAGCCATAGAAAAACTCTTCTGGGCATTCAGAATGCTGCTTAACAAGACTTTTAACCTTGGTTATTACGGTTTGTTAACACCTTTAAGCTTGGTTATTCGGGTTTGTTAATATCTTTAACCTTGTATTACTGTTTGTTAATACCTTTAGCCTTGCTTATTACGGTTTGTTAAGACTTTTAACCTTGATTATTACGGTTTGTTAAGACTTTTAACTTTAGTTATTACTGTTTGTAAATACCTCTACACTAGGTTAGTACTGATTGTAAATACTTGTAACCTTGGTTATTACGGTTTGTTAATACGGTTTTTAATACCTTTAACTTTGGTTATTACGATTAAATACCTTTAACTTTGGTTATTACGATTAAATACCTTTAACTTTGGTTATTACGATTTAAAACCTTTAACCTTGGTTATTACTGTTTGTAAATACCTCTAAAGTAGGTTATAACTGATTGTAAATACCTGTAACATCGGTTATTACGGTTTGTCAATACGGTTTTTAATACCTTTAACCTTGGTTATTGCGATTTGTTAATACCTTTAACATTGGTTATTACTGTTTGTAAATACCTCTAACCTAGGTTATTACCGATTGTAAATACCTTTTACATTGGTTATTACTGAATGTTAATACCTTTAACCTACTGTTTGTTAATTAGTATGAATAGGCAGGATGAAAGATCAAATGGACGACGGAAAAATGTACGAAACAAATTAAATATTTTATTCTGGCTGAGAAGTTGGATACTTCGATAGTGATGTGTATCCATTTCTCCAATTTTTCAGAGTTCGCCTGAGAAATGTGAAGGACGCATTTTTTGTTGTTGTTGTTGTTGTTCCTTGTCGTTTTTCTACCCTTTAAATCTATTTACTATGGACCGGAGGTTCATGTAACTACATATTTTACCTTTGTGTGTAAACAAACACATAAGGATAACATTTCGCCCTACAAATGTTCACATATTTTACCTTTGTGTGTAAACAAACACATAAGGATAACATTTCACGCTACAAATTTTCCCATATTTTACCTTTGTGTGTAAACAAACACATAAGGATAACATTTCGCGCTACAAATGTTCACATATTTTCAGGTATTACATATTCACCACCAAAAGTTTCTGATTCCAGTACCGGCCAAAACATGGATGTTATGTCCTCTTTAATTCTTCTCTAACAATCGTTCCTTTATTAGCATGCAATGGTAATTGAATATTATCCATTGTTAAGGCGAGGAGGGACAATTTCCCGTCTTTCTTTCTCTCTGGCGCAGCTGACGATCACTGTTGCCAACTTCGCTCTTTTGGAGCTAGATCTGGCTCTTTCGTGCACTCGTTTGACTGTGAACTGTGACACCCGCCCTCTGCCCCACCATGATGCCACCACTGGCTCCAGCCCATAAAGACCAACCTTTGCTATGAGTGTACATTTTGCACGTGACGTGATATGCATATATGTATAGGCTGCGTCACCCATCCCCTCTTTCCTCCTCAGGTATTTTTATATATATAGCGCTGTGGCTAAGGTGACTATGACAATATTATTATCCGGGAATCCTTTATTTTCGATTTTATATGAACATTATTTGATTATTGAGATGGGCGATGCCGCAAAATCTAGGCGGTGAAAACTAAGAACAAATTGCCATCACTTTAAAACTAACGGTAATAGCAGCGCCCCCACTTCTCTGATATCTAAAATTACCCTATGAGGCACTTTATGCAGCCTTCGTTAATCTAGCTCCTTGAAAGTCATCTTTAGCTCTATTAGTAGTGAAATGTAGCTCTTTATGCATATCAGGTTTGGAAACACTACCAGGATGGCCGTATGAGGCAAGGAGAAAGGCATTAGGTTTATGGGACCATTATTTTATTCATTCTCTCGGAAATATCAAACATCCGATGACGTAGAAAAGTATATGGACGGAAAAATGACACGTTGAACTATGTCATAGTAGTAGGAAAAGTCGAAACTCCCATTTGATTAGCCGTAACTTGAAGTTGAAGTTGATTTCCAATAAGGATTACATGGGATTCTGTAAATACTAATTAATCATATGTTTCAAACATCGTGTCTAGCTTACTAATCAACTTGAAAAACAGTTTCCACTTGCAACATGGAGAGAAATTCATACTCTCTTGCATACTAAACCCTTTTTTAAGTAGCAGTGCCCAATTCGACGATATTGAAATAAATGCACAACTGGTGCGTAGTTGTCCCTCCTCGCCTTAACGAAGTATGGAACTCGTTCTGCATCCAAAGTGTGAACACAACTTTCCGAGACCCAGAAAATTTATATTTAGCCACCGTTAGTTTCCGTGCATACACTGATCTTTAAAACAAACCTCGTCTCTAAATTGAATGGTAGATGATTCGCATTGTAGTGATATCAAAGATCTCTGATTCTGTGGCACGAGAGTGAACAACATTTTAGTAGCTGAGTTCCGCTTCGGTGGCAATGGCTGACACGTACTTTATGTAGTAGTTATATTACTTTTAAGTACAGTAGAGCGTCGATTATCCGAAGTAATTGGGGGACATGGGTGTTCGGAAAACTGGTTTGTTCGGATAATCGAACTGTACATGTTTATTTGCCAAAAAGAAGTACTGTACAGTAAATTTATTCATAAAAACATGCATCTCTTTAAGTATGCATTACAAAGTAACGTACAAAGGCAACTTTAGTAGGAATATATAGTATGTGGTACAGTTTATTAAACAAAAATATGTACATATTACATACGCATTTTGCATGAACAATACACACAGTACACAAAATTAACGTTTAAAAAAATCCTTTATTTTGGTCTGTCTAAGCAAGCCTACACGCTTACGAGCAGCTAAGTCACGTACTTTTTTCATTACAGATATCTGAAAGTGAGCGAGTACACAGTTCGGTTAAGCGGTCGTTCGGTTGACCGACGTTCGGATAATCGACGCTCTACTGTACTTATTTGTATTGTTTGATATAGGTTTTCTTTGGTTGCATCAGACCATTATATTGAAGGCAGGTGACCAGTCTCGCTCTCTCATAAAGACGCCACTTCATGAGCAATGGAAAATCTTAGCTCTATCTGCTTTCTTCGATGCTAAAATGTTAGATAAGAGGCTTTTTCCCTTTACATTCTGAAGGGTGCAAATTGGCCATACGTCCCGACGCACCTAAAAAATTTAACATATTCGTTCATTTATTTTATAGAAGGTGATGGTATTAGAGAATGGAGGATGATCTGTGTACAGTCAAGTACACATCTGGGTTACAACGACCACAGTGGCTTTTGATGAGGACGTTACAACCGAGAAGTGTCTGTGACTGTACCATAATTCAAGGTATCAATCTGGTGAACGACCAAATTTATAGAATCAGTGGTACTTCCAGCATAAACTCTTCGTTTTAAGACTCCAGAAAAACACATAAAGTTCTGCTACAGCGCCACAGTAAAATTATCATCTTGAACTTGCTTACCGAAAAAGCCATAAGTACAACCCGAACATTCTGAACCGTGGCTGCATAAAAGAACGAGTTTTCCTTTCTGGAACAAACAACATATCCATTCCTCCAATACTCCTACACCATTAGGAGGTTGTTTTCCCTCCGCATCGCCTGGGTCAATTATGTTCATTAATGGCCGGATGGAAGCGAAACCGATACTCCTGTTACGTCACGGGTCAGCACAGAGTGGAAAGGGGTCACCCCACTCCATGATATTGCGCAAAAACAAATATAAAGTTTAGTGATAATGCAGTGGTGGGCATCATTCGATATTGATAGTAAAGAGATATTGTATATGGTTAGTACTTATTACATAGCCATGCAGTCGACATTTGACGTTCAAAAATAGGAAAAAAGAACTATGAAAATCTTCTGAATTTGTAATCCACGCAAGGAAAGTATGGAGTTAGACTTGTCAGCTGCAAATGAAGGACGACGAGTTGAGGCTTGGGTGCAGTGTTGGCACTTTGTTCCTTCACGTCATAAACCACTCTTAGGCCAGTGAACATCTGATGTCTCTTTATAGTTAAAATAAAGAGGTCGGGGCAGTGGTAGTGTCGTCGCCTTGTAATCAAGGGGTCCCGTGTTCGATTCTCGGTGGAGACACATAGTGGTTCGGATCCCACTTTAAACTGTAAGTCCAGTCCCGATTAGCCCTACTGTACATAACGTGGACTTAAAACACCAAACCAATCAATCAATAAGGAGGTCGTGTACCTATGAAATTTGTCACTAAAGTACTCTCTTAAGAAGTCGTCTCCATGTTAACACATCTTCCTTGATTGGTTGAAAGGTCGTCACACCTATAGCCGTAACTCGGCGGGGCAAAGGGGTAATTGCCCCACCCCCAAATTTCAGTTTTACAAAATTTACAAATTAAGCATACTTTGGCTACCCTCCTTGGACCTGAAGAGAAGCAAAGTAATAAAAAGCATTTTTTTATCATTTCGGAAATGTGACAGTTATTTAACAAAATAGCCCCCCTATACGGAATGGAAACCTTTAGATTCTGCACCCCTCGAAGTTAAGCCCAAAGTTCGATTCTGTCCCCCTAAAGTTAGGCTACACGTTACGCCCATGTGCGTAACTTTATACCCGCCTACAAAAGTTACGAATGTCCACTGATAGTCCTATTCCTCGACACTCGGAGAATGGAACAAAAATCCGAATTCAGATGATTAAAGGGTAGACCATGAGAGGATGGAGTAGGAAGAAGAACTGAGAACATAGGAAATAAAGTATTGTAGTAGAACAAAACACCAAGATACGACTACATACAGTTGGAACGGGATAGGGTAGTTGGTAAGTAAACAGACTGTCAGCGCAGTTCTTAAAGCATTTTGTAAGAAGTCCCCGCTGAGATAGGCCCAAGGTGCAGCCGAGTGGTCCAATCGTGACAAAAGACAGGACCAGCTCCCTGGTTTCTCAAACCCACGAGAGGAGCGACAATTGTGACAAATTGCCTGGAGTACGCCGCTGATCTCTTGATGACGTAATCTCGATATCAGAAGAGACAGCTGGGTCACGGCAGGCTGAGATAAAGGAGCTTGAAAAGAACAAGGATGGCGCCTTTCTCTGAGACGCCATTTCTCTTGCTGAAGCTAAATTGGAAAGGAAGAAAGTTAGATTGAAAATCCTCTGTTAAATCGCTCGTCGAGCAATCAATCTGGTAAATCTGCCTCATCATACATCCAGATTATAGAAATCGACCAATGTTGGATCTGATTTGGGTGAAGCCTCGGACCCTTTAATTGCAAGGCTAGAGAATTTCGAGATGCTATATAATAATTTAACTTGTACTCAAAATAAATTAATTTAATCAGTAACTTAACGCAAGCTCTGGCTAGAACTCGAACTCGAGCTTTCGGTGTACAGATCGTGAGTTGACCTCTCCACGCCCTCGGGAAGCAAGATAACTATTTAGGACTAAAATAAATGGGGAGCCGGACATTTTGGTGCGGACATTTTGGTGCCAGGTCGTTTTGGTGCCAGGACATTTTGGTGCCAGGTCATTTTGGTGCGTTTCTCTTTACAGCCTTTCACCTCTGACGTCTGTCATTTACCTTCCCTTTTCAGTGACTATAAATACTGAATGTTAATTACTTCCATCACTTCAAAAATGTGTTCTGTGGTGAATAGTTCTCATGATGGAAAGAAACTAATCCAAAATGTCCTAGACCGACGTGCCTGATGCTAGCGTACTTAAAGGTGGGTTTCACGTAACGTCAGGATCTAGTTTAATGTGAACCAAGAGGGAGAATCAGTAAAGAAGTGTTTTTAACAGCCAATAAGTTAATGTTTATTATACCGCGGTACGCAATTTAGGTGGGCCAAAATCGATCTGCACGTTCTGTTTCAAACCGATAGCGCCATCTGGTGAATGGTGGAGCGACCAAAAATATTGACGTTGTAGAGGATATTGCCACCTATCTGGGATACCCCGTTTTTACTTACGATTCTCAATAGTTTAGCCTGTAGAAATTTGCAAACTTTGAAAATTACGAAATTTTAGCCACCTGTAAATTTCCACTAAAAAATAATCCAATATGGCGGCCATGTTGAGACGGATGGAAATTATCACTTTGTGTCACTGCATACGTGCATTCTTGGTTACTATGGATAACAAAATGAAATTTTCCCACGACACCCAATAGGGGCGCTGAAGTACCCCGAAGTTCCAAAAGTGCTACATTTTTCATAATAAAAATACGCCATTTTTAAACACCTGCATACGCAAGGCTGGCCCGAAATTTGAAAAATGAACACTATTCACTGCACAGAAGCGAGTTTTTAAGGATCTAAGTGTTCCTTTTTTATTGCTGGTGACTGTACATAATAAAAAGGGACTTAGTTGTCTGTCTCCCAGTTTGCAAATTACGGGAACTTCCCGAGTGGTACGGAACTCGCGACACGTATTCGTGACGCTTATCAATCAACAACAGATTCAAATGCGTTAAAATGCTGTCAACTGAATGTCAGTACTGTGGATACCGAGTGATACAGCAAATTATACGTGATTTAGTAGGTACGTTTCTACGAATGCCAACAGGAGATTAAATTTGTTATTTCGTGACACTCTTCCTTTGTGTTTGGGATATTCTCCAACACAATTATACTATCAAACAGAAAATGAAGAATAGCAAAACATTTAAAGCGAACATAAAGGTATATAACTTACACATTCACAGGTGAACTCTGAAAATGTTATCAAGACTGGCAGAGCTCAAAGAAATCTTATGAAGAGTGGGCGAAAGCCTTTGTGTAGATTACCTTGTTACATGGAAGAAAAAAGTTGGACATTTGGAAGAAAAACATTTCCATTCAGAGCTTTGAAGAGGAGATTGAGTGCAAGGAGAAAGTAGGAGGATCGAAAAGAAACAAAGCGAGGAGATGGAGAAAAAAGGAAAATAAATATCACAGAGCATGTAGACACAGAGGAAAGTATTAGATGAAGCAATACACGAAGTCGTAGGATTATATACGCATGTTGGCATCGTACAAAGCATTGAAATCCAATAGAAGTTTTTGACTGCATTGTATTTTAAAGAGGATTGCTTCATAATCAATACCGTACTGAAGAACTGAAGGAAAAGAAAAGAAAATATAAAAAATTCTCCACTTCCGGAAGAAAGCGAACTTAAGGCTGCCTCAACGTGCTTAATTTATTCTAAAGCCCACTGCAATAAACACAGCGCATCCGTACCTGCCCCGGAGATATAATTCCACCTCCTTCGGGGATGAAAAATTAAGCAGAGGAGCACCCTTCTTGTATCCACAATTACGTCCTTCCTTTACTTGGCGTTCCCCCGCTGCGAGGCGCCCCTGTAGCCTAAACAAGAGGGCGACTTAATGCCCATCGTAAAACAAGCAATTGTTTTGTCCTTCGTCTTACATTTTAATTTCTCTTCTGCTAGGGAGAAACAGGGGCGAATAGCAAGTGGAGGACGAAGGCGAGGAGAAAACGACAAAGCACGAATCTCGAAGGCATCGGTATCAAAAAAGGTACAGTTAGGTATTTCAGAGAGTAATTACTTCGAAAGCTATATAATTTGGTTGAGTTTGATAGTAATAACATCGTGAAAATCCACATTTAGGTTGATCAAAATGGAAGATCGGAATGATTGCTGTAATGTTAATAAGAAATTGTATCGAAACTTCCCACGCGAAATTTCGAAAAGTTTGCGTAGAAAAGGACTGTGGTGCGCTTGCAAAAGGGTTTCTCTTCCATTGCTGAAGTTCAGGATTTATGTTCTTTGGTGCAAACCAAGAATTATTAGAAAATCCAGGTCTAGACAATAGCCTACACCAGCTATAATAGAATGCAGATCCTATATTTGACACAAACTGATCCAATCCATGTGGTGTAATTATTATCGTATGGATATTATTTTACATTTTTTTCTCCCATCAAATTTCAAGTGTTCATAAATATTATAAAATAATTAATTAGGTACCGTACACAATGAACAAGTAAGTACTGGAAATAATTCGATAGAAGGTACAACTTTTAAAAGCAGTGCCGGCGATTAAGGGATCAACTTTTGCTCCTCCACTATGCTAAAACCTTATCTACCAAGGAAAAGTAAACTGTCCTTGTCTCCCCCAGTTTTAGCACCTTGCCACCAGTTTTGGAACCCAATCGCCGCCACTGTTTAAAAGTAACAAATAGAAGTAAAAGTCGTGAATTGAGAAAGAAGGAAGATGTACTGAAAACTGCAATAGAGGAGTATGTGGGAGAAAAGAAAAGGAAGGAAGATGACAAGACTTTGAAATAACTGGAGAAGAGAGGACTACAGAATAGCACAGAAGAAATCTGTTTAGGAGCAAATACCAGAGGATGGCGGTCAGCACATACAAAATAAAAGCCCAAATATGTAATTTGTGTGCTGCAAGTTATTTAAGCAGGAAACGGTAGCTGTTAAGAATTTTTATATTTAACATAGTTTTACTATCTCTTAGGATATTCTCGATTATGAAGAGAAATTATGAAGAGATTACAGGGATAACGAAATAAACCAAAGATATATCCACACTTTGGACAGGACTAGAATCTAAAGCTTTGGCTTCGCAGTGCGTAATTCTGACCTCTCCGTCAGGGAGGTCGGTTGTAGCTAGTTTTTCGTTTCATGGGGCTCGTAAAGGGAAGAAGAGAGTGTTTATCCTCTGTTCTTCCTATTTCTAAGACAATTTATAATATATTTAACGAACAGATTGTTCGTTTGATTTTAAAAAAACACGGAATATAAAACCATAATTACAAGCAGATTTCCAACCACCTCCATCATCACGTGGTGACGAGACACCTGTGCCAAGGTCCCTTGACTCAGAATGATACGCGGGGCGAGTTATTTGCCTTGGGTTAGTCACTAGGTCGGTCTCGACTTGTTGGAAATTATCGTATTTCAAGACCCGTTATTGTGAAATCAGTTGTTTGCTCGTTCATCATTCCATACATTCTTCCGTTCATAAGACGTACCTCATATGCCCTTAGGTGATGTTTTGATTTTGTTTGATTTAGTTTATTTTACTTCGCGTTTTGTGCCTCTTGGCTAATTTGCGAAGATGGGGATGAGTGATGAAATGATGAAATTGATGAATGGACATTCACAAACAACCAAGCCCGACCGGGATTCGAACCCGGGACCCTTGGCGTCGCAGCGTGATGTGCTAACCACTCGGCCACAGGGTCGGGCCTTTAGGTGATGTAATTGTAACTTTAGTCAAGGAACGACGCAAAATAAGCTTGAAAAATTATACACCTGTTTGAGAATTTGCTTGCTTTTGACTCCACTGGACACTTTCGTATGTTTTTGCTCGTGACCATCTTCGTTTTCGTTTCACTATCTTACCTGGATAAAAAGATGCGAATGTTATAACAATGTCAACTAACTTTAAAAATGAATACATAAAGGATGACTTCAAGCTCGAGAACATAAAAGATACGTTCAATCATTCAACTTTGCCCCTCTGGGAATTAAAAAGAACCAACAAAGGAAAGTCTATTGTGAAAGTTGAGATCTCCTTAAAAGCGAAGAACAGACATAGCAACAGTAGCAATAAGTGACAGAGATACGGAAGGTGGTGGGGGAGGAACAGAAAGGCTTGCCAGCTCAGCTTGTTAGTGAGCCAATCCTCCGTAAGAGGGTAAAAAGTCAACAAACGACGAACAATAGCCCTCAGAGATCCAAACCAATATGCGACTCTCCGTTGCAGAGGTCAAAATGTCCCGGACAAGGAGAAGGGGATGAAAACGGGTAAGGGAGGAAAGGAATAAAATTCGGTCGTAAACCGCAAACAGAGAAGTTAACGCAGTGCTCCTCCTTTTCCGGGAGGTTGAATTAAACCGAGGCACTCTTACACGGACCGTTTCTATCTGTCGTAATGACATCAGTGGGTTTAAAGCCTGTACAATTAACCAAAAAATCTTTGCCGTCTGGAAACAGCGTGGCACTTCTGGAAATAATTACAAACGGAAGTTTGATGTTGAACGGCAACTCCATCTAGTGTGCTCCAGGCTAAAAATCTGAGCTGGATAAGGAATAGTAATTAAGATGGGTATAACGTGAAAGTCCTTGATACTGCAATTAAAGAGGAATTTCCGTGTGCTTATACATGACCTTTTCCTTTGTTCGCGTGCACATATTCTGACGGTAGGATAAAACAATTAGCAAAATCACCGTTGTCAAACCCCTTCCGAACAGAAAGGGGGAGGTAATGTCAAGTTGCGTTATGCAGCAATTTGTCAATTAATAGGTGCCCGTGACGTAAATCCAAATCTAGTTCACTACGAAATTTCAAGCTAATCGGGGGGATTTTTATCTTCCTCCCTCCCAATTACAACCGCATGCTAATCACCGTCGCAACCAGTTAGGAAAAACAACTGCGCATCAAATCTCTAATTCCTCACCCCCTCGCCTCCGTACTGTAAAGTGAGTTAGAATAACGGTGATTCTGTTTTATCAACATGCTGAAATGCATTTCCAAGCACTAACAGCTATTCAGTGGGCTTAGGTTTCTATTCGAGAGACATTAATGCCACTTGAATTAAGTTTTAAACACAGTCCAAAACACAGTAAACTTGAAGTTCGTTAATTTGTATGACTTCAACAACAAAGTACTTATTGCTGGATTTAAGGAAGTAAAACAAACTACTTGCCTCCCGATGGGTGACTAACAATACAAAAAGTGAGGAACGAAAATACAAAAACAGCAAAAAAACAGAATCCTGAAATTGTCTCCTTTATATATATCCATGTTCAGATTAAATCACTCAATAGCCTAATGGAAGATGATGTGGCATGTGAACATGCTAGGGCAGTGGCGGCGATTAGGGAGGCGAAGGGAGGCGGTTCCACCCCCCTTTTGCCACTTTTCCCCCGCACTATGCTAAACCTTATCTACGAGGGAAAGAAAACTGTCTTTGCCCCTTTGGCACGTTGCCCCCTTAGTTATGGAGCCCAATCGCCGGCACTGTGCTAGGGCAAAGTCAGTGGTTTTCTGTTGTTTATGGAGGTTGAACAGAAACAACTTATTTAATATTCATGTTTGAAACTAGAAAAAAATTCCGTACAACTCAAAATTGAACAAACATTTGAAATTTTCAAGGTGGAAACCAAAAGCTTCAGTTTTAGTTATACTCTAAATTGAATATTTCCGTACTTTCAAATGAGCTAAAAATAAAATGGGGTTTCCATATTTAAAAAAACTAAGTTTGTGTTGAAAACCATATTTCCTTACGTAATTGAACGTATTGTGTTCACTAATTTCATGAGCCTCTCTCACACCTTTATATCTGCGAAACCAGCTTTTCAATATTTATTGTTGTTCACGAAATATTTACGGCGGTAATTTTAGGTGACTCACCCTGTATACTTTTATGGAAAAGTATAAATCCTCTATCACTCACTACACTGGTTAAAAAATGTGTTACAAAAATATAAATTTCAGTGACAACCCTGAATACGTAATGTGTGGTTACTTACAAACATAGCAGGTTATAACAATAAGTATAAATTTCGGTGGCAACCCTGAATATGTAATATTGTTACTTACATACATACAGGATATAAAAATAAGTAGGCTATAAAATTCAGAGGCAATCATGAATATGTAATGTATAGTTGCTTACATACATACAGGATATAAAATAATTATAAACTTTAGTGGCAACAGTGAATATGAAATGTGTGGTTACTTACATACATCCATGCAGGATATAAAAATTAATTTTCAAAAACTATTGGCGTCGAAACGAGGCCTTTAAGAGGAAAAGGTTGAGAAAAATTGTTTGCCATGGATGTCTTCTACGCGGAGTGAAAACTGGTCGATGTTGTACGGCAAAACCCTGTGTACGTCAACTATGTGGATGAATGTATTGAAACGAACCGATCTATTGGATTGTCTGCATCAGTCAGGAATCTTCATTGCTCTCAATCTTTACCTGGACCGAAAGCAAGGTAGGGTAGAGGCAAGGGGAATCGGAACGATGCGCTTTCCTGCCCTGCTTCTCTCGATTTCTCTCTCCTCCTTGGAATCCAACGAAAGAGAGAGCGAAAATAAATTGCGGCTGATTCTCTCCCGAAAACGAACAAATTCCAATTCGCGGGAGAGCACGAAGAGTGGAGATGATTGAATTCCGCCAATAGATCTTCACGTCTGAACGAATCAGCGCATTCGCCCACCGCCGGGACTAATGATGGGGGCGACAGCTACGAGAAAATTAAAACGGCTTTCTTGCGGGTAAAGAACGCTCGAGAAAACAAGATTTCTGCTGTGGAGGCAAGCTTCGAGTGGCTGCCCGTGGAAAAACAGACAGAACTTTCTTGCCGAGAAGTTTACATTAACAGCTAAACTTATTATACGAAGCGAGAAACTGATGTAACATCCATGAACGATAGTCTAATTTGTAATTCCATGGATAAATCGATTCTGTTTTGTTAATTGACTAGAAGGTGAAATATATACCGGTGGATCCTTATGTGTTAGGGGATTTGCGTGTGATGTGGGTTGACCACAAAACGACTGTCTAGTGTAGGCTACCATGTTATAGAAGGCTTTTCAAGGATAAATCCATTTATGTTATCCAATATGTGGGAAAATAACTGCATAAACATTTTAAAATAGTACAATTATTATTGTTATTTACAAAACCAAGTGACGTCACTTAATGAAGCTAGTTGAATAAGCCCGAACAAATTCCCCCTGTGCATATAGTACACCCACTGACTAATATTATGCAATTTTAAGCACAGACCAATAAGATGGTAAACTTCACATATTCTGTTCAGGTTGATAGAACTAGAGCAGTGGTTCTCAAATTGTGGTACGCGTACCTCCAGGGGTACCTGAACGACTTGGAGGGGGTACGCGGTTTTTCATCCATGGTGTACCTAAACAATAAGTACCGAAATAGACTAAATTTGAAGCCGAATCTCCGCTTGAAAGTTTCAAGTGCACAACCAGACATCAAGAAACTGTGTCAGGCTATGCAGGCACATCTCACTAGAAACTCTGAGGATTTATAATAAAAATCATAAAATTGTGCTTGTTTACAAATTTATTTTTGTTCTTTACTTTTTTCAGTAACTCTGGAAAAAATTAAAGTGTTTTTTTTACATACTTCTTAGCGTGTTTCACATTTTTATTTTTGTAAGTAATCATAAAGACTGTAAACGAAGGAAAACCCAATAAAATAATAAACGTAGGGTTCTAATGCTTATTGGTTTACCATCCAATGACATTTTGCTCTGTTACAGATACACGCCTCCAAGGATATAAAAAAAGCCACACCAATCAAGCAGTCAAGAAAATTTCGCAAAATCCACTATTCGGAGAAAACCTATGGTGGGGGTACATTGAACCTTTATTTACGGCTAAAGGGTACAATGAGAAAAAAGTTTGAGAACCGCTGGCCTACAGCCATCTGCTAAGAGGATATATCGCTTGTCTATTCTTTAATAACTTTAATCGTTAGAAATGATTAAATTAATAACTAACTGTGCAGAAATATTTTACAAAAGAGCAAATTTCAGATGTACAGATTCACGTAGCCAACGCTCATGGCAAATGGTCCAACGCAGAAATACCAAAGCTATACAAAAACACAGGAGTTTGGAACCAATATTTACCTAACTTTGAAGGGAAACGTTTATCAAAGATCAAAATTAGTCTATTAATGCTATTTTCCCTATTTGAAAACTCTTGTCCTTCTATCTTATGAAAAGCTAAGAATATTGAATTTGGTTAGCTACCACTTAAAGAAAAACAGATACTCTTAAAATAGTTCCCAGGAGGATGTAAGTGATTAAAAACAAATCAATTGGCAGTACTTAAAGTGGTTTCAGTCAATACCCAGAACACCAACCACAAATGAATAGGCCGAGCACTACTACTACTACTAATAATAATAATAATAAAGGCATATTGAAATTTCAATGGTATATATTATTAATATCGCATCCAAAGTAAATATATAAACACAAGTACTATCACGTCTATTATTTCTGGATATTAGGTTCTAGCACTGATCGAAATATATTATTTTCTCTAAATTTCCGCACCGCCGCTGACAGGAGACAAATTTAATACAAGAACTTTATTTCTTTCTATTTATCTATTGTGTACAAAAATTAATGTAACATAGGATAGACTTTTGATCAGCGCATTAAATAAATGGATGTCCAATGTCGCAGCAGGATCTGAGTTCCGGCGCGTTCCGGCCCACTTTAAGCCCTGTCAATGGATATAAGGAAATCGGTGAGTTTTATATTCTCAATGTTCATAAACTAGTCTCATCCTTTAGTATTACTTGTATGCAAAAACTTAGGCTGTGACAACGAAGCCAAATTTAATGGTGACGGTTAATAGTTGCCTGAATTTCCTAATGTTACTCACAGAATTACCAAGACGTTATCAAACCCGCTGTTCCGTTTTGCCCCAACTTAGCCCACACAACTCCCTTCCCCCCACACGAGAAACGCAAACTTCTAGACCCTTTCTTGCAAACATGAAGACTTCTCCCCCAAGAGCCACGTAATAATCTGCCCAACATATCTCCCCGCTCTTATTTTTTCCTTAAAAATGAGGAATTAATGACAAAAAACATCAATGAGCCTATCGTTCGCGCCTTCTTGCATGACACTTCACGCGTTCCATTTTCTTTTCTCCAATCCCCGCCAGATGGTGCTCTTCTCACGATCAAGACCTGTAAGGCATCAATCTTACTCTTCCGCCCCCTTCGCTCTCCTTATTTTCTCAACTTCCTTTCTTCTTTCTCCCGTTCAAGTTTTTCCGCTACCTTATTCTCTATTGTTCAACACCTGAGCTTTTAGAAGGTTAGAATTTAAACTTTCTTTGGTGTGAACACACAAAAAGGAAATTTGAGGTAGTTTTCTACAGTATAAGCGTAGCATTATAACTTAGAATATTAGCATTGGCATTTCAAAAATGATTACCTAATGATCAAAAGTTAGAAATTCAAATGAATGTATTATATGTTCACGAATTTTAGATTAAGAGGAAGCAGCAATGGTTACATATGTTAAAAGCCTGATCAATGACCGGTTTTAACATAGTTAACCATTTTAAGAAATGTCCACACTTATCCTTGAAAAATGCTGCTTCCTCTACAATCTAAATCAAGCAACGTGAGCATTACTGAAATGTTCATATTAACCGTTAAGCTTGTTATATGAACGAAAAACTGATGTGACATCCCTGAAGGGTGTCGGGGACGATGTGTACAAGCAAAATTCATGGAACTTTTGATCTTTAGGTAATCATTTTTGAAATGCCAATGCTAATATTCTAATTTATAATGCTACACTTATACTGTAGAAAACTACCTCAAATTTCCTTTTTATGTGTTCACACCAAAGAAAGTTTAAATTCTAACCTTCTAAAAGCTCAGGTGTTGAACAATAGAGAATAAGGTAGCGGAAAAACGGGGGAAGGCAAGAGGGGTGGGTGTAACTCATGCCTTGCTAGAAATGGCATGTGACGTGGAATTTGGGAACATGACTATGGCAGGGATACCTTTTGCTACAGTTTACAAACCTTCCCTTCAGGCTTTATCTAGACGTAGGACTGGCAGTTCTACATTTCACAGTGCAATGGGCAGTTAGGATCATCCATCCACTGATCGGGGAAGTGATCGAAAAGATCAGTTAGTCATGGATCAACGGGAGAGGGGGGAGTTCTAAGGTTTGAAATTGGAGTCAACACTACTTATCTACCACGTTCCTTGCATCATACATGTGAACATCATTCTCAGCTACACTAGCCACACAAGAATGAACACTTACCACCCCATTTCCTTCAGTTCTTACCCTGCCCGACAGTTTCTTTGTTCTCCTCGATGCACATCGACGACGTAATATTAATTTCTTCTACGAATCCCATTACGGCAACTTTCGTCTATCAAGGAAGGCTATCCTTTAAAGGTTTAGACAATTTCGAATTCCATACTAGCTTGGCTCGTGAACCACTAAGGGAGCGCAAAGGAAACACAAAGATGGCTGAGGCTGGTTGACCTGTCAGCTATCGGGACCCAGATGTCCATGAGCCAATAGCCGCGTCTAGTACGCTGCACTTTTTGACTCTTTTTCCACACTCGCGACTAGTTGGTTACAAAATGCAACAACGAGCCGTCTACTTCGTCGATATGGTGCCACGTAGTGTATTTGGTGGCTGCATCGTTTGCACTACGTTCTGGAGCGGTGTACGGTGTGGTGTATGGTCACGGGGTCCGTGTTATCCAATAAAAGGCACGTTTAAAGCAGCAGACAGGCATTTGTTGAACCAACACCGCTATTCTTTCGTACAGCGTCTACTTAGTTTAACACAATTTCCTTGCACCAGCCTGACACTGGGATGCACCTACACAGGGCCCAGATCCAAAAATTGGTGTGTATGTGTGTGTATATATATACAGGGTTATTAGTAATTCGACCTATTCCTGGAAAGGGGTAATACTAGAGCACATTTGCAACAAATTTGACCCTATGCACCGGGGGTCGGAAATCAATGGGTTTCGAGTTATTGCAGTTTGTAGATTTTTGTAACATGTTCCGACTTGCGACCAAAAACTACTACACTCTGGGCACTTAATCGATACGTTGCTAACAGCTGACGAATGAGTGACTACTGGGGAAAAAAATCATGCCCAAAACTCCCATACCCACAGAAAGAAACAGTCATTGGAGCACATGTTTTGAAGAAATATGGAAATTATCGTTTAAATCGAAGAGGATTACTCAAAAAAATGGTAACACACTTAGCGTAAAAATTACGGAAAAAACTTCCTCGTTTCATAAGCTCTCTAAAAAGGTAAAAATGTTGTAAACTGGCATACGGGTTGGGGGAAAAATCTGAATAAAAAGCGGAGAAGGCGCGTTGTAGACTCCCATCATCTGACAAGAATTCTGTGGACAGACGAATCCAAATTCGACCGCGATGGTATTACGAATTTTCATACTGCGCATATTTGGGCCCCTAAGGGTCATAACACAAAAAAATGTAAAGAAAAGGCTCGCCAGAGAAAATTCTCACTAAAAGGGAATCATCCACAACCATGTGATCGGGCCATTCTTTCTGCCACAAAACCTAAACGGCATTACCTAGGAAAACTAAGCGAAGAATTGACGACCCTGCTGGAGGATGTGCCGCTCGCCACAAGAAGGGGTATGATTTACCAACATGATGGCTGCCCAGCCCACTATTTCCGGGGTGTGCGACAGTGGATGGACGACAATTATCCCATGCGATGGATTGTACGATGCGGCCCGACCCCGTGGCCGGCGAGGAGTCCGGATTTGATGCCATGCGACTTTTACATTTGGGGTCACATGAAAGAGTTAGTCTACAGTACACCAATGGATTCCCAAGAAGAGTTGAGACAGCCGCCCAATACATAAGATACAGAGTGTCAACGCGAGTGACTGAAGTACGCCGCAGGCTGCGTGCTTGCATACGTAACCGGGGAGGCAAATGGAACAGGATTTGTAGTTTTCGTAACAGTTAATTCTGACAACCTGGAATCATGAGAATGGTAAATAACATTATTATTTAACTCATTTTCGTTCCTTTATTTCTCACAACCGACAACTTCTTTTCACTTTACAAAGAGCTCTACAACGCGCCTTCTACGCTTTTTATTCAGATTTTCCCCCCAACCCGTGTGCCAGTTTACAAGATTTGTATCTTTTTGGAGAGCTTATGAAACGAGGAAGTTTTTTCCGTATTTTTTACGCAAAGTGTGTTACCATTTTTTTAGTAATCCTCTTCGATTTAAACGATAATTTCCATATTTCTTCATGTCGTGTGCTCCAATGACTGTTTCTTTCTGTGGGTATGGGAGTTTTGGGCATGAATTTTTTTCCCAGTAGTCACTCATTCGTCAGCTGTTAGCAACGTATCGATTAAGTGCCCAGAGTGTAGTAGTTTTTGGTCGCAAGTCGGAACATGTTACAAAAATCTACAAACTGCAATAAGTCGAAACCCATTGATTTCCGACCCCCGGTGCATAGGGTCAAATTTGTTGCAAATGTGCTCTAGTATTACCCCTTTCCAGGAATAGGTCGAATTACCAATCACCCTGTATATATATATATATATATATATATATCATTATTAATAGAAAGCAAGAATTAATTGTTATAATGTAAAGAGGTTACAAAATACTTGTAACGTTTCATTAAGTCTTAAGACAACAATTAATTCTTGCTTTCTATTAATAATGATATAGCTATATATATAATTAAAATTCCATATTTACTGTCTTGCATTCGATTTTTCTTTATTTTTGTATATGTTGCTAAGGCGGCTACCCAGTATGTTTTAAAAGAGAGTAAGACAAGGACATTTTTCTTTCTCAAGGTAGACGAGTTTGAGATTTTGTTTTAGGTAAAATTAGGGTAATCGGGACTGGACATATAGTTTCAAGTTGGATTAGAACTATTATATGCCTCCACCGATTTTGGTAGACAAGACTTAGCATTGTGCAGTGTCAAAAGTGGAAAAATGTGGGGGCAACTGTCCCCATGTCCCTTAATCGTCGCCACTCCTGGTAGCCTTGCTTCAATGGTTATAAAACTAAAACTACCAAATATTGCAGTGCAGGCAGCAGACGTCTGGAGCCTACCTCTCTACACAACAGTCATTCATGCAAGGACAAAACTGTTTGTTTTTTTTTATTTTTTTTTTTTACAAATTTGTTATTTTCGTAGCTTTTTATATATTCATATTTATAGATTTCATGGTTCGAGGGGGGATAATGGCCCCCCTGGCCCCTCCCCTGGGTACGGGCATGCACCTACACCTGGTGTCAAAAAGTGTAGCGAACTAGACGGGGCTAGAGATAAAGGGGGGTGACGTCATCTAACATAGAGTAGGTAAACTGTAACCAAGATAACGTGCATTACCAATTTCTGTCCTGCCTTCAGGTAGTATTTGCTATGGTCGAAAAATTCCACAACACATGTCCACATGACAGCGTCGCAAGTGTTACTTCCACCCCTCCTTCGCGTTCCCCTGTACTCCGCGAATTTTGCTTGTAAGCATATTCCATGTAGGAACAGTCCACGTAACACCCTTAACGACAGTCTAATTTGTAATTCCAAGGATAAATCTATTCTTTTCTTTGTTGACTGACTATAAGGTGAAATTTATACAGGTGGATCTTTACGCGTTTGGGAATTTTCGTGTAAGGTAGGGTGAAGACTATCAATAACTTGCACAAATTCTCATGAACTGAGAAAAGTGACTGTTCGTGTCTTGTCCAATATATATAAAGCCCCAATCCCACCACTGACTGACTGACCATGAAATCGTCCCAAAAGGCCGAGAAAATTGCTCAATAGGCAATTCACCTTAAGGGTGAAAATGTCCTTTTTTCACGTCCTTAGCAACCGTTGCCACGGACATTTTTTGCATCACACATTGTTTCCTTCAATTCTTAATTGTCGAGATACATTATATTTCTCACAGATCTACAACACACAGATGAATCAACTCCTGGCTTTGAAAAGGTGGTTTCTAGGTTAAATTATCAGTAAGTCGCAGAAGTTATTTCCTTGCTAATCAAAATTATCATCACTATTATTAAAAAGAAGCCAACATACATTATATTCATCCATAATCCGTAAAATCATCGCAGAATTTATTAGAAATATGGTTCTTTAAACCGGCACCTCTCCCAGGAATCGCTGATTCATTTAAGAATTCAACTATTCAGCTTTATCAGCTATACTGATTCAGATTCCACCACATATTCAATCGAAGGGTAGGCTACCCAGGAGTGTATGGTAATGCGAATGCCATTATGTTCAAATTTTTTCACGATCTAATGAGGGAATCTGGACCATTAAAATACCTAGGTAAATTGGGCATGGCAATGAATCATATCTGTTGGTTTTGTATCCATAGGTAACATTTAAACAAAAATTTCACGACAATCCATGCGCTATTTCTTCCCCCACAAATCATCTGATCAATGTACAGTCACCGGCAATAAACATGGGACACCTAGACCTTGATATACTACTTCCTTCCCTGTAAGGCGTTATGTGTGTTGCCTAACTCAACGGCGAAAAGTAGATTTTAATAACAAATTTGCAATGGCTACTTCTACCAGCGCCGTAGGGTTAGGCAACACACAAAACGCCTTGCAGGGAAGCGAGTATTTCAGGATCTAGGTGCCTCACTTTTACTGACGGTGACTGTACAACCCTTGGATGAGGCATTATTACTTCCTAAATCGAAGCAAGGTTTCTATATGTTTCCCATACTAGTTGCATATCCTGTGAGACTAGATCTTCGGTTTAGTGACAAAAAGGCCTATGCAGTGCTGATGAACCCTGCAGGAAATCCTTTATGACTGTGCACCTGCAGTTTTCCCCTTTGTCCTCCAGATCCGACTAGAAATTGATCGTCGGCGATTCCCCAGTTGAGGAGTGACCGAGGGCTACGCTGCTGGAATTTGTTGCCCTGCGACGGCTTCCCTATTCGACATTCTTACCGCCGGCGTGAGGGGCGAGAAGTCCGGGGACTCAAAATGCCATCACCGAGTCTCCCGTCTGGCAACCAGTGTTGCCAACTTTTAGACTGAAAAAATAGTGCGAGCATCGAACTTTCGTTTAAAAATGCCCTTGGATTTGAAACACGCTTTTCTTGATACACATTCTCTCTTCTCAGTCTTGTCTCGAGAATCTGTGCTGCGTTGTTGTATATGTATTACAGTTATCGAGCGCTCGTAGCAACGAAACTAGGTAAAATTCACTTTGATGTCCTCTACATACTGTGAAAATTTTTCGGTGTTGAACGGCGACGCCGTGTCAGATACTGTCTGATGATTTGAAAGATTGACTGAACCCCTCACCATGAAATGTTTTAAACTACACGTTCGATATGCGTAATATAATAAGCTTACATAACAACGAAACTATCGCAAACCTGTATGGGATTATATAAATGTGAACACAAGGAGTCAAGAACAATTGCTAACTTTTAGGAACATAGATAGCGCTATAAGAAAGAAATTCTTAAAAGCGTTATTCTGGAGCACAGCACTATACATATATATGGGAAACATGGACTGAAGTTGATAGCAAAATACTGTAAGCCTTTGAAATGTGATATGTCACCGGAAAATATAAAGGATCATATGAATAGACAAAGTAATAAACAGATATCCTGAGACAACAAGGATAGAAGGGTACTAATATTTTAAACCCCATTGAAGTCAATATTTTGAGACAGTAGAGATGTGGGCGATGTTTCATAGAGAAAAAAAAACTTGTTGCCGAGATTACCTTAAAGAAGCAAATATTTAGCTGTTATAATGCGTTCCGTACTTTTAAGACGCAAACTCACACAGGGATTTACGAAACAACAGAAGAGCGCAGCGGCCAGCGCCTTGGTGCCGCTGAAGCGAACTGGAGAGCGGCGACGCAATTCCTGTAAACGAAAATATTGTTAGCAGACGCAGGAGCACATAACTCATGTCCCTCTGAGAGTACGGGAGTCTCCCGGCGTGTTTGTACATCTCTCGGTGATGTCCCCAAACACGCTTTGGAGCGTCGTACATCCCGGCGAACGGTATTGACACAGAAGGGTCCCGCGGCGGCTGAATAAAAGATGGGAGCCGTGTACAGATTTGCTGGGTGACGGCTTTTACAGGGAGGAAATCAGCCGAGAGGGAGGGGGAGACAAGGATTTCTCTATTACGGGAGGGGTGCTAGGGATGGGGCAGCGGTGACCGATTCCTCCACCCAAAACATACACAGCCATTCCATCCAGCACCTTGTGTAAGATCTTCAGGTTAGTTCCACACAACAATTTGCTTTTTCCAGTACCTTTCCTAATTTCTTCTCTCCCCATTTCTCCTTCATGAACAGAAGAAAGGTCATTATGGTGTAGACTTTATATTCTTCTGTCCTCCTTACTTTCTTAGTTGAAATTTACCTGTTTTCCGTTAAGGAAGATTTGACTACTTACTTGTACATCCTCGATCTCTGCCTAACCTCTCCATGTTATATTTTCTTACCATATTCATCTTCTAGTTATTGTTTCAGTATTTTTCCATGTCACGCCCTTCAGAAGAAGAAAACTAGTGAAAAATGTAGCCCCCAAAGGCCCCTAGCACAGAGTGGGGCCCAGCACAGGTCTACGACGTCCCAGTGAATTCGTGACACCACCCCATCAAAGACTAATAATATCTGGGAAGATACGAAGCTTCGACAGGGGTCCTCCATATGCAAGCACTCTCATAGCTGCATGGAAGAGGATATGCTGGGCTTCTGTTTTGCATACAAGCATGGGCATCCGGAAGGGGCAATGGGGGCGTGGCCCCGTGGAAAATGAAAGTCAAACAAAAATATATATATATATATTTCACACATAAAATTTCATTTCAGCCATAATAATATGTGTTAATTATTGCATGAATATGATAAATTCAAATTTAAGCAATGTTTTCTGAGGGAACAACACTATTATTGCGGAAAATGTGTCTTGTTTGCCCCCCTGGAAAATAATACCTTCCTTGCCCCTCCCTGGAAAAAATCATGCGCACGTCCATGCATACAAGGGGAATATTTTCACAAGTATCGGAAACATAATGGAAAAGCAATAGAAGGCACAGAAAAAGGATATACCGAGGACAAACAAAGCAAGCTTGTAAACCTCGGATGCATCATACATTGCACAGGTTTCACTAAGATACTGATGTGTGAAAAACCTTAGGGAGAAGGATGAGGGAAAACACATTCTGTCGGTTCCTAATCTTCACAACAGCGAGTATCAGGAGAGGAAGGTAAGGTAATCAAAAGGTGTACAAGAAAGCTAGTGTTAGTAGGAGCTACTCAACGGCTTACGACCGATATGGAGTAGATAACCTAAGATCGATAGAGATGACTGACAAACCGGATGGAAGTGGTGGTCATTTTCCTGTCCTGTAACAGGTTAAAGGTTTAAGTTATATCTCACCCTACATCTTTGAACAATTCATCACAGACCCCTCTATAGATATGTTGTATCAGGACATCTACGTTACTATGTCTGTCCATTTGACTTACAACATTCACTGGTAGCACCACTTATCGAAGACTTCGAGTCTATTGCTTGATTGATTGGTTGGCTTGCTTTATTTTACTTCGCCTTTTGTGCCACTTTTGGCTAATTTGCGAAGATGGAGATGAGTGATGAAATGATGAAATTGATGAATGGATACTCACAAACATCCATGCCCAGGCCAGGATTTGAACCCGGGACCCCTGGTGTCGTAGGGCGATGTGCTAACCACTCCGCCACTGGGGCCGGCGAGTCTATTGCTTTCAACTTCAATCCATGTCTCCCGTCCATATCATGCTGTATTCCACGAGAAAGCTTTATGGATCGTCTTTCTTATAGCACCATCTATGTTCCTGAAAGTTAATAAATATTTCCTTCTGATGAAAGTTTCTCTTCCCCTGTGATATCCCCCACTTAGGGCCTGTCGTACACAAAACATCGGATTTCACAGACTCCCAGTTATAATGAATAATCCAACGGTTTGTGATGAAGAGCGTTAGTGGAAGTGTCAATATAGAGGTTATATTTGCGTGAGATAGTAATTATTAGACACAATTATGCAGTAAATATGCCTATTTCATTCTAAATCAAATGGACATATGTTCTTACTTTCTTCAATTTTTCCTTAGTACTTGAGAATGTATAAACATCTGGTTATTATACAAAGGTCTCCAAATCTTGAATATTCTTACAAAGGCGAGCCTTCATTTGAAATTAATGAACGTACAAAAACTCACAAATATAGAGTTTAAAAACAATTGGAGTAATTTCAAGCAGACTATACATTCCTAGTATAAATATACTCCAGTGTTGCCAACCCAATTATTTTTAAAATGAGTTTCTTGAGAATTATCAAAAGAAAAACTGTAAAATTAGGAACAAAGTGTTCTTCGACGTGACGTGAGTGAGAACTCAACGAGCACTCACAACACCTGAGTGCTTTAGATTGGTGTCCAAAGGAACTGCGAGTTAAGACATTTGTGGGGCAAATCAGAGATTTCTACCAATCGTTATTGAAGCCACAACGCAAAAATCCTTTTTTAATTGACTAATAAAAATTAGACAAGAATCATAAGATGACTGAAAAGTAAGTAATGGTCTTTTAAACAAATAAATAATAATATAGCAACTAGTTCTGATGAAAAAGTTAGTTAACAACAATAACATAGAAATATCAAACACAAATTATCTATAAAGATAGTTTTAATTTCACAAATATATCCATTAAGTTGAATCATATTATTCACAACTTTTATAATAACTTACTTTTTATTTATAATTATTAACTATTATACAGGTTGTCTCATAAGTTATAGCGGGAACTGACAAAGGGTGAAAATACACGATAATAGAAGCAAAAATGTCTCAGTAAACATGGGTCTGCAAACGAGCCGTTTTCGAGATAATCAGGAATTGACTTCATTGCTTGTAAACGTCGTCCTAGTTGGTAAAATGCTAATAACGTGTGGGAATGTGTGGTTACAAAACGTCATTGATTGCATTTTGAAAACACCGAGTGCTTTACTCCTTGCGCGGTCCGAGGTTTGCTCTTTGTTTACAAAAAAGAACATTTCCGAGAGGTGGCGTTGTAATCAAACAGGATGGATACAATCAGTACAGAGAATTGTACATGCTTGTGACCGAGGGTGTTCGAAAGCATTTTACCAACTAGGACGACGTTTACAAACAATGAAGTCAGTGGCGGCTTGTAATCACACATTCGCGATTATCTCGTAAACGGCTCGATTGCAGACCTATGCTTACTGAGACTTTTTTGCTTCTATTATCGGGTACTTTCTTCTGTGTCAGTTTGCCCTATTACATTTGAGACACCCTGTATATATAATAAAATACTAAATACTAACACCACAATTAAATCTAAAATTACAAGCCCTAAAACGTGAAAATGATAACAAGTCTGCTTTCATCATTTGACCCAACATCATCAAATATAAACTTATCACTAAACTGAATAAGAACTTTTCTAGGACTATTAATTCCACCTTCAGTCTAATTAATAGAATCACGAACCTCTACTCTGTAATATAATAACGTACAAATTACATGAAGAATTCAAAACATTCCTAGGTATATTTATTCATCAACTATATGATGATATACTATTTCATATTCATGTATTCATATTGTGCTTACACCTATCTGCTTAAAAATTGTAACACTTATTCAGCAGATGAATAGTATAAAAAAAGACTTCCTATTCTGCAGATGAACGTTATGAACATCAATCTCCACCCCCCCTTGAAATAAAGAAAATACATAAAAAAGAAGTAATTACCATGAAAACGACAAACAACACTTTCAGTTGTCAACACTGTTAATGTTCAATTAGTTATTCAAATATCTTCCGCGGGAGGAGGCAGGCGAAGATACATCTTAAGGCGACAAGGACAAGGGGAGGAAAAAAGGATGAAAAAATTGTCCCAACAGGGGAGCTTTCCCATGAGATAATTTGCTCCTTCTCGCAGCACGCTGTTTTTGTCCTACAATCTCGCTTCGAGTCGGGATTATAGGGAAAAAAGGAGGAAGAAATATCTCTAGGCGAAAAATAAGAGTAGTATGCAAAAACGTGCTGATCTGCTGTAATTGAAGGAACATCGCCAGATTATCTATGATAATTCCTTACGGAGGGGGCGGTTTTCTTGTTCGTCTTCCAACAAGATTCGCCTCCTGTCTGAAGATTAGGTGGAGAACTCTTCTTCCAATTTCTTCCAAAGAAAACACAGGGAGGGGAGACATTATCGTCTGTTAGGCTGGCTAGAAATCAAGGTGTTTTTCGTCAGGTTCAAGCTATGGAGAAACAAATCAAATGAGAGTAATGATGAGATGAAGGAACGTGAAGTACCCAGTGAAAATACAAGTGGGATCATCATGGTCTTTTGAAGATTGGATTAGCGAATTTAACCTGATTTCTTCGTGCAAAACGGACCTTTCTGGCATTTGCCAAAACTGCCAGATTATCAGTTCGACGTTGACCAATGTATTTGTGTAAACAATCCTGAATCAGAATAACCATAACGTGCACGAACCTGTGAACTTACAAGAAATACACGTAGGCCTACATTAAATACAAACTGGACGGGGAATGAAAATGTCGACGACTTTCTGCATCGGCATGAATAGTTTATTCTCTGACTTCATGTTATACATAGTATTATAGGTTTGTTCACACAATTTGCAGCAAAATAAATTACGCTAAGAACAATTGAGGACTACAAGTGGTAAACGTTGTAAGTGCCAAAAGGAGAAAGTGTTGGGAAATCGCAAAAAACTGTTTTTCCACATATCTGGCACTTACAACGCTTACGATTTTCACTCACCCTCAACGTGAAACCTCTTTTGGTACCTGAAATAATAAATTAAGTTTAGTTTTAAGAAATGTTCATTCTTGTGTATGCAAAAACATGTTGCATTACCTGTTCCTGTTTGTAATGGGTTCTTTTATTTTGTTAATATTGTTTATTTAAATTACACACAGTGGTCTCTCTTGTCATATTCGTTCTTTTTCAATTTATTGTTTGTGAATTTCAGTAACCTCGCTTGGCACTTCCATCGTTCACCAAATCAGCCCGAAGGGACATTCACATTAGTTGAATTTACCAGAGACTTACATTGGATTCTACGAGTTCCAGGCGGCATTGGGAGCTATTCTGTTATTGTATCCGGCCCCAGTGGTGCTGTATACAGACAATTCCACAGTGTATTTTAATCTTAGACGTAGAGTTTGTCATTATGTTGAGTTAATGTTTTTGTCTTATATTGTATTCAACTTATGTAACTACCATGTTCACTTTGTATATTCTGAAAATAATAAAACGGACGGCCCTTCGAGGGCCTCCGATCCCTTCGGGGGCCGCAGCCAATGACGGCGCACCTCCCGGTGGCGTCCCTTGTGACGTCATTGGGCAAGGAGCGTCAGTTGGCTTGCTGCTCTCGAGGGGAAAGGAGGTCGCACCGAAGTGTTCTCCAGAACTACGCCCTTTGAACTACTTAGAGGGTTATCAGCCACTTTTCACGTTTACCACATTATAAAGCATGGCACTTTTGACAGTTTAACGTGAAAAACTGTTTTTGAATTTTTTAGCGCTTACATCGTTTACCAATTTTAGTCTTCCATTACGGAACTTATTGAAGCTAAACCGACCAAGAAGCATGCATAGAATTAGAAAATTAAACTATTTTCTTGAAATACAATATTAGAACAGGTTGAGTAGAAAACTTATTTGGAAAGATAAAAATGAATTAAAATTAAATTAATGAAGTAAAACACAGAAAAATTTAACTAACTTTTATAAATGTGAAGAATTGTTTAAGTCTTATATATATATATTAACAATCACATTTAAATACATACTGATTGTGTTCATGATGCCATCTCGTGAGAGATTTAGCATATATATATTCTACGAACACAGTAATTACGTTAAAATGGAAATAAATTGAGTTTTATGTAAAATTATATTATAATCAATGTAAAACTAAATGAAATGGATGTAACAAGTATAAAATAAGGAGCATGCGTCATGAAATATATTCTGCGGTTGGAATTGGTGTTACTGGTGTACGAAGAATCACAGAATTTTGGAAAAAACTAAATTTCACATGCAAGCAGTAAAAAACTCGGGAATGCCAAAGTAGTTAATGGAAACTCCACTTTAAATGACTTCCGATGATCATTTTTGTATTTGAACAACTTTTAAAACGAAGATTAAAACTGGTGATTACAAAATACTTCTGTAGTGTATTCCGTCCCCACCTAGAACGCAGGTATGTAATGTAATATCCATCTTGACAATTCCAGTCCCTCTGAAAAAAAAAACCCTCCTGCGTACGATACGGACGATGTCGAACAGATATCACTATGTACGTACATATGTTACAAGATGGTGACAAAAGGACATTTCTAATTAAGAATATATATGTGTGTTCTCAGTGACTAAGTATCCTGTCAAGTTGACTGATCTACGACTGACTTGCCTCTAAGGGCTGGCTGTTTCAAACAAAAGCAGTCGCGTATTAAATAACCGAAAACAAGGCATTTACATGTTGTTGAAAGCAAATTACAGCCGATAACTGCATCAAAAAACTTGGCAAAGCCAAAAGAACTTTGTGTTGAAATCTTAAAACATTGTACATATCGATACTTTATTATATCAACAAATTACAACTTCAAAGATGTTGTAAGGCCTCCGGTTGGGCTCTCTTCTAAACTTTAAATACAGTTCATTGGGGTGAAGAATTCACTGTGCATAGGCGAACAACAAACTGAGGCGACAAAATGCACGGTACTGAGAAACGGTTCAGTCCGAGCGACAAGTTGGACGTGCAGCTTGTTGTGTCGCTTCGGTTCGAAAAGTTCAACTCATTACTGAGGGTTCGCTTCCAAGCGACACGTGTCGCTTGCTGCCTGTCGCTTCGGTGTGAAATCTCCCTAAAAAGCGATCTCCTTTGCACGAAACCACCTCCTATTTCCCTGCCATTATTACGGCACACTGCAACCGTTACTCAAAAATCAGTTGACGAGAAGTTCCACACTGCAGGAACGTGACGAACAAAGCCTCCTATCTAACTCATTTACTCCTTTCCGTCCACCTTACAACGATACAGTACAGTTGCTCGCTCCGAAGACGACAGGTGCATACGTCAGTGTTCTTTCACAGATACGTGGATTGGCCAGGCCTAGGTTTGAGTAACCTATAATTCCAAGTAACACCATACTTTCCATAATGCATCTTATGAGGACACTCCCATGTCACAAGTATAACTTAATCCTTATCATTCAAAGCTGGATAATTGCAAATCAAAATAGAAAATACTTTCCTCTTTGGAACTAGAAACGATATAAAATCTCCAATGTAAACTGGTTTGAATTTATTTGGAGAAACAGGTAAAAAAACTTCAAAAGCCCAAAAAACCGTCTCCTGGGCAACCAACGAGATGAAGGAAGGGATTTAATCATCTCAACATAAACCAAAGTAATATTTATACAGCCGGATCTCCTTATTAAAACCGAAAGTTTCGCCGAGACTGTGGTGAGAGCTCTCTCAAGTTCTCAATATTCCGAGAAGCCAATAAACAAGAATCCCTCTCCATCAGGACTGTACGCTGTGGCTTAATAATCGTCTTCTCAAGTGTCTAAGGCAGAGGAAATTTGCGAGGAAGGTATTTGCACTTGAAACTCGGCGATATCATCTTAGATGAAACGCCATCTCTTAGACGACTCTGAGTAATCTATAACACTGTTTCTCAATGTTCGTGAAACCACGGCCCGGTAATTTTTTTAAAAAATTTCAATGACAAGCCCAACACTTATCCTCATAAATACATTTCTATTTTGTTAAAATTCCAACATTAATTCATATGTGCGTTTGAAATTAGATAATAAATAAATTATGGCACAATCCAATAAGGGCGTTGCTGGACCTTTAACCCATTGGGTTCCGTAACACAACCGCAAACTTTTCTTCTCGCACAATTTAAATTCGGTCCAAGTAGCGTATTGTTTCATTTCAAGGCCGAAATTGGACCGTATTTAAATTGAAATGGAAAAAAGGTTCCGGAATCGAATTGAAATACTTTAAAGATAAAGGGGTTATTTATGATCCAGAACCCATTTACGCTTGCTGATTTATCTCCTGGACCTGAATTACATTTATTTATAATTGCTGAACCTTTAACAACCCTGGTCTAGGCTTGTTGACAAATACAAGTTGTAAATTAATTGTCTTTCTCAGATAAACATCATTAAATTAATTTGGTAAATGTTGATTTTGATTGGCATGTTACACCAAAAAATTCCAATTAATAATAATAATGCGGAAATCGATGTCTAACAAATAATTACATTATTAATTTTACTTTCATGATGATGTTGGTTGAAAAGAAACTGCTTCAGGAAAATCTCTCGCGGTTTAGAGGTTGAGAAATACTGATCTGTAAGATTCATGGGCAATGATATATGATCTTATACTTCTCAGAATGTTAGTGACTAAGCTCGTTATTAGCATGCAATGTTAATTGGGCATTATCAGTTGTCTAGACCTTCTATTTGTACCTATTGAATTGAACAAATTTCTCCAGAAAAGCTGCTCTAGGGTCTCCCAGATGGCGTAGTGGTAACGTCGCCGCCTTCTATTCAAGGGGTCCCAGGTTCGATACCCGGTGGAGGCACATAGTGGTTCGAATTCCACATTAAACTGAAGGTCCAGTCCCGATTAGCCTTCTGTGCATGAAAAGGTACATTAGTACATGTATGTATATTATACCGGGTGAGGCACCTAAAAGTACCACAGCGAATAGCTCTGAAACGCGAAGGTTTACGGCAGTTCTGACGTCACCGATGTAAATGTGGTCAAGGGGCCCAGTGGACAGTGCATGTCAGGTCTCTAGTCGCCATTTTAAAGTCCGCCATCTTGAATTCAACTTCAGAATTTTAAATGGGAAGGCGGTGATATGATATATCAAATCAGGCTGGAATTTCACAAGAAATTGAATCGTGAAGGTTTTCTCGACGTATTGATTGAATTCTTGTACCAATTATGCTCCTTTTCGAGGTGTCAGAAATTAACATTAAAATGTCTTTAGCGCGTCAGTAACGCATCGAGATCAAAGTGACGTCTAGGGAGAGGTTCGCATGCCATTGCACACGATTTTAATCGGATACATCCACGAAGTGCTGCGCATTACGAATGGTTGTCTCGAACAATTACAGTGTGACGCTTCCATTGAATAAAAAGTCCTTCACAGTGACGATGCTAATTTTCATGTTCATAAGGAAGTCCATAAATAGAATACTCGCGCTTTTCATCTGAAAACCCATTTTGGACAGATCACAGACGAATGGTTAGTGCTGGTAAGTTAATGGTGTGGCATGCTGTGCGGAACACGATTGGTTAGTCCATTTTCCTTCGACGGAACCTTAAATGCTTAGGGCTACTTGGATTTGTTAAATGAACAGGTTTTATCATCCTTGCTTACGGAAGAAGGTACTTTTTATACAGTTGCCTTTTCAGTAGGGCGGAATACCAGAACACTATGGGAACGTTATGAGACAGTTTCTGTCCAAAGTTAGTTATCAAATAACAAGTGTCGCATTGTCACCGTGGAGGACTTTTCATTCAACGGAAGTAGCTGTAATTGTTCAACACTGTAATTGTTCGAGACATCCATACGTAATTCGCAGCTCTTCGATGATGTATTCGATTAAAATCGTGTGCAATGGCATGGGAACTTCTCTCCCTAGACGTCACTTTGATCTCGATGAGTTACTGACGCGCTAAAGACTTTTTAATGTTAATTTCCGACACTTCGAAAAGGAGCAAATTGGTACAAAATTTCAGTCACAACTTTTTACTAGTTGAAGATACATCGACAAAACCTTCACCATTGCATTTCTCGTAAAATTCTAGCCTGTTTTTATATATCATATCACCCCCTTCCCATTTAAAATTCTGAAGTTGAATTCAAGATGGCGAATAGAGACCAGACATGCTCTGTCCACTGGGCCCCTTGACCACATTTACATCGGTGACGTCAGAACTGCCGTAAACCTTCGCGTCTCAGAACTATTCGCTGTGGTACCTTTAGGTGCCCCACCCGGTATATTGTATATTTAAATAATATCAGTAATTATTTTAGCTTAGATTTGAAAGAGATGAAAAACGATTGTACTTAGAATTCGGGCTACTGGACATATTCGGCCTGCACAATGTCATTCCAGAGACACTATCAACTCTTTCTCTCCATGAAATTCCGACACTATTTCAGGAATTATTTGGAATGTGAAACTGGGAAGGAGGAAGGAAGAGCAGGCACAATTCGTAACAAGACAGACAATATCACCTTCCTTATAGTAGGAAAACGTAATTCAAGAAGATTGTGTTCTTGTCTTCTGTGAAGTGAAACTTTGAAAGTTTTCCTTATGTACCTTATGAACCGATGCATTCTTGTTTTTCCTTCTATAATTCCCTTTCTGTTTCTATCTCTCGTTCAGCTTTCACGTTACTTCCTTTCAAGCGATAAAAGTTTACTCTTCTCATCCTAGAAAACAACTTTATCTACTTTTTTTTAGCATTTCCATCTTAAAGACAGGCTCTAAGTGGCCTGAAAGTTTTCGCGAACATTTTAATTTCATTAAGAGACGCAACTAAAATGCGTCTTTATTAGATTATGTCATGGGAGGTGAAAGATTCTTACGGGGATAATGCAATTTTCCGCTTCCCTCTCGTTACCCGAACTTCCACTTGGACCAGCCCTGCACTCTGGTGAGCCACGGTACACGTAACTGTACTATGCACACTTATGTTTATTTTCTAAACAAAGGTGAAATTTACGCATGTGCGTTTGTCAGGCATTTTCGTGTAAGCTGGAAGTGAGTCACAACTTCACTCAAAAAGCCGTTCTAGTGTGAACTTTTTCAATTAGGACTTTCCAATGATAAGTCTACGTACGTTAACGGATAAGTGGGAAATGAATTCTCTAAAACCCTTGAAGCAAACACTTGTCAAGGCCTTGGACATCCGGGTGACGTCAGCCAATCCGTTTTGTTAAATATCACCGACTGGTCCACCTATAGAAATTTGGATTTATCTCACTTCAAATGTTAGAACCAATCGAAAATAGGTTCGACAATCATTCTCACAAGAGTGCAAATCCGCATACAATACATTGTATCGATATACCTACGTGGCAGTAACGACAAGAACATAAAGATAAATTTTACACAAAGCACCTTTTCATAAAAAATGGCAATTTTGCAATACATTTTGTGCTATACGTACATCTAGATATACATCTGTATATAAAACTATCTGCGAAATAAACTACCGTGTTTCCTACAGGCCTAATGAGTATCAAGGGCGGAGGAAGAGTTTTTCTGGTTTTCTGGTTCCTCAGCACCATCGTCACAAGTCTCTGAAGGTATTTTGCCCTTCAGAATAGCTGGCACGAAACTACCCATCAAATCTTCATCCGCACGCCACTGAAAGAACTTCAAACCTGGATTGTATTCATATCACGAATGCAGCAAACTCAAGTCGTTCCAAACTGACGTAAGCAAATGCAAAATCTTATTTGTCTACCTAAGAACACAATTGTACTCACAGGTATGTAACTCGTCAATTCACGTTTCAAAAATATGATCTTTAAAAAATGACTGAAGATGTCAGCAACCTCTACATAAATAATACTCTTGAACCGCGGTCCAGACTTCGATTATAGGAGATCATTATTTTAGAAATAACAATAACTATAATTAGGATTAAAATCTCATATAGCTTTATCACGAACTAACGGAAAATTCGATCCTCAACCTTTCACAAAAGCACCGCTTAGTTCTTCATACGTGAAAATTACCCAGTTCAACGAGATAGCAGTGGGAACGTGAGGATAGGGTTATTCATCTTCATCATACACAGTTTAGAATACAAAGAGGTGATCGAAACTTCACCCGCAAAACAAAATAATTTCAGAACATCCGTGCCCCATTTTTAAAGATTGTAACAATTGCACCAATCGAGAAGATCAATTCAAAATACCGGTAATGCTTGCCACGAACTGGATGCAGTCAAACAATAAAAAAATCAACCTGTGCAACAAAAAGCTTCCACAAAACCGTGGAATATATACTATACGCCTCCGATATTTAATTTTTGACACTGTTCCTGTCATAACAGCAATTCGCTGCACACATATTCCCGATTAACCGTCCCTTTGGTAAAAACAAAAAATATCAACCGGCCGAAACGAGGATTCCGATTAATACAGACGGCAATGGCTAATTTACAATAATGTCTTGCAATTTGCCGAAAGAGCTTCCGACGCGATTCATTTTAATCCCATCAGCCAGCTATTACGAGCCCACTCCACCAGCACGCGGGATGGATCCATTAATCACGCACCATTACACATGTGCGTGATCCCAATACACACAACACCCCTATTCTCACCCTCCATAGTCCACCCCTCAAAAAAGTCACCCACATAGCATACGTGCTCTTTACTTGAGCATCCACCGCAATGCTCCTCTACATACGACTGGGATTTTGTTTTCAGAAAAAAAAAATACTGAGGAAATAATAGGTCCTGATTCCTGCCCTCTCTTCCCTTGTGCAATTCATGTGTACAATCATGGCTATTGCTGTCATATGGCATACCAACAATGATTTAAGTATGCAGGCATTGAAATTGATATTGCCATAAATTCAGGCACGTCGGGAGCAGCCATTGTTCACTCCTTCCCTACTGCCATTAAAATGTTATTCAATACTAGAGAGGTCTCTCGTCACTAAACAAGCCAAACAGAAAGCGACATGTAAGCTAATGACTATATAGTTTGCCTATTGGGAATTTCGATCGAAACAATCTACCATGGAAGGTGGAAGAATATTTTGAAAACTCGGGAAAACGTAGAACATTCAACTAATTTTAACGTACGAGTACATCACACACACACAACGTGGGACCATTTTTCACATACAAGCATACATGGAGGAAAAGTGTTAAGTTAAACAAAGTTACCTTTTCATTCATTCATTCATTGTTTTCTGCCCAGGGGCAGGTCTTTCCCTGCAACCTCCATGCTGTTCGATCTTCAGCCCTTCGCTTTGTAGCAGCGTAGAACCCCATTTATTCTGATGTTGTCGATCGTTTGGAATCTTCTTCTTCCCCGGATTAAATAAATTAAATTAATTACATAAAATAGTGAAAATACAAAGTATAGAACAGTGTTTTCAAAATACCATAAAAATGTACTCTAACATTTTGTGCATATTCAAAGTGTTTTAAGTCGCTTGCTCAGACATTGACAACACTTGCAACGATGCGGATGAATGGTGAATTGATAAAAAGAATGACAGAACAAGCGCAAAATCCCAGGCCTTGTTCTGGTCTAGAACTCAGGTTCTCAACTTTCACAGCGCCGTAATCACTGCACCACGAAAGCAAATTTCTTAAATATATCTGGAGCCTATATGTGTTAATGATTGTACCTGACCACCTTTGGAGAATTCCAGAGCTACATTACTTTCTTAAAATATATATTTTAAAGGCAGATTTTGCCAAAAATATTTTGAAAGAATGGCAAGAAAATAAGTTACTTAGATAGTTTAAACATTGTCACAAAAGGATGTAGATTTTTCATCTTTGGAGGATACATATGTAAAGAATAGATATGAAATACATTTACCTTGGATACTTGATGTTCAGTCAAAAATAAACTACATGATAGTTGACTATTCGATTGTTAGGAGTTATGAAGATATACATACCCTTGTAAGAAGTCGAAATATCTTCAAGAAAAGAGAAAACCTTAGAACATATTTTCATTTCAAGTGGTACAGAAAGAAAACTTGAAGGTGAAGACTGTATCTTTCCGATAAGAGGAGTGTTGTAAGAAAAGAAAGAAAATAATGGTACATGTGTGGGGACGGGATACCCCCAGGGGCTTGAAATATCTTCTACGTCTATGATGACAGAGTCAGTGGAATCGTGTTTCGACTCCGGGATTTCTTCTGAATAGATATATCGTAACGAACTGCGAGGTTCGTGGGATCTTACCAAGAATCTTAACTATTATGCTTGGGTGATGTAGCTTTGTCATTCATTCATCCTCACTGGTGAGCACTCGCCCTTGGCAGATAACTTGATGGTAATGGGCGAGAGGTTACTTTTCACACATGAAATGGCACAACACTAAGAATTTGGGTTTATATCTTCTAGTTTAGATCAACATGTGCAGAGAAGGATGTTACCTGTCTATTCGATGATGAATAGTTCCTCGGAGAAGACTCTTAGAATTGCGCTATGCAGGCTCGCTCAAACTCCTCGATGTTTCTCGTTCCTCGATCCAAAGCAAAAAGACCCCACGTCGCCCGTTACACTCTAACTTATCCTTTCTTCCACCACCTGGTTATTGCTCCCCAATACCAGTTGATCAGCAACTTACTTTCATTCAACCAGGAAGATTGATTTGATACTGACTTAGCATTCTTGGAATGCTTGAGAGAGTAACGGCCGACGAAGGAGGTTATTGCTTTTGGCTTGCTACTTTTCTCTAATCAGGGGAACCTGTTACGATATGTACATCAAATACATGCAAGGAATGTGGAGTATTCGATTCACCCTGTGATCACCTCTAAGCCGCCGAGGAATTACCCTTTGCTCCTGCTGGCAGTACTCACGAGGAATCAATCTAGCTACAGTGAGCATTCGCAGGTAGTGGAAATACGTAATTTAATATATCCGTACATGTTTCTATCTATTTCTTTTAGTTAAGCCGGTTAACGGACGGAAGAGATGGAAAAGCCATTCTTCAGCTTCTGCGTCGGCTATTATATATTATTATCGAGGACACTTGTTAACTCGTTCACTAGAGATTGCCGTGTTCTTGACATCTATATTTTCCAATCAATGTCGTTAGGCAGCTGCATACAGTCTGGTCCATCATCTGAGATTGGAAGCAAGACGTCTTCGCTTAGAAGTAAATATAATTCTCAAGGATGTTACAACGCTCAGTAGCCAGATGCAACCACTTTGAACGAAATCCTACTAAAAATTCAACTTCATAGTGTGATTATATGAATAAAAGACATACTTAAATGTAAGCGCACATATTATTTTATCAGCGCCGCTACATTTGTCCACGAGTCCCGGTGCAGTGAAATGAACCCATTAAGTGTAGAACGATTCCTCTCACATATGTTACGTGACGTCACTCCCAGTGGATCGAAAGAAATTCAATCTTCACCCAGAAGGAAGACATTCAAAAAGTTGTAAGAAGAGAACAAGTTTCCCATTACTTTGTACAGCAGACCAGGTGGCGCCATTCTCAGCCCAGCGAGATAATGAGAAAAAAAGTAGAAAAGGAAAACGGAGAGGGAAGAAACAAGAAAGCGGATAAAAGAAAGGGAAGAAAAAAATGTTACCGAATGCTTATCTTCCGCTCGATTGTCACGAGAAATGAAAATGGGATGCCCTCTCGAGCCAGAAGCTGAAACTAATCCAATACAATCCAATACAGCTGTTTATTGCCGGCAGAATAACAGCTCAAGAATGTTACTCTCCCTCCCCTCATTTCCTGCTTTAATTTTCTTCTTTGAATGTCTTGGTTAGGGAACGAAATTACACATTTCTATCATGTTGTATGTGCTATGCCAGCGGCTCGCTCACACCACTGTCTCTTGCCAAGAAATCTTAACAAATCCACTTACCAGGGCCAACCCATCGCGAGCAGAAATTGCTGCAATCGTTCGCCAAGTCAAAATTGGCTCCTGATACGGTTCAGCAGACCAGATTCGATTTGCTGCCATTCAAATTTTCTCTCAATCACATCGAAACTCGAGTTTCGATCCAATAAGGACATCTTGAATCTTGTAGTTCAAATATCCGTATCTTGAATCCGATACCCAATACCTAAATCTCGAATCAAAGAACCAACGCTCGTATTTGAAATGACTTGGAAGCATTTCTGGCGACGAATCATGAACAGATTGTCTCGGGTGAATTCTGGAAAAGTTTTCAAGCTTTTGAAGCTAATGTCACTTTCATCTTCAGGGTGGACTCGGGATATCGACCAGGTGAGTTCTGGAGAGGTTCCACGCCTTCCCGAGCTAACGTCAATCTCATCTTTAGGGTTCGAGAGCTAACTTCCCTCTCATCCTCAGAGTTAGAGAGCTAAAGTCACTCTCATCATCATCATCAGGGATCGAGAGCTAACGTCACACTCATCTTCAGGGTTCGAGATCTAATGTCACTCTCATCTTCAGAGGTTTGAGCTCTAACGTCACTCTTGTCTTCAGGTTTCGAGAGCTAACGTCACTCTCATCTTCAGTATTCGAGAGTAAACGTCACTCTTATCTTCAGGGTTCGAGAGCTAACATCACTCTCATCTTCAGGGTTCGAGAGCTGACGTCACTCTCATCTTCAGAAGTTCGAGATCTAATGTCACTCTCATCTTCAGAGGTTCGAGCTCTAACGTCACTCTTGTCTTCAGGTTTCGAGAGCTAACGTCACTCTCATCTTCAGTATTCGAGAGTAAACGTCACTCTTATCTTCAGGGTTCGAGAGCTAACATCACTCTCATCTTCAGGGTTCGAGAGCTAACGTCACTCTCATCTTCAGAAGTTCGAGATCTAATGTCACTCTCATCTTCAGAGGTTCGAGCTCTAACGTCACTCTTGTCTTCAGGTTTCGAGAGCTAACGTCACTCTCATCTTCAGTATTCGAGAGTAAACGTCACTCTTATCTTCAGGGTTCGAGAGCTAACATCACTCTCATCTTCAGGGTTCGAGAGCTAACGTCACTCTCATCTTCAGAAGTTCGAGATCTAATGTCACTCTCATCTTCAGAGGTTCGAGCTCTAACGTCACTCTTGTCTTCAGGTTTCGAGAGCTAACGTCACTCTCATCTTCAGGGGTCGAGAGTTAACGTGACTCTCATCTTCAGGGTTCGAGAGCTAATGTCAATCTCATCTTCGGTGTTGGGCCTCCTATAAGGCGCAACGGTGGAGTCGTCCCCTTGTAATCAAGGGGTCACGGCTTCGATACCCGGTGGAGGCACATAGTGGTTCGGATTCCACTTTAAACTGTAGGTCCAGTCCCGATTGCGTATTTACAAACCCTAGAGTGCTGCAGAACCAGAAGTACATAACGCTGTCTTATTGGCTGTGCGCACCGGAAGAGTTTATGTTCCTTGTTTGTCTGTTTACAGGATAAGAATGGAAAGATCAGACTCGTGATTATTTAGAAATAAAATTTGTAATCAAATTGTCGAAATTATATTAAGAAATATATATTTGTGTGGAAAAAAAATGTTAAAAATGTTTTTGAACCGTTTTCAGGTGATGAAAATTAATATGAAGCCATCGTGAATAATAATGTTGATATCTCTGAAAGCGCTTGTAGCTTATACGAAGTGATTACTGCATTAAAGGAGAAATTTCATATCTTGGAATATACTAAATAAATCCATTTCTGTATAATCAACCATAGACGTGACATAGAAAATATATGCATAAGTAGTTACAATGTTTGCACTGATGTGACTTTAAATAAGAAAACCATTAACTTCTAGAAGAGTTCTGATTTTCTGTCTCCCAAAACCTTAATTAAAAAAAAATGTGCTCAAAATTAACCTCAGTTTGAAGGTCTTTCTTATCTTGTTGGAATGGATATCTTAAATCAATATTGTCAATCAACCCTGCCATCTAGCGTTACCTTGAGGGAACACTGGATTAACTTCCGGAATGAGAGCCAATCAGAAGCCGCATATCGCTGGAGGTTCTGCAGCACTATAGGGTTTGTAAATACGCGTCCCGATTAGCCTTACTGTGCATAAAGTGGACTTAAAACACAAAATCAATCAATCATCTTCGGTGATGACTTTTATCATGAAGATGAGAGTAGCATTAGCTCTCGAAAGCTTGGAAACTTTTCCAGAACTCACCTGATCGATACTCGACAGAATCTGCGCATTAGTACTCGCATAGTGAGTTCAGGAACGAATATTCGAATCTTTGTTCCTGTGGTCAATATCTGTATCTTGAATCTGGAAAAATGCATGTGTGAAGATGGCAGGCTTTGCTGTGGCAATAAACGTTCTGGTTTAGGAATGCCAGAGAGCTTGTTTAATTAAATTTTAGGCCTCGACTTAGAACTTATGTGGATAAAAAGTCTACTTCTGTTGTCATACAGTACATTTCAGTCCGCTACAATATTTTTCAGATTTTGACTCAACACACACGCAGAAAGAGAGAGGGGAGGAAGGGAGAGAGAAGATATTGAAGAAGTTCCGAGATGTTTGCCTGGATAAGCAACTGGAGGAAAATACTCCAGTCAGTCAGTCACGCGTCCTAAAGTTGTGGGAGGGAAAATGTGACGCATGCAGGAAGCAGACCGCAACTGGAAAGTGCTTTTGAGTCCATCCGCTCTTCCCGCGAGAGCGTCCTCGTCCGCGGAAAGGCTTTTAGTGGTTTCGCTACCTGTCGGCAGTCTGCGTCACTCGATTCCGACATGGAATCCATCTCGCTGCAGTTCCCTTCGTGCAAACATTAAACGCCTTGATCCTTTGCTTCCCACTGTCATCATCTAAGCATGGAGAGCGAATGAAAAGGTCTCTGCAAACGGGGCAGGGGCGTCGCCGGTGAGAGGATGGGGGTTAAGGGAGCTCTAGCTCCAAGTGGAATAGTCTGAGCCCACCCAAATAGTTACACAATAAATTTTCAAAATCATATACGGTAGAGATAAAAAGAACAAGTAGGAATGAAAGGAGATACAGGGAGAGGCAAAAGTTTGGCAGAAAGTGATGAAGAAACAGAACAAGGACGACAGAGTAGGAAGGACCCGAAGAAATAAAGAAACATGAAGAGAAGGTGAGAGAAAGAGCAGAAGTATGAAATTATGAGACAGAGAAAGAGGATAAGAAAGGAACAAAGAAAGAAAGAAAGATATAGTTTTAGTAGCCATGATGACCCTTCTGAAAATATTTCTTCCATTTACCCCTTAAAAAAATCTCTGACGATGGAATTGAAAGAGGGGCTACGAATGGTATTAGCGTGTAGCAAAGACATGTGTAAGTCACAGGTAGTATGGAAGTTACACCACATTACAGAATTGCCGAGAAAGTAGGTGACCCACATTATAAACCTTTAACCTTGCTCGAACATGACTTCTTCTAGAAATGTCATCACATCTGAGCAAGACCAGTCACTGACAACACCACGGGTGAGAATGAGGCAATGGGGGGCTTAATACAATCTTTACCTGCTGCACCAAAAAGAGGCAATAGCCAAGCTGGGTAGTTGCATTTATTTTACTAGATTTCATCAGTTAATAACTCGGGAATGACTGTGCATAAACATTCACTTTACGTAATTAATTATTCAGTGTTTAATAATGCATTTACTTGATCAAATTTCATTATTAAATTTCACAGTGCATCGTTTTTAGTAAATGTCTAGTAATGCATTAACTTGATTAAGTGTCATTATTAAATTGTACAGCGCCACCTGCAATATAATTAATTTAATCACACGCAAATGAAAACATTTGTTTAATATCGTTACTTAAACGTGTCAAGTGAAGCTCCAGGTTTTTTCCTTTTCAACAATTCATTACTCTTTCTCATCTTCACGATTAACCAAAATTGGTAGTAAAACAACGAAATCGAACATAAAATGGGGGACCAGGTGCAACGTAAACGTCAGAAAATTGGACCCACTAAATTTTCATTAAAAACTGTGTCGAAAAGGATTTGCTTCATTAAAAATTCTGCACTAAATATGTATTAATTATATAATTTGTAAGCTGCCAAGCAATTCTGGTTAAATTACAATATTAAAGCCAATTCCATTTTTAAACTGAGAATAAATACCACTGAATGACATTGACTTGTACATACGGAACACCACCTTCTCTTTGTTAGATTCCTGTGCTAACTTTCACAACAATGCATTAGACGTTAATTAAATACAAGATATGAATCCTCGATACCGTTAACAACCTCAACACGTTGTGTTACGAAACAATGCAACGGAAATGAAATCGTCATTGTTTGATTCAAACGTAATTGTTACCTTTTATCCAGGCATCCAGAATTTCCGGCTGGAATGTCAGGGTTGCAAATTTTAAAGAAAATAATTCCGCCCAGATTTGCGATGGCTTCCAAATTCTTTGGATTCCAATTTGAAATGCAAACATGCCTCGCGCGTTTGACAAAATCATTCGCCACGAGCCACAGCGTGAATGGCGCAATGTCGTTTTGGTAGAGTGCCACACACGTAAATTTGCCGTTGCGTAGAAACGAATTTTCGTTTCGTCTCCCTCTCCCTTAGCATCATGTGTTCTACCCTGCTCGAAAACCTTCGCTATTGTTGCCACATTGTCATTCCATTCCTGGACACACTCGCGCAAACATCATTGAAAACAATTGACTAGCGCTCCAGCTCGCGGTTCCCACCGTTCGGTAGGGACGCTGATGTGGCAATATAGCACGGCGTAGTGCTTGCTTCTTTTATGCAGTTCATGTTCATTGGCTAGCTAGTAACTAGTGTTGCCAACTGTAATAATGAAGCACTATTTCTGTCACGGAAGGGGAAAAGGCAGGTAAAGTGGCGGTGAGTTTTGTTGGATTGGAAGCACCATATTTTTATTTTATACTAAGTATTTGACCGGTTTGACGTTGTGTGCGTGTATTGCGTGTGTGTATGTAAAAGTGTGTGTTTGCTAATGAACATTAAATTCCATAATGCCTCCAGTTCTGTCGAAGTTGAAATCAAAAACCTTGCATAGCCAAGCTCGGGAAATTCTAAGCAACGTGCACGAGTTCATGAAGGAGGAAGCCAGTCATGGTGTTAGCATCCCAATAAAGCATTTTGGCAAGAGAGCAGCGAACAGCAGCAACAAATTGTTCATATTTCATAATTTTGGAATCATTCAAAATAAATAAATTATGTGGCTCCAACATCATTTCAACTCTGGCTCCGGCACGTGTTCTTGTAGAAATTGCATAGAGGAGGCTGTCATTTTTGCTGCTTAATGCGATACATATTGTTCTCTGTGTTAAAATTCCCATGCTTTCATGGGTGACCAAGTTCATAGCAGGGCCGGCGGAAGGGGAGGGCGAACCGTCCCATCGCCCAGAGCGGCAAAATTTGAAGAGAAGAAAAAAATAAGCCTATTGAAAACTGTGATCGAGCGAGATATTCTTTTGCGCTGAATAGTATTGAAATAGCATAAGAAGTCTCATTATTTATTTTATATTTTGATGTTTTAGTTAGGAATTTATTGATTTTCAATTTTCCGTTGCTGCGTAATGATCGGGGGGGGGGGTCGAAATAGAGCGGCATCTGCCGCCACCTCCCAGGGAGGCAAAATGACTAGCGCCGGCCCTGGTTCATAACAAAAGAAAAAGCCGCGCAGCTTATCGTCTAGTGGCAGTATATGTACTTGTTATTGTTGTGGAAGCCGGCATCCTTTGTAAATGTACAACAAAGGCAACCGACTGTCGCCGATCTCAGAGAGGAAATAATAATACTGCTTCAGGAGGAGTGTTATGGTGCAATTGTAGCGGTTTAACACGTTGGCATGTTATTATCTGCCGTTGCAGTTCCATACCAGTGTATACGGGTTTTGGGAGTGAAAAGTTAGAACGCCACCAGTGCATTAATGCAATGAAAAATAATATATATATTTTTTTATTTTGTTTGAAATCACTCAAATAAGGAATCGTATGAAGAAGTCTTCTATGCAGCATTTTTGGTAATTTTACTTATGTGTTAGTTCATATTTTGCGAATTTTTAGTCCATATGTATGTAGCTACATACAAAGCCACTTGTTAGTACATATTAATCCTAGTCCTGGTATAATGCATGACGTTTAAAACTCAACGTTAGATAGACCTGAATTCTCTAATTTTATTGTTGTACGTAACAGCTGTGCATCGGCGCACCGCAGCGATTTTTCTATCTGGTCCATTAGCAACACTGCTTCTTTAGTTCTGTCGCGCATTGCACGGCAGAATTATCTGCGCTGGACTCTAATTCCAATGCTCGTTGATTCATGCATAGAGGTTCTCTGTGTGCATACCGTTACTCTCCAGGTTCCAATAAAATGGCGAGCGGAGTTAATCTATAATATATTCCCTCTTGCCTCTCTCGCTCTCTCTCTCTCTTTGTCTTCTCTTAATTAGATGCTAAATAATGGGTCGCCTCAACGGTTTGCGGGCAAGTTAAGTTTGCCGAACGGTTTTAAAATAGAATACACACAGCATGTGATTAATGGTGCAGATAAGAACCAACATTATTGTGAGAACTATTTAATGGAGTCCTCGGGGATTTTTTTGTTCCACGTCTTCGCAAGTTTACGTAGAGGTAGCTAGCTATACCTGCCGCAAAATTAGTTTGGTATTGAGAGCTGAAGGAACACGCGTCACGGTGTTACCATATCATGCGGTACGGTACGCAAGGCAGCCGTCTGACGCTGTGTCGAGGAAAACGTGTTATGAAAAAGAACAACAATGATGAAATGTGTTATTGTTTTTCGAGGAAAATGGAATAACAATTTTGACAACAATGATGAATGTGTTATTGTTTTTTCTATTCATTTCCATCTCCCTTACAACATGAACGAATTAATGAAACGAGCATTGTTTACAGGTTACCTTTTCAATCCATTCTGTATACACACATTCAATAATCATTTCTTTCCGAAGTCGCCGTTAAAGTCTGCCCGTCTTTCAATTATACCGCAACTGAAGTGCACAAAGTCCAGTTGGTGGGGCGTCTGACTTTCACGCGTGAGACCCGCGGTGGTTTGTGGAACTTTTTCAAATATCCCGAGCGGCTCCGGGGTCGACTCAGCCCAAGTGAGTACCTGGGGCAAACCTGTGGTAAAGGCGGTTGGTGAACCATATCACCGCATCACCTCCATAATATGGCCTAGGTCGAGGTCGAGAATGTGTGGAGCTCTACCTCCACATCTCCATACTTTACTTTGGGTCCATTATTTTTTTTTTGTATGAGAATCCCAGATATTTTATGACTGTCCTTAAAGATGTTTCCCCACCTTGAAAAAATGTCGAATCTTTCAACGAAACGCGCAGTTTCCCAACAGTGGGATGATCTTTCCTCCTATAATAAGAGTAAATATGGCGAGAATAGCATCTTGCTGAAAAGTATCTAAATTTGTCACGCGTTTACTGATATTCCTATTCTTGCCTGGGGTTTCCAATTTTGAAGCCTCGCATTTATTTATTTATTTGTTTCTACCACATTATATTTTTCTTTCCCTACGGTAACAATAGTGTTCTTAGACACGCCGAAAGCAGCAGCAGTCCTGTCCAGAACTTTGTTTACAGAAATGATTGGACCCCCATTGTTTTTCTCTTGCTCAAATTATTTGCGCTCAGAACAAACCATCTCCCGCGTTTGTCCTTTGAGAAGAATTCCTTTTCTTTTAGTGTATGGCCTCTTTGGTACATTGTCATCTCGAGTATTGCCTCCTGTGCTTGACATTCTTCACACAAGCTCAGGACTCACTCAAGAACACAGAAAATTACGTACAAAAAATAACACACTAAAACAACACGCTATATACAACAAAGAATACTCTAAATTCAATAAACACTAAACAAACGGACTGGTTAAAATATCACAGTAACGCAACGCAACAAACAAACAACACGTCCTCTCCCAACAACATGAAATCTGATCGCAGGAAGAATCGCCCGATAAGCGGCAACACCGAGAAAAACGTTTTCTGTTGCTAGGTAACCAGGGCCTGGGTGAAGCACTGGGAAGATTTTGATTGGCTCGCATGCCAGCAACCCACCCTCCGCACTGACGTAGACCCGATTTCAACACGTGGTTCTCAAGTGTCAATACCAAACTAATTTTGCGGCAGGTATAGCTGCTCGAATACATCACGGCTCGGGTAGCTCCAGAAGGTTTCAAGTTTTGTTCACCGATGCTACTTACTTAGAAATGAACTTCGAAGGTTAAAAGCTAAAACTCATCCAATAGTGATAAGTGTGGGTGAGGGCATTGTTTCAATTCTACACCTTCAAAATTTGTAATTACTTCAGTTTTTATACAGTTCAAGTTCAGCACTGAATAGATTTTTGAATGAGAGCATACCCAGCTGTGAAAGTTAAAATCACTCGTTATGAAAACGGATTGATTGTTTTGGGTTCACTCTACTTCGCTTTACTGACACTTTTGGACAATCGCGAAGATAAGGATGAATGGTGATATTATGAAATTGATGAAGGGACGCTCACAAAGAACCAGGCCGGGATTCGAACCCGAGACACCTGTGATAACCACTCCGACGGTCGGCGAAATGAAAACTGAATAAACCATTTTAACGTTCTGCATACAACATCACAATTTCAACAACTATATCTACCTACACACGACCACGGAACATTATTGTGCCAGTTAAAAAGTTCTCCCTGGAGAGAACTATCGAAATCGCACTTGTCTTACAAACCAAAGACTACTAGCTACAAGCAACTGGTCACATCTTCCAGAGACGAATATGCAAGAAAATGAAAGCAGTCGATGGATTAGCTTCAACATATGATAGTCATAAATAGTAGTACATAAATCACAGTCTCGAAAGTACGTTGTTTTCCAGTTACATAACTTCCTATTCTTGGCTATCTAACAACGCTATGGGCTTCACTGCGACAATCTCAGGAAGCATCACACCGTTTGATCATCCATATCTTCTATTTTCACCACTCTTGGGGGCAAGGATCACCTGGACTCCACACAAGAAGTTTATGTGCACCAAGAACATTAGTGTCAGTAACAAGGTCATGGAAGAGATTACGAACGTAATGCAAACCGTCCACCTGCTATCGGTTACTACTTGAATGGTTGGCATACGTTGATACAACTGCCCACATTTGTTCCTCTACCTACAACGACTGACGTCAAGACTAACGACTACAACTAGTTTCTACACTGTTAGAAGTTACAGTAAAATCTACATTATTTCTCAAAAGGTGCAATTATCATTATTAGGAAGGATAAAGATCAATGGGAAAGGAACGGTGAAGCTTGCGTTAAGCCTGATTTCTGCACACATAGGCTAAATGGCAGTGGATCCACAATTTAATATAGGAGCTGACCGTTGTATACGTTGCAAAATGGAATCGAATCAGAGAATATGCGACAGCGTTATCTCGTTATTCACTACTATCCAGCAAGGAATGGCACAACTAGAAGTGCGCGTCAAATCTCCTGCATATGGCCTTGAACGACTGAACAGCACCAGCGAATCACAGACGTGCGGCGTTGCCTAGTTCAGAAGCTGTTTCACCTCGCTACTAAATCGTGTACCTGGCGCTCGGATATAAATAGATTATTTCAAGTGTCAGTAGTTCAACATATGGAAAGATAATGAATTTGCGAGTATGTACGAAAAACAAGCGTGATTGTAGCTTGTACCGTTCCCTCTGTAGAAGCAATGTTATTATAAACGTATTTGAATTGTATCCTTTTTGCTCTCCCTTCGTTCCTGTTGCATTCTGAAACTTTCCGATTAGCTAAGGGAACAGGGCACGTTCGTTCCCAGTGATGGTAGAAGAAGTTGATGAAGAGGATACCGTCATTGTTCGTTTTTTCTTTGTGTTTAGTGTGTGTGTGCAGCATGTCGTTGAGTAAACCAAGTGGTAGTGATGGCGAGAGAAGAGAGAAAAATACAGTTTTGTACGAAGCCAGGCACGACAGGTGATTTTTCAGGTGTACAATTTTTTTTAAAAAAACAAAGTGTTCGAGTGACGAACAGAGAAGTAAAATTGCATTAAGAAGTGCCAGGATCTAACAGCTCAAGCGTGTGATGTGAATCAAGCTACCGTTTCTCGGATATGTTCGGGGGCAAAACAATGTGGATCTGGGCCTGCTCCAATGTTTCAATAACCTAGACTAGAAAGCACATTAACATACCGAAAAGAACGACAACTTTAGATGACTTTGAAAAAAGACGTAGTTCGTAGAACAGTCTTTGAAATTTACGTTCGATCGTGGCGAATTTTCTACTGCCAAAAAGATAACGTGCTCTTTACGGGACAAAATATCTTACAAAGGCTCTACAACTTCCACCTTGAGAATATTGAAAGAATTATGCAGTCCCTAATCAGGTATGTTCTTTTCTCCCATTAAGTTTATTATATGTTATATTATCTAATGTTCCGTGCTCTCCGTGACAAGGCGTTTCGCTCGACCACGCTGTCTCTTTTCCGTGTGAGATTTCGACATGGCACCGCTGCAGTGCGCTGCTATTGGCTATCGCCATATGCAGGAGATTTGACGCGCACTATAGTGAGGCAGTCTATAAAGTAGCATATGCTTCAATAAGTGTGTTGAGCCCGTAGCACAAAATAAATATGAAGTGAGCACAGTCCTTTACCTGAGCAAATAATATCGATAATCATCTCCTTTCAAATTAACAGGAAGCCACATACACACATGTATTAACTTGATCTTTTGAGAAATAATTCTCCTGAAGATGATGATTTAAGCCTGAAATCGCTATATCAAGTTAATATACATTTATAAACCTTCAGAATAGGTAACTTTATAGTTTTTACACTGTTCATTTTATATTATAAAGGCACCGCCTGCTTTTCATTTATGACCTTCAATGCTTACCTCCTTCCGAATGACCTGGGACGCCCGCCCATTGGGCTTTAGTGATCTAATACGTGTACAGTCACTGACACTTCTGAATTGCAATGATTCCATTGAATGTCAGTGAGTTTGTTATAAGTCAGAAGTGTACGTTCTTCACAAACATACCACTAATGCTGAAACTATGCGTCTCACTCGAAAAGCATGTTATGTGATCCGTAACGCTCATTCATTTTGTCCTCATCACTAACTGTAAACATATTAAAGATTGCAGAAAGACACTCAGATTCACCAACAGGGTTATTCCGTTCGGGTCTTCTGAAATATTATTGAATTTTCAAGTTTGAAATGCACATCCTTAGGTGGAAAGAGTGGGAATTTTAAGCAAGATCTGCCTCTCTCCGGGGAATTCCTTTAAGATATTTTTTCTCATTCAAATAATGGGATATAAGAGGAACTAAATGTCTTCCCCTTGCAGATGTTCTCGCAGTCAACCCTCGAGAAATATAGCCTGTTTGATATCTCGGGAACGGCGCCGCCCCACGGTAAAGCTCCTAACTACGTAAAGAAAGAATGAAGCCGGTGCAGCGATCCCTGTAGTAATAACAATGCTTTATGGAAAGCAGCACAGTCGTGATTCAATTTTCCCGCCTCCTCAGGGAAATTCCGACAGGGGGCAGGTCGGTCGGAAAACATGGCAGCACCAAACAACGGCAAGTTGGAAATATCGTTCTGGGATAAAAAGAGAAAAAAAAAACAACTACAGAGAGGAGGAGAAAGAAGATGAATGTGCCTTGTTCACTTCAATCCTTTCTCCCTTTGTCTTTTCGATGTTTTGACTTACTTTTACACCGTTCTCATACGAGAGACTTCAATCTCTCTCTGTGTTATCTCCTACTACTGGGAATAGAAAGCCAATTTTTATGAACTGGTTTTTCATTTTGACTTTTATTTCTATCGATTTTGAATGGGGGTATGGAAGGAAGGAACAGTGATTTTTATGTCACCACAAATCCATTCTCGCTTCTAAATCAATCACGGTGATTTTAAGGGTAAGGCTGCACCTTGAATCATAAAATTTCTTTTGTTGTTTTTGTTGTTTTTTCCAGGGAAGAGCAACAGCTTAGGATTTTCAATTCCCCCTTTGAAAGGAGTACGTAACACAGAAAAGTATATTTAAATCTACTATTAAGTGCTACATTCGCCCATTATCGAATAATGTATAGAGGAATACCTCTAAATCTCGCACTCAAAGCCTCCCTTCCCCTCTCTCTCTCTACCGAATAATAGACACAGAAATACCTGTACATCTCTCATAAAGGGACAATACATAGAGAAATATCTCAATCATTAAAAAGCTTATTTTTCCTTTGACAGAATAATACGCAAAAATATGTCTAAACGCGTCATCAAAAGGCTAACTTTCACTTTTACAAGATCATGCACAGAGAAATATCTCTAAATATTTCATAAATGGCAACTTCCCACTTCTGTGAGACAGTACACATGGAAATGTCTTGAAGATTCTAGTGTCTTCTTATCATTTTAATGTGCTTCGTTTGTCCTTTGCAGGACCCTTTACAACATTGCACTTTTAACAATTCTCAAAGGTCTCTATAAATCAATTTTTTTTAAAATTTAAGGCAAGGGCTTTAGATAAGAGGATTCTTTCTCGTATACTTTGAAGGGTGCAAAATAATTAGAAATATCAATACAATGAACTTCCAAATCCCAGTTATTCAGCCACTATCTTCTCAATCAGGAATGCAGTGTCAGACATTACTTAAGCTCTTCCTGGTCATCAGCGACGTAAACATGTAAACAGGCGATATGAGTCGACGCACGCCAAAACATTTAAGTCATTCATTCATTCTAAATCTCTCGTTCAACGGCTCGCTCTCCATTCTATTGGATGAGCCAACGATACGTTGCAGTTAAAAGGCAGGTGAGGGAAAATATTCGCCTATGCTTTGCGAGAGGACTACAGTTGAGCCATTCTTGTAGGACATCTGGTTTCAAAGCCTCGCAGTCTCAAAACTTTGAGCAAAAAGAGCTCTTGGATTATACGACATTCCATCCTGAGTCTTCCCGCCGTGTATATAAACATCAGTGGACGGAGAGTCGCCGAGCAGAAGAGAGGCGGAAGAAATGCTTTTTCTAACGAAAAAACAATATTGAAAGAACGGGAAGATTCAGGCGAACTAAAAGGCGGAAGAAAAAAACATGCGCGTAAAATGAAAAAAGTCCTGGCCGTTTAGTAGAATCGAAAAGGAACAACATAATGGAAGGTTCCCGTTCACCTTTGTGAACAAATCAACAAAAGGAAGCATACCAGGATCTAACGTTCCTAAAAGTATAAATCTTTGAATCAAAACCTTTTGGAAAAGAGTCCAACGTTAGGTTTTTCTCTGTATACTGTGCGATATCCTAGCCAATAGTCGTTATTCAAATAGTCTCTTCTTGATATTGGGTCAATATTCAAAATTTGGAATAAAAGTGGGAAACGATTCTATCTAGGCGTATCTGGTTCTAAAGTCTAGGTTACGACACCACTTCAAAGGTGGACGGAAGTCTGTAGTCGATAACAGATGGAGATCAAGAAGAGAATAAATTGGAAAAGATAAGTGAATGGAGAACAAGTTGAGATGAAGAAGAAACTGAATAGGAAAAAAAAGTCAACATGAATATGAGAATGATATCAAGATAGAATGAATTTGAGAAGACAGTCAGATGGAGATAAAAATAAGATTGAAATGAACAGTATGAAAATTGTGGAAAAAATTCAATTGGAGAAAGAGCTTAGACGAGAAGAAACGGATTGAAATGAAGACATCACTAGTGATCCCGTGAAAGGCGACAATGCTAGACACTAGGATATCTTAGGTACAAACTAATAGTAATGCTGGGATTAAAACTAATTATAATTGCATATATCCCCTGACCACAGAACTATACACGTTTACTGAAGCTAATTACCTAGACAAGTCAAGAAACACTGTAAAATTAGGATTGGAGCCTCTCTAGTGCGGAGGACATGTACTAAAGAGTAATTAAGGGCTTCTCGTTTCTAAACTAACTAACTAACTAACTCCCTAGCCTTCTTAAACCCGAAGGTTCATGGCTGCAGCAACACAGGCCTTCCATCTTTCCCTATCTTGAGCAAGTTCTATATACTCTTTTCCATCCCTACCGATTTCCCTTAGGTCCATCTCGACGTTGTCTCTCCATCTTCGTCTTGGCCTTCCTACAGGTCTCTTACCATCAGGTTTCCCAACAAGAATCCTATAAACTCCTCTTTCCTCTCCCATTCGTGCCACATGGCCTGCCCACCTAAGTCTTCTTGATTTAATTATTCTAATAATATCTGGACATGAATACAAATTATGTAGTTCTAAATTATGTAACCTTCTCCACTCACCTGTCTCCTCATCCCTTTTAGGTCCAAAGATTTTCCTAAGGATCTTATTTTCAAATACTCTCAATTTATGTTCCTCTTTCAATGTAAGGGACCAAGTTTCACATCCATATAATACTACAGACAAAATTACTGTTTTGTATATTTTAACTTTTAGTTTCTTAGATATTAAACGAGAAGACAAAAGTTTATGAAGAGAGAAGTAACATGCATTTCCTGAATTAAGCCTACTTTTTATTTCCTCTTTAATATAATTTTCATTTGTTAATATTACTCCTAAGTATTTGAATTTGGAAACTGGTTCAAACGAGTTGTTATCAATAATTAGATTTTGATTATTGCCTAACACTTGGTTTCGACCTGTAAGCATATATTTAGTTTTCTCTTTGTCAACTTCCAAAGCTATCTCTTTAGCAGTTTTGAAAAATATTTTAGCATTATTCTTAATTGTATTCACATCATCCCCCAGTAAGTCTACATCATCTGCATATGCTAACAACTGAGTCACACCATTTAATTTTAGTCCTTCTTTAGTTTCTTTTACCTTCCTAACAGCATATTCTAAGGCAAAATTAAAGAGCAATGGAGATAATGCATCTCCTTGTTTTAACCCATCATGAATTGTAAATTTGTCAGACATATTAATACCCACACGAATTTTACTTTCTGTTTCACTGGTGCATATTTTTATCATACTAACAAGCTTCTTAGGTATTCCAAACTCTACTAATATATTATATAATTTATCTCTTTTGACTGAATCATATGCTTTTTTGAAATCAATGAATAGCTGATGGACATTTTGATTATATTCCCACTTTTTCTGAAGTGTCTGTCTGATGTGAAAAATTTGATCTGTAGTTGATCTGTTATGTTTAAATCCACATTGATAATCACCTATAATTTCATTAGCATATGGAGTTAGTCTTGTTAAAAGAATGTTTGATAATATTTTATATGCTGTTGAGAGTAGAGAAATTCCACGGTAATTATTGCAGTTCATTTTATCACCTTTTTTAAACACAGGAACAATTATGGATTCTTTCCACTGTTGAGGGATTTCTTCTTTATTCCATATTAAACAAATTAATTTATGAATTTGACATATTAATGAATTTCCACCATATTTAATTAACTCAGCTGGTATTAAATCAATGCCAGGTACTTTGTTATTCTTTAGCCTTTTAATAGCATCCTTAACTTCCGTCAAGTTAGGTTATGGAACTAAAGGTTCTGCTGTGTGGACTTCATTTACTTCTGATTTATCTCCTACATTGACATTTAAAAGGTCATTAAAGTAGTTCTTCCATCTATTTAGAATATCGCTTGGGTCAGCTAGAAAATCACCATCTTTATCTTTTATCAAGTTTACTTTAGGTTGCCACCCCTTTCTAAACTCATTTACACCTTTATATAAATCTCTGATATTTTTATTTTTGCTGTTTGTTTCAATTTCGTTAATTTTGCTTTTCAAGTAATCTCTTTTTTTTACTTCTAAACGTGCGGTTAACTTCTCGCTTTACTCTATTATAATTGTTTAGATGTGTATCATCAGAGTTATTTAACCACCTAAGTCTAGCCTGATTTCTTATTTCTATTAGATTATGACATTCATTATCAAACCATGGCTTACTTTTTCTCGGTTTATGGTATCCTATACTTTCTTTAGCTTTCTTTCTCGTTTCTGGATCAAGAATGTAATTCCACTAACTTTACCGCAGGCACATACAGCTCCTAAAGCTATCTGAAATTTATTGAAAATTGAATGAGAATAAAATGGTATGGGAATGATCATGTACCCCCCCCCCAAAAAAAAATACAAATTAAATGTAAATAACTAGAAAGGTGTAGAGAAAAATTGTCGACCACAATGGTGGAAACGACATTTAGAACAGGCCACAGAACGGAGAAGAATAATAGAAAAGGAATTGTGGAAGAATCAATAAGAAGCCTAATAAACATACATCTACACCAGGAGAACATGAATACGTAATTTGCTTTCCTATTCCTGGGTTTTTTTCGCGAAGATAAATTAATGTGAACAATGAATTCTGACGTTCATTCAAGAATAAAAAAGAAGCAACATTGCCTTACCCAACAACCCAACGCAAGAACTTCTCGATAAAAGCTCGTACCGTGAGCTTAAAAAAATGTCGAAGGGGAGAAGGAAGGTGTGAAGACAAGTATAACATCACTGTGTAGGGACAAGTTAAGAAGGATGAGAGTAACGAACTTAAAATTAAACCGAGCCAATCTCCTGTGTTGTAGACGTCACAGGACCCTGACGACGCTTCCTACCCTCCAGGTGCTTTGAAATTAACCCTGTTATTCCCTCGGACACAAGAGTCAACGTTCAGACAGGCGCTCTCCGCTTATAACAGCTATCGTAATCATGGGGAGGCGACATCAAAAAGTTGCTTTATATCAGGTTCAAATTCACTTTCGACAGTCTTTTCCTGACGCTAATTTTTCACATTCATTTTCCATTAATTTCTGCTGCAGGAAGCCCCTCCAAACCCGTTCTTCCTTGGCACCCCCGGCACGAATCGAGTTTCAATTAGATTAACTGCACCCCCGTGATTTTAAAAGTACCGCTAATGAAGAAACGGCCAGGAAAAAAAACTCTAAGCTCTTCAAAAACACGGACGTGAGGGGAATGAGCAACAGTCTGCGTCTTCCGTGCTCAGATATTCCCTTCTCGAGGCGAAGTAAGTTTCAAGATACAAAGAGTAAGAGAGAAAAAAAAGTTCAAGCTGTACTCACGAAACCAAATGCATAATTGTGATTGTTCCAAATGTGCTAGCGATGTATTTGACTAAATAGCATCTTCTTGCTACACTCGGGAAAGAAAGCGTGCCCTCAGAGAAGTTCACTTGGCTTTAGTATAGGGTGACCATAATGTTTTTACCCAAAAACGGAACATCCCAAGGCCGTCAGTTTACCCCCTGTCCACTTGAGAAATCGGTTAGGACTAATTATAATATTATTGTTATTATTAACGTATTATTAATATTATTATTTATTACAGTATAGATCACATAAAAATACATAAATAATAAATATGAAATAATATAAGAAATAAATTAAATATAATATTCCATTGTCAAAAAGTATTAATTGATGAAGGGCTCAGTTGTAAAGCATGGTAAGTGACATTTTGGTAATTTTTGAGTTACAAAGTAAAATGTGCCCGAGTGGGATTACCATGTCATACAATTTGCATTGGACTCAGTGAAGCCTTGTGAAAATGGTAAACACAACACGAAAACAATTTATATACAGTATAGTTTTCTTAATGAACTCAGAAATGACCAAAATGCCACTTACCATGTTTTACACCCGAGCCCTTCAATTATTATAAACTCGGTACGACTTACATAGTGTTTCTGGTCCCTTATGATCAACCTTTGATGTTAGTCTTACGCTGAAGTTGATGACTGCTAGAAGTATTTATCGGAAGAACCAGTTTTTGTTGAGAACCACCAACCGTTCATAAAACTCCTCACATATCGGACACCCAATGCGAGATTTGTCTACTGAGTTTGTGCCAAGATGCAGGAATTTAAATTCTAGTTGCAGCCTTGCAGGTTCGTATTGAAACTAGTACATATACGCTTCTTGGCCTTGCTTAATCGTTGCTCTATAAATAACAGAACACACCCAAAGCAATACAACTCGCTACGCGAGCTAACTTAAACAGTAAACTGTTGAAATGCTCAAACATTCTCGACGACAATGGAATATTTTGATCGTTATGAAGTGCTTGAAACGCAGTCCAGCTGTTTTGCTGCTGTGTTGCCATGGTGCTAGGTTAAAAATTCCATCAACATTTTTTAGCATGAAATATCACTCAAATTTAGATTTGGTTTTCAAGTTAAAACGGGACAAATAATGTATTTTAATAATATCAACGGGACGTGCCCCTAAAACGGGACTGTCCCGGTCAAAATGGGACGTATGGTTACTCTACATTAGTAACATTATAATACTAGGATTACTTACACGCATGTTTTAGAACTTATAGGTGTTAGTTATTTGCCCATTCGTTTTTCGTTCTGATTATTTTCATGTACATCTAATTCCCACAAATATAATTGCAGCAGCAACCTAATGATTTTAGTATCAATGGGGGAAGCTCACGAAATAAGTTTTGTCTTTTATTCGGAGACAAATTTCGGTTATGTTAATCGTTAATACATTATTCAATATCAAAATGTGCGTTATAGGTGCGGAAAACACGGTTTTAAAATTTAACACGTTACAACGGACTTTCAAAACCTTCAAATGCAAAACTATTATTTATTTTATTCTTAACATTTAAGAGATATCAAGTCTCTTTTCAAGGTGAGGAGTTATGGACACTTAAATACAACCCAACGGAATTCTATGGTGGCCATCTTGATGACGTCTCTACATACTATTTTTTAGTAAAACAGAGGCGACCTAGGTGTGATCATGCTGTGCTCTATTTAGCTCTCGATATGCAAAATTAACATGGTTGCAATAATTGTATAGAGTATCTACTCTACTCTGTGGTGCAACAGCCCTTCTGGCCAAGGCTTGACAAAACGACAACTCTAACCCTTTGGCTATGGTCTGAGCGTCAAATCCCATCCCCACTTAAATCTGAATTTTTTTTATCCTGTCCAGCTACACCTTCCTCTCAAGTAGTTTCGCAACTGTCCTCACGATTCTGTCAACAAAAGACTTCTGGACACCAAAAGTACAACTCTAACCGTTTGGCTATGCGGAAAGCAAGGTATTACAATATTGCTCTACTTTATTCTTGAAGAAGGATTAACGTCAATTCAATCGACACGTAAGTTTGCATGTTTCTCCCAAGGTAGTGTTTTGCTACTAATACAGTAATCCGGAGTAATGGGGGGATGAGTTGACCAGTTTAACGAAAGTCCGGATTAACTGAAATAACCTAAAAGAACAGCAGAGAGTGCCTAAAACTCCGTTTATAGCAACAAAACACGTTTATTATGGTGTATTTAAAGGGCATACAGTACAGTACAAAGTCTGCGGGAAACAGAACTTCATCAGCGGTTGACTGCCTTTTCGTTGGGAAGTTCTCTTGTTGACTTCTAGCCACATTTAAAACCTTGCATTCTACCTTTTTTTTGGGCCTTTTGCCTGTCCGGATTAAGCGAAGTCTGGCTTATCGGGGTCCGGATTAGCGAGATTTTACTGTACTACTTCTGGCACTATTACTAATACTATTACAAGCTTACCAGAACATGTTCCGAAGCCAATAATTTCATCTGTGTCCGAGACTCACCTGAAAAGAAACAGAGAATGACTAAAGTTATTAAGTTATTAATTTCTGTCACATGAATAACAGATGTATCAATTATGCAGTATGCCTAATAAAATATTTACAATATAGCTATTTTTATATCGATTTCAAAGCTTTCTAGTTTGAGAATAAAGTGTGAATGATATAAAAAGAGTAAAAGCTATCATTGTTATTGCATCGTCTGTCTGCATCGTATTATTAAAGCATATATGAGAAGTTGGGGCAGTGCTTCACATAATCTACGGACACCCACTGATGAATTACCTAAATGAAAAGCTAGGTCCTTCCTTTGGGTGAGAAACTACAGAACTTGGTTGGAATACTCGTTGCAAATCCAATTCTAGTGGTGTCGAAGAGATGAACAGTGTTAAAAATAAAACGAATCTAAATTTGCTTTAACAAATAACACAGAACGCAAAGAGGATATAATTGTAATTGGTTATTTTTCACTGTCTACATTTCTCCTCCACTTTTTAATGGTAGTACGTTGGGAGGGAGCAACATTACTCTTGCTACCTCAGAGGTTAGTTGAATGTTCAGTGTTCGATTCCGGCCAGGGTTGTTGTTGAGTTGGGTTTTAAGTCTACTCTATGCACAGGAAGAATAAGCGGTCGATTGATTTGGTTTATTTTACTTCACTTTTCTGCCACTTTTTGGCTAATCGTGAAGTTGAGGATAAATGATGACATGGTGTAATTGACGAAGGGATACTCACAAAGAACAAATATGCCTGGATTCGAATCCGGGACTCTTGGAGTCGTACTGCGCTGTACTAACTACTCTGGCAAGGAGTCCAGCGAAATATTAATCGGGACTAGACCTATAGTTTCAAGTAGCCTCGAACCACTATGTGCGTCAACGGGGTATCGAACCTGGAACCCCTTGATTACAAGGTGACGACATAACCACCACGCCATCGGGGAGGCTTCCGGCCAGGGCATGTATGTCTCATTGTCTTTGTTTTTCAATGTAATACTAAATCATTCCCTCCCTTGCGTTACGTGTTAGAAAAACAGATAGCAAGACGAGAAAGATTGTCGTTTGCTGATCGAGTCTGTAATAGACTGGATCCACACAATAAGGATAAAAGCAATAGTTTGCCTGCAGGCGAGAGACTCGGAATACAGTATTAGAAAAGATCAAGGAAAGCATTAGAAAAAAATTAAGAAAAGTAGACAAGGAGAATGTCCTTTAAAATCTAATTCTAATGAGGCATGAGCAAGCAAAACGTTGCTAACAAAATCTGTTCGTCTTGATATCTTCTAGGCGTCGCGAATATTTGTAAGTGTTTTACAATAACTCAATGCGTGAAATGACTGACATCTACGAGTATATGCTGATATGTCTATAGTTGCGCCTGTAATTTGTGGTGGTTATGCATCTGGAAAAAGCAACAAGATCGGCCAGCGAGATACCATAATGCGTGGTTTCTTTTCAAGACGCACTTTTCCATTTAGGGCAAAAGAATAGGAAAGAAGGTAGGTTCGCAACGCATTATCTAATAAAGCGGCGATGTTTCGGAACTAAATGAAGCTGGAATCGCTTATTAGGCTTGCCTGGAAGGAGGGGATCGCCTAGCACGGAATTCCTGATGTTGAACCTCTTAACAAAGTCATTAAGTTTTAATTAACGCTCGGTGCCTTGCAAAAGCAGGCGGAGTTTGCCCGGAGGAAGGTAGGGAGGGTTCGAGCACGAAGAAGATACGCATTTTATATTATTCCCGTATTATCTCGTAAATATGCAAGGGTTGAACATGTTCATTATAAATGGAGGGTGAGGGGTTTTCCTCCCGTCTTCAGGTGGCGGTACTCTGATGGAGAAACGTCAAACCGAACGTCATGTGCAGACTTAACCTGAATTTTCTCGACAGCTTCTATTAATTTTTAATTTGATTCTAATAACAGAAAAACTCAATTGAATTGTCGGAAAGGAGTTTCAGAAAATTTTGATTGCTAGGAGTTGGAGCTGCGTTTGCGGCAACAGGCACACACCCACGAAAAAGGCTCACATCAGTAGTAATGCCGATTGGTTCCTCTCGGTGGACAGATTAATTCCGCGCGTAACATTTGAAGTGTTGTTAATATTTAATTGGAACGAAAAAATAAGAGGTGTACATAGAGGTGGGAGCCGTATCAAGCTAACAGACACGCTGACAGGCTGAAGTCGCAGTTTCCATCAAGATCTTGCAATTCTTCCTCTCCCAGACATGACACACAGCTTGCACATCCAAGTGGTCTTAACTTAATTACGCTCCTAGTACACACTTGACTAGAATTCAGATTTCTGTTCCCACGGCACAAACAGTAACAACAAATTATACAGTTACTCTTAGATACTACAGAATGGTCACAATATACATACTATACATACATACATCGACATACTTGATTTTTGGTTCTACGACTTTGCAGTTTTTGGCAATGTTTAAAGCAAAATTATGAGCAAAGGCAATACGTCTTACCCATTTATCTTTATTTCTTTACCGTGATCTTCTTTGTAAAATGTTGTCTTTCACATCCTGTAAGAGACTCACGTAAATGGTCGAATTCAGTTAATGCAAAATAACAGCCATCTTGTAGTTAATTTGCGAAGTACATGAATACTAATGACAAGATAAATAATTGTGGCAAGTGTTTAAGCGGGCACACAATTAAGCTTCATACAGCCTATGAGAAATACAAGAATATCAAATAAAAATACTGATTGAATTTTTGTGGGTAGGACATTCCTGGGAAGAAATTCTAGTGTTAGTAAAAGTAAAAAATAAATGAATTAATTTATTAATAAAAGTAATGAATATCTCCGTCCTCCTTCATGGCCGATCGGTCTAAGGCGCCATGCTTTGGATTCCGACTGCGAGACGGCATCGGTTCGAGTCCGCCTGGGTTCAGTCTCCAGGTTTTTCGGCCTGTGTATAGGACACGTGGCAACCCACCATCGTGAGGAAATTGAGGAGCTACGAGTGAGTAGCTTAACCCGGTCATAAAAATCTCCTATAACGGCTGGGTGTTCGACGTGCTGACCCCACGTCACCCCATTACCGGTTGAAGAACTCCACACCTATAGGTAGGAATGTGGGATGGAAACTGGCAGTCGGGAGATAGGCCAATGCCTTCACAGGGCTGTCGAGCCACTAGTGTTGCCCACAAGACGAGACTTTGGCCTGTCTCGTCTCGTGGAAATGCTGTCTCGTCTCGAAAATATTCGTTTGTCTCATGACACATGGTCAATCTCGTCTCGTCTCGAATTTTTAAAAGCCTGTCCCGTCTCGTCCCGTGGACAACACTACGAGCCACGGGGTTTTATTAATTAACTAGCTGAATACCTGGCGTTGCCCGGGTATTTATTTATCCCAATCTTCTATTAGACAGGAAAATAATGAATTCTAACTATAGTGTAAAATGTAACTAATTTCATTTACAGATATTTAAAAGTATAAGTACAGTATACAAATTATAAAGTAAAATATTTTACAAATTTACTATAATATTAATTTAACTCAAAACTTGATTATAAACAACATTTTTAGTTTCACCACCAGGAGCAAGAATAAAAAAATTGAACGACATTGGGAGTGTCACTATTCATCTTAGCGACCCCGAAAACAATGGATTCCACACTAATATAGGTCGTTTTCAATTATTTTTACATGTCACCCCCTTCCCACACACACCCCTAGAGGTGCCAGGGGTGTCTTACCCCACAGTATTTCTTTCCAGATTGTAAGTTATGTGTGTACCAAGTTCGAGAGTTATGCCGGAATAAACATACATACATACATTTTTATATATTTAAAAATCTTTATAGATATCTCCAAATTTCCTGAAATTACATCATTCAAAGTGATAGACATCCAGTATTGAATATGAAAATATCAAGACTTGTTGAAGGCTTGATTAATACTGGAAATTTACACTCACACTCACACACACACACACACACACACACACACACACACACACACACACACACACATGCAAAGGATCTAATTGAAGTTTATTGAGTTGGAATTTCAGGATATTCTTGACGGTTAAAAGTTTCACAGGAAGGATTCTGAACACAATGTATTTTTCCAAGAAATAAATTTATAAATAAAAAAAATGTCGAAATGGGTCTTTGGTGACGTTCCTGTTGTCCAAACAATGAAATGAAAACAATCCCCCTTTTGATGCAGTGTTATTACCTCGATTGATTGATTGATTTGCTTTATTTTACTTCGCTTTTTTGTGCCACTTTTGGCTAATTTGCGAAGGTGAGTGATGATATGATGAAATTGATGAATGGACACTCACAAACATCCATGCCCTGGCCAGGATTGGAACCCGGGACGCCTGGCGTCGTAGCGCGATGTGCTAACCACTCTTACCTCGAAGCTTGCAAATATGAATAATGTTCATATTGACGTAGTAGTAAATTTTTCCTTAGAGGTCTTATGAATGAGAAACTATCTATCCTATCCAACTATCCAATTATCCACATTTAGCCGAAAGAATCTGTAGACACCCTATTACATTTTAATTCAATGTTCTACGGTGTTCAAGGTTCGCTCTAGGGTGTTCTATCACTCAGGTTTACCATTTATTTATTCATTCCTGTCTATGCGTTTAAAATATATAAATAGAAATGAGACATAAAATAGCCAAACAAGAATACATTGGTGACACAATCGTCGGGCTATGTGGCGAAAAAGCCAGTGCAACGCGTTACAAAGTAAAAGCATAAATTTACCATTGCGTTCGTCTTATCATCAACTTTATCGGTTAATCATTCATCCTCATCGTCGCCTTTACTTAAGAGTTAGGAACACGACGTACAGTCACGGACACTTCTGGGTTGTAACGATAACATTGAATTCCAATAGAATCGTCACAACCCAGAAGTGTCCGTAACTGTGCAATAACCGAAGTAAATAAATAATAATAATAAAGGAATTATTATTTTGTTAATGCAACAAAGGCAGTGTAAAAATATAGTTCTTTCATTTCAACTTCAATTTGATGTACTGACATCAACGAAAATGCCAGATTAATATAATACGTATAATATAATATTTGAGTTTTAATTTTTAAAGTTCATTTTATGCTGAGATAGTTTTTTGGCACTGGTCGTACAGTTTAAAGTGGGATCCGATCTGCCTCCACCGGATATCGAACCCAGGACCACTTCATTATAAGTTGAAAATGAGTAACATGATACGAATACAACAATGGGTAAATATAGCATTGTATGCGGCTTCAAACGTTTCATTCGTTTCACTAACCTTCAAATTCAGTTGAAATATCCTGACTGTTATGTTACCCGCAGTCAAATACTGTTCCGCGGGGCTGCATACGGTCTAGGATAACACTCCCTTTTGTGTCGACAGAGCCATGATGATATGATGCGTCACCCCCTCAAAAGAAATTTAATGGGGGGAGATCGTGAGTCAAGGTAGGGGGAAAAAGCCCCATAGGGTTGCAACCCCATGCACAAAAGATCAATCTACCCCGCAAGTATAATTACGTCACTGGTTATCTTTCCCGGTGGACAGGGTGGTTTATGCGTATGAATACCCATTGCATCTCACGATTGGATTTCGTTCCGTGTGCAACGACATCCGCAAAGGTATCAAGTGTCTGTTTCAATTGTTTCAATTTCGAACAGTACGTTACGATTGACATGTCAGGTAGCTGTATTACATTAAGTTTCACAAAACTCCACGCGCGTACCCACACACGCGCACCTAAAAAGTCTTAAAACGTATCTCATTACTGCAAAAAGTGTACGAACTGCATGATATCACAAATCTCTCTACCAACAATTACACCAGCGCCAGTGCAATGCCAGAATTTTATAAAGCTACGTATAATGGAACTACACTTCCAGTCGGGAAGTGGAGAGGGTTTCTCTGTTTTCCTGTTGCCATGATTGCCAGAACTGTTTCGGACACATGCAATAAAAAAGCGACACCTAAACCCTGAAATACGCACTGGACCACAATGCGCTGTGTGTGTTGACTAACTACGCGGTCAAAGTTTTAATTAATATCTGGTTTGGTCATCGCCGTAGAGCTAGACAACACGCATAACGCCATGCGAGAAAGTGAGTATTCCAGGATCCAGGTGTCGCTTTTTAATTTATGGTAACTGCGCCTGTATTGTCCCTTTTCCTTAGTTAGTTGAAGTCGTCGTTTCTGAAAGATGCCTCCGAAGGTTGGATCGTCCACTTGAATCAAATAGTTAAGATTCGTATAGCACAGATATTCAAATGTTTATGTGAAAGTATTGTGATTGTGTTGTGAAGCATATTTCACAAAACAGGATCTCAGGGTTTCCGGCTTCGAATCCCGGCCTGGGCATGGCGCCCTTCGCGAGTGTCCCCATTATCAATTTCGTCGCGATTTGCCAAAAGTGGTAGAAAAGCGACGCTAAATAACAAAAATCAGAATCAAATCAAAACGGGATTCAACTGTGGATTGTTTTAAAGCGAACGAGAAGTCAAGAATATTTTATGGGACGTACTCCCTTCACTCTCCACCCAGCTTCTCGTGCGACGACACTGGATTTGTGTATATTTCCGTGCAAATTTGTGATTTTTATGTTTTATACGCGAAAGTTTCAAATTCCTACTCACACACACATATCAACAATTTCTTATGTATTGCGATATACATAGTCCATGCTAGTGTGAGTATTTGTGCGTACCTACCCAATTTTGGGGAATGTGCTCTCTTTTACTCATACTAAATTTTGATCACGTACTCACTGGGACAGTAGGTTCTCCCTGGATGGAAAGGTGTTCAGCCATTTAATTCGTATGAACTGGAGTAGGTGATCCAAAATGTTCGCAAGGTGCTTAATTTTATTCACATTAGCTATGTATAGTGTTGGTAATAGTCTTGATAATGATAAAAGCTACCAGAGAGACTGTATACAAGATAATTATACCTAAATTTCAGACTTTACTACAAGTTTATCTCGTTATTTCTGTCAAATATGAAAGAACAATTATAAGTAGGCAATGTTTACTTGGAGTAAACGAAGCCAGTAAGTGACACCTGCTCTGACATCATTCTCGGTCTCCAGCCTAAAATCTGAGATGGAGGTGGAGGTCGGCGAAAGTGTCGAAGTTGTTTGGTCTCCCAGGAAGTTTCATAAAAGCCTGAGGAAAGTGCTTCCCACGCCCTATGAAATACCGCGGAAGTTTGCTGGCCCTCTCTTTCGGCGATGAGACTGTGACAAAGTCCTTTGCTTCCTGGAACTGGGGACGAGAAGGAGAAGGTTTTTGGTGAGAAAAATGTGAAACTCTTCATCAAACATGCCGAGATCCGCCGAAGCACACTTCTACAGAGCTCTCGTTTATGTGAAAATGTTTTCCTTCCCTTGGTGAAGAGACAAACTAGAAGCAACGTAAAACCAATGAGATTTGAAAGTAAAGGCTATGCTAGAGGCAATGTTGAACAGGTGAGTTCTGAAGATGATTCCTATCTTTCGAGAGACAACGTCACTCTCATCTTCAGGAAGTCAATGATAGATAAGGGGAAAGGGAAGGAGAGAAAGAGGAGAGGGATAGAGAATAGAGAGGGAGACAGAGATAGAAATATGGTTTCTTCCTCTCTCTCTCTCTCTCTCTCTCTCTCTCTCTCTCTCTCTCTCTCTCTCTCTCTCTCTCTCTCTCTCTCTCTCTCCACTCTATCTCCGTTTCTTCTATTACTTTCTCTTTTGTTCCCTCCCCTTGTTTCTTTCATTGAACTCACATGAAACCCACCTGTTTTTACCTTTCGTCGTGTATTATCTGCTGGTAAGGAAATTACCCAATCATGAGAGACATCTAGGAAAGCTTCGGTTCACAATTATGATTGTTAAATAGTACAGTCACGGACATTTACGGGCTGTAATGATGCTACTGAATCAATGGCATCAATACAACGCAGAAGTGTCTGCAACGTTACATAAATCTAAATTTCATAATACACAAAATTAATTATAGAACACACTGTTTAGAGCAAGCATCATATAATGATCATATGGTTTCTTCCTCTCTCTCTCTCTCTCCCACTCTATCTCCGTTTCTTCTATTACTTTCTCTATTGTTCCCTCCCTTTTGTGCCGCGGTGGCTCAGTCGGTAACGCGTCTGACTACCATGCTCAAGGTCCCGGGTTCGATCTCCGGCCGGTTCAAATCCGGGAACTTTTCTAACGTTGGAAGCGGCCCCGGCGCCCACCCAGCGTCGAATGACATGGGTACCTGGGGGAAACCCTGGGGGGTAAAGGCGGTCAGGGGCGTGGTGCTGATCACATCACCCCCACTCACGAACGGATCAAGTAACTGTGGGGCGTTACCCCCACACCCCCCATACGCCTTCATGGCGTGGTGCTAAGCACAGGGGAACACTTTACTTTACTTTACTTTACTTTATCATATAATCCAGCAAAAGTACGAAATGGATTAATAAAGCAATATAATTGTAATTGTGTATAATTATTGAGTTGAGATGAACATATCCATCGCATACCACCATTTTGGGGCGTCTGACTACCATGCGAGAGACCCGGGTTCGATCCCCGGCCTGTTCAACCTGTTCAAGCGGCTCTGGCGCCCACCGATCACATCACCCCCAGCTCGGCCGAGATCAAGAAAGTGTAGGGCCCTAACCCCCTACCCCCTATACGCCTTCATGGCGTGGTGCCAAGCACAGGGGAGCGCTTTACACTACACTTTATCACCATTTGGCACAACATACTCTATAACCCTCTCTGGATTTTGTTCTTCCTCAGGTACTGTGGTTGTATGACTCAGAGCATATTGATTATTTTTAGATTCCCCATACACATCATCTCGACGGGAGCGCGACATCGCAATACAAATTGGGAACGCCACTCATTCATCAAGAGAGAATGTTTAAAAGATGTAGATTCCCCCAATCCTTCGGTGAGATTGAAATAATCAAATCCTTCACCATTCATTCTTAATATTGTTCCACCATTGAATTCTTCAGCAGGTGGGCCCATAACTAGCATTCAGCCAGTTTCCACTCATCATAATATTTCTTCTCTTTTTCTTCTAAGGCGATCAGACCTCCCCGATGGCGCAGTGGTAGCGTCGTCTCCTTGTAATCAAGGGGTCCCGGGTTCGATACCCGGTGGAGGCACAAGTGGTTCGGATCCCACTTTAAAACTGTAGGTCCAGTCCCGATTAGCCTTACTGTGCATCAAGTGGACTTAAAACTACAAATCAATCAATCAATCAATCTAAGTCGATCAGCGATGGTGCTTGTGATTGTTTACACACACATATTGGGCAGCATATCCATGTTGCGACAATCACACCCACAACACTCACAATCCCCGCGATTCCAAAATACAACCACCCCCACATCATGATTATTCTTTTATATTTTAAGGTATGCTCATGTATGGATTCCAGATCGAATGTTTATCCCATGCGGGCATGTATTGTGCAATCGGTGTGAAAATCAAATGCCCAACAGATATTGTCACATCTGTCGGTGCTGGGTCCACATCATATTCCAGTTGAATGTGTCATCTTCTAATATGTGCTCAAATCCAAAAAGTCACATCGTCCACTAGTATAAACTATGAAACACAATAAAATATGTAATAAAGCAGAGAAGGATCAACTTATGGCAGTGTATAGTAGTATCACGTAGGAAAATTTCATTCTGTGTTGTAGTACAGACTACCTATGGTGACTTCAGAATATACGGAACTCATCAATGCAATCAAACCTTATTAGTCCAATACATTCAAAAGTAATGAAAAGGGATACTGCAAAACGTTAACAGGGTTAACCTGAAAAGCACATCAATAGGTTACCAGAGGAATTCCATACGCTTTGAGTACTTTAGGCCAGATAGGTTTGGTTGCCACAGTACTTCGTCACTCTCTTAATTTTGCGTGACGTCATACGTATATCAAAGGGTTCGGATTGTGTCACTGATGCGTGTGGAAGTCATTTCGAGATGCTTGAGATTTCAGAAGATGCTTGACGAGATCTCTCTGGGAAGAAAGAGTCAAGATGTCCTCCCGAGACAAAAGGGGGTTTCGTCGTTCGTTCCGTTCGCTTCTGCCATACGCTTTGTTTCTCGTCCTCGCTTATTGTTCTTCTCCCTCGTCTTAATTTTTCTTTGAGCACGGCACAGCTGGTCGGTGCCTTCCTCTATTCCCACTTCCCCAATTGCCTTCTCTCTCCTTCTCTTCCTCTCCCACTCTTCTCAGAGACAGTCATCGCCGATTGAGCAAGGGACAAGGCTGGTATCAAAGTCTCCTTTCCCCTAATTGCAAATCAATATCCAAGGCGATATGAAGACCATCGGGAAGTCTCATTTTCACGTCTCATTCTCGCTTGCCCCGGTCCTCATCTGAAGATGCATGCAATATCTACACAACAATAGTTCTCAGCATGCGAGAATGATAATAGTGTGTGATCGAATTCCTAGAATATTCTCCATTTCCAAGAACTTACTTTCTCTGTTTGCTTCCTATATGTATGGTTCCCTGTAGATACTGTTTAAAGTCAATTCTTCTCAGACACACATTGTTTAGCGTAACCAGTACGCTCTAAAAATATGCAACTGAGTTGCCACCAAAAGTGGTGGTAACAGGACACCCCTTTTGGTGTTAGTGTGGAAATGGCGTTGTTCAACACCATCTTTGGTGTGCTGTTACACCATTTGACGTCAAAGCACACCAACAAGTATGGAGGCCCTTAACACTCGATTAGGTGTTATGTTGCACCAATTAGGACGTTACACCACGTTTGGTGGCAACTCAGTTGTATATCTGTAAGGGTGTACTTAAAAGTGTAGCCTCAGAAACTTAATGTGCACTAACATGCATATCCAGCTCTATTTAATACTAATATCTCATCACTTGATTTGCTAAAATGTATAAATGTTGTACACTTTCTTCCAAACAATCCCAAATTATGCCCGACCCTGTGGCCGAGTGGTTAGCACATCGCGCTGCGACGCCAAGGGTCCCGGGTTCGAATCCCGGTCGGGCTTGGTTGTTTGTGAATGTCCATTCATCAATTTCATCATTTCATCGCTCATCCCCATCTTCGCAAATTAGCCAAGAGGCACAAAACGCGAAGTAAAATAAACTAACTCAATCAATCAATCAATCCCAAATTATTTCAAATCTTAAAATATAATTAATCCATTTTGATGTTAAAAATAATGTTGCACTTTCGGAGGAATGCAGCAGACAATTATGTTGCTTAACGTGCTAAAACCGATTCTACTTAATGTTTGACAGACCTTTCTCAGAACTTTAGAAACAAATGAAAACGAATAACATTAATGAAATAACAGAAAAGGCAAGGACTGTTAACCAACAATTTGAACTAGTGATTCAATGCAACGCATAAAATAGAGAAAATACATTAATTTTTTTCGATAGAAACTAACAAACTAACTCTCTAACATACTTAAACCTGAAGGTTTAAGGCTGCAGCATTTGTCCTTATCCTGGGCAAGATCAATCCAATATTTTCCATCCATTTTTTGATAGAAGTACAAAAAATCAGTACAATTTGTTTCTTGATCCATTGTAACACTTTATTTTCTTCTTCCCCCTTTACATTGATGCATCCGATCAGAAGTTACGATCAACGACGAAGCAAGAAACCAATAACATGCATGGTTGTGTCAAATGATGCATTTGATGTACATAAAATAAATCTGATGTATTTTCCTTTCTGTGTGTACGTTGAATTTTAAATTTCTCCGTCTAAAACAACCATACAGTAACATGTGGCTATGTTTTATTGCCAGTAACAGATGTGCAATAAGCATGAAGTTTGAGCAATATAAAACCTGAAAAGATTTTTAGCCGGGAGACCTCAATACATATTCATTGTGATACGAGGGTAAAAATGATACGGGCGCAGATGTGTTCTTCGCATGTTACGTCTTCTTAAGGACAGACGTTAGTTGCCTCTACGGTTCCTCCAAAATCACTTTTCCTTCCTCACTTGGGCGGCAAAATCGCAATTTACGAACCTAGTTGAAAAGAACGGAGGATGAGGGTAAAAAAATGAAGTGGGAGGAAGGCATAAGAAGTGTTCGTGGAGGGAAAAAAAGAAGGGAGGAGAGCGAAAGAGAGAGATTCCCACCTTAATCACTTCCAAATGGTTTCCGACACTCACGGAGATCGCACGCCGTAACCTCGTCCTTACCCGCGCGGAAAATATTACAGCGCTCCGAGCTGCACGGGATCCGAAGCGAGAAAGGTGGGGGAGAAGGATGCTGGTTGCCATCGTAACTTTCCCCTTTTCTCGTGACGCGAGAAGAAGTTGATGCTGCGAGAGTCGTAAAACCTCTCCTTGCATCATAAATACTTTCGACGTACCGCTGCACCTTCAAGGTGCACAAAAAAATGAGGGTGCGGGATTTATATCAAGCGGTCATGTAGCCGTAAAGTGTAATTACCTTCATATCGAAAATTGCACCGCACCCCTCCCTCCCGCCTGGTGCCCCAAAAAGCCGGGGGATCCTTCACTTAAAATGTACGTTATGCCTGGCTCTCCCCAGGATGATTCCCGATTCCTAACGTCCTTCTAAATATAGCCATATTTCTCAGCCTGTTTGTTGTTAACCAGAAAGGGGTAGTTGAGGAATTTCGTGCAGTTACGTTGAGTGAGGGCGCGAATAGATTGTTTCAGCTACAACCTTCTTTCGGGGAGAGACCGTTTCATAATTTCAGCTTCGCTTGGAGGATGCATGCCTCGACTACACTTCCTATTAGTGATATTATCTCTACAGTCTCGAAATGCATAGTATAAACAGCATAGCTATACAACGTGTCTTAGCATCAACATTACACAGCGTATACAGAGGCCATTAATGTCTTGAGTGTAGGTCAGTTGGATTATATCAATTTCATTAGTTTATAGAGTATATACAGTCATCCGCAATAAAACATATATAAAAGCTTCATTCGCTTCCCTGCATGTGTTGTCTAACTCCACGGCAATGAAATAACTTCAATAGATTGAGTTTGTGTTTTAAGTCCACTTTATTCCCAGATAGGCTAATCGGGACTGGACATACGGTTTAAAGTGGGATCCGAACCACTATGTGCCTCCACCGGTTATTGAATCCAGAAACCCTTGATTACTACGCCATCGGGGAGGCCCATAACTGCTATTTAAAGTTTTGCCTTCTCCGTAGATTTAGGCAACACACATAACGCCATATGGGTAAGTGAATATTTCAGAATCTAGGTGTTTCGTAATTGAGAATGACTGGTTGGTAGTACAGTCACTTCATCAGTTCATCATTCGTCCACTTCTTCGCCATTTACTCAAGAGGTAGAAAGACGATGTAAAATAACCAACTCAAGATACGAAAGGTTCTTGCCGCTATAGTGACCTAGTACCAAACTAAAAACTCGTTGCTGAAAGTTCTGAGTTCGAGTATGGGTGTTTCATTGCGTCTGTAAAAAGTTATAATTTGTTGCTATCTCCACTGATGTGCAAGACATACCTCATTCTTGTATTTTGGTTACTTAGAGTCGCTTTTCTGTCACTGCTTTTCTAATCCTGGCAATATAGATGAGTGATGATCATATAAAATTGATGAAGGACATCGCAAAAAACACACACCAATATCCTGGCGTCCACTTAACGTGCTCGGACACTCATTCCTGTCGCCTCGATCGACGTAAAAAAGCAGAAGAGTCACCAAAAAAGAAAAATTATCAAAGTGAGACGAAGCGTGACATCGGAGAGAAAATCTTGAAAATCCTGGAAAAATCCATGCCAGTGCTGGACAGTGATATAAGTAGGACAGAAAGCGATTTATTGTTGTAAGAGTGAAATAAAAGTCCATGGTCCGTTAACGATCATCACCGCGGATCTTGACCCAGGTGCCCTTACACAACGCTGCAGTGGTGCCGCGGCGTTAAATCTTCGCCGCGACCCGGAAAGGGGGCGTAACAGCCACTTAGCCTTTCAGGAGACGTCGCTAGGACGCGGCTGTAGCAGTCGATTCCGCTGCTTGGCTCGCGAGCCTAGCAACCCTCAAGGGAGGATTCCGCCTGGTGTATGGGGTTTCAGTTTACACCTCGCGCGGGGGCCCCTGGGAGAAGTTAACCCGCAACTGAAGCGCCCTCAGGAGACGCCGCGGCGAGCGGCTTCTGCAGAAAGTTAACACAAGTCGTGCTGCTGCTAAGTATATTTTTATGTTGCGTGCGAGTCTCTCTGGCGGACTCCGGACCGAGGCTGGAATGGAGAAGGGTTTGTGACGACCCAGCTGGGTAGCTTCGACACTTAACATGAATGCACACAGTAAAACCATTATTATTGCGTAACGGGTATCAATATTTTATAAGGGATATGAACAAATAGCGTGGTACCCAACCCAACAAAACCATTGCCGTCGGTTAGAACAAATGCAACTTTGATTTCTGAAATGTTTAAATTTGTTTGCCACTAACGTATATTTATTCGTTTTCAAACGCTTGGCTTGTCACCCACCTTTAAAGAGTGATAGAACAATAATAGTACTAGTTGTAATAGTGTAGTAATAGTGGTAGTGGTAATTGTATCAGTTGTAGTAATAATGCTCTCAGTAGACTACTAATTACGTTAGTGGTAGCGCTGGTGGTAGTAATAGTACGTAGTTGTATTAACGCTACGTTGGTTGGGCACGGTCTGGGTGTGTGGTTTTAACGTCATTATTTATCAATTATTCTTTTGTCAACACCCTCCCTCTGTCTAGCTGAGTTTCTGACCTCTCTCCTTTACACCACGATTTTGTTTTCAGTGTTAGTAAGATATTCGAGCCGCTAGGGAGGGTACGTACGTTGAAGCCCCTTTCTGTCTGAGTCCATGCGCGACTATAGGTGTATCTTGTTTTTTATACTGAAAATCCAGCCTGCCGTTCTGCGCCCGACTAACGAACATTGCCTATTTATAATTTTATTGAATTTTCAATTTTTGTAGTTTTATAGAATCTCAATTGTTGGAAGAAAAGATCTAACCGTAATAATTGAGGATTTGGCGTTTTAGACCATTAATTTGGCATATTTTAAAAACCCGGTCTCTTAGACCGTGCGCGACCATCGACGTAACTTTTCTCGCGCGACCCACGAAGGGGTTAATGGTAGTGATTGTGGCATTAGTAGTACTAGTGGTGATAGTAGTAGTGGTAATGATTGTGATAAATGCAAGCGGCATGGGCGTAGTTAGGTAGGGGCTAGGGGGGCTAAGCCCCCTAGAGGCTGATATTAGGCCCCCCAAAAGCATGCGGCATGCACAAAATAATTAAGGAAAGAGAAACTGCATAAAAAGATAGAAAATTCATCACGAAACTTTCATGTGTTTGTTGCTCTTGTGGCGTGACAGTCACACTTAAGGAAACACGTCCAAATTAAATTTTGATGCAGGCAACATACAACAGAAGGTAGATTAACATTTATATAACCATTATAGTTGGATATCCGGTGGAGGCACATAGTGGTTCGGATTCCACTTTAAAACTGTAGGTCCAGTCCCGATTAGCCTTACTGTGCACAAAGTGGACTTAAAACATCAACTTAAACCAATAACCATTATATTATTAATATCATTCATAATATTACAAATAAAACATCCATGCGATTTATTTTCTACAAATTTGAATTTGAATTTAAAATTGTGGGTGTAATGTCGTGTTGTAACTAAAATATTAAAATATTCTGACTGGTTAAAAGCTGAGGCTGTAAAGAGGCACTCAGCACACATAAGGACAAGACAACACACAAAATTATACTGGCAATAGGGCCAGTCGCCAGAACCTCGTTCGTCTACAAAACGCAGTCCAGGGTGTACTACGTGGAAGTGAGGTTGACAATTGGGTGAACTACGTGAAAGTTCACCCTTTACACCCCTCTATCAATTTGAAGTCCATGTGCATTTTCATGGAGCGCATGTACGGATTGGATTTCAAAGAAAATATATCACTCTCATTTCTCTTGATATTCCACCTTGGAGTGGTAAACAGTGTTGTTGCTTTCAAACAATAGCACCTTGGCATGCAGTGTTAACATATATGGAGTCTTTCAACAATGACTTCCTACATGTGAGTTTTTCTGAACATGAAGAAGATAATGATAATGATAATGATACTTGATCTTGTAATCAAGGGGTCTCAGGTTCGATACTCGGTGGAGGCACATTGCAAAGTGGTTCGGATTCCATTTTAAACTGTAGGCCCAGTCCCGGTTAGCTTATATGTGCATAAAGTAAAACTAAGAAAATAACAATAACAAATTCATTGTAGGTACTTGAATAGAATTGCAGTTTTGATGGGGGAAAGGCGTCAGAAAAAAAAATTGTTAGTTCCTGTGGATCTGCATTGTGTTCGGGTCAAAGATGTAGCATACATCTAAATATCGTGTGAATGTAAACGTGTTGCGATCGTGTAGAAGCGATTCAATCACGCGCAATCACTTTATTAATTGATCATTACAGTTCATTAGTGGAATCGTTCCTTTCCAAGTCATTTGTGTAGGTTGCGACATGTCACGAATACGAATATGTATGCAGATGAGCGGGACTTATTTGTATTTTCCATTCCGCATGACGGGTAAATCTTCTGGATCCCTTCTAATGATACTGTTCTAGGAATATCTCTTGGAGTCTCAAGATAGATTAATTCTTCTGGAGGTAAGAAGAAGCTTATTTGTTGTTTCAAGTAACCCACAGGAAGATTATCGTGGAATAATACGTGCTTATGCTGGTTATATAACAGCAAGCAATCTTAATCATATTTTGGGGATTGGAAATTATTGGAAAATCATTCTTTGATGTTTTGCTCATACTGCTTGTGAAGTTAAGACAGTCATGTCACAAGTGAAATTAAGTCACACGCGACAAAATGAATATTCCTTTTGATTTAAGAGTTTGTTAATAGTAAAAGTCAGGCATTGAGCGAACAGACTTAGACTATTGAATTTGAGAAAGAAAATTAAAGAATGCATGTGCAAAATGATCTTATAATGATCTTTGAATGTCATACTTGGTGTCCTTTTGAAGTCACCTGGTCAGGATTTATAAAAGTTGTTTGGTTGAGAATTATCTTTTTAAAAAATCTTCGCGATTAGCCAAAAGTGTCAGAAGAGCGAAGTAAAATGAAACATATCAATGAATCAATCAAAAGTCTGGTTTTAGAGGATAATTTAATAATATATTGCCTAAATTGCAACTTCTTGTATCCTTCATGCCATCAATTATTATTAGTGCAAGCTTAGTTTAAGCATGTTCTATTTTTATATTTTTTTAAAGTCAGAACTTCTCTTCAGGCGCTTATGATAATTATTTTAATAAAATATCAAGTTTATCCTTTATCCTTAAGTCTACATAGAGACCAAGAATAGCGGACCACGCGAATAATTCAATAACTTTCAAAGTTCTTAATTTTGTAATAGTATAGAAGTCTTCGTTTCCCTAATTCATTTCTTCAGTAGGCTATACATTTCCTTAAGATTCAAAGGCAAAGGTGTAACTTGGAGGGGACAAGGGGGTGGGTGCACATATCGCACACTAGGTGCATGTTTATTTTCAGTTGCACAAAATGTTAGAACATTGCACTGTGCATGCCAATGTGTTTGGCTACAGCTGAACAGTCTTTTTCTGCAATGAAACGTCTGAAAATATGGCTAAGGTCAACCATGAGGCAAAACACTAATGAACATAGAAAAGGGAGACTGTAGTGGACCGCATATAATTCTTCACGAATTTACATAGAAGAGCAAGAAAGGCACTTAGATATGACAATTATGTAAGTTGTGTAATATCTTAGTTTTTCCACGGAACTATTCGCTAATGTTCTCAGTGCTTTGCCTTGCAGCAATATAATTTGTTAATTACTATAAATACATTAACATTATAACACTAAAAATATACCTTCTTTATCCAAAAAAAAGAAATGTCATGTGTTCTTTAATAAATTTTCAACCATCTATTATAATAATGTATTTATTCCTTTCATAAAAGTAACACTAGACATAAACAGAATTCTATTTTTTTGTGGGGATCACCTGTTTCCCAAGGAGAATGACCATGGTGATTTTCGTAATGGATAAAAGCATGAATGATGTTACCCCCCACAAGTAGACGGACGAAACTACGCCCATGGCTAGCGGGAAGATGTCTGAATTATTAAAAGTGTTATCTTGGATTCGATTCCCCCTATTAATTCACAACTACATTCAACACAGTAACACTGTGGATGTTATATTTTAATTATTAGGCCTAATTTTCCTAACTGTTTAGGTTAATCGCGACGATGAAGTTGGTAAGTGGCGGCACCCGGAGAGAATGGGTGCAGAGGAAGGAATATTTGCTGGAGGAGCAGTGATAATTTATATGTGCCTAAATACCATACAAACATGCATATTTGAGCTTAAAGAGAATTTATTCATCTAGTTTTTCTAATTCACTGGAGGAGGGCTGAAACACTGGGTGAGGTCGCCCCTTTTCCCTTCGCGTCGCCGTCACTTAAGATGACTGAGATGAATTAGATGAAAGAACAAACACAATGGAGGATCTATGACCACATCTATCGCTAACGAAATTACATGACAGAAGCACTGATACAGAAAAATTCAACAGTCGAGCACTGTAGCGTGCACTTCTCCCTGGATATTTTTCGAAACAACTAGTAATTAATTAAATTATTGCTAGTTACCCACATAAAAAGAGCGAGATTCATTTTTCAAAACAAGATGTATGTTCTAAATTAATCTGAATTGACATTTACCAAAAAAGCATACTTTGTTTACATACGGAGTTCGCTGTGAAAATGGTGCCTTTTAATCAAATAAAATTAACTCGCGCAAAAGATTGGCTCATGCAGGAAATAAACCACCTGGATGACGCACAACAGATGTCGCTGCTCCAGTTCTGAATTCAGACTAGTGTGCAAAAATATGCAAAAATGTGAATACGTGTAAACACGCTTGTACTGTACATTCTAGTACGTTAGTAATCCCCTTGCCAGACCTACCGAGTGGAATGTCATCAAAACAAGCAGACAACCATAGTTTTATGATGTATCCGGGGAACAAGCCTGTATCTAAAATATCAGCGCTTAATGAACAGAAAAGGAATTACAAGTTATGGTGGAGTAGAAGAAGAGAGAGAAACATTGACAAATATACAATTCAGAATTCAACTTGCAGGTCACTTTTTTTTAAAGTTTTAACGGCCCTCCATAGAATGTAAAATGTATGACTTTCCAACATTTCTGAGGACGCTGCACGGAAGTTTACAGCTTTTGTGTGTAATATTTAGTACAAAAATTACCTTAAATTAGACATTTATTTTAAAAATGTGGGATTTTGAGCAAACTTCATGTTGTTGTTTTTTTCAGTTGGGAAGTTACTCGAGAAAGTAACATGTTACAAGTTACTATACTTTGAACGTAACGCGATACCCTGTCGTTATAGACTGATAAGAAACTTCAACTTATCTATATAACAAACGCACTACATGCGAATGTTCAGCCACATTGCTAGTGGTTTGTGTCTATAGAACAAATTGGTCAGTTCTATTGAACCAGATAGGCTATAATGTTTTATAAATTAAAGTTTTATTATTTTAATATTTATAAAAGGAATAACCGAAATAAATGTGTCACAAGGACGTCCTTAGTATTTTCCCAGTACAAGCAAAATATTTTTCCCCAAAAATACTGCTTCAGTCTGAAGTTACCGTGGTACTGCAACGATCAGTACCAGTCTGATTTGTAATAACAATTAAAATAATTTAATAATAATTTGTAATAATTAACGCAAATTATTGTAACCGAAATGAAATTGTATGTGTAAAATATGGACTAATTATAGACTGACACTCATTTTCGAAGGGGGATTAACGGCCACCTTGCCTCCGCCTTTCGGACACCCATCGTTAGATTAGAAAGCGAGATACGGTCACTCTTCAGGGCAGAAAATCGGAGTGGCGCTAGCTCTTGGAATCACTAGAATCTTCAACAACCTCGTCGCCTGAAAAGCTCGCACTTACAAAGGTATTTAGTATCAATCGTGTATATTCGAGGACTCTCAGCAACAACGTAATGAAACTTGTATAGCGGTCGTTGGACACATCTTGTAGATTGTTATGGAGGTCCCGACTATTTACGAGACACCTGGCATGGACCCTGCCTCATTACTGAACCTTCAACCCGGATAAGGCAGAAACAGGAGGGAGAACGGCGGAAAGTCAAAAGATTGATGGAAACAATGAAAATGGGAGTAAGCACAGTAAGCTTTAGCGTCTGTGTGTGTGAAGAGAGAGGAGTGTATCGGAATGCGTGCGATCCTGGTGACTCACCGGCTTCAGCGGGTATTACAGACCGCGGAGGGAGATCTCCAGAGAAAGGCAGGGGGAAGAGGGGGATTACGTTGGGGGAGGTTAGCAGTCGCGACGCCAAACAGAAGATAATGAGGGAAGCCGACCGAAGGGCGATGCAAAATCGTTTTTCCCGCCGACCGCCCCCTCAGTCTGAGCAACGCTATTCGTTCCATTCACGACCCTGTGAATATTTAATGCTACGAATGAGTTCGTAACACAGTTTGAGACGGATAGGAAGAATTTATTATTGCATTTAAATCTCTTTTGTGCTTCCCCTTATCCTTATAATTATTCCTGGTTCGTTACTATTTTTTTATGGAGTGTCTAGGAGCTTGAGCTCTTTTCCTGTACCCCAACACTTACAATATGTACAATAATTGTTGAAATTGTCATTGCTGGTTATAGTTAGAGGACCAATCTAGATATTTTACCGGGATCCATTATATTGGAGGTGTTTCATATTTACCCATTGAGAAGAGGATGTGTGAGCCTCAGAGTCAATCCTGCTGGAATAAGGACGGAGGGCACACACAGTGGGAATCGAAACTCAATATCCCGTGCGGGTGGTGAGACATCAATGAGTATCAGTGATTTATCAACACAACCCCAACACACAAAAACCCAAGTCATTTTGGCTCTAAGTTTACAATTGTACTCATCCAAAACGGAGGCGTCATGGTGATCCAATCGGTAGGGCGTCTAACTACAACCTGGTTTTCGATTTCCAGGGTGGGTGATCTAAGGTGCGAATTTTACAACCTTGTTCCTGCATAAATTGGGTCTGGGGTTCACCCAGCTTCTAATAAATGGGTATCTGGGTGAATTACTTCTTTAGGCAAAGACGACCGAAACATGGTGCTGATCATGTCACCTCCGAAAATTACGGAGATTATGAATGTATGGGGACCCTACATCCACATCCCCCTAGAGACCATTAGAATAATATCAAATCCTACGTATATGTCCAAGATCAAGATTGTGTAGAGATCTACCTTTACACCTTCGGAGTCTACTTTTACGTTCCCACCAACCATTCATACGTCACGAGGCATTGTCAGTAATAACGAATTATTAAACCTTACGAACTATTCAAGATAGTGCATCGGAAGGTTCGTCTATCATTTCTTACGTTTTGTGCCCGTGCTAACCCGATGGCGTAGTGGTAACGCTGTCGCCCTCCTCAGTTGAGGCACTTTGCACAATTGTTCACATTCTATTTTCAACTGCAGGATCCATCCCGAGTAGTCCGAGCATATCCCAATCATTTTGACAAAACAAAATTCACTGACTTTTCCAGGGCTTCCGGCTTCTTTCAAAATGGCTTTCTATATCATTCATAATATTTTATTTTTTCAAAATTGTTTAAAATAAATTAAGCAAAATGAAATATATATTTTTTTTCACAAATATTCACAATCAAGAAGCCTGTTGGAGAAAAAAGTGAAATGGTTCAATCTCTAATCCTGGCAATGATAAAAACCATCCAGTTTCGCTGACTTTTCAAGGGTTCTGAATGATTTACAAAATTCCATAACTTGTTCAAGGTTATTAAATAATTTACAAAATGGAATGACTTTTCAACGTTTTTGAATGAATTCCAAAATTTTCTGACCTTTCCATTCATAAATCAATTCTCCAGTTCTCTTCCAGGCTGATAATTATATCCAGGCGAGTAGGAACCCTGACTTTGACCACGAAACTATCCTCAAATGTGAATAGCTTCAACGAGCAGACTGTTTGAAGAACTGCTGAAGACTGTTCTGTACAATACTCATAAGAATGCAGGTTGGGTAACACTGCAATGTAACAGCATCAATTTTGAGAACAAGATCGGATGACGCAAAGTGGATTTCGCTGGAAATGACGTCAGAGATGTCTACCCACAGTTTACAACACGCCTGAGAAAAAGTTGCTATATTGATTGTCACCAGGTCCATGAGACAAGGAAGGTTCGTACGAGATTAGACTTTTTCTCCAAGTCTCTGGCAGTGCTGCTCAACACATCTCAGCATTTTTCTCCGACGGGAAGGAGTTTTTTTTAGTATATTCAGCATTTCCTGTCTGCCGGCTGAGACTTATGAAATAAATTATTCATACATTTGTCAAAATTCTCTGGTCATTTGTTAGTTATACCGACCAAAGAGTTACAAATATGACAAGAAAATGCAGCACTCACAACACAAAAAATATAAAACATAGAGTAAGATGGAGCAAGACTGCGCAGTTTTTGTTCATTATGCTTTACTGAAGTTATAAATTTACAGTAACATTCGGAAAAAGTAACACAGAATGCAGTATCCTTTGCCAACATACAGTAAATTTCCGAAAGCCTAGTAAACAATATTTCAGCAGAAAACAAACGAAAAACATGATCATGCAAACGCGCAGTTTATCCAATAATTACTGCAGATTTGTAAAATATCTGTTCACCTAAAATTTATTGCGCAGTCTTGCCCCGTTCTGCAATCGGGAAAAAAAAAAACACTTGATGCTGTCGAGCCATTGCATAATGCAATGAAAACGAATACACAGGCGGACTCGGCATTAACACAGCTGCCTCTATGAATCAACATCGTCATATTCTCTACTTTTACAGTGAAGAAATTCTAAGAAAACTTAGCATCAAAATAAACAGTAAACACCTTACAATTCTTCTCGCTTTCCTCTCTCAGCACGACAAACTATCAACATGTCTTCACTAACATCCGACTTTTCACATAAAAATAAAGTTGATTCAATTAAGAGTTGAATGTTCTGGAATAGGTCAGAGGGCAGATTTTCAATTACGTTGAATTTTTGGCTCACTGCGTTCTGGATGGGTATCTTAGCACATTATTCTGTTGAAATCTTGAAATCGAAAGATCCAAATGTAATGTAAATCATTATTTATTTCCAGCATTTTGAATTGATTAAATTGATTGAATTAGGTTATTTTACGCCGCATCTCTGTCACATTTGGCTAATCGCTAGGATGATGATGATTGATGGCCTGTGGTTCAAAAGTAAATATTAATATGCCTGTGAATGATATACATACCCAGATCAAATCTGCTAGGTTAATTAATGAGTTGGTGTTCGTGTTTTTAAGTCCACTTTATGCACAATAAGGCTAATCGGGACTGGACCTACAGTTTAAAGTGGGATTGGAACCACTATGTGGCTCCACTGGGTATCGAACCCAGGACCCCTTGATTACAAGGCGAGGTTAATTAATGATGACATACTGAATACACTGACAAACAAACAAAAATAAATTAATTGGTTTTATTTAATTAGTTCATGCGCAAATATGGACAAAGCATTCGAAAATTCTATCAACACTATTTCAAAAATATGCAATGACTGCTGCCCAAGAGTCCTTAAAATAGAAAAACCAATTAAGGCAAAACGGAAACAAAAGCACATAGGTGAATGGTATACACCTCAATTAGAAACACAGCTTATGATGTATTACGATGGATATAAAAATAATAAAGTGGATAAGGCTAGATATCTGGAAATTAAAGAGCATTTATAGGTCAAAAATAAAATAAGGCAAATTTGATGCAATTGATCACTATATTAATAATTTTCAATAATAAATATAAGACAGCTTGGGATATTATTAAAGCTGAGCTAGGCAAAGTGAAGTACAAAACAAATGAGAATAGCTCAATTACCCCAGACGAAATTAATTACTTCTTTGTCAAGTCTGGTAAGGGCAACATTGCAAAAGATTGTTGTAACCATGGTGATGTAAATGATATACTAATATCACATGACAATAGTTGTAATCTGCCTAGATTCAGTTCTAATAACCTTGATTCAGTTGGTATGAAGTTAAACCAACAAACATTATTAAAGCAGCACAAATATTTAAAAAACTCAAAATCTGAGGATTTCTATGGTTTAACAAACTTTGTTATAAAAAGAATTATAGATATTATACAGTACACACTTATTACTCTTATTAATTGGATGTTTGACAGTAGGTCTTTCCTACATGTCTCAAAGTCTCAGTTGTAGTTCCAATACATAAAAAAGGAGATAAGTCAAATCCAATTAATTACCGACCAATACTTGTACCTATACTATCACGGTATACATATTCAGCTAGATATGCATTTTTTAAATAATAATTTATTCACAAATGCTCAATATGGTTTTGGAGCACATTCATCTACCACAAAAGCAAATGAAAGCATTGACTCAACAGTACTGGATGCTTTTGAATCTAAACTTTCTGTGAGTGCAAAGATTGTTGATTTCATTACTAGGGTTTTTCATTCAGTCTCACATCTAGTGTTGCCCACGGGACGAGACGGGACAGGCTTTTAAAAATTCGAGACGAGACGAGATTGACCATGTGTCATGAGACAAACGAATATTTTCGAGACGAGACAGCATTTCTACGAGACGAGACAGGCCAAAGTCTCGTCTCGTGGGCAACACTACTCACATCAAAGGCTCTTATGGTATCCGAGAAGCTGAACTCTCCCTCTTAAAATCGTATCTATCAAATAGACAGCAGATGGCCAGCATAAATAGTAAACAATCAGATCTCCTAAATATTGAAAGCGGACTCCTTCAAGGTTCTGTCCTTGGTCCTTTCTTTTTTTTTAACATTTATATAAATGATCTACCCAGCTTTATACCCCCATAAAACATTGATTGATTGATGATTTGGTGTTTTAAGTCCACTTTATGCACAGTAAGGCTAATCGGGACTGGACCTACAGTTTAAAGTGGGATCCGAACCACTTGTACCTCCACCTTGTATCGAACCCGGGACCCCTTGATTACAAGGCGACGACGCTACCACTGCGCCATCGGGGAGGCTCCCCCATAAAACAGTTTTGTATGCAGACGATACTACTTTTCTCACAATTTGCAATAATAAATACATACTTGAAGAACTAGATAAAGAAGTAGAAGAGCAGTCCAGTTTCTGGTTTGAAACTAATCAATTGACTATTAATCAAAACAAAACAGAGAAAATAATCTTCACCCTAAGTAAGGACATTGAATGTACCTCAGTAAGACTTCTTGGTCTGTATCTACATAGCATTCCCTGACATTCGCTACGAGACTCGGCGGCAAGCGGCCCTGCGTCAGAAATTGTCTTTCCCGGTGAACGTGGATCGCGACAGTCGCACGCTACAGTGTGTTTTTTTCGCTCTCTCTGCCTTCGCTCTCTTTCCCTTTCTGTTGACGTTGCAGACTGGCGCCAGTATAATCCTCCCTCGGAAGTTGTGTTGTGTCCGTGTGTTGAAGATGTGGCTTAATATGGCACCACAAAAGTTTACATTACAACAAAAGATTTATCTTGTCGAGTGTTACTTCGGAAAGAGGAATTGTGGAGAAGTGCGACGACGTTTTGCAACAAAATTTCCTGGTGTTCCCGTTCCACATAGAACCACTATATTAAACCTTGTAAAAAAGTTTAGAGTAACAGGGTTAGTTCTTAATAAAAGTGGAAAGAAAAACCCAGGTGTACTTACTGAGCAAAAACTCGATGAGATAGGACAAAGGTTAGAATAGTCTCCTCGGAAATCTATCCGCCGCCTCACACAAGAAACTGTTGTTTCAAAAAAACCTCTAGGTTCCCCGATTTGTCAGCCTGCGATTTTTATTTATGGGGAAATCTAAAAAATGAAGTATATAAACACAATCCGCACACCATCCGTGAGTTAAAAGAGAGTATTGTACCTAAAATCGGGAGAATTACAGTAGACGAACTTGCACGTGTAAATGCCAATTTCCTTCGGAGATGCCAGGAATGTGTTGCAGCAGAGGGACATCATTTTCAACACCTTCTATAGTCAAGGTTAGTACACAATATGAAAACTGTAATTTTAATAGCCGACTCTACCGACTGTCGCGGACACCGTTCGCCGGGAAAGACAAGCTCTGACGCCGGGCCGCTTGCCGCCGAGTCTCGTAGCGAATGTTAGGGAATGCTCTGTAGATTCAAAATTAACCTGGGATGTGCAAACAAACAAATTATGCTGCAAACTGGCCAAAGTCATCATCTTATTAAATAAACTTAGGTCCTGAGGAAGTAAAAATTTATTGGTACAATCTTATTATGCCTTTTCTCATAACCATTTAACATATTGCATATTGTTATGGGATAACTCGTCAACTGCTGGCAATGTATTCATTTGGTAGAAAAAAGCAGTAAGAAATATGGCTGGAATATTCAACCAATCTGTTTCATGCAAACCTCTTTTCAAGCAATATAAAATAATGACTGTTCCATGCCTATATGAAACAAAGTAAAATTCGTGTGGGTATTAATATGTCTGACGAATTTACAATTCATGATGGGTTAAAACAAGGAGATGCATTATCTCCATTGCTCTTTAATTTTGCCTTAGAATATGCTGTTAGGAAGGTAAAAGAAACTAAAGAAGGACTAAAATTAAATGGTGTGACTCAGTTGTTAGCATATGCAGATGATGTAGACTTACTGGGGGATGATGTGAATACAATTAAGAATAATGCTAAAATATTTTTCAAAACTGCTAAAGAGATTGGTTTGGAAGTTAACAAAGAGAAAACTAAATATATGCTTACAGGCCGAAACCAAGTGTTAGGTAATAATCAAAATCTAATTATTGATAACAACTCGTTTGAACCAGTTTCCAAATTCAAATACTTAGGAGTAATATTAACAAATGAAAATTATATTAAAGAGGAAATAAAAAGTAGGCTTAATTCAGGAAATGCATGTTACTTCTCTCTTCATAAACTTTTGTCTTCTCGTTTAATATCTAAGAAACTAAAAGTTAAAATATACAAAACAGTAATTTTGCCTGTAGTATTATATGGATGTGAAACTTGGTCCCTTACATTGAAAGAGGAACATAAATTGAGATTATTTGAAAATAAGATCCTTAGGAAAATCTTTGGACCTAAAAGGGATGAGGAGACAGGTGAGTGGAGAAGGTTACATAATTTAGAACTACATAATTTGTATTCATGTCCAGATATTATTAGAATAATTAAATCAAGAAGACTTAGGTGGGCCGGCCATGTGGCACGAATGGGAGAGGAAAGAGGAGTTTACAGGATTCTTGTTGGGAAACCTGATGGTAAGAGACCTGTAGGAAGGCCAAGACGAAGATGGAGGGACAACGTTGAGATGGACCTAAAGGAAATCGGTAGGGATGGAAAAGAGTATATAGATCTTGCTCAAGATAGGGACAGATGGAAGACCTGTGTTGCTGCAGCCATGAACCTTCGGGTTTAAGAAGGCTAGAGAGTTAGTTAGTTAGTTAGTTAGTCATGCCTATATAATGTTTATTAAAGAAAATATTCATAAATACAATTTAAGACAGTCTGTACACAGACAAAACACAGGATTCAGTTGTAAGTTCTACACACCATCAATCAGGCTAAGCAAAGTACAAAATAATTACAAACACAAGGAATTAAACTCTTCAACCAGCTGCCATAGACACCTCACTATACACCCTTGAAAAATTTTAGAAGGGTACTGCAAGACTGACTAAGAAAAAAGGTTTTCTAATCAATAGATGAATTTATTCTGCATTCAAAAGACGATTTAAATATCTAGAATGCTTAATACATGTAATACTGTCTTCTCCATACTCAGCCTATATATGTATTTATGTATGAAAGTTTGTGCTATTCTTGTATTATGTTTGACATTTATATGATTTTCTTGTATTATGTTTTAGATTTGCGTTTTATTATCTTTGTATTATGCTTTATAATTCTACTGATGACGACATCTATTGCATTATTCTAATGCTTAATGATGAATAAGAATATTGATATTGATGATATGATGAAATTGATGAAGGAACACTAACAAATAACACCCATACCAAGCCCAGGATGAAGCCGCGACCCCTGCCGTTGTAGCGCTGTGATAATTCAGAGCGGTTTACAAAATGCTCTGCCGACAGAGCATTTTGTAAACTATTAATTTTTGAACTAATGTCAATAACGCTTGTTGTAATGCAATTAAATTTTTCACATCCATACTCTCTTCTTAGGAGTAATAGGCCTATCCGCTAGGCCAAATTTTAATCACATGTTTTGTAATCGATAAGAACATTGGTTTGTAACTCAGTACTTACTGATGTAGATAAAGCATGCAATACGTAGTTATAGGGGTTCCCGCCTGAATGTACAATATTATCGTTTAGAATAAAAAGTTTATTGTTTCTAATGCTTTCTTTCATGTCTATTGTACCTTCGTGATCGTTCATTTGAACCTATTCTTTTCGCGGTTATTCCTTCCATTCTTATTCTGGCGTTGTATATCGTGGCTCTATTTTAACTTTTGCTTCCAGTACTTTCTTGGCTGCTGTTTCACCATCCCTTCTACCACGTTTCCCATTTCCAGAGCACGCCGCTGGAAGCAAAATCCAAGGCACATCCTCCGCGAAAATGAACACTACGAACGGCGGCAATAGCCAAACTCAATATATTCCTAAGGGAGTCGGACTGTGGGAAATAAAAGGAAAGTGTGCGTGGGGGGTGAAACTGTAACGTTACTGTCCCCGTGCCTCATTGTCATTCGCGGTCCGTTCCAAACTTGGATTAAGGAATCAAATTGCATCCCTGGCAGCCGCAAGCCACGGAGAGGTGTTTCGGTTGTTAATCTTCGAGCGGAGGAAAAGCCTTTCACGTCATAAGATGATAACTCGAGTGGGATTCGGACAGAGCCGTTGTATTTTAACGCGGCTTGCACGGATGAGAGAAAGGGGCGGGAACAAGCAAAGGCTTTTTCCGGCGCCTTAAATTCACCAGGTTTTTTGTGAACCAGCCTCCAGCAGAATTTGGAATAATGCCTAGATTATTTGAGGCTCGCGTAAGGATTATGTCCGAAAGTAAAAGCCATATTCACTTTGTCCTGCAAAAAGCTCCGAGCGTGAAAACTAAGCACGGTCATCGACCAGGAAACTTGTTACTATGAGTGTCGGAGAAGGTAGATGAAAAGAAGGTCTGAATTCTGATATGGCACCCTCTCCAAGCACAAAGATTCACATGCATTCATAAGTTTCTTTAACCTGTGTTCTGCAATACAATGTTGCTTCTTATCCAGTTATGAGTTAAGACATTCTCTAAACTTCCACTAGAAAATATTTTTTCACTTCATTAGAGAAGTCTCCAGCTTTACAACAATATTTGAGTTTCTAATTCCAGATTATCGACAATAAATTTTCCAAATGTCATTACTATTTTATTGTTTCATTCTTAAAAATTATGAAGGTCACTACAGTATTAAACAGAAGCCAATGAATAACATTCTCTCGTAGGAGGTGGATGAAATCTTTTACTTCGTTCGTTATGTTCGACGAAGGTTAGTATTACTTTTAGACAAATTCTTGGGTGATCGTTTAATTTTTTATGTTAGGGAAGGTGACCACCTTTGGAGACATAAAAAACAGAAAATACTCTGATTAGTGGATACATTTTTGATGCAAAATTCCTACACCTTACTAATGTAAATATTCCCCGCTTTCGTGTACAACAATCAAGGGCCAATAATGTCTCCCAAAACAACAGTGATGAATAAACAACAATGACGTTTCATGAACCAAAAGTGGTGAACAAATAATGTTTCACAATATGATGAAAATAATATTACATGATATAACAATGGTGAATAATCAATGTTTCACGAAACCACAATGATGAACAATCAGCGTGTCACAAACACAATGATGAACAAGCAACGCTTAGAAATAAGTTGCCCCATCTGCTTAGAATGAATGCAGGGTATATCACTATGCAAATTAAGCTTTTGGATTTGTGTGGGATGCCTACTCAGTGACGTATTTACGATTTCATTTCGGGAGTTAAATATTTTGGGTATGCAAATTTGTATGTTACCAATCAGTAACTAAACTATTGGCTTGGACTTCTAAGTGCCTTACAACACTGGATATAACCTAAGTCATTAAATCTTATGATGATATTTATACGTTATTTAGAAACAATAATTGTGCATTCTAAGAAAACCCAAACTCATACACAAAGAAAGCTATCGAACTAGTAACACCGAAAACTTGACCAAATTTCTGTTGCCAAGTTCAAACTTGACGTCCATCTAACCTTCCTACCAGTTTCTTGTGAACACTTTAATACACGTAAAATACCAGCATGGACACTTTGGAAAACAGCCTGCTGTTGTCTCGGCTTGGTGAGGTTGGTCAGTTGCAGAATGGAGTCCTTTTTGACATACTTTGATGACTGGACCATTATTGAATACGAATGGTTTTTCAATTATGTTTGTTACATACTTAAGAAATGGTATACTATGCTTTCAGTTTCATTTTCTTTGAGGGGGGATAAAACATCCCTGGCAGGGATAAAAACAAGTTTCCTTTCTCGGGGATTCAATTTTTTGTGTGGGGGGAAAATCCCCCCTCCCGTTAATTCGCACACTGCTTTTTTCAAAGGGTTGTCAAAATACGTTGTATATTTAAATTAGTCCAAATTCGGTTTTGGTCGGCCATTCGAATGAACTACTCCACAAAAAAATCTACAAAATTTTCCTAAAATTAGGATGTTTATATAAGAGGGAGGGAATTGGGGAAGTACAATTTTCTGCAGCTAAATATTAGTTGCCTAATAGTTTATTTACATTTATTAATAACCTGATAAAGTACATCTTGAGTATGGTAAATAAGTGAGTTTGCTCCAGCATTTGAATGCCACAAGATGCTAAGGAAAAGGCTTAGATGATGGTATTTTTTACGGTTAAGTCAAGCACCATCTTTTGTACCTACATACATTGCGATACACGTTCTCACTAAATGACATTCCGGATGATAAATACAGCCGACGCAATAAAGAACATCGTAACAACATGTATATTTTGCACGTAACAGGAAGATTACGTCCTTCAATGTTTGAAACGCTCTAAAACACACGCGTAAATATACTGTATAAAGAAAATAACAAGCGGGAATACATTTTTTTTGGATTTGTTTCTACAGCTAGTAGATGAGTGAATGAAGGATCGAGAGAGTCTGATTAATGTTTTTTAAATCTCGTCGTAAATAAATAAACATAAGCCATGTTGCAGCATCGGGTTTGAGTTGTGGAAAAGGAGTCGGTAGTGCGAGAAGCTTCTCAAGGTACCTCGGCAAACATACAGGTCATAGAGTCTTCAAAATCGGATTCCTCACAATTTTTTACTACAGAGGCAGTTGGTTTCATTTCTGTTGCAATTAGTTGCCCAGTCGACATTATCTTTCCTCGGCTAGTTTGTTCCGAAGGCCGCTACTTACAACCGCACCTCATTGCAACAAGCAACATCTTTCACTTTTCTGAACGTAGATTTCTCTTCACGTTCAGGTATTTCAGATGCTCTTTCCAGACAAGATGTGCCAACTCCCTCGGTGACCGTAATGCTCCAGTCAGCTAGAGGTTCCACGTTCGAATCCTGGGTAAGCAATAGATGTATCATTATGATTGTCCAATCATCCATTTCACGTGTTCATTCCCGTCGCGATTGATTCAACAGGTAGAAAAGCGATGTAAAAGTAACAAAATAGAAAAAAGAAAGAGACAGGATGATATCACACTATATCGTCTGCCATAAAGGTGGTTAATACAATACTTCCCTTGTATCGCCATCACTGTAGAAGCCGTTGTTCAGAAGTGAAACAGTTTTTGTGTTTGTCTGCGATTTGTTGAAAGATACATTTCGGAAGGAGGTTATTATTATTTGATTTAACTTCATTCTAGAATTCACACATGAAATTAAAAGTAGGAAGTCAGAGGAGTGTTTATGTATTTTTCCATTGAATACGAAAAGTTGTAACTTCAGTATTGCTGAATAAAGTAAATGGCGAGTTTTAGGGTAAAGGCAAACAATCGTCATCCTCATGTTCGGTATTATTTCAGGCTGTTAAATAAAAGTTCTCCCTCAATTTCTCTATTAAAAATATACAATAATTATGTAGCATGTTTATCGATTGACATTAACGATGATCTAAATATATTAATATGTATGTTTTATTAACCGACAGGGTTTATATTTTGGCTTTTATTATGTTTCATGTCATCTTCAAGGTTACAAAACTGTACATAGTTTTGCACACTGGTACATACGTTTTCTTGGTCTTCATATATAACATAATTTTTATTCAAATGTGTTAACCATTAGCCCCACGATGCTGGATATTGGCAACCATTGCCACATTTCATGTAATGTAATATTCCTAAACCAAAATTCAATGTAACATTATCTGTGAGCAATAAAATTATTCATCACACAATAATGAAGCATAATTCTAAGTACTTTTGTTGTTAACAAGTAACCCAAAATGCGCACCTCCTTTATGTGTTCACAATTACCCCACTCTCCCTATTAGAAATTTCGGTGCACCTAGAATGACACTATTCTCCTGACTGTACTTCATTTATGTTTTTTTGGAGATCAAAACTATGTGATTATCAACTGCTGACTAACCGCCTTCCTAAATGACAAGGGGTCAGCCCCCCCCTCCCGTATAAAATAATGTGACCCCCAACGATAGGGAAGATCATTAAATTTGCCAGTTTGTTATGCATATTACTTGAATTATAATTTTCCGTACTTAAAGGGAAAAACATGAAAATTTTAAGAATGCACCTTGCAACCCTGAAAACTGAAACAAGAAATGTCTGCAGAACATCGAAGTGTTTCCTATTTCGGCTAGCAAGGATGAGATGGAAATCCTATATTAAGTTTCCCACGTCGACGACAGCTGCAAAAACTGCCCCGGTCTAGCCGGCGTGTTCTTGCTTATCCAGCGCTTCTCCATGTTTCTTGTATAAGGAGAAGAAGGGACGAGAAAGGGGAGAAGAGAGTAAGAGAAAGCCAAGTCTCCGAGGGAGATCGTCAACTGTTTTAACCGAACGATCCCGCCACCTGCCGAGAAAACCGAATAAATCGAAAGATTGGCAGCGTAGGCAATTTAGAAGGGATTTTTTCCCCTCCCTCCTTGACAGGTCGTTCGTGTCTTGTGTTTATGCGACGAAAGCGACGCTGCGGAGGAAAGGGGAGGGGGGAAGGGAAGTTTGAGAATTGCAAGGATAAAATTCAACGTCTGTAGAAACTTGGTGGAGGGAGAGGGGGGGGAATACAATTATTCTCGAGAAATTCACAATATCTGGGAACATTGCATTTCTTCTGTCGTATATCCGCATCTAAAGCCTTCAACGTATCAGGAAAGGCGTGCGAGCAAGGGAGAGAAAAAGTTTACAGAGTTCCTGTTGTAAACGTTCCTTTGTATCTAAGATAATCGATCGTAGGAATCTTGAACACCGTGGTGGAGTGGTTAGCGTAGCGCGCTACGACACCAGGTGGCCTAGGTTGGAATCCTGGGTTCAAAAATGTGATTAACCTAGAAAAATAAAGCGACGTAAAATGGGCAGAATACAGAAAATAAAAATCTAACTCCGGGTAAGATACCAGGTTGGGTTTCCATTTCTCGTCAAGTGCGCCCAAAAATTTAATATAATTCAGTGAAACACTGTCGATACTTTTGTTTCTCGATGGTCGTCGCCTTGATAGTGATGGACACACTAGAGTACGTTCTTGAGCTACAGGATGTTGACAGTGATGAACACACTACAGGAGCTACAGGAGGTTTCAGCAGAATTGAACCTGAAGCATCTCAAACTAAAGAAAGAGAGATAGTAAACCTGATAAACTGCTTGTGTGGATGATCCTTTCCTCTGAACATAAAGCCGTATTGAAGATATCAATCAGAAAACAAGAAAAGGTTGTTATGCTTCCTCTGGCTGTGGCATTGACGCCAGGTGTTGTAGAAGAGTGGTACATTAAGGTGTAATCATTAGAAAGCGGATTTTTAGGATAAAACCTTTCTTTCTTGCTTCCGAAGTCGACCAAACTCAGTAGGAGTATGGTTGCAATGTAATCTGCGAAGTCTAACTTCGCATGAAAATGCATAATTTTACCTTAGCGCATAAAATACACATTTCTAGGGAAAGAACATAAAATGTGCATACATGTATTTTAGAAATTCCAGAAAAATATAGTTTCTGAATTCATTGTGTAAACGCATGTTTTGGAGTTAATGCCTAAAATAGACGAAACACACGATAAATTTATAAATTACTATCCTATTCGGGACTCCACAACAAATAATTTTCAAACTTTTGCCTGTGTTGTGAATGAGTTGAAATATGGGATTCCTGGCTCCAAATCTAAGTTGTTTTTTTTGTGAGGCGTGATACAAACACTGAAACTTCCACATTGCGAAACAGTGAAGGACGTTAGTGCAGTTGAAAGGAAACTGGACTCTCTATCAGGGATACGCATACAAGTGCCTAAACACAAATTCCGAAATCGGTTCGAAAAAACAGGGTACCAAAAACTGTGTAAAGTTGCTGAGGTTCTGGAGAGTGAATTGGAGGTGATATTGATGGTGTGCACATAAGATCCCGCACTTCAAATATGCAAGTCTGACTACGTGTGCCGTGGAAAGATCGCTTTCGCAATACAAAATCAGAATGCATTTTCAATGGACAATTTGTAAATCTGATTTGTTGCTCACGGTAATAAATGTAACAAGTATCTAACGTCCTGCTGCCATTGTGAGTAGGTATTTGTTTGACAGTTTTCGAACGAAAATATTTTTTACTTTTAGCTACACATTTCTGCTGTTTTAGAACATAAAACATAAAAAATAAATATTTTCTGTCTTCCAGCACCTGAGAATCCGCTCCTTAGTAATCATACATTTGAAGAACGCGAGTGCTCAGCTATTCCACCGAGATAGTGGTAGAACTTACAAGAACTGAACAGCTGCTGCATTGTTTGCATCCTACACTGAAAAAAGTATTGGTATTAAAGCGACACACGCCGTGGTCCTAGGAGGCCCACATCACATTTTGGTCAATGTTTAACCTCAGTAACTACTGTTAAAATGGTGTTGATTGCAACCATTTGTGTTACTTTAACACCACTGAGGTTAAACTTTGACCAAAATATGATGTGGACCTACTGGGACCTCTGATTCTGTCTGTATCATTTTAATTATTCTCACAGTTGTGATAATTTACGTGTATGGCGATGTCACTTCCAATACGCCTTACTGTCTCATTATAGTGCTCCATTCCTTGTCCCTAGGGCTCGTGTGCCGTAGAGTAGATGATCGGTTCCAGATACATTTACCCGTCTTCCTGACATGATTGAGTGGTGCGCACGGTTAGCTTAAATAAAGTATTTCTTAATTTGTAGTACTTTGTCTTTCCACAACAAGCTCTACTTTTAGGACATCTCTCACCTAACAAACTTGCCCATAGACTGAAGATTCTTTATTTGTATCCTGAATGGCCGATCTGAGGAAAAAGAACACAGAAACACAAACGCACAGTGGCTACTCTGCGAAATCCATGACCAAGATTTGCTGAGCCGAAACATTAGGGCCATCTAGCGAGTAAACATTCGATAAATCGTGCCTGGGATTCGTCATTAGCAACGGCGGAAAAACAACGCTTCTGGCCGCATCGCATCGCCCCTGACGAATCGCACCGAGGGAAAGAGCTACGTAAGTATTGGAAAAACGGGGAACGCTTGATCAATATGACAACGTGGCGGCTGTAGGCTAAACGTCACCACATAAAGGAACCTTTGAAACGAGGCCTCTCTTCCCCCCCGGGTCATGATTTATCGTAAAGGACTTTATCCTTCTCCTTCCGCCATCCCTGAGAAGCAGACGACGGGGAACACACTCGAAAGAAAATTCATTGATGGTGAGTCACCGTCTCCGGATGTCTTCAGACTCTGAAGCAGTGTTTCCAACTTTTGGCGTCGGATTGGAAAGACAGAGGCAACCCGATTTCGCTTTTGATAAAAAAAAAGGCATTGAAATTTTGCACAATTCTGGTACAATGTTGGTTTTTATACTGAAACTGTTAAATATTATTTTCATTTTGAAGTTATTCAGCCGTAATTAAAGTGTAAAATGCTTACTTTGCACCAGACCTGGTAAGAAGCATATTTCCAAGCACAAAATGACCCTAATTTCAACACTTAAAATCAGATTTTCATTATTACATATTAGACTGTAAGTCACTTACTTTATTAAGGTAAAATTATTTGTTTCGAACTCCCAATTTGGAAATTTTAACGTGAAGTTATGTTTCCATTGTCGAAAAATTAGGCGTTAACTCTTGTCAACATTAGTTTTCGGAACCCAAAACACGAACTTTTAAACTGTTGGTCGTTTTAAGGAGGATACGACGGCATGCTAGTATACTTAATTCAGATCTTTGACCACTCAGGTTGGTGAAGTGCAGTAAGTAAACTGTAAAAATGGAAGTAATCGATTGCAGCTTGGACGCCAGTGATTCCACCGCAAAACAAAAATCTGCAGAAACAACCGACGACATCATAAGCAGAGGAAAAGCAACGCCACAGCGTTCCCGCCTTTCCTTTGTTTGCATGCAACGCCCTCCAGTGGTAGTAGTGTAAACCTGTTGGTACATGAACGTAAATTTTCATATACTTTTATATAAATAATTTACATTTTAGTATCAATCTTCACCAAACGATAGCAACAGTTCTACAATACGAGTACATCTTATAGTGTATCTTCTACTCATTTAATAGATTTGTGTGCTGAGCTTTCACTAATCCATAATTCTGACCTATGTGGAAATAATTTTTGTCGTCATGCACGGAATTTGTAATTTAGAAGTGGGATTCCGGGTTTCTATGTACCTCTTGCTTACGGTGAACACATTGTACACACTTGATGATCTGGATTCATTCGGCCTTTGTCAATGGCATGGTTCAGCACTTTCAAATGATACATAATTATCACTTTCATATGCCCATAATTTCCTTATCATTAAAGTTTTAAGAAATCTGACTTAGCCACTGAATTCCTGGTGAAATTCTAGCCCAAAACCATACCCCAAATGCCCTCTTTCCCATTTAAGGAAATGAAGTTGGATCCAAGATGGCGGTCACCAAGATGGCGGACGTTGTCATGACATGCACAAAAAAGTTTCCCCTAGGCCTAACATATTACTACCATGACCAAATGATGCAATCTACACTCCCTTTCATTTTATAAGGGGTGGTCAGAGACTTTTGACTCACGTACGGCGAATCATCACCGTAAAGTTACGGAAAGTTTTACAGTGTATCCAATCACCTTTCACGGGAACACTCGCTGGCCATGTCGAAAGGTGCCCGGCCGGACTTGAAGCGAACATCCTCCGAAAATGGTCTCGCAGTTCAGTCTTTAACCCTTGGACTGGACGTGAAAGTCTTTCGAATTGCACTTCGATTGCAGCGCCAAATACGATCAGTAGATAAAACTAAAAACACATTGTTTTCCCCGCGTTATAAACACCTGTCTCTCACCACAAAAACCACATACCGTAGCACTTTCAAATATTATTATAATTACATTTCCACACATTAGAATAACTTCAACCAATATTTGGTTGACTTTCGACATCCGTGATTTCAAACAAATGAACAACGAGTGCACCAGTCAAGTATTCAAACCTGCAACGATGCGAGCCTCGTGCTATGGTCTAGATTGCTCGTGTAATTGGCGCTTTGGAACTGCACTAGGTGACGTCACTTCCGACATGACCGTATTCGAAGCCCGCTCTTTGAACCTTTCGGACAGAGCCACTGGCTTGTTATCTGAAGCATACACGTCTTTAATGTTTAATGGAATCTGCTGATGGGGTTATATTGACTGCTACCATCAGCCGCGCTCACAGTTGCGATTTTAATGTAGGTTTTGTAAATTTGCGACACGTAGATTAACACAGCAAAAGGTTATTTATTTATCAAGTGATGTTTATCAGCTATTCCATTATCGTAGACAAAGGAAGATCTACTACTGGTAAAGGAGGGAATGAGATAAACCTGAATAGATCTGTACATAGTGTATTTAGCAGTGCAGTGAAAAGATCCTCTATTCGGCAAAGCGACTTCATTAAGACTTAGCAGCTTAGCAGTTCCTTTGGCTCCGCATTGCATTGTGGGAGATCTTGAGCTGCAGATGAAAAAGAAGAGCTTTCCGCTGCAATTCATCCGCAGCGCTTCTGTTATCAAGGGGATGCTGCGCGCGGGAATCAATCTCCACCTGCTGCGGCTCTCTCTTCTCTTCCCCAGCCGAGGAACACGTTCAAAGAAGAAGCGGGACTCCCGCTCACAGGCGTCGGATGAAAAATTCATATTCTGGTAATGGGAAGTACCCGCGGAGGCCTTGCTAGTTTACAGAAACTTCTGAGATTTCGTGAATGGCCACGACAGTCGCTACAGAACGTCTTTACACTGGATGTTGTTTCCTGAAAGCCGTAATATTTGCATCAATAATGTAATGGAACAGAGTTTAAGTTTCTGTATCCTCAGATAGGATAATCGTGTGCGGGTTAAAGTGGGATTCGAACCACTCTGTAAAGTGCTAGAATATAATATTGATTTGGTGTTTTAAGTCCACTTTATGCACAGTAAGACTAATCGGGACTGGACCTACAATTTAAAGTGGGATCCGAACCACTGTGCCAAGGGCCTCCACTGGGTATCGAACCCGGGACCCCTTGATTACAAGGCGACGACGCTACCGCAGCACCATTGGGGAGGCCCTCTAGAATATAACAGAAACGAGGTGTGTCTTCGCTTCACGGGTAATTCTCACAAACGTCCTAAAGTAAAAAAGAAAATAATGATTAAATAGTACCAAAAAATAAATGCACATCTTTATAATATTGCAAAAAGTAAACGGTAAATGCATAAATGTATGTAGCAAATTTTCACAACAGAAAAAGTTTGATTTCATTTCTGTTATTTATCGTCGCTTCTGTGCGACTTATGACTAATCGCAACTATGAGGAGTGATGATATGATGAAATTGATGAAGGTCACTCACAAAGAACACCGATGCCCAGGCCAGGATTCGAACACTGGACTCCTGGCCTTGTAGCGCGCTGTGCTAATCCCTCGGTCATGGAGATAGGTTGATTGATTTGCTTCATTTTACTTCGCTTTTTGTGCCACTTTTGGCTAATTTGCGAAGATGGGGATGAGTGATGATATGATGTAATTGATGAATGGACACTCATGCCCAGACCGGGATTCGAACCCGGGACCCCTGGCGTCGTAGCGCAATGAGCTAACCACTCCGCCACGGGGATCGGCTGTCGTGGGGATAGGCACAGCAGGAAAAGAAAGTAAGAGATATGAAAAGCAATACACAACCACTACATGAATTGGTTTATTATCAATTACAAAATAATTAATTTTATAATAACATATGGAGGGTTCAGAGCACAAACTGATGCGGCTTCATTAAAGACAGATTTGAGAAAGGGTGCTCTGAACGAAAGGAGGTAGCATTTACGTAAGAAGGAAGCGCTGCCTTCCAACCTAAACTAGTTCCCATTCAATTGGGGCCTTTTTGCACAAGAAAATAAGCATCCAGGGGTGTCTAATTCCACAAGGTCTCATTTTCATAAAAATATGATGGATTTTTATGCCCAAGCATCAAATAGAGAGGAATTCATAAGGAGGGCAGAATGTACTTAGAAAAGTCTAAACGGTTGTGATCTAAAGATGATCTGGTGTCTAAAAGAATAAAACGGAGGAGAAAGTCGTGCAAAAGAAGACGGAAAGGACGGCTTATATTGCTAAAGATTTGAAGATTAGAGGTTCGAGAAGGAGAATTGTAAATAGGGAGGACTGAAGAGACCAAACTATACCGAAGGTTGGAGTGCTAGGGAGGCATTGAATGCGTACCTAGTGTATTTTACCACTTAAGTTCCATGGTAAAGCTTGTACAGTCACCGGCAAACATAATGGTAGGTAAATTGTCCATCACTATTTTCATTGTTTTTTATTCCGCATCTAGTGTTGTTTTAAGAAATAGAATTCTGTTGATGCAAAGCATATATTGTCCTCTGTCTATTGACGTATTTATTTCAATTCATGACCATCACATTGTGGAAAACAGATTGAATCAAAATGGTGGTGGACAATTCGCCTACTATCTTTTTTGCCGTTGGGTGTACATGGCCAAGGCCGCCCGCGGAATTTTTTCTCATGGGGAACAGCAGTGCTTAAAATGGAGGAATTCTCATAAAGAATCCCAGCACTAGGATAATTTGCATAGGCACTTAATTTGCTGTCTTTCACGGCACGGCATGTTTTCACGCTATATTTTCAAAATTTCATTTACCTATATGATGTCTTTCCAGGAATCTCAGGGGGTACCTTGTACATGGCAACACATCAGGGAATTCCTGACTATCCTTCTGTTTTCTACCTAGAGGCAGCAAAATGGCAAAGTTGTTCCCCAAACAACATTGGGCGCTTCCGGCCATTTTCTGAATGCAGAGTTATGTAGCAGGCAGCAAGAGATGATAACAATTGACCATCATCTTACTATCCATGCTCTTCACACTGTATGTCTAACTTGACTCAAGGGTCGGAAAAGTTAACAAAGATATCTACAATTAATTTATATCAATAACTACGAACAATGTTATGTATCACATTTACAATTGAAGGACTCGGGTGTAAACCATGGCAAGTGACATTTTGGTCATTTCTGAGTTTATTAAGGGAAAAGGTTAATAGAAGCTATACTGTAAATAAATTCTTTTCGTGTTGCATTTACCAATTTCAAAAGGCTTCACTGAGTTCAATGCAAAAAATATGACATGACAATTTCATTTGAAAATTGAAGGATGACACATTTTACTTTGTAACTCAATAATGATGAAAATGTCACTTACCATGTTGTAAATCCGACTCCTTCAATTATGTAAACGTTGATGACTTTAATCATAAGCCATCTTCTTGTACATTACACCCTTAAATCCATTCTGCATGTGACCCCTGTCTGCCATTTTGCAACTAGCAGACGACTACGGCGACTGCAGTTAGCGCGTGAAATCCTTCCGGCCTGAAGTAGCAACACCTAGGTAGCAGTGCCTCCCCTATGACGTAATGCTAACGTCGTTGCCTTGTAATCAACGAGTCCCGGGTTGGATATTCGGTGGAGGCATACAGTGGTTAGGATCGCACCTTAAACTGTAGGGCCAGTCCCGATCAGAATATCTGTGCAAAAAAACAAAACAAACTCAAAAGCAATTCCAGTAGCCTTGCTACCTCTGTTTGCTACAACGTTGAGCGTTCCTGCAGGCGCCCAATAAGTAGTATTTTCTATGGATGGTGAATATTTTAAATGATATCTTAAAAAATTAGGGAAAACCTAACACTTCAATATTGACTGACAAGGAAGAGTCTAAGATACACGACAGCAAAGAAGTAATCAACAAAAGATCGAAGACTATTCTGCTGTTTTAGAACATAAAACATAAAAAATAAATATTTTCTGTCTTCCAGCACCTGAGAATCCGCTCCTTAGTAATCATACATTTGAAGAACGCGAGTGCTCAGCTATTCCACCGAGATAGTGGTAGAACTTACAAGAACTGAACAGCTGCTGCATTGTTTGCATCCTACACTGAAAAAAGTATTGGTATTAAAGCGACACACGCCGTGGTCCTAGGAGGCCCACATCACATTTTGGTCAATGTTTAACCTCAGTAACTACTGTTAAAATGGTGTTGATTGCAACCATTTGTGTTACTTTAACACCACTGAGGTTAAACTTTGACCAAAATATGATGTGGACCTACTGGGACCTCTGATTCTGTCTGTATCATTTTAATTATTCTCACAGTTGTGATAATTTACGTGTATGGCGATGTCACTTCCAATACGCCTTACTGTCTCATTATAGTGCTCCATTCCTTGTCCCTAGGGCTCGTGTGCCGTAGAGTAGATGATCGGTTCCAGATACATTTACCCGTCTTCCTGACATGATTGAGTGGTGCGCACGGTTAGCTTAAATAAAGTATTTCTTAATTTGTAGTACTTTGTCTTTCCACAACAAGCTCTACTTTTAGGACATCTCTCACCTAACAAACTTGCCCATAGACTGAAGATTCTTTATTTGTATCCTGAATGGCCGATCTGAGGAAAAAGAACACAGAAACACAAACGCACAGTGGCTACTCTGCGAAATCCATGACCAAGATTTGCTGAGCCGAAACATTAGGGCCATCTAGCGAGTAAACATTCGATAAATCGTGCCTGGGATTCGTCATTAGCAACGGCGGAAAAACAACGCTTCTGGCCGCATCGCATCGCCCCTGACGAATCGCACCGAGGGAAAGAGCTACGTAAGTATTGGAAAAACGGGGAACGCTTGATCAATATGACAACGTGGCGGCTGTAGGCTAAACGTCACCACATAAAGGAACCTTTGAAACGAGGCCTCTCTTCCCCCCCGGGTCATGATTTATCGTAAAGGACTTTATCCTTCTCCTTCCGCCATCCCTGAGAAGCAGACGACGGGGAACACACTCGAAAGAAAATTCATTGATGGTGAGTCACCGTCTCCGGATGTCTTCAGACTCTGAAGCAGTGTTTCCAACTTTTGGCGTCGGATTGGAAAGACAGAGGCAACCCGATTTCGCTTTTGATAAAAAAAAAGGCATTGAAATTTTGCACAATTCTGGTACAATGTTGGTTTTTATACTGAAACTGTTAAATATTATTTTCATTTTGAAGTTATTCAGCCGTAATTAAAGTGTAAAATGCTTACTTTGCACCAGACCTGGTAAGAAGCATATTTCCAAGCACAAAATGACCCTAATTTCAACACTTAAAATCAGATTTTCATTATTACATATTAGACTGTAAGTCACTTACTTTATTAAGGTAAAATTATTTGTTTCGAACTCCCAATTTGGAAATTTTAACGTGAAGTTATGTTTCCATTGTCGAAAAATTAGGCGTTAACTCTTGTCAACATTAGTTTTCGGAACCCAAAACACGAACTTTTAAACTGTTGGTCGTTTTAAGGAGGATACGACGGCATGCTAGTATACTTAATTCAGATCTTTGACCACTCAGGTTGGTGAAGTGCAGTAAGTAAACTGTAAAAATGGAAGTAATCGATTGCAGCTTGGACGCCAGTGATTCCACCGCAAAACAAAAATCTGCAGAAACAACCGACGACATCATAAGCAGAGGAAAAGCAACGCCACAGCGTTCCCGCCTTTCCTTTGTTTGCATGCAACGCCCTCCAGTGGTAGTAGTGTAAACCTGTTGGTACATGAACGTAAATTTTCATATACTTTTATATAAATAATTTACATTTTAGTATCAATCTTCACCAAACGATAGCAACAGTTCTACAATACGAGTACATCTTATAGTGTATCTTCTACTCATTTAATAGATTTGTGTGCTGAGCTTTCACTAATCCATAATTCTGACCTATGTGGAAATAATTTTTGTCGTCATGCACGGAATTTGTAATTTAGAAGTGGGATTCCGGGTTTCTATGTACCTCTTGCTTACGGTGAACACATTGTACACACTTGATGATCTGGATTCATTCGGCCTTTGTCAATGGCATGGTTCAGCACTTTCAAATGATACATAATTATCACTTTCATATGCCCATAATTTCCTTATCATTAAAGTTTTAAGAAATCTGACTTAGCCACTGAATTCCTGGTGAAATTCTAGCCCAAAACCATACCCCAAATGCCCTCTTTCCCATTTAAGGAAATGAAGTTGGATCCAAGATGGCGGTCACCAAGATGGCGGACGTTGTCATGACATGCACAAAAAAGTTTCCCCTAGGCCTAACATATTACTACCATGACCAAATGATGCAATCTACACTCCCTTTCATTTTATAAGGGGTGGTCAGAGACTTTTGACTCACGTACGGCGAATCATCACCGTAAAGTTACGGAAAGTTTTACAGTGTATCCAATCACCTTTCACGGGAACACTCGCTGGCCATGTCGAAAGGTGCCCGGCCGGACTTGAAGCGAACATCCTCCGAAAATGGTCTCGCAGTTCAGTCTTTAACCCTTGGACTGGACGTGAAAGTCTTTCGAATTGCACTTCGATTGCAGCGCCAAATACGATCAGTAGATAAAACTAAAAACACATTGTTTTCCCCGCGTTATAAACACCTGTCTCTCACCACAAAAACCACATACCGTAGCACTTTCAAATATTATTATAATTACATTTCCACACATTAGAATAACTTCAACCAATATTTGGTTGACTTTCGACATCCGTGATTTCAAACAAATGAACAACGAGTGCACCAGTCAAGTATTCAAACCTGCAACGATGCGAGCCTCGTGCTATGGTCTAGATTGCTCGTGTAATTGGCGCTTTGGAACTGCACTAGGTGACGTCACTTCCGACATGACCGTATTCGAAGCCCGCTCTTTGAACCTTTCGGACAGAGCCACTGGCTTGTTATCTGAAGCATACACGTCTTTAATGTTTAATGGAATCTGCTGATGGGGTTATATTGACTGCTACCATCAGCCGCGCTCACAGTTGCGATTTTAATGTAGGTTTTGTAAATTTGCGACACGTAGATTAACACAGCAAAAGGTTATTTATTTATCAAGTGATGTTTATCAGCTATTCCATTATCGTAGACAAAGGAAGATCTACTACTGGTAAAGGAGGGAATGAGATAAACCTGAATAGATCTGTACATAGTGTATTTAGCAGTGCAGTGAAAAGATCCTCTATTCGGCAAAGCGACTTCATTAAGACTTAGCAGCTTAGCAGTTCCTTTGGCTCCGCATTGCATTGTGGGAGATCTTGAGCTGCAGATGAAAAAGAAGAGCTTTCCGCTGCAATTCATCCGCAGCGCTTCTGTTATCAAGGGGATGCTGCGCGCGGGAATCAATCTCCACCTGCTGCGGCTCTCTCTTCTCTTCCCCAGCCGAGGAACACGTTCAAAGAAGAAGCGGGACTCCCGCTCACAGGCGTCGGATGAAAAATTCATATTCTGGTAATGGGAAGTACCCGCGGAGGCCTTGCTAGTTTACAGAAACTTCTGAGATTTCGTGAATGGCCACGACAGTCGCTACAGAACGTCTTTACACTGGATGTTGTTTCCTGAAAGCCGTAATATTTGCATCAATAATGTAATGGAACAGAGTTTAAGTTTCTGTATCCTCAGATAGGATAATCGTGTGCGGGTTAAAGTGGGATTCGAACCACTCTGTAAAGTGCTAGAATATAATATTGATTTGGTGTTTTAAGTCCACTTTATGCACAGTAAGACTAATCGGGACTGGACCTACAATTTAAAGTGGGATCCGAACCACTGTGCCAAGGGCCTCCACTGGGTATCGAACCCGGGACCCCTTGATTACAAGGCGACGACGCTACCGCAGCACCATTGGGGAGGCCCTCTAGAATATAACAGAAACGAGGTGTGTCTTCGCTTCACGGGTAATTCTCACAAACGTCCTAAAGTAAAAAAGAAAATAATGATTAAATAGTACCAAAAAATAAATGCACATCTTTATAATATTGCAAAAAGTAAACGGTAAATGCATAAATGTATGTAGCAAATTTTCACAACAGAAAAAGTTTGATTTCATTTCTGTTATTTATCGTCGCTTCTGTGCGACTTATGACTAATCGCAACTATGAGGAGTGATGATATGATGAAATTGATGAAGGTCACTCACAAAGAACACCGATGCCCAGGCCAGGATTCGAACACTGGACTCCTGGCCTTGTAGCGCGCTGTGCTAATCCCTCGGTCATGGAGATAGGTTGATTGATTTGCTTCATTTTACTTCGCTTTTTGTGCCACTTTTGGCTAATTTGCGAAGATGGGGATGAGTGATGATATGATGTAATTGATGAATGGACACTCATGCCCAGACCGGGATTCGAACCCGGGACCCCTGGCGTCGTAGCGCAATGAGCTAACCACTCCGCCACGGGGATCGGCTGTCGTGGGGATAGGCACAGCAGGAAAAGAAAGTAAGAGATATGAAAAGCAATACACAACCACTACATGAATTGGTTTATTATCAATTACAAAATAATTAATTTTATAATAACATATGGAGGGTTCAGAGCACAAACTGATGCGGCTTCATTAAAGACAGATTTGAGAAAGGGTGCTCTGAACGAAAGGAGGTAGCATTTACGTAAGAAGGAAGCGCTGCCTTCCAACCTAAACTAGTTCCCATTCAATTGGGGCCTTTTTGCACAAGAAAATAAGCATCCAGGGGTGTCTAATTCCACAAGGTCTCATTTTCATAAAAATATGATGGATTTTTATGCCCAAGCATCAAATAGAGAGGAATTCATAAGGAGGGCAGAATGTACTTAGAAAAGTCTAAACGGTTGTGATCTAAAGATGATCTGGTGTCTAAAAGAATAAAACGGAGGAGAAAGTCGTGCAAAAGAAGACGGAAAGGACGGCTTATATTGCTAAAGATTTGAAGATTAGAGGTTCGAGAAGGAGAATTGTAAATAGGGAGGACTGAAGAGACCAAACTATACCGAAGGTTGGAGTGCTAGGGAGGCATTGAATGCGTACCTAGTGTATTTTACCACTTAAGTTCCATGGTAAAGCTTGTACAGTCACCGGCAAACATAATGGTAGGTAAATTGTCCATCACTATTTTCATTGTTTTTTATTCCGCATCTAGTGTTGTTTTAAGAAATAGAATTCTGTTGATGCAAAGCATATATTGTCCTCTGTCTATTGACGTATTTATTTCAATTCATGACCATCACATTGTGGAAAACAGATTGAATCAAAATGGTGGTGGACAATTCGCCTACTATCTTTTTTGCCGTTGGGTGTACATGGCCAAGGCCGCCCGCGGAATTTTTTCTCATGGGGAACAGCAGTGCTTAAAATGGAGGAATTCTCATAAAGAATCCCAGCACTAGGATAATTTGCATAGGCACTTAATTTGCTGTCTTTCACGGCACGGCATGTTTTCACGCTATATTTTCAAAATTTCATTTACCTATATGATGTCTTTCCAGGAATCTCAGGGGGTACCTTGTACATGGCAACACATCAGGGAATTCCTGACTATCCTTCTGTTTTCTACCTAGAGGCAGCAAAATGGCAAAGTTGTTCCCCAAACAACATTGGGCGCTTCCGGCCATTTTCTGAATGCAGAGTTATGTAGCAGGCAGCAAGAGATGATAACAATTGACCATCATCTTACTATCCATGCTCTTCACACTGTATGTCTAACTTGACTCAAGGGTCGGAAAAGTTAACAAAGATATCTACAATTAATTTATATCAATAACTACGAACAATGTTATGTATCACATTTACAATTGAAGGACTCGGGTGTAAACCATGGCAAGTGACATTTTGGTCATTTCTGAGTTTATTAAGGGAAAAGGTTAATAGAAGCTATACTGTAAATAAATTCTTTTCGTGTTGCATTTACCAATTTCAAAAGGCTTCACTGAGTTCAATGCAAAAAATATGACATGACAATTTCATTTGAAAATTGAAGGATGACACATTTTACTTTGTAACTCAATAATGATGAAAATGTCACTTACCATGTTGTAAATCCGACTCCTTCAATTATGTAAACGTTGATGACTTTAATCATAAGCCATCTTCTTGTACATTACACCCTTAAATCCATTCTGCATGTGACCCCTGTCTGCCATTTTGCAACTAGCAGACGACTACGGCGACTGCAGTTAGCGCGTGAAATCCTTCCGGCCTGAAGTAGCAACACCTAGGTAGCAGTGCCTCCCCTATGACGTAATGCTAACGTCGTTGCCTTGTAATCAACGAGTCCCGGGTTGGATATTCGGTGGAGGCATACAGTGGTTAGGATCGCACCTTAAACTGTAGGGCCAGTCCCGATCAGAATATCTGTGCAAAAAAACAAAACAAACTCAAAAGCAATTCCAGTAGCCTTGCTACCTCTGTTTGCTACAACGTTGAGCGTTCCTGCAGGCGCCCAATAAGTAGTATTTTCTATGGATGGTGAATATTTTAAATGATATCTTAAAAAATTAGGGAAAACCTAACACTTCAATATTGACTGACAAGGAAGAGTCTAAGATACACGACAGCAAAGAAGTAATCAACAAATGATCGAAGACTATTCAAGCAAGCAGCTACAGGAATTTAAAAAAAACAATATAAAGAAAACTGGTTACAATTGTGAAACTCTCTTATTGATTTCGAAACGTGTATCACCAAGAGATTTTGACAATGTCGTTCCGAATTGAAAATGGACTTTTGTCGTGGAAAAAAAAAGAGAAAAAAAAAAACTTGCAACCCCTGTTTGCAGATCCGTGAGGGTTGCGGCGTATGGATTTTCGAGCCAACAGGAAGGGTGGGAGAGCAGTGCAAAAGGGGTAGATGTGAAGCAGGGACATTTGCTAATGGACAGGAATAATGTTGCCGTCTGTCACTGCGGGAGAGGAGTATGTGACGGGCATGTGACATCGGAGGTGCACTTAGACGAGAATACCTCGCAGCATTTTAGCCTCAAGTCCGCTATTGTTAGATTCGAATCCGACATCAAATAAATGGTGTCTCGTCAAACAGAATGCGCATTAAAGCACGGAAGGGCTTTCGAACGTTGCACTTGGAATTACGACGACATTACATGTTGTAGTAGGTAGGCGCGAACGCGTATCTATTTGAACTTCAGAAGTAATTGGAGAAATCCTTAAATGGAAACTCAACTTCCTTGACCATACGCATAGCCTTACCCAGAAATTTCCTAAACAGGATGGGGGGTTTAATTACTTTTAAGAAACACTCTGAATGAAGTTATCATTAGGAAATTTAGTTTCCTCATTTTCTTTCCAACTCTCTTTCTCTCTCACTGTTTTTCCAAGAAGAGCAAAAATCTCCTGATGCTGTCGTCGAATTTTCAACCACAAGCGAGAGAAGGGTGATGTAATCAGCTGCTTGCCATGTAATCCGACCCCTGCGTTGCCAAAATGTCAGGTGTTCTTCAACATGTCGTTACTTTTACTCAGCGCCAAGTGCTTTTATCACCATGAAGGTAAAATCCTTACACGGAGATAGGACATATGTAACATTTAACGCTGTTGAATTTTTGACAGCGGAGCGAGTGTGGGAAGTTATAAATATGACAATACAGGGGCACTCGGACGCAAGCGAAAGGGAACATTTTCATCTGAGGTGACTGCGAGAGAGAAAACAAATGACTGTCCGCTTTAGTTTACTAATTGACCTTTGTGTTTCTCTTATTGGTACGAGTGTAATTGTGTTGATTTTGTTGCAACGTAACTGCACCTACGTATAAAGGTGCTTCCTTAGATTAAACAGCACGGTACGTGGTGTACCGAACCACAATAGGAGATGTAATATGGGTTGGCAGCTTAGAACCACTTCTAAATCTTTAAACTACAGATGCATGTCAATTTACATCCAGGACGTGTAAGGGATGGCCTTTTGGTAAGGCACCGAAATGTCAACCTCACTTTCACGTAGTGCACATAGGTTAACCCTTAGACGACCGAGCGTGTTTTCCCGGTAAACGCACGAACGACCGAGGAATTTTCAGCGGGAATTTTAAATTTCCGCATGCTTTTATATAAAATTTTATATCTCTGGAACTAACAAAGCTGGAGTTACAAATTATACCTCGTTTTGTTCAGTACAGATGTGGCTATAAGCCTATAACATAAGAACCAAATTTTCCGTTATCGGGTAGAAGAAGGAGAACAAGAAGAAGAAAGAAGAAAAACTTGTTTATTTTTACGAAATTTGAAAATCGACGGGCCCCACGCGGCGACGCAGCGTCGTAAATATGCATAATCTTAACAGCACATTGTCTGATATGTTTTGCACTATCGTACAAAAAATGACGCACATATTCGAGATACTTTCCGGGGAAAAATATTTCCCAATGTGAAGCACCCGAGTTTTTTTGAGCGGGAAATTTGAAATTCGGCGGAGGTACGTACATTATTTTTTTTTAACTCTGAGACTGAGAACACTGGAGTTCCAAATTATACCTCGTGTTGTTCAGTATGGATGTGGCTATAAGCCTATGAAATAAAAAGAAGAAGAAAGAAGAAAAACGTGTTTTCTTTTTACGAAATTTCAAAATCGGCGGGCCCCACGCAGCGACGGCGCGACGTAAATGTGCAAATACTATATTTCTTTTTTTTAGTGCGTTAGTTCCCTTGGTAAAAGTACCATTACAAATCCTAGAACTGAGAAAATAACGATAATAAAACTTTAAAAAAAATGTGTCGAGATTTTCGGAGGGCTGCCCCCCCACCCCCTAATATAACCCAAATGAAATTAAACCTTACTGGTTGTTTATAACATCCTCAAGACTCATGCAGAACTAAAAGCATGGATATCCGAACAAAAACAGAGTCACAGTATGTCCCAAAATTCAGATACTACACGCAAAAGCATCTTGTCACCTATAGGTGACAGACGGTCGTTGGATTATATAATAGAAAAAAGGTAGGTTTCAAATCTTTAGTTTGGCATGCGATGTTAGTTAATCCATAGTACTGCAAGAAAATACACGATACAAATTCATGGCATGTGTACAATATCAAATACGTGTGTTTTATATTTTGTTAACGGCCAGTAATTCGGCCAGCGGAGAAGGCCATTCAAGTCCTTATTCGCTGGTCTTCATTCACGAGCCAAGTTCAGTAATCACAATTATTGTTATTTAAAAGAAATTAGGACACTGAGACATATTAAAATAAATTATTTAATGAGTTGTCCAAATACTTACATCGTCTCATCACACTACATACGCTACCATAACAGCTGACTGTCGCAGTGAGTCGACAGGCCCATCATGCACTGGGTGAAGACAAGAGACGGTCGCGAGCTGCGCTTGCGACGTTCTGTACACATAAACACTAATACTGATGCACTTCTTAATAAACAATAAAGTTTGACTTTAGATCAGAGAGCACACACATAATGACTTCGTACTGAAGTGAAGAGAAAAATATTTTTTGGAGTCTTGTGTGGAAGCTTCTTATGGGTTCAAGCGATGTACCGAAAAACTGTTCGGGCAAAGTTTTTCCCTCCTTGATGGTTGGTGCGATGTATTGAAACTGTTTTTTGAGGTATCGTGGTTTCACCCTTGATTCTCCGGTTACGCTGCCATCGGGGTGGAATTCCTTCTTCGTTATTGGTCAATCTACTATAGCTCCACCCCCACGTGACTTAAAGTTTGCACTGAAGAGTGATAAGTGCGTATCACGGAAACACAATAACTACTTGATTGCGGGTGGATTTGGAGGGCGAAAATTATCTCGCTCTAATTAATTTTAATTGCTCACAGCTCGGACAGTTCGTTAAAGTTATGCGGACAGTTCGTTAATGTTATGCGTTCTGTGGCTGTCTAGACTTCACTGAGGCGAAGAGGGTCGTTGTTCAGGACCGAGGGCGAGTGTCGCGTTGGAGTTTTAAATTTTAAATTGCTTGGAAGTTTCGTGATTAGCAGCATCTCACCGTTGGCCCCCTGCTTCTCTAAATTTCAACCATCAAGCCGAACGTGAATTGATGGTGACATGAGCCGAATGTGGACTGGATGGATATCAGAGTTTATTGCGGGAACACACTGGCTTCTTTCTCTCGAAGTAGGTGCGGTGATCTAATATATATGCAGGGCTTCATGGGAAAGAATGCTGGTTTGTTTGAGACGGCTGTCATTCTCTCAGAGAGCAGAAAAATGAGATCTTGGGGGAGTGCGGAGAAAGGCCGATGGTAATGGTAAATGGAAATTGGTACATCGGTCATAATTATATGTGACGGGCGGTCGTTTAAGGATTAACTGCTTTTTGCAGGCCAACGAGGCTCTGGCGTGTGGACCTACGGCCAGTATAATTCTCTGAAGGGCTGTGTGTGTGTGTGTGTGTGTGTGTGTGTGTGTGTGGGTGTGTGTGTGTGTGTGTGTGTGTGTGTGTGTGTGTGTGTGTGTGTTGTCCTGTGTTTTGTTCTTATATGTGCTGAGTGCCCATTTACAGCTTCAGCTTTTAACTCAGGTGAGAATGTTTAGTCCTCAGGCACGCGTTCATTTTACTTATGGTAAGGGGCCGGACCTCGTATAATGTGACGGATGAAATGCTAACGCACTCACAATTTTTAATCCAATCCATTCCATTTGCACCATTAACATCGACACAGTGGAACCTCTTCTGTTAAAACATAAACAAACTCTCAAATAATTCTACTGGTGTGTAAATAGTAGAAGTTTAAAACTGCACATGAGAAACTGCACATTATGTAATTCCAGACAAAAACGTTCCTCCAAGAAGATGATACCTTTCTCCTTATTTCGCGCCGCAATGAAAAACAAGAGAAAGAAAATCCTATTTGGAGAAAGTAGATCGCACGTAGCGTTAGAGGAAAGATAGAGGCAGTAAAAAAGTCATCTCTTCGGAGATAATGAGTCCATATTTATGGACCGCAGCTGCAGAAGATAAAAAATTTCCCCAGCTCGGGAGGACCCTAGGATGAGGTAAGATATCAAGACAACAGATTCCGTTTACGAGGCATGATAATGTCCTCCTCCGCTTGTCTGAGGAGATCCTCCGGGCCAAACAGATGGCTGCGTCAGCTGGCGCCTTCCTCCCAGAACCCTTGCTCACTCGCGGTGACCCCTCAGCTCCCCGTCTCTCTCTCTGTGTCGCCCTCTGTCCCTGCGTCTGCTCTCTTCGACTCGCTTTCTGTTTCTCACTCTGTGATTTCTTCTCTCTCTCGTTCTCTGTCTCCATGTTTGATCTCTCTCTCTCTCTCTCTCTCTCTCTCTATCTCTCTGTCCATCTGCCTCATTCTTTCACTTTCTGCTTTTTTCAACCTATCTTTCTCGCCTTCCTTGGCTCCTCTTTTCTTTCTCTTCTCCTCCGTCTCTATATATGTTCTATTTCTTCCTCTCTCTCTCTCTCTTTCTATTTCCCTTACTCGCCTTCATTCGCTTCCCCTTTTTCTCTTTCTTTTCTGTCTCCCCCCCCTCTCTCTCTCTCTTTCTCAGTCTTCTTCATTCACTTTCTGTATATTTTCCCCTCTCTTTCTCGCCTTGTTTCACTCCTCTTTCTCTTCCTCTCCTTCTCTCCCTCTTTCTGTATCTTTCTATCTCCCTTCTTTCGCTTCCCCGTCCCTTCTCCCTCCCTGTCTCCCTTTCATGCTTTCTTTTGTTCCCCCTTCTCGTATGTTCTGTTGAGTTTTTCGGAGTTTTACTTACAAAATGAACGCTGAAATCGCAAGTGTGCGGGAGTGGCTAAGGCATCAACAGCAAACAAGGGAAGAGCCAGGAGGAAGCGGTTTGAAAATCATTATTAAAAATGTTTCTTAAGTGGTATGTTGAAACCAATTTGGACCGTTCATTTTCTTGGTTTCGTCTTCTTGTTTTCAATTCGTGTCTTTTGTTGACATTCAACGTATATTCCTCGAGAAATTAATTAGATTTAATCAACGCTTTCCTAAATGACGGGAACTATTATATGATACATTGCGCTTTGGGGGTTGATCGATTCTACAGTGCATTCCCTGACATTCGCTACGAGACTCGGCGGCATACGGCCCGGCATCAGTGCTTGTCTTTCCTGGTGAACGGGGTCCGCGACAGTCGCTAGAGTTGGCTATTAAAATTACAGTTTTCATATTGTGTACTAACCTTGACTACAGAAGGTGTTGAAAATGATGTCCCTCTGCTGCAACACATTCCTGGCATCTCCGAAGGAAATTGACATTTACACGTGCAAGTTCGTCTACTGTAATTCTCCCGATTTCTCGTACAATACTCTCTTTTAACTCACGGATGGTGCGCGGATTTTCTTTGTATACTTTATTTTTTAGATTTCCCCATTTTTCTTTCCACTTTTATTGAGAACTGACCCTGTTACTCTAAACTTTTTTACGAGGTTTAATATAGTGGTCCTATGTGGAACGGGAACACCAGGAAATTTAGTTGCAAAACGTCGTCGCACATCTCCACAATTCCTCTTTCCGAAGTAACACTCGACAAGATAAATCCTTTGTTGTAATGTAAACTTTTGTGGTGCCATATTAAGCCACATCTTCAACACACGGACAGGACACAACACAACTTCCGAGGGAGGATTATACTGGGGTCAGTTTGCAACGTCAAGAGAAAGGGAAAGAGAACGAAGGCAGGGAGAGCGATAAAAACAAACTGCAGCGTGCGACTGTCGCGGACTCGTTCACCGGGAAAGACAAGCGCTGATGCCGGGCCGCTTGGCGCCGAGTCTCGTAGCGAATATCAGGGAATGCTCTGTAGTAGTCGTCCTCATCTCACTATCGAAAGTTCAGGGTTCAAGTCGCAACCTGGGCATGAGTGTTCCTTCATCACTTCCACTAACCTCAATAGGCAGAAATGCTATTAAATAACAAATTTCCGAACAGCTGGGTATATGACCCTCTCTCCTGATGCTGCAATGTATAGAGTTTCTAACTGCACATTTGTTTTTAATGCTAATGACCACACCTAAAAGTTTGGAGCTCCCTCTGTCCCTCACCTTCTGGCACCGTAGAACTAGGTGCAAGTTAGTTGTAGCTAAAATTAATAATTCTCCCTCCTGCAGAATTGAATTACATCCATCACAATGTCCGGTCGCCAGCATCGAACAAAGTTCCGCTCTTTGAGCAACCGTAAACACTGACAAAGGTATAGCTGCGGCAGGTTATAATCCCCACAGACCAGTTTGAAATTTCACTCTTCATCTATCCAAACTGACAGCAGTGGAACCTTTGATCAGGGTCCAGCAAAAGGTCCATCAGCGAGCATATCCAGCTCTTGAAGTTTGTTGGATAAATGGCCTGGGGCTTAATGCAACAATGGGTTTCGGGATTGGACTCTGTCAAACACTTTTTTTTTTCATCATCCCTCCCACATTCCTGCTCGGTAACTAACTTTTTTTTAAAATCGCCCGACGTGCAACCCTGACAGGAACTCAAATACCGAGCTCCACGGTCCGCCCCTCCTCCTCCACCGAGCTGACAATAAAACTTGGGAGGGTCGACGCAGTTCGATTCAACAATCGCTTGTTTGGTGTTGCGGAACGCAAACTCATTTGTCCCTAGGGCGGTTCATAAAATGTTGTTCCAATCATCAATACAGTCTGAAGTGGAACGCTGACATGTCGCACACACACTCACGTACGCACATACAAGCCGGCACTCTAGGCTGTTCACCAAAGTGTCCACTCCTGACGAAGATGAGTGTGAATGTAAATTTTGTACATTTAAAAAATAATAAAACTTCTTTCATCATTTTGAAGTACGAAGTAAAAACAAAAACTAAATACACCTCGTAAAGTAACAACAGCCCTGTATGGCCCCCTCAATGGTACAGTGGTAAAGCTGTCGCCTTGTAATCAATGAGCCCAAGTTCGGGTTTATTCGGCCGTAGGCCGGGAGCGCATAAACAAAAGGCTGCTTGCGCTTGTGGTTAAAAATGTATACCATGAGCGCACAAAATCCATGACGATGTCGCCACGTCGTGTCAACTGTTTTTGCCTTTCAAGGGACCCCGGCTAGGTCCTTATAAATTGACATGTTATGTATCATATATTATCTGAATGGCTATATTCATAACATCCTATTCCATTTAAATAACCTCACTATGCCATAAAGAATTTGGCCTCTTAAGACGGGCAATGTATCGCTGGAGAAGGAGGGAGACACCAGCAGACCCCAGAGACATAGTCGACGCGAAACTAACCTAACCTAACCTAGCCATTACACAATCTTAGAAGGGATCCCGGGTTCGATACCCGGTGGAGGCATATAGTGGTTCGGATCCTACTTTAAACTGTAGGTCCAGTCCCAATTAGCCTTACTGTGCATAAAGTGGACTAAAAACGGCAACACAATCATAGATGTGGCAACGCAGCATTGTATGTTGGCGCTCGTGGCACTTTTCATATACCACGAGCGCAAACTTTCACATTTTTGTGCGCTAGTGGACCAACCCGTTTGTTCACTGTGGAGGCATATTGCACAGCGGTTTAGCTTCCACTTCAAGCTGTAGTTCCAGTCCTGATTAGCCTATTTATTATATACTCTGTCCGGGGAATCTTTGGAGCAAGGCCACGCATAACTGTAGAGAAGGGAAGAAAACTAATGGACGGAGCGAAGCATTACGCGCTGCTGCTTACCGCTAGTAGCCGCAACCACATTTACCTCTTCATGCAATCACTTTATCCCTCACGCGTTTATTGCTCGAGCCCTCTAGAGATTTCTGGGATATAGTATAAGAATAAAATGAACATAACACGATTCTATATTTGTAACATTAAATGTCTGTGTCCTAGTGGTGAGCCCAGAGGTTTGTACAGAATTTTCCATCTGAGGGTGTAAGTTCATGTTCATGGAGTGTAAGGGCAAATTTAGAACTAAAATTACTATAAATTAATTTTTGAAAGAATTGAACAGAACTGCAAGCACTATTTTGATTTGTTATTAAAAATATGTACAACTAATAAAGGTCTTCCAAAGTTTTGTAACAGAAACATTTCGTCGGCCAATCAAATTATACCAGCACACTGACGATTTTCCTGATGAATTGCGACCACCACGTGGCCACAATGTCCGTCGGTCGAACACGAAGGAACATGTACATGTAAAAGTGCGAGAGTAAATGCAATCAGACCTTGATTGATTGACTGATTTTACTTCGCGTTTCTGCCACTTTTGGTTAACTGCGAAGACGAGGATGAATTTTCATAAGCTTAAATAGATGAAGGGACAATCACACAGCACATATTACAGACACCACACGTAAAAAGTCCCACAGAGGACATGGGTCCAGACATCAGAGCTTCGTTATTCTGTAAAATGCAGTCAAGGGTGTACTACAGAACTTGACGTTCTGATATTGTACCGCTACATACAAAACAAATGTTTTCACGAAAGAATATTCCAAATTATAGAAATTGGACTCTTGTGTAAAAGATCGCACAGCTTCGTGATCAAAATGTCTAAATCTTCATATTTTCTCTAACCGAGATGGATAGAAGTTATTACAAAATCTCTCAATTTCAGTATATTAATGGTTTAAAATCGAAAAAATAATAAACATACTGGAGCCAATATTCACTTATGGTGTTTCGAGTAAAATAGTTTCTCCAAGATGAAATAATAATAGCAATCATAGTAATAAGCGTTATCTAAGTTTTGAATTGGGTTGGTGTTTTAAGTTCACTTTATGCACAGTAGGGCTAATCGGGACTGGACCTACAGTTTAAAGTGGGATCCAAAACACTGTGTGCCTCCAGCGGGTATCGAACATGGGACTTCTTTATTACAAGGCGACGACGTTGCCACTACCATCGGGGAGGTTCAATAATTGTTATAGGTTATATTATTATTATTATGTAATACATTTTGCTATCAGCGGCTTAATCCTGTTTCTAAGATTACTGTAAAATACTACGTATACTAGCTAATTGCTGTTAGTTTTGATGTAGTTGATGATAACTTCTCATAAAAGCCTCAGCTGAAGACATATATGACATTCCTCTTACAGTTCGTCCAGTTTCAATTTCTACACATGTATATTAGACAGAACAAGACCTTTTCTTCACGGTAGTCCGCGTGAAGGGTTGAATAAAACTCCCCACCAAAATAAAAGGGTTTTAATAGCTGTTAGGATAGAATGAACTGATTTCCACATGACCTGAAATAACCCTCAATTATGAAGGAGTTTAACTCGGTACTTCCATTCGAGCGTAGAACAAATTTTCCAACTTGAGAAATTTCGACCTGAACTTATTTGTTGAGTGAGGGAGACACTTAGCCGAAGAGCAAACACCGGAAGGAAGCCTATGATGTTCAATGTTGCCAGGGGAGACAGTAACAAACACAAAGATTATTTATACGTAGTATGAAGAGATGTTCACTTTCAGAGCATCTCAGGAATGAGTTTGTAGCACTAAGGGTTGTAAGACTAGACACGTGGTCCAGAATTAATTTTATGTAAAAAGTAAAAACTAACCTCCATGACAAAAAAAAAATGACGCACGTTTAGTGCATGCTGTCCCATCGCCACTGTTACTTGGCTTTCTAGACCTCTTCTTACAGCATTGGCCTAAATACTTAAGAGGCAAATGGCTATTTATAGTAACGAGCGGCTAGCAAATTGGGAGATAATTATGTAAGTTTACATGCTAAAAGCACCAAATCTGACTCGTACTCACGTGCGCATCTCATAGCAGAAACAAACAAGTGAATAGGTAAGGCAGATTAGGTTTAATGCTGTTAGCTTATCTTACTCAGCAGACAAATACGTGACGTCATAACATTACTGCTGACAGCATATTTCCCAAGTTGCTAAAGCTGTGGCTAGCAGCTTGTGTTATAGTACGACCATAAGTTTTCAAACATTTTTTTAGCTTGGAGAAGCATGCACATTTTTCCACCTATAGTCACAAGACATACATTTATGCAAGGGATAAAAGAAACTCTTTCAAAAATACCAAAATATTAGAAAAAAGAAATGGAATAATAAATTACATAATTAGAAAAATGGAGATTATATAATGAATGAGGGAATACCAAAGATTGGTGATGAACTGCTAGGACTTTTAACCGCTGTACCTTTGTTTCTTGTACGCACCAACGATTCAAGGCTTCGTTCTGTCTCCGTTCTTAGAGCAGTGTATTTCTTGCTGTGTGGCCATGTGTAGGTAGTTCCAGAGTACAGGATGTGTTTGAGAGAAGCATGAGCGATAATGCCTGGGAGGGTTGTTTAGCGATGGCCGAGAAAAACTGAAGATTGGGTTGAAGTTTGTTATATTTGATACTCAATCCACTTCGTACCGAGAGAATCTAATCGAGTCTGAGACTGAAGTCCGAAATGAAACCTATTTTCACATCGGGGGTCGATTCCTGGGCTATAGTGCCCCTTGTTGTACTGTAAAAGTTATGATCCCCTTACACGGTCGGAAATCGGACTCTTTATTACACCGATCACCAAAAGACATAATACAAACCTCAAACCCCATATCACAAGGAGAGAGAGGGAGAGGGATTTTATATTGTTCAATATCTGTTTACTTCTCTCTCAAACACAGAAGTTCTGGATTGTAACATTAGTATAGAATATCAAAATATTATTAGAGATGCTAAAATTTACAAACAACTCCTAAGACTAAGAATACAAACATCTCTGCTATCGTATTTGTAATTTTGTTATATAGCGTCGCATTTCTGCCACTTTTAACTAATCACGACGATGAGTATAAGATGAAATTGATGAAGGGTCAGTCCGGAACTCGAACCTTCGATTGTGAGATCTAAAGTCGACTATTTAACGCACTCGGATGATATTTTCACTAATCCGGTCAACAAATATTGCGTCATTTCCGGTCAAGGTAAAGCTATCCACTACACCCTGCAACACGCCATGAAGGCATACGGGCAAATGTGGAGGTAGGACCCCAACCCCGCCAACACACACCTTCGCCATTTTGGACGTGATGTGATCAGCCCCAAGCTCCGGCCGCCTTTACGCCACAGGAGATGTTCCCAGGTACTAATTTATTAAGAGACTTGGTGAATCCAAGAGTCACTCAAAGCAGAGACATAGCAGGAAAAATTATCATTTGAAATAATCCCTACAGGGAAACGAACCCGCGTAAGCCGCAGTGACATCCCCTACCGACTGCACCACCGCTAACGTTATGGTATTTCACAGCCCTGTGCATTTGGTTCATTAAATATGCAAGTTGAAAATCGTGTTAAATTCCATACGATGGCTATATGTACCTCACAAAAAGAAAGTCATGGAAACCAAGGATCATCATGCAAAAATCCCTTTGGTTTCAAGCACGAAAGATCTGGGATTCGTCTTATGAATATGCTCCTCCGATCCACTGCAACTGGAGAACGCGAGGGTCTCCAGAAAGTTGAATTCCACGCGTAACCAAGGTACTTTCAGCCAAGTCACAAAAAAATTAGCTTTACAAAGTTGGTGGAGGGGTTAATCCGAGCAAGGAATTGTGTGCCTATGGCAGCCAGGGCAACACAGAAGCATGAATCTATAACAGCAACAATTCTTGGTGAACACACTGGCAGGAGGGGGAGCAGTCCAATCTCAGTAACAGACAAGAAAATACTAGTGAGCACAGAACACTCATGCGCATTCCTGAATTTGTATCCTGAACCTTGATCCTGTACCATCACTGTGCAAGTTGATTAGTGGCGCTTGGATGTTTAGCTAAATAAAGATGGTTTTCTTCATTTCACTTGTAATTGGCCTATAGTTTATCAACATGGTAACAGAGCTGATGGGAGGATTAGCCCCCTCTCCGAAATTTTAAGAAAATCAAGATTCTGAAATGAAAGCAGTACAGGTCTCGGGAAAGCCAAAGTGGTGAATACAAATTCACTGCAAAATAACCCCCTTGTAGCAGTTTTGCCTTGAACAACATTTAAAACGAAGGTTAAAAATGTTCATTACGAAATAGTTTATTGTGCAATTTGCATCACCACAGCAACTATTCTGCTTGTTCACAGAATACAACAAACTTCGCAATTATAATGTCAAGGAATATTAAGCGTATATCTGTGTTTAATAGTGGATATAGATTATTTCTCCCTATTGGAAGGTTATCACAGACAATTCAAATATAAATTTGTGAATAAAGATGATAGAATTATAATTTTCGTGATAAACATTTTTGAAATAAGTGGTCGTTGTTAACAGAAATATCAACAGCATCACTTACCTTACGAAGCACCATCTATTGGGATTTAGCACATACCTGAAAACAAAAGAACAATTCATGAGTATTCAAAATGAATAACATGTTTGTACTACGTATAATACATAAATTACATTGAGTAATCTTCCAAAGTTAAGCATAAGTGCGAAGAACAGTCTGGAAATGGGTTCGATACCCGGTGGAAGCACATAGTGGTTCGGATTCCACTTTAAATTGTTGGTCCAGTCCCGATTAGCCTTACTCTGAACAAAGTGAACTTAAAAGATCAACTCAAACCAAACCAAACAGTCTGGAAACTGCTTTGTTTCAAAGTTCAACATGGAAATTGTTAATCTTCACATGTATGAATTGAGGGTGTCATGGATGTTTGTGATAACATTTTCCCCTTTATATCTTACATTGCTTTTATATACATGTGTTGAGAGGTTGGTAACGCTGCGACGTAACGATTCCTTCCTAATGAAATGTTTTGTTGTTGGAGAGACCCTATCGACTGTTTGATTCGCCTTTGAAACACCTGATTCATTACACGGGAGAGTCAAATGAAAAACCTTAATTTGTTTTAGGTTGCACAAGTTTGCTGCATTTTAGCACAGACCTATTGCTGATCTACATATATTTTTAACTTTGAGTTAGTGCCTATGTACGTACCTAAGATGAATAAGTCGTTGGGGTCCACGTGTAGCCACTGCGAAGGCCTTTCCACCCTTCTGCTTGCGAACTGAGGCCATTGTCAAACTTTCTCCTCCATTAGTAATTTGTTGGTGTGGTAAGCATGCACAGAGATATTGAATTTTCATATGTCGAGAAATTTCTGTAAGTTTTAAGCTGACAGAAGGCAAGAAACCACTCCTCTTCACTGATGCAAGTGTGGTGTGGAAGGCGCCATCTTTAAAATAACAAAAATGGCGTTTTGAAACTCACCTGATTAGTGTTGCAGCCTTTAGGTCGTTTTGTAAATAACTGTTGATACCTCATGCAAATTTGAGCTGTAAACAGTCTGTCCTATAATTTGTATTGGACTTTTAAAATTTTCATTTGACTCGTGTAATATTTCAGCTGATAGCATGTGACATTTCAAGCCCTCCTTATAAGTATAATGGTTATGACAGAGGGCAATTAAGTGAGTGAAAAAATTTAAATTATAATCACAAGTATTTTTTTACTGTAAACTATCAACTAAAAAACTCTTTAATATCATTCAGGGAATAATTTTGAGTCAACCAAGACTTTTCAAAACACTTTTAACAACCCCTTATACTAAAAATAGCACAGTAGAAATTATAATTAATGTGCAAAAATACAACAAACGTAACCGTCCATCAAAAATGAGACAAGCATTCAAGAATACGCAGCTTGAAATCTATGGTATTTCACAGAATTTCTCGCCACATGCGTGGAAGTGGTGATAATCGAGACAACACTAACAATGGCGTAACAGGTCAAATCTAGAAGATCTAGAGTAAAGTATTGATTTCAGTGTTGCCAAAGTCAGACGCAAAGCTCCAACTCAAACACTTTCAATCCACAATGTAATTGCTACGTTTGATGACTGTGACAGTTACCGTTTTGAACTTAACCGACCACCTTGAATGCTGGAATAATCTTGCCTTCTCTCTTCTCCGCTGCTAAAACCAAAAGCTGCTCCCCCACCCCCCGAAGCTTCTGGCCCTCCCCCGACAATCTCATCTCGCTCCAGAAGCCATTTGTTCCAGATATTGGCTCAGCCGAAACTGGGATGGGCCCACCTTCTTGATATATAGACATAACCAGACGGCAATATCCAAGGTGAAGAGAGAGAGAGGGAGATTGTGGTGGAATGGAGGAGTAAGATAGCGGAGAGGGAGCCGGAACAAGCGTTCGAAAACCAGTACAAAGCCGAGATATCAAATTTCACAACCGCAAATATCCTTGTCTGTAATGCATCACTCGGGTCTAAACCAAAGATGGATTGCCCCATGTTCTTCCTCTGTAACCACAGTCCTTCCAGTACAGTAGACGCAGTACTCTTGCAGTAGAGTGGATTTATAAGTATTACCAAGCAATGAGAGCTTCAAGAATATAAACAAAACTCCAATCCAGCTGCTGTACCAGCGTACGTAAACATTTACTCCAACACGTAGGATGTCAGAGAAAAATTAATGAAAATAGTCACGGACAATTTACCGAGCAATACTTGTGTGTGCATCCCACTGTACAAAGGAATGGAAAAAACTGTACGAAAAGCGTTTGTGTTCCACGCCGTTTCTGGACGCTTAAGGCTTAAAATCATCTCTTCCGCCACATATGTGTATTTTGGAATTGAAAGTGTGATAAAGATACACGTTTGATTGCTGAAATGTAGACCGTCAGAATCTAGCAAACAGCCGAACATACATGAACTTCTTTTATTAAAAAAAAATACATTAATTCCACAACGACTACTTCCTGTCGAGGTCCCTGCGCCTTGACCCTTGAAGACGACAGGGTTTTGGGTTTTCTCCTTCAAAGTACAACTCCATGAGTATTCTTACTTACGGGAGCTACAGAAATCGACAAAATGGAAAATGTGTAGAAGCTGTAACAATTTGGCAATATGTAAACTGCTGACATCTTTTCTAATGAACCTAAAGTAATTTACTAAAGTCAGTATCACCACACTTAACCACAACCATTCATAACTTGCCGGGGCAAGAAATGACAAGATGACTTTGTTAAAACGCTGGACTCTTATAATTAAGTGTACAGCCAAAAATGCCCGCAGAGGGGAGCCTAGTTGGGGGGAAGGGGTACTTGACATTCTGATATATCTGGGAAAAGTTCATGTGATTTGAATGGTGAAATTGTAGCAACATTTTATTACAAATAATATTGTTTACTGTAATTTACAGGCTGTAAGGTACAGCAAATAACTACCATGCCAAACAAAATAACGAGAGAACGTTTTCACCACACACATTAGGATCACGTTGACTGCCGTAACTAGGAGTGCACGGGACGACAATATTTTTGGTCGGGACAGGATTGAGAAAGGAACTGTTTATAACCTCGACGTTAGGGACTGAAATAGTTTTCCATTTCCCGACCACATCGGGAAATTCTCGAATTCTACACGCTATTTCTCTCTTTAGTGCTCGTTTTTGCACTTCTATAATAAAACTGCTATTTCATGAAATTTCACACACTTAGTATGGAGAAAATACAAAAAGTGAATTACTTATAAACACGATCCTTTGGAATTTCTAGACTGTTCGGAATCCTAAAAGGCAGGAAATCATTTCCCGAAGTCAGGATCTGAACTTCACAATTCATGTGCTGTCATTTTGAATTCCTTTTGCTTTTACATTACCCATCGGCGCGTAAAAACATGTATCAGAGATATCACAAAAGTGAGTAGATTAAATGGTCTCTGTTTGATGTGTGGGCACAGTGAAAAAGTATAAAAGGACAAAGAAGTGTCCATCAATAAAATTATAGATATTGATGAGAAGGAAGCAAAACGAATTCAGTTTATATTTAAATAGTCTGAGCTAGTCTACAACAATCAAGTATTTCCAATTCAATTTAAAGACTATGATTTGTAAGATAATAAAATATAATAATAACAACAATAATAAAAGGTCAAATAGAAGCTTCTACGACTGCAGGGCAAGTTATAAAATCTTACTGTCCCCCTGAGAAAAATCCTGTGGGCACCCTTCTGTACAGTTGCTGAGTTTAACCACTGTCGAGATTAACCTTACGACCTCCAAAAAATATTAAAATAACTCCTGAATTATGTTCCTAATGACCTATCGAGTGGTGGGTATACCCAGCATGATCTTCCTTCTAGAATTATTGATAAATTATACCTAACTACTAATAACTAACTTCCTAGCCTTCTTAAACCCGAAGGCTTATGTCTGCAGCAACATTAAGCCTTCCATCTGTGCCTATCCTGGGCAAGATCAACCCAATCTTTTCCATTCTTACCGATTTCCATCCACCTAATTTCTCCTAAACCATATAAGATTATTTTGAAGATTCAGTAGTCAACACGATTGGGAAAAGCAGTTCATCTGCCTTGCTAATTTATTTCAAGGTTTGGTACATATAGATTTTGAAGACATCTGTAATTGTGAGCTAACACATGATTCAGTTTCTTCGTCCAAGTCCAAAAGTCTAAAATGGTTTGTAAAACGGAAATAAATGTTACAAAAAGAAACTTATGATAATTGTTTACTGCATACTGATAGCCAATGAAACTTATATATTGGCTTATGACTTGGCGTGACATCTCTGATACAAAACAGTAGATGTTCATTTTCCAGGATCACAAATATTTCTTGTGAAAACGGTGGCTCAAAATATTTCATATTTGTTACTATCTTTATCATTGAAACAATGTCAATTTCATTCCATTTTGTACATTACAGCCGTTTAAATAAATATTGCAATGTGAAGAGAAAAACACCTGGAATCAGCCATTGTTTCTTCAACCCGAAAACTTACACGTGTGTGAGAGAGTGTCTCGGTGGCCGAGCGCGTTGAGTAAATGTCTCACGGTCTAGACTTCTGAGGTTCTGGGTTCTAGTCCTTGGCTGGGTACGGATAATCCTTTGTGAGTTCCTTCAGCAATTTCATGTAATCATCATTCATCCTCATCACTGCGATTTGTCAAGAGAGGCAGAATAGTGACACTCAATAAGAGAATTACGTGCTAATGTACGTGTGGGCACACCATGGGCCAAAAGTCGTGATTAGATACTGTTTATAGTGCAAGAATATATTAGTGGCAAACGAAATTGACGTAAAAGTCGTCTCACGTACGGTGTGCGGTAATAATTCTTCTGTTTTCCAATAGAGGTCAGTCAATTCCTGTACTTTGGTTAGGAGTCAGAAGTCCGAAAGAAGTCAACATACCCAGAAGTTCGACAGCTAAGAACTGCACTGATATTAATTTTACAGGTATTCTTGTCCTATTTTACTTATTAGTTATCTCGTTCAGTTCAATACTGTTCCTGCTTTCACTACCTTATTTTCTTTCACATATTATATCAATATTTTATTGTGTCGACAATTGACGCACACAAACATATCAATACTAGACACAGCTTAGGATTACTAGCTGGTAAAAATATTCTTCAGATTGAAGATTTGAGATTTGCGTTGCGGTAATAAAAATTTGGTCACCTAGACCATAGATTAGGGTATATACGTGTATATACGACCCTAATCTGTGCCTATACCCTGAAATACTGGCTTCCATGCAAGGCGTAATGCGTGTTGCCTAACTCTACAGCGATAGGTGAATTTTAATAGCAAATTTTGGCCGGCCCCGTGGCGGAGTGGTTAGCTAATCGTGCTACGACGCCAGGGGTCTCGGGTTCAAATCCCGGCGTGGGCATGGATATTTGTGAGTGTCCATTCATCAATTTCATCATATCATCACTCATCCCCATCTTCGCAATGAGCCAAAAGTGGCACAAAAGCGAAGTAAAATAAAACATTTCAGCCAATCAATCAATCACAATAGCAAATTTTCAATGGCAACTTCTACCACCGCCGTTGAGTTAGGCAACACACATTACACCTTGCGAGTATTTCAGGATCTAGGTGTCGTTTTTTTATTGCCGGTGACTGTACCTTCTAATCATTCGTTATCAATTCATCATCATCGCAATTATCCTAAAGTGGAAACAATGAAAACATACAAACATATGTGTGGCTATGATGTGTGAGAGAAAGTGTCATGTGTTTCGTTGAATGTTCCCTCTGTACTTACACATACGATACAGAATTAATAAACACCGGATTCGGAACTATATCTGATAGATCAAAGATTCCTGCCCACCAGGCATCCCCCCACCCCCAGGGAAAGAAAGAAGGCATTACAATTCCTTCCTTCCAATCTCCCCGCATCTCTTTGTATGTTAATCCTCCCCTCCCCTCTCGCCTATTTCTTTGAAGGCGGGGGAGAATCTTTTCCAAGTGAAGTCCAGATTGGCTCCGGGGCTCAGGGGCCGCTTACGTTACGAAGTCTGAACTCGGAAATAATTAAATCCTCCTCCAGCCACGATACACCGATCCACCCTCTGAATCTTACTATGTACTCCTCATGCCCTCTGTCCAGTGTTGCTACGTAGGGAGATTTTCCCCCAGATTAAATCCCGATATTAGATTTTCAGCGCGAAAGGGAACGGTATTGAATTTGCCCTGTCTGCCCAAAGCAGCCAGCAAAAAGAATGTAATACAGGGTGTTGCCGTACAACAACGCCAAATGTTTACAGCGAGAAGACAACAAGACGGGGAGTTTCATACGGTTTGGTCGATATGGGCTCGTGTCGACGTTACGAGAGCTCGATATACGGTACTTTACTATACTTACACATGCAACCACGTTACATATCTTCACTGACGCATATTTCTTGAGGGTTGAACTCCAGAAATAGTAGCATGTAAACCGTTAACTGCTGTTGTAGAGCAAACATTCCTAAAATTTAAACTCACCTACGTAATAAAAATATAACCACCAAAATCGACATGCTCTCATGTAGAGTACGTAAAAACTTGTGATTTTGCACAATGAACGATGGAGAAAGTTTTATCACATTGAAGGCTATTTGCAAATTACGACATGACCTTTGAAATGAACAATTTCCAATACACATTGCATATTTCTTTAAGATCTCAGCTTGCAAAGAAATTTGGTAGGAGACAGCATCATGGCCAGAACAAGTGCCAAAACGTAGCCTTCTACAGGAGAAATCTTCCTCTATTCTACATGTGGTAACAACTGCGTCGTCTTTCTCAGTAACAAAACACACAATGCAGCACTGTGCATAGGCGCCGACTTTGGAGGGACCTCCCCCCCAAATTTACGTAGAGGGACACATAAAGTGCTCCCCTGTGCTTAGCACAACGCTATGAAGGCGTATAGGGGGTGTGGGGGTAACGCCCCACACTTTCTTGATCCGGTTGTGAGTGGGGGTGATGTGATCAGCATCACGCCCCTGACCGCCTTTACCCCCAGGGTATCCCCCAGGTAGCCATGTTATTCGACGCTGGGTGGGCGCCGGGGCCGATTCCAACGTTAGGAAAGTTCCCGGATTTGAACCGCCGGTGATCGAACCCGGGACCTTTAGCATGGTAGTCAGACGCGTTACCGACTGAGCCACCGCGGCCATTCGTAGAAGGACACATTTTATGTTTATTTACATATATAAAGTATTGTTTATGCCGATCTTGTCCCTCAAAAGTTTACCTTGCCTCCAAAAATGTATCTTAATATGTTGCCGCCTCTGGCATTATCGTTACAAACAAGTTGAATTATAATAATATGTATTATTATTATCAACATCTCTGTACACAGACCGTGGTTTATGAAAATTATGACCCACTCAAACATCCCGATTTTTTTTCCTGGCCACGGCTGAGCATGTCAGCCAACATTATTTCTGTTATGCGATACTGTGCAGTCAAGTACACAATTATTATGGCATACAGATAATTATTGATAGCATTTCTACTAAAACAACATTGTAAAAATGATATGATTTAAATATACATAACACGAAAGCAGAGTATAAATTTATAACTGACATTATTAATATATTACGAGAATTTCTTTTTCTGCTTTGTAAAGGAGCTACAATATATACCTTCATAATAACTTCTTCAAACTCCAAACACGTTTTCCTGGTTTTAACCCTTTCCGATATTCAAGACGTTGCTGCAGGTATCACATTATCATGAAGAAATCGTATAGAACAAGCGATTTCAAACAAGTTTACTTTTCCATCTGTTCCAATTATGTGCACCTGGATTCCATTAAACATAGTACGATGCATTTCAAATTGAGAACATCATTTATGCTAACCCTGTATGGTGATAATACAAGGCTAACATAAGTAATGTTCTCAATTTGAAATGTACTATATTATAATGGAATCCAGATGCACAAAATTGTTACAAACGGGAAGATAAAGTGAAGAAGTTTATGTTGGTCTATCTCGTGGCGACTGTTCGTCATCGAAGACAGGAGTACTTGGTAACTCGACACATGTCCAGCTTGTAGTTGATTTCCTGACAGATACATTGCACATTACAACATACAATAATCTATTGTTGCGATGATAGCTGTGACATGCATTCACATATGAAACATGGCCTGTGGTAAACGTGGCGTTCACAGGCTGTGTTTGAAGCTTGTATGTAACCGCTCCACTCCTACACGTAGGCCTGTTGCCTTTTTTCATATAAATATAGCCACTTCCCTTAAATTCTGAGTACGACTTACGAACTGCATATCCACCAGACTTGGCATGGAAATGTCGCTGCACGCGAAAAACAAACAGGTTTGTGATTATGGGAAAGCTCCCCTGTCGTCGATAGTTAGAAGGGAGGAGTTTTTAGCGTTTGAATACCTTCTTACAACAAACACTTAACAGTGCTTTTCCCAAATCTTGACATTTCTCTGAGAATTTTTATGAGTACAGAGTATTTTGCCATCAAGTACCAGTGAAGAGCGATCGTTCAATGTTCTATAAATAATTAAAACCACCCTCAGAAATTCAGTGTCGGATACCAGACGTTCTAGAGCATCCTTCACAACGAATGCTGATATTCTGCAACAAATTGACTTGAGTATCTCATTCAACAATTTGCTGCCACGAAAGCTGGAAAGAAAGAGTTTTAGGCGACTATTCTCTTGTTAATTAGTGAAAGCGAATTGCTATAATAACATAACTGTACTCTAATACGTAATAATGTCGGTAGGATGCAAAACAAAGGATAACCTAAGAGCGGACATTTTATAAATCCCTCCCTGGTATCAACTGTGTCCATCTGGAATCAATTTAACATGATTAATATGTTTGAAACCGGAAATATAATTTATGCTAACCCTGTACTTTCATCAGGCACCACAACTTCTTCAACTCTTTTTTGCTAGTTCGCCACCCCACTCATCTCGCCTTCTTGTAGGTGCCTACCACGAGTACTGCTGAAAAAATGTCTACCCACCCCATTTATAGTCATTTCTACTTTATGAAATTTCCAGACAGGGTGGCAGTGACCTCTATGAGAGGAAATAAAAGAGCATGTATATTGGGATGACTTCTCTACAATCGCATGCCACATCTTATCTAGTTGTGCAAATACTATCTGATTATTACGGTTGCTGATTGATTTTGTGATCGCAGTCTTGCCATTAGTGCTGATTGATGATTAGCTGCATTACGCCATTTGCTCTGTTATCTCCACGCGCATCATGGCTCTGCTGACAGTCTGCTTTGAAACATAAACTTCACCATGTGCTGGAAGCAACATAATGATTGTGCAGACTGTGCTGAATATTTAGCATCAGAGAGGGAGCTCGTGGCACATGTCAGCCTCAAAAGTAGAATTTCCATGACTCTTAACACATATAAAAGAAACGGTGCAGCGAGGAGACGTTAAAGAATACAGCAGATAATTGAGTCTCAACACTACTAGCTGTTATTGCATAAAAGGATAAGCAGAGTGGGGTGTACTGTAACTCGCATGAAAGAAACCATAAAAAATATATTTAATATAAACAAGGTTCAAGTAAATCCCATATAACCAATAATTTCGAGACACAAATCTCGCAACTTTTACGATATTACATAAAATGATTGAACACATACAACAAGAACATATATTTATAGAACAGCGGTGGTCCAATCAATAAGCCGTCTGACTGCCAAGCAGAAGATCCGAGATAGATAGGTTAAGGTTATTGCATTAAAAAGCAGCTCTGGGGATCACTCAGCCTCCAATAAAATGGGGAGGAGGGTATACTGACGGCCGGAACGTGGCGCTGATCACATCACCGTCACAAATAATAATAATAATAATAAATACATTTTATATATATGCACATAAAAACACATCTACACACGCACGCGCGCATACAGACACACATAATTATACAGTGTATCACCTTACAACACCGACCAACTTAAACAGTAGTAGAGTACATCAATTTTGTTTGCTGAGGCTTTGTTGCGATGTTTGCCACTAACAATTATTTTTTCTGTCGGAAAAATACAATATTTTTAGTACGCTACGAACAAACTATGTCACTAATGTAGAAGCTATACTCTGTCTCGGTTATCTCTGAAGCAAGGCCGCGCATAACGGTAGAGAAGGGGGAAATCGCGTGGGCAGATCGAAACAGTACACGCTGCTAGGAAGGCTGCTAACGGCAGTCGCTTTCCCCCCTCCACGCAATCCCATTCCCTCTCACGTGTTCATTGGTGGAGCCATCTCGCGTCACTACTTGCGCAGAGACTTGTTTTCGATATGCAAACTGTGTATGGATGGTGGCACAAGAATAATAGGTGCTAAGGTTTAAACCTTGCAACTTCACCTGTCGGTATCTCTGCAGACGTGATAAGATTTCCTACAAAATGTATCGTTTTCGACATAAGAAGTAGTGCATGACTCCATACATACAGGATAAAAAATAATTTCTTCGAGGGCTCGAAGTATTGAAACAAGGTCTTACCAACCAAAACGTTGCTTTATATATCTTCTCTCACACACAAACAACACACAAAATACTCAATATCACGCGCCCGCGCGCGTGTCTGACAAAAAAGAAAGCTAATAAAGGTGGTCAAAATTTTGTCATATTTAAAACACCATTACCCTGCTCCTTAATGAAGTTCAATGAATTTAAAATTTGCTAATTAGTACTTTACATGTTCGATCGTATCAAACTTCAGGCCTCCGATTTCAAGCCAAAGAACATATTTTCTGGTTACATGGTAGTGAGGCAAGTGTAAATAACATATTAAGATTTTTTAATATCTACTAGGTTCTTTTAGAGACAAAAACAGCCATAAGTTTGCAATATTGCATCACTTCTCTTCGTTCACTTTTCCTATTCTTATCTCCCTTTCTGTTTTATTTACTTTTTTTCCCCCTTCTCCTATTTTCCTGTGCACAAAGGTTCCTGTCCAAGGGGAATATCAGGTTTCTTCATTCTGCGCGAAAGAAACATCCTCCTCTCAGAATCCAGAAAGCTCCTTGCTGTCGTTGTTGGGCCTCGAACCGGTGATTTACGACCTCTGGATGCACGGACCCTCCTTTACAAGTCGACTATCGGCCGGGCACTAAGAGACGAAAGGATGCAGTCCAAATATCAAGTGCAGTGATCTATATTCTGCAGGATGTCCCTGGTAGCGTCGCATACATCAAACGCTCTTTATACTAAGACGTATTCAAAGCCCTAAGTTCCAAGTGAGACAGACTAATGGTGCAGGGAGGAGCGAAGTAACTGGTTCAGATGAAATTCTGGACCAGCCTCAACTTTCAAGGTTCTGGTTTAATCAAACTTCCAAAGTATTTGAAGTTTCTGTTAAAGTGCTGTAAGAATCAGGTAAAATGTTTCAAGCGGGAACACGTCATATTAAAGTGGAAAAGCGGTAGGCCATTCTCTAGTGCAATCTGCCCTGTTGGTTCCCTCTCTCTCCAGTTCTATCTACAATCCCACACATTAATTTTTATCCTTCTTTCTTTATCTCTTTCTCTCTCTCTCTCTCTCTCTCTCTCTCTCTCTCATACATTTGCATTTGCTCACCTCTGTTTCTCATTTCTTGACTCCATCATTCTTTCTCTCTCTCTTACATATTTATTCCTATCTCATTCTCATCGTCTCTCGCTCGCTCGGCCTCTTCATAAACCTAGGTATTTACGTTTGCCCCTCTATCTTTCTCATCTTTCACCTCCCCTTCCCTTTCATTCTCATATATTCATTATTGTCAATGACTACATCTCTCCTGAATTTCCTAGCATTGTACAGTGAGTCGTTTAAAAAAAAACAGACAACTAAAATGATATAATCTAAATAACAGCAATGACACACAGACCTGAAGATTATCTATCAACATGGAAAAGAATTTCAACATTTGCCCGGCTCTATAGAGTTTTAATAGGTCAAGCCAATTCGCATCTTTGTACAATGAACGAAACCTCTAGTATTGTCAAGTAATGTATTCAGTGGCACATGGTTTGTAGGAAAAAAAATGTAATTGAACGCTCCAATTGTATGGGAGAAAAACAATTGGACATTTTTGTGGAACGTTACATGTCTTTTCTTGCATCTGGAGGTGTTTGGGGAAAGCGAACCTGCTAGCCACTTCGATCCCTACCAAAGATTTGCTTCGGTTGATAGAACACGCCTGCATCTCCCTACTTCGCCCCGACTGGACAGCCGAAGGAAATTCTCCAATATTCGACTTGAAAGGGAGGGTAGGGGGACAGAAAATCCCCGACTTTAATACTTGAGAGCATAGGGAAGCAAGGTTTGTGTGTCCACCAGTTCTAGTAATAGTCTTTCAGAAGCAGGGTTACCACACACTGCTAATTTTTCATACAGTAGCGGTGCAAAGACCAAAGAAATACAGTTATTCACTCTTCCCGCACAAAAGAGTGACTATTTTTTTTATTTTTTGAAACGAATGTAATGTATGTTACAGGACAATTCATTGCCCTCTACAATTTTACCAAGGAGCCATTACATGCCAAATCAGCACAAATATGTGCAATTTTCATCCCGACCATCTCCGATTTTCATGAAATTTGGGGAGTTGAAACTATGCATGGAACTTAGTAACTGAAAATATTGAGTCTCGTTTGTATTGTAATTGTAAAATTATTCAACGTCAAAATTAGCAGAAATTGTCCTTTCTGAGCTCGTTTAACTATACTAAATGTGTTGTAACTCTGCTCCTATTTTGCCTAGGAAGGTGAAAAAAAGTTTATTGTTCAGCTTTCCAATGATATGTAAGAAGCCTAACGTTGATTGAAAATAAAATATTGTCACGTAACCTTGACCTCTGACCTTGACAATCTCAAAACATGTCATCGCCAAAAATTGTGAAAAAATATATTTGGCAGACCATGTTATGCTATAAGACATATGAAACAAACTGGGATTGCAATGGGATCAGAAGGTACATATTAATATGTATAGTTATGTGACTGATAAGGAGAGTCAAAACTCCCTTAACACCCCTTATAAAATGTAAAGGAGTTATGATGGGTACAATTGGTCATGATAGAAACATGTTAGGTCCAGGAGGAACCATACTTGGGTGTGTCAAGCGGAGATTCTCTGTATTGTTGGTGTTCATTTTCAAAGGAAAGGAGATGATTTGATATATCAAATCAGGCTAGAATTTCACGAGAAATGCAATGGCGAAGGTTTATCCAACATATCTTTACCAGCAAAAAGTTAAGATTGAATGCTTTTAAACATTTTCTCCTTTTCGAGGTGTTAGAAAAAAAGCATCAGAATGCCTCTAACGTGTTAGGAACGCATGGAGATCACACTGACGTCTCGGGAGAGAAGTTAACGTCCCATTGCACATGATTTTAATCAGCGACATTCTCCGAAGAGTTGAATGTTGTAAATGGTGTCTCAAACAATTACAATGTGACGCTTCGTTTGGAATGAAAACTTCGTCACAGCGACGAGGCTAATTTTATGTTCACGGTAAAATTAATAAAAAGAATATGCCATAACTGGGATCTGTCTCAGCCGAACTGCTGGTGCTGGTAAGCTAATGGTGTATGGTGTATGGAGAATGAGATCGAATGGTTCATTTTCAACGGCGGAACCTTAAATGATAAGCAATACTTGGATTTGTTAAGTGTGATCAGGTTGTTCATCCTTGCTTACGGAATACAGTACTTTTTCCAGAGTTTTTCAACAGGACAGAGCGCGACCACACTACGGGAATATTGTGGTAGGTTCTTCAGGGTAAATATACCGATAGATATATTGGAAGCCGGGGACCTGTTGAAAAGCCTGTACGTTCCCCAGATCTAACACCTTAGGACTTTTACCTTCAGAAACATTTGAAGGCAATGGTATATGCACTAAGAACAGTTATACTGACCATCTGATAGAACGCATAGTTGATGATTGCTAGGCTGTAGCACCTGCTACGTTACAAAATGTTCCATGCGAGTGTGAGAGACGTCGACGAGTGTGCATTCAGGAACACTGACAACGTAATGAACAGATATCGTAAGTGGAAGATATGCATATAACATTTTACTGTTTAATGATACCTTAGAAAAACTTTGGCCACTGCATTGCTCGTGAAATTCTAGCCTGATTTGATATACCACCATATCACCCTCTTTCATTTGAAAATGTTTGAGTTGAATTCAATGCGGCGGCCAACAATATGGTGAATCTCCGCTTGACACATACAAGTATGGTTCCTCCTGGACCTAGCATATTTCTATCATGACCAATTGTACCCATCATAACTCGTTTACATTTTATAAGAGGTGTTAAGGGACATTTGACACTTTTATCAGTCACCTTATACATATTAATTTGTATCTTCTGATCCCATTGCAGTCCTAGTTTTGGTTGAAAATAAAAAAAAATATCACGTAACCTTGACCTTTGGCTTTGAAAATCTCAAAACATGTCATCGCGGAAAATTGTGAAAAAATATATTTGGCACACCATGCTATACTATAAAACACATGAAAAATCAAATAAAAAATCAAGGTGTCATTCTATGGTTTTACGTTCTGGGCATTGACTTGTCCGTTGAATGTAAATAAACATTAGATCACAATAGACGACGCTGATAGTCCTAATACATTAGCTATAAGTAGGGAGACAAATTTATGGTAAATAAAAACTGAGGAAAGCCGTAAATAAAATGTTAGATCAGCGGTATATACCAGCGGTGGAAAAAAAAAATTGGCACACACTTTTTCATCATGAGAGGAAACAACATACAAAAGAGATATAAATTGATAAACTACTTCATTTTTATATACTGTACACATACACAAGTACATAGATTTCAACTGTAATTGCCAGTATCGGCGATTGGGTGGGGGTAAGGATAGTTTACTTTTCTTGCTAGACAAGGCTTAGTACTTAGAGGCCATAGTGTTGGGGCAAAGAAAGCTAGCAAGTTCAATGAAACTGGAAGTTGAGTAGACATTCGGGGGAAGAAACGAATGCAACTTGACAGGGAGCGAAGGTTTCGAACTGAGATTATGTGCATGGGAAATCCCAATTTGCAGCGTCTTCCTGATCTGATCGAAGATAAAACGTTCTTCAGCTGCAAGTGGTAGGAAACTTTAGGCAAACGTTTCGTTACAAATCGACAGTTTGCGCGCACAACCTCGATTGCCGGTTTTTGCGTGTTTTCTACTTAATTTGATGATATTTCACGGTTATTTCGCGAGAAAGCGTTCATTTCGTGGAAAAGCACACATTTCGCATTACTTCGCGAATAAAACTCATGCATATTTCATCATTGGGGTGAAGTTACGTGCAGAATGTTCAAAATTGCATCTTTCTTTCACATTTCCCGAATACGCGCATAGCGAAAATTCAATGTCCCTAGCTATAAGGTAGACGAACCGTATGAACCATCAATTGAAAATTCTCGAGTAACAAATTTAAGGGTAAGGTATTTTTATATGGAATCTTATAAGTAAAAATGTATAAAACGGCAATAATAAAAACCATTGTTCTAACTGTCCACCATACATTGCAATGCCCTGCTTGAGTATCATTATGTTTAATTAACTTTAATGCAAAACTCCCTTCATTATTTAATATGGATTTAAGATTTATACAGTTGTTACTTCTCTCCGCTGTTCACATTTCACTACTTTATTAGTTTGCATTAATTGTTTTCGTTTTTCTGGAATTGCTTCTTATTTTCTTCTAAAATTTCCTCCTTGCGATGTTTACTGCACTGGTGCTGTCATCTGTCTGTTTTCTAAAGCAGACTTGTATGCTGTTGCAGCTTGTGACAACATTCTCCGAATTGCTTTGATTGCGTAATTAATTCCTTCCTGTGGCGATCTTCCTGAGTTACGTGTTGTCTTTAGGAGGCGTCACTTAGTTTTCCCGTCTGTGCCACAACAGAATCATGAATATCCACGAAGAACAAGACTGAAAGAGTGGAAGCCTTTTGCCTGATGTTCATATCCTTCATCGTTCTCACCTAGTGAACCATCGTTCCTGGCTTCTGTCACAGAGAGAGGTTCGTCCGCCGAAAGTGCGTCATTGCTTTTTTCGCAGATTCCAAAAAACAGCAAGAAGTGAGTGTCAACGTGACACAGCATGTGTCCATAATCCCTTCCGCCCTCAGCTCCCCTCCTTCTTCCTCTTTTCCCTGTACCTCTGTCTCTCTCGCTTCTGCCGTTTGTCACTAATTCTCTTCCTCTCTTTCTCCCCCTGTCTATCTCTTCTCCCCCCCAGGCGTAGGATTCACAGACCCGCATTTGGACCTCAGCTGGTCCGGCGTCCGCGCAGAATTAACATAGTAACGACGTAATTTGCAACAAACGCGAAGGTGGAAGCGCCCTCTTTTGCTTGGCCGATTCGCAAAAGCCACGCTGAAGAAGAAGAACGACACTTTCTTCTTTTATCGGATCAAGCATTCCTGGGGAGCAAAACTGAGTGGCTTCTTTCAGACAATCAGCTATCGTAGAATCGCCTACATTGCCCTGTTCAAAACGTGACAATATTTTCTTGCAAATTCAATTGTATGTAAACCAAAAAAATCGACACTCTATGTACATTTTGAAGTGCCAACAACCACGTCACTTCACAATCACAATGGACATCGAACCAAGAGACTCGTTGTATTGCTATCAGGAGATAACACGCTCCATATTAAACAATCAATACACGGCTAATAGTAACTTTAAGGAAATACGTTAAAGCTTACAAGATAGGTCTCATTACTATCTACATACTGTTGCCAGACGTAGGCTAATGTCTTCTTGGAGAATGAGTCCTTACTGAGAAGCTTTATAATGGCAGCAACTTACAAGTGGTCACAGCACACCTGCAAGTATAGAAGAGGTAGAACGGCGGAAAGGATGAAAATCGATCGTCTTTTATTGAAAACGCTTCTTTGCCCTACTATTTCTGCTAGCGGCCGGCGTCGCTCAACAACTTCCAACTTGTAGCTGCGTAAGTGTATCACGTGGTTCAGTCCCCGTCAGTAGTCGGTTCCTTCACTGCGCATAGTAAGTCACAACTTCGCATTTCATTTGTTTCAGTCAGGGAACCGTTTCAGCCACTTTAGAACTTTCAGCTCATTGGATTACACCGACTAAATGGATCTTCTGTGTGAAATATACAGATAAATCTAGTGCTATTTCTTTATTTTAGTGGGATGCCTCCCCAATGGCGTAGCGGTTACGTCATTACATTATAATCAAAGGTCTCGGGTTTGATACCCGGTGGAGGCGCAGAGTAATTTCGATCCTACTTCAAACTATAGGTTCAGTCTCAATTAGCCTATATGTGGACTTAAAACAAACTTTGACTCGACTTGATTTCAGTGGATTCCAGGCAACTGATTGATCAATTGGTTTGGTGTTTTAAGTCATGCACAGTAAGGCTAATCGGGACTGGACCTACAGTTTAAAGTGGGAGCCGAACCACTATGTGCCTCCACCGGATTCCAGGCAACTATTCTCTAGATCAGTGGTTCTCAACCAACCTTTTTCAGTCCGGGACCCACCTTGAAGAATATTACACTTCACACTTCATGGGACCCATAAGCATGGGCGCCGGCAGAATTACTGCATGGGTGCGCACCCAGTTTATAACCATATTCTTGCTAAAATCGAGTACTTTAAGAAGCCCTCTTTTACGCTTACTGAAACAAATTACACATACTTCATTCTAGAAAAATTAATATGTAATTTGAAAGACAACTTTACTCTAGTCCAACATTTAACTAAACCCACCCGCTGAAATTAAGAACATTTTTTCTTTTTACTCACCGAACTAATGTGACGGTTGAGGCTGCCTTTCCGAAATAAGCTGGGGTAAGCTGGGTTAAATGGTGGTTAACTTAAGTCGTAAATCTGAGTGCACGTCAAGTTTATTTCTGTACTTGCGTTTCACTTGAATAAGAGATGAAAATCCCTTTTCACACAAATATGAGGTGGAGAACGGCACGAACAACTTTAATGCCTCATCCGAAAGTTCAGGATACTCACCTCTGAATGATATCCAAAAGTATGTTAAGTCTAAATCTAAAAATTTAGTCTTAATGCCAGAATCACAGCTGATATCATACAGTTGTTCTCTTAGTTTTACTGATACGTTTGAATGGGTCTCGAATCCAATTGAATTTACTGCAACTTTATGGAAGGTAATTTTCAAACTCGTTAGGTTTTTAAGAACAGTAAATACATTTTCGAGACCGATTTCGCGACCCACCCAACACCTCCTCGGGACCCAGCACTGGGTCGCGCCCCGTAGTTTGAGAAACGATGCTCTAGATGCATTACTTGCCCACTTTCCATCTCTTTCCTTACTAAAGAGGAGCTACCACTGTTACAACCTGAACATGGATGAGGCTAGGATTCCTCCACATACAACAATGTTTTACCACATCAGAGGGCGTAACTCTAGACCGCATTTATCACTTACGGGAATGTATATATATATATATTGATTACGTACGGACACACGGCGGCCATGTCCATGAATGAGATTAAGCCAAGGCTTAGCACTGCTAATGCTCAAATGGCCGCTCGCTTGCGATATTTATTAGCTCGCGAGGATTTGAGATACAATCCAAATTCTAGATGGGGGGGATTCATTGTAAATCAGGCAGAGATAATTCCCCAACAATATAACGGTGATTAGCGCCGATATCAATGAGGGAATGCTAGGAATAGTTCGAAGAGTTGTGGAGATTATATGAGCCCGACCGTGAGGGTGGGTAATAATTGGTGTTATAAATTACTCAGGAGTAACGACTCTATCCCGGGGCCGCGGTGGAGGTAATTTGGACGACGTACGATCCTATAAACCCTAAGAAAAAAGAATATATGGAAGGTGGTGTGTGCTGCGTTAAAATGTATCTGGTAATGATTCACTTTTCATGCTGGATCTCAGCTTCGAGAGACTTGCTTCCTTGGAATTTACTGGTCAGGGGGTAAAGTTATGTAAATCAATGTTATTGGAAAGGTGTATTCGTATACCGCTGGATTAAATAGCGCGGTTGTACTAATGTTAAAAAAAAAGTATTGCGTTACTGTTAGCTAACTCCGCTTATTACGTTGTAAAGCGCAATTAGAAAGAGATTTGTAATAATAAAGCCGGGCTGGAGCGAAACGGAGTGCGTATCAAAACACTGCGTTTGCGCGTACGAACGAAACTAGTTCCTTCGTCTTAAAAAAAAATAGATGACTCTCACATTTAGTAGTATTATTACAGGTATAATAGCACAATAGTCTCATCATATGTGGTAAAGTTATAATGCAGAAGAGGGAGTAAAATCACTTAATTAAAACTGTGAGCGTGGATTGGAATGTCTTGTAAGGAGAAATGTTTCAATCAACAAAATTTCATTTCTCTTTGGCAGTTCTGTCCGGTGATTTTTCTTATAACTTTTATTTCTCGGTTGCTTAGGGTTTAAAACTCAACAATTACTGAGTAATGAACATTGACAATAGTATATCTGTATTAACAGGCAGTTTCCCCTCAATTGAAGTAGAATTTGACCTTTCCGATTGGAAGTCTCATACTCTGGCAAAGACCAGGTACATGGATATATTTTTATGTATAATTAACCTCTTTGGTGCATATTCATCTTATACCATTATGATAAATTCATGAAAGCTGTTTGCTATGGTGGGTTACAATATCTTATCTTTACTAAACACTGCATTGCATTGGCCTAACCGAGTCTCCATCTCATATTTCGAAAATTTACCTAAAACTAATGTACAAAACAGTACAAAATTAGCTTCAAAATCGTTATTTTCAATCGTCTGTTAAGGTATGAACCTGGATTAAATTAATTTTCCAGCAGCACCTAACCTAAAGATTTGTATGTGATATCGTATTAACACATTTAGCTGTTTTAAGATCTGAGATAATTGTCTAACGGTAATTTCCAGTAGCACAATAGAAAAAAAAACTTTTTCGTTTCGTTTCAAACTTACCGTGTCCTACCCACCTATAACTCCAGAACAGCTACTACACCATTAATTCCATACTGGAATGCCCAGTCTGAAAATGCTTAGAACATTCCAGGTACGATATTTAATATCTCTAGTGCATGAATCTCCAGTCCTTGACTAGAGATTCAAACGGGGAACTTTAATATTTATTTTTTTTATCTCCTGTTACCGTTAATCGTTTGAACAATGTTGAAGCTATACAGTAAACCACTTTGCCGTGAGCAATAAAAAACAATATATGATCGTAAACCATTGTTCAACTGTCCGTGCTATTTTTAGTTTACATCAATTTCGCTAATTCCCTCAAGTTCCTTGAAACAATAAAATGCAGCCCAAATCTCTTCAGCCTACCTCCCGAAATCCAGCTATCCTTGGGAACCCATCAAATGAAATGCTCTCCGCTCACAGAATTCCAGGATCTCTCTGGAAGCCTGAAATTACAAGTCACGTAGGTGGCAGCAGTTCCCACAGACAGCCCCCCTCCTCCTCCTCCCCCGCTGGCCCGGGGCCGCAGAATGAAGAGTAATAATGAAAAAATCCCACGGGACCCGTGCGTCCATCTTCACCCGCTTGCAGCGTGAATTCCAAAATAAAACCTTGCTCAAATCTCGAACTCGGCGTCTCTGAATTGGACGGACTCCGCCTGAACGCGTGACTGCAGTGCCTTAAAAAGATCTTTGAGTTGCTCAGCGTCAAGCATTTCTCTTTTTCTCTACACGAGGTAATTCTTTGTGTATACTATACTTTCCAGTAGTGTACCAAAGGTTTTATTTTTGAGGAAGGTGAAACTGGAGCCAAATATATATTAGATGGGCAGGCCATGTGGCACGAATGGGAGAGGAAAGAAGAGTTTACAGGATTCTTGTTGGAAAACCTGATGGTAAGAGACCTGTAGGAAGGCCAAGACGAAGATGGAGGAACAACGTTGAGATGGACCTAAAGGAAATCGGTAAGGATGGAAAAAATTGGATTGATCTTGCCCAAGATAAATATAGATGGAAGTCTTGTGTTGCTGCAGCCATAAACCTTCGGGTTTAAGAAGGCTAGAGAGTTCTTCAGTAGCGGAGATTGGGTGCCAAAATTTGGGAAGAAAGGGGAGGGGCAAGGGCAGCTTACTTTTCTTTGGTAGACAAGTCTTAGTATTAAGATGCCATAATGCAAGAGCAAAAGTGGCAAAAAGTAGGCAACTGCCCCCACGCCCCCCATAATCGCCGCCACTGCTTATCTTCAAACATTTAAATTCACAGAGCTTTTTTCGCCCAAAGTGAGGCAGTAACATTTTTTCTCTATGCTCGTTAGTGCACAATTTTATTCACGAAGCCAATCAGAATTCAGAAAATTATGAGAAATACTTGTTTCAGCTCGTAACAGCATAACATACAATAGAAATCAAAACGGTAAGAAAAAAGTGACTGAATTACTACCAACGCGACACATACTTATTTCTTTCTTCTCCTAACAAAGTTCTTTCACATTCGGCTCAGTGGAGAAGAGATGTAGTCACATGTCTAATCTGTTGCGATACTTCGATATTTAATCCTGGATGCAATCTATACCCTCATAGAAATGTTTAGGTCCACAGAATTTCTCTCTGCAGATTCGTGTTTCAGTCTCAAAAGAGTTACAGAAAAACTTGGGTGGACATCTGATTTGGGCGCGACGGCACATTGTGCCTTTATTAATCTGATTTTTCTTTGTATTCAGTTGGACTATAAGTGGAATTTAGAATCTAGGTTTCCATCCAATTTTAGAAAATGGCAGCTCCATATAAAAGAAGTGTAACATATTATCCAGCTGATGTACAAATTCGAATTTGGAGTTAAAATACAGGTTCTGTGTGGCGATATATTTTAAAAATACATTTAATTTTGGTTGGAAGTCGCTTATCCATTGTTTTATGAAAGATACAGGGAGGGCCAAAAAGATGTTACCACTGAAATGGGTCGAAGTTACGGTTAGTATATTTTAGGTATTTATTTTCACTGTAATTTACACATGTGTATATAGGTAGGTATGTGAATGGTACAAATAACACATATCAATCACATATCAGCTACAGTTTCCATATAACATGTCTCCAATAATCACTTGCAAGGCATATAAACACACAACTCATCCTCCCTTCAAATTGCCATGTAATTTGGTCCTCCCTGTACAATAGAAAAATGGTTGCCCAATGAAAAAAGTGTAACTCATCTTTCGACCAAATGGTACAAAAATAGAATTGTAGTCGAATCTAGCTCTTTCGAAATCAATGTCTAAAAAATACTTCCAAATTATATTTTAGTCTTTCAGCCATTTTGCAAAATGAAGGATACCTATAAATAAGCGTAACGTATAGTTTGATTTCTGCCAAAAAGTGGCAGAAATGCATCGAAAAGCAAAATAACACAAAACCTATTATGGTGTGTGAGATATAATCGTTTCCCTTTTCCGTCTTGTCGGCATGTGCAATACTGGGCACAGCTAGTCAAGACTTTAGACTTTCTCCTCGTCCCTTTATAATTTGCCGAGCCTCAACACAAGTGGTGTACTCAATGTAGGGGTTATTGGGAGTCTATTTGTCTCAGATTTCCTAAATAAGAACTACGAATGAAAGCAAAAATAACAAACTGACTTCTAAAAATGAAGACGAAATTCCAGCACACACCACTGCTTATAAAACAAACTTCACGATTTTATACATTAAGTAAATATTTTATGGATTTTTTACAACAGTTCCCTCATGTTTGTTTTGTTTTGGAAATGCAAGGTGAACGAACAGCTATGAAAATATTTCGTCCGGTCCTATACTTAGGTTTTCATCCTAATGGCTTCCATTGTCTTCAGCGTTGTGGCGCTTCCGTCACTCTACCTATATATTCTAACTCGTTTGTAGCGCACTGAATAGCAGGAAAAAACGTCCATTTTCGACGTCGCAAGCGAGAAACTCCAGCTCAAACAAACGTCACGAGCAACAGCCCCCTCCCCTTCCCAATTGAGTCATTACAGGGCGTTAATTAACCAAAACGAAAAGCCCTTTTGATAAACACAATTTCACCGCTTCCCTTTCTCCTGGGCGGAAAGTGCAGAATGTGCAATTGGGAGGGATTTCGTTTCCTTTCATTCCCGTTTTTTTTTTTTATCCGCCCCTTTTGCGAACGGCACAAAGCTGTTCTAGTAAACAATAGTGCGTGACATCCCTATAATTAACCCGTACATTGACTTCCGAAAGGTAGACATTCCTGAAACTGCAACCAGATGTCACGACCTTCGCTCACTTATCCTTTCGGTACGCATTTGAAAAGCTGATGAACAGATCTCGCGGCTTCGCAAGGAATTTAGAGGAAAGAAACCGAGCTTGTGGCTTGAATCTTTCAGCAAAGGTAAACACAGCACTTAAGCATCTTTGCAACCCTTTCACATCCCTCTCCAGAAGGGAGAGGGTGGCATTTGCATACCAAATTACCCAAAACCTTCGAATCTTAGCCCTTAAGATGTTTGTTCATACTATCAGACACATAGGAGACCTAAGAGAGCACTTAATAAGACGAAATTTTCTGCAGCAATTCATGCAGATCAAATGTTTACACGAAACTAGTAATTCAGTTACTGAACTTAATGCACAAGTTCTGTCCAATGCTCGAAATGTAAATTTCTGCTTAATGGTTGCGAGTAACCTTATACAATGCTGTTCGCGAATGTTTCCCTCAAAATGTTTATATTTCTCCTGAGAGACTGCAACCACAATCCACTTCACTGCAGATCTGGTTGCCTGACAAGGGATTTAACTTGGCACATTAAATTGAGTTCGACTTTTTCTTATCTAAGAGCTTATGTAGTGTTCTCGTGTCATGAATTTCTACAAATCAAGGGTGCTATGGACATGAAATCAAACAGAAAAGGTTTTTGCTCATTTGCTTTTACTGGAATTTAAAATTTGAAGCCTCTGAAATCGAACCTAAAGTCGTGTGTTTCTTGTTTCTGTTCTTTCATCATATTCATCTAATCACCATGTACCGTTGCGATTAACCTAAATAGGCAGAAAAGGGCATAAAATACGAATAGAAAACTCTTTAAGAGGTAATGTTATGCACATTTGTTAAAGTTATCCCTTGCCTATGAAGACACATAAGGATGTGGAAAGCAGGACTCCATACGTTCTCGAACTCTCCCATAGTGGAAGTGATACTATCAGCACCACGCTTCGGTCATGCTTATCCCCCAGGGTTGTCCCCGGGTACTAATTAACTGGGGGGCTGGGTGAATCCGAGAGCCAAGCTTTATCTACGGACATTGTCGGATAAATTACCACCTGATATCTCCCAAGCTGGAAATCGAACCCGAGTCTCCAGCGTGGCAGTCATTGCCTTTTGAGGGTGGAAATAGACAGATACTGCGTTGCAGTCGTATTATATACTGAGAAATGGTAGAAAAAGACAGTACATAAAACATTTGAGAAATAACAACAATAAATATAGATAAATCAAATAGGGGAAGGGCAATTCAGGAAGGGTATTATGTTTGTTTGTTTTTATGCACTATGCACACAATGGCAAATCCGAACAGAGAATATCGATTCTTGGACCCCTTGGTTACGAGGCGACGACGTTACCACTACGCCACCCGCGATGCCTAGGGAGGGTATTGTCTGATTCCTGCTTTACTTATTCAAGTATCGATCGTCTTGTCAGCAAATATGAAATAAGATGATTTCCATTATAAGTAATCCTTTTCAAAGTGTCAGTCCTGTGTTCTTTATAGGACGAAGAAAGCTATGACGCAACCCCAGCTCCAACAAACTTAAAGATCCATATATTCTCAAAGGGGCAGTTGCCTCAAGAGTACACTGCCCTGAGAGACCTTTTCCGACCCGATAGTCAGAAGGACTAGCTAAAGTTTACCGGCGGATGATTCCAAAGCGTGGACGATGAAAGACCTTCTCCGGTCTCTATGCAGCGAAATTTCTCCTCCTTCGCTTCACTTTGTACCGGATCATCCGAAGCGGAAGACGTCGGCAGTTGGCAGCCATGGGAACGGTGAAAGACAAGAACATTCGGGAGATTGGAAATGACGTCATTATACAGGACGTTTTATTACTCTTCGGAATAAAATTGGACTTGACGTTCCTGGATTGTTCGATAAAAATGTCCGTGGCGAAAGTGATTTCTTCCAACGAAGCGGAAGAAGTAAACCAAGGAGGAACGGAAGGAGAGGGGAAGGGAGTGAAGAAGAACGGTTTCATCTTGGATCCAATCAAAGAGAAAAAATAGCATAGGCATTTCAGAAGGAAAGAATCAGGTACCCAAAGGAGACAATCACTTCTCTCGCTTAAGAACCAGCACCTTGTTAAACTTAATGTCGCGAAATTTTCCACTTCATGTGAAGAAAGAAGCAACGTTTCCATCGTCCTCCCGATTCAATTCTGTAACAATTTCAGTCTGCAAAAAAGTTTATACATCGTTGTTCCTGACGTTCTTAACCCAATTTTGCAAGTCTAAGGACAATGGATCAACGAATCACATCACTGTAATTTGGTAAATTTTATAACATGTCATGTGTAAAACGTATTGTCACGGACGAAAAAGTATCCTTCGTCTGTGGTAAACTTAAAGTCCTTTTGATGAGTTCGATCAGTCAGTATAGTCATTGCGACTAAGCAGGAAAACAGAATAAAGTGATAACCAATAAAAGAATTTACAAGAGACCATGTCTTGAATCTTCAACTTTGAAACATTTCGAATTATCCTCAAGAATTGAATATGGGTTATCACAGGGTTATTAAAAAAGAAAGAGCAGATTTCAAATGTTTATATCTCACGAACTATAAAAGATAGACACACGTGCCATACATCAGTGGATAGAGGAAGGTTCAAAACTTCATAATCCTGCCTATTAGTTCCATTTAATACCTGCAACGGCGTTTTTTTCTTTACAAGTAAAACGGCGACGCCACAGGACAAGTGAAGTACCGTTTTGATGTTTGTCGGGCAACGCACGGTGCTCATGTTGAGTGCATACATTAAAGTTTTCAACAATAAAACTTTGAACCTTCCTCTATCCACTGATGTATGGCACGTGCTTCTATCTTTTATAGTTCGTGAGAAATAAACATTTGAAATATGCTCTTTCTTTTTTAATAACCCTGTATTTTAATAACTTCTTCCTGTGAGATTATGGAAATACAAAGAAAGTATCCGAACTAACGTTTAGAAACATAACTACATACACGCCCTACTCACCATTTAATTAGTACGCCATACTTACTAGACTACTAATGTTTGTTACACACTCTACTTACTATCTCACTAGTTTGTGCGGTGGTTTTCACTGGTTTCAGTCAACCAGTATTGGGCAGGAAAACAAGTAGTGATTTAGGTGTAATGACCGCCATACAAGTCAGTTTTCATTCCTACATAAATGCGTGGATTTAATTTATTTATTCTAATAAATATATTTACAAGTTTATGATTTGTGTCTGGTATTATTCTTGCACAATATATAAATGTCTGTTTAAGTTTTGGCCAGGCCGGGATTCAAACCCGGAACCCCTGGCGTAGCACGAATGGCACGAACTAGATTACATGATTGATGTCTGCCGCGTCTGAAGAGGAGGGCATATCTGTACATGAACACTGCCAGTAATATTCTATAAAAACTTACCATCTGTCCCGGTTGTTTTTCTTATGGAGTCTGGAAACCTCGGAGAGAATTATGAATTACCATGCAGTCTCTCACGTACATTTCTGGGTTGTAATGATTCCATTGAAAGTTAATGGGAGTGTTATAACCTAGAAGGGTTAAACACGTGGGAAAACTTCAATATGGTGTATTATTCCATGTCGGCTAGACCAGAGGGCATCTGCCTCGCTAGAATCTGGGATGTGGAGCTTTCTATGAGGAGTGTGATGTATATTTCATCGAGAAAATTATTCATTTTACACATTTATTTTGTGTCATGCATAGTGTCTCAGACTCAGCCTATTGTTATGTGATTTAGAGCTGCTTTTGCATGTGAGGAATACATAGCAACTTTTTAGACTGTCTATGCCAGAAGGCAAGGAGTTAGCCTCATTAGAAAAAAATGTTGCAGTCGTACATTCGTTACTCTCACAATGAGTGGGTGCTACGAGATGTGTCGATAGTTGGTGTTTTATGTCCACTTTACGCACAGTAAGGCTAATCGGGACTGGACCTACAGCTTAAAGTGGAATCCGAACCACTCTGTGCCTCCACCGGGTATCGAACCCGGCACCCCTTGATTACAAGGCTGCGACGCTCCACTGCGCCATCGAAGAGGCCCTAGAGATGTGACTATACATCAGTACTGAGAGGAGAGGGGGAACTGTCAAAGTAAATACAGAAATCCTACGCAGCGAGTCCCAAATGAAATGAACTTTAACACCGCATACGCGTAAAACCAGAGCCGCATCTCTTCCGCCCAGGGGAGAAGTCGAACGCATCTTAACACCAGGCCCTCTCGCTGATACGCCGACACGGGGCCACGTAATGAATATGAGATGAGGTCCGCCAGACCGCAAGACCTTTTTCCTCTCACTCCTAGGGTTACGGGAGGTGAGAAGCTGCGAAGTAGAACAATTTAAGTTCCAAGTTCCGCGGTGACAAGTTCCCTTCGTAGCCATTATTCAACGCGACGGCGGGTGGAAAGCTTTTGATAACCTTATTCATGCCGTGTGCTACGTCCGAGTTGCAGGAACTGTGCCAGCAAATGAAGGGTGGTGATTTGTTAAGGAAAAAGTCCAAGAGATGGCAGCACGGTATTCATTCCGCACGCACGGTCACGGCTTCATTTACGAGAAGTCGAAACGAAAATACCACAACTCACACTTATCGTCCGAGATTTGCTTGAAAGAGAACAAAATAAAGTCATTCGTCATTGTTTCGTAAAAATAAAGTTCGGAACGTACAAATTGTCAGATCTCAATGCCCAGAACTTTCATAAGATGAATATATAATACAAAGAAAGCTTATGATTTTACTGTATTCACAGAGTTCTTTAAGCGCAGCACGGATTCCAAAGAATACTGAATTTCTCTCGTAGCATCTGAATAACTACAGAGTCGGTTAGTCTATTTTATGGGGAGCAGGAAAGCTTCAGGTAGTCAGATGTCTGGGTTTGCCTGTGTCGATGACTTCCTGGTGAACGAATCTTGCTCGGAAAGAAAGTAGTTGACACGTTATTTTATTAAACAAAAAAAAACTTATTTTTATAAACACAAGAATATATTCACATGAGAACCCACACCATTCACTAGATGACACAGGGAACGGGAAATTCAACTACGTTCATTCTTAAATAAAATCAAATTCAAGTTTTGACCAATTTAAAGAAGTATATTTCACTTCTTACCAAGCAAAATGCTAATATGTATAATACCCTGTTTATGTTAAATTATAACAATTCATGCTTTTTCACTTTTTCGTCAACAGAAAACAAAGCACCATCGTAAATCCTGCAGCAACGAGTTTCTCAAGATGTACACAGCAACCACATGCGAAGTTACAAAAATTACAAAATAACATTAACTATTGGTCCGATGAGAAAAGACGTGTCATAGTAATCTCTCATGACAGCGAAAAGAGACAACCCATCTCCGAAAGCATCTTCAAGTTACAATACATCAGCACGACCACCAACAAACTTCGGAGGCAAGGAATTCCACTCCTCACCAGCGGTAAAAGACTTGAGACTTCCCATATCTGGAACAGCTTTAAGGTGGAATCTGTGGCCAGGATATGGACAAGAATTGGGATATCATTATGTTCGCCGTTATATATAAAAGGCTAACAATACAGTTGTCATAAATTTTCCACGACCCCTTCCATTTCCGGTTGCGCAGTTTCTTCATCCCAACACTGACGTACCCTGAAAACCTTGTCACCTTTAACTTTCCCTCCGAGATCAGCTTTAACCAAGCCAGCCTTGCCTAAAAACCAATTCACCAACTCCCAATAAACTCGCCAAATCCAGAGATTGCGTTAACTGGCGACGACAACTCCACTCGAGCTTATCTCCTTTCCCGGTAGATTCCGTGAGCAGCGCCGGCTTCCACCGCTGGTCTCGCATGTCTGCATGGAGATTAGGGCTAGTCTTGTTGGCAGCCGACACTGGTTGAGTGTCAGAACCAATTGCCGGTCCCCAGCAGCACGCGAAAGGGTTGCAGGGTGGGGGTCAATTAGAGACGGTGGATATTAGGCAACGTCTCCCCGCCGAGCTTTTGTCTACAAGTCCCTGGAAATTTGAACCTTGGCGTCTGGATCTGTCACCTTTGATTCTGGCGACGGAGATAAAAGAAACCGTTTAATGAGAAGCAAAAGCGACGGCTACCGTCTTGGAACAAAGGTTTCCAGACTGTACAGATTCCCTAGGCTCTATTAGTGTATCAGGATATTTTCAAGGTGGCTGTCAGGAAAACATGCAACATTACGTCTGCGGCGATTGGGTTCCAAAACTGGGGGGGAAGGTGCCAAAATTAGGAGGGGGCAAAGACAGTTTACTTTCCCTTGGTAGATAAGGTTTAGCATAGTGCGGGAGCAAAAAGTGGGGGAGAAACTGCCCCTCCCCCAATCACCGACACTGGTTAGTAGGATTAGGTATATAACGAAGCACATAGGCCTAAATTCATTTTTGATATTGAAAAATTTTCTTCAGGTTAAGCTTTCACTTCATTACTTCAACTTACTGTGCAAATTCAACGAAGTGCAGAAATAGTCAGAATTTTAGTGAATAATGAATAATAAAAAGGCTCGAAATCGGATCCAAACTGGTGCAACAATAGCAGAAAATGTCCCATTGTTGGTGAAAAAGGACAAGGAAAGTCATCAAAATGAGAGTAAAAGATTGCATTTAATGCTCAGATTTGAACTGAAAAAAAAAGTCTGCAACAATTGCAAAACAACATTGTTGGAGAAAAAGTAAAGATAAAGACACGAAGTGGGAATACGAGTAATGAATCAGTATTCCTGGAAAAGAAAAACGTCCATGCAAACATTAATCGCTTAAGCACATGTCGTCGTTCACCATAATTCGACCCTGCTCACTGGACCTTGCACCCTGTGATGTATACCTTGGAGATTTGTGAAGAACCAACTACCTCCACAAGACGTAGATGAATTTAAACGACGAATTACCAATGCAACTTCGATGTTTGGTGTGGCAGGATCTGTAATATCAGGTAGACGTATTTCGTGTCACGAGAGACGCTCAGTTATCCATACACAACTCCAGAGACCATTTGGTCAAGCGCCGTATTTCGTCTTCTGGCATAGCGCGGAATGCCTTCGTGTTTATGTTAGGCTTGTTAGGTTTAAATCTCTGAGCATAAATACACTGCATTTAGCTTCTAAAATATTTAGCCTGACGTCAGAAGACGAAATACGGCGCTTGACCAAAAGGTCTCTAGAGTTTGGTGCGCCTACATATGCAATGTGAGATCACAAATAACATAAAATCTGACAAAGAAAACGATGGTTTATTCTGTACAAATTGTCGCTTGTTATATTGCTGTATCTGCAATAATGAACACATACTGACATTTTTAAAAGTGTTATTACTTTCTTTCAGGCCCGTAGCTAGGCAGGGGACAGAGGGGAGGCTCAGCTCCCTTGGCATTAGGTCATTAGGTTTAACTATTTTTTGTATAATTTGTTTGCAGTGGAAAGTGAAAATGCAGACAGCAGCATGTTTATGAACCGAAGTTTAGTAGAAGATCCTCTAGACTTTACAAAGTTCTCTTTTAAGGGAACTTCTTTATTTGTACCTTCGCTACCCCTTCCACATCTGCGTCAAAGGTCAACAGATCCCAATTTTCGGGAACGAAGGGGAGTTTTATAGCTTCGGGCAGGGGTGGAATGTACTGTAGGCACTATGATTGAATATTGTGTATTTTTTTCTTGTATGATATAAATATCTGTTTTGTATCATCAAAAGTAGTACGGAGTGTGTAGTAAGGAATGATGTCAGTAAAAGTCAATTTACACTTCAAGAGATGTTTTAGAAGATATAGAAAAACTGTGGTATTTGCATGATATTTCTAAATTTTATATTTCACATTAACTTGATGACCCCCCCCCCACACACACACAGACACGAAATTTACCTTCATTTTATACTGTTAAACTTTCGAAAAGGACTTGGTTTACAAAGCCCTCCCCGATAACCCGTTAGCCCCCCCCCCCCCGCCCCCCAGCCGAGATCAATTCTAGCTACGGGCCTGCTTTCTTTACGTATCACAGATCGCAACATCTCTTTCACTTTCGATGTCGGTTAAAATAAATGACAATTAGCAGCGATCCAATAAAAGTCTAGAATGGAAAATTATGACTCTTCATGATTTGTTATATTTTATGAAGTCAAATTTTAAAAAAAATGTGAAATACATATCATATATGTATATAATTTTAGTCTCATTCAGAGTGCATTAAATGTACAAAATACATCGCAACTTCATATTTAATATTATATATTCATTAAAAAGCAGAAACATACATGTAAAGTATGCCACAATTGCAAGGCCTCCAGGCAAAAAAGAAGAGTTATTTTTAGAGTCATCTATGAACTTAAAAGTAAACCAGATAAGAGCACAAATGTCATTCTTGTTTGGTTCCGAATGTTTAATGATTTTTCGTACGTTTTATATAAGTGCTTTAGAATACTGGAAATGACTGTGGAAGTAAATTCGAAGCTTGGAGACACTAATTACCACAGTTAAAGGCTTCACCGGACAAATTATGATTTAAAATTTAGCTTGTGTGAACAAGCGTTCGTTTCCGGTCAACTCCAACACGTTTTTTTGCGGATTTTCATGTGAGGCTGGAAGGGGGTTTTGTGTTTGTAAACAAGTATATGTCATCAGGTGTTTACAGCATTTAGGGGCGTTCTTTTAATGCTAAGAGCCCTAAACATGACAGCAACGAAATACCCCTTCGCTCCCCATACATGTAAAGAAATTACAATGGCAGTAGCAGTCCGTATCCAAATCCAAAACAACAGTAAACGAATGGCTCGGAAACAAAAAATCATATGTGTGTACGGTAGGGACAAATCATTCTCCAGAAAACGGGCGACACTGAAGTACATGTTAACAGACATAATTCGAAATCGAAACGTGTAAAAAATGCCTCTGCACCATGATACATTCGGAATTAAACAATCGGAACTTGGTCCCTTAGACCACAATAGACAATTCCGCACATCTAATGTGGCACAAAGTCCTGCACATCGGCCTATTTTACTTACTATGCCCGCCTGGTCGCGAGTCACGTTTTCTTTCTCTTGCCTAGCGAGTAAGAACTGTGTGCCTCGGTTTTGAAACAGAACAGAGGTATAGTTGTGATTCGAACGTCCTTTGGCACAGCTCCAGAGAAAGCCGACCGGATGCGTATCTGATTTCGAACCAGCACCTGTTTTTTTTCTTCTTCTGAAAACAATGTTATCACTTTTACCTACAGTGGTTAGACATACATTTATTCACTGCGACGTTATACTCCCAAGATCTCAACATTGTTTTAAAAAAATAGCACAATACAATAACACAACCTAGCAAAGATAACGCAACCGCGACCTCACGTTAAGAAATCTAAAAAAGAAACTGAATTGGCAACGTCTCAGTTACTCCACGTGGACTTGACAAGAGGTGTCAGTTCCTAAAACGGATGCTATTGGTGCGCTCCACGTGGACGTGACGGGTGGTCGTTTACTCCTGTAACACAGAGGACTGCTATATCGGAACTTTCTGTACAGTAACGCGTTCGAATCAGGACTTAAATTTAACTAACTTCAAGCTTCCAAAGACCATCGACATCGAACTCTCATTCTGGCTATGCACAGACACCAAGGCAATGAGTCACTGTTGCCAACTTTTAGATTTTACAAACACATAGGTACTGGTCGAAGCAGCACTTTATTCAAGAAAGCATTTATCTGTGTTCATCACAATTAATCAATTTGGAATGCACATTAAATTTACATTTCTTCCATGGTGGAAAACTTTTGTATTATTGACTGACGCCTGTGACGAGCTACGAACTGAGTTAGACCAAGTGCTGTGGCTGAGCGTAACGAGTGATGGACTCATGACCTAGCCAACGATTCCGAGTTCGTGTCCTGGTGTGGGTATGCGTGTTTCTTTGTTATTTTCTCATCGAAATCTTCTAATCACCATTCATTCTCATCGTCGCAATTAGACAAACGTGGGAGAAAAGCGACGCTAAATAAAAAGGTGCTCGGTTCGATCACATCTGCATCTGCTTGTTCAATGCGAGAAAACACATTACGTATTATATTTTTCAAGGAGATATAGATTTTGAGAAAATAAGTTCATATTAAGTTAATTTACTTTACGAATAACTTAGTTTGAAATGTGTTCTTCTGTGTGCCGTTGCAATTTTGTCAATACCTGAATTAGTAGCTGAAAATAGCCACCTTCCCTTTTATAGTTATACTATTTGTGACTTGTCTACTAGGGCACAACGACAGGTTGCTTGCTTTGTTTTCGTAAGATTATTTTCGAAAGGAATTCTATCCCCGCTTTAGGTACAATGCAAACCTTTTCCACCACTACTTTTTTGTAACATCACGTTACGCTGAACACTAGTGTTGAATTGTTTGTTTGAGTGGTTGTTTTAAGTTCACTTTACACAGATAGGCTAATCGGGACTGAACCTACAGTTCAAAGTGGGATCCGAACCACTATGCAATGCGCCTTTACTAAGTCTCCTACCCCTTAGGTAGGATCACAGACAAAGTGGTAGGATGTTCTCGTCGGTTTGGAATGTAGTAGACTTACGAATTCCATTACTCGCCTCATCCGGTGGATAACCGTTTCACGACCTGGATAGCTGTTTCAGAGAGCAGCACCAGATGTCACCCAAAAAACAGTAGGTAATTGCACGGTAACAACATATTTTAAATAAGCAAGATACAAATTTTGCCTAAAAGTCTGTAGTGCAAATTCTTGTTTGGCTCAAAAAAACACTTTGCAAAGATTTTAAGAGCGGAAACTTCGTTAGTTAGTAAATAAAATTAGAGGATGTCGCAAGCAATTAATAACAGCAAAACTTTAAGTAGAATGTGAAACGCAACATGGAAGATGGCGCCACATAGTTCAGGTTGGAAAACTTCATGTTGAATATTGGTAAAAATTGACGATGCCAAGTGCAGTCAGTGTACATTGTGTACAATTTTACTGATAAAATATATTTTGGAAGATATGATAATAAATAGTAGCGAGACATTTCAATTTAGCGTTATTCTATACTCCGAGTTACTGATGATGAACAGATGAAATAGATAACGAACGTCAAGCCTGATTAGGAATTCGAATGCAGGTCTTCTAGCTTCCCAGTGTCTTACGTTTAAACTGAGCTAACCTAAGTTAGGTCTTCAAATAATGTAGTGGCTAACATATTTATCTAGCAATCAAGTGGTTTCTAGTCTGATACTTTGTAAGGACATATTTGAAGGGTTTGTGTATGTATCGAACGGGTATCAAAGAGCACGAATACTCCACTCACACGGGGCAGTCATAGATAGTGAGCCTCCCGGCGGTTGTAAATTAAGTGCACATGGTAGAGTAATTTGTAGTGAGGATATGAATGGGTCCAATAAAATGACCCGTTCATTTGAAGCAATCCCTGTGCGAACCATTTCCTCTTGATCAATCTTACCAGACAATAACAACAGCTTCTTCACCTAGGAATGCAAAACAAAGTAAGACAGATATTAATGATAATAATGAGTATCAATAATAGTGAAGAAATTTCTTACCCAGGACTAGAACCTAAGACCATCACTTCATAGACACCAACTTAGGAGGAAATGCACTTTATGCCCAGATGCTCCTCCCAAAAATGCTGTGAACACTGTTTACTTTAATGTATATCGGTAAAGGTAAATGCAAAGTTCCCGTGCCCAGGGCACCGCGTTATGAAGGCACATAAGGGGGGGATATTCGCGTACTCGGCAATTTGTTTAGAAGTGATGTGATCAGCACCATGCCCCGGCGCCTTTAGGTCCCACATTTATCCCCAGGCACCCATTTATTATAAAGGCTGGGTGAACCTCGGAGCCGCTTTATGCAGGGAATTGAACCCAGGTCCTCCGCTTGGCAGTTAGACGCTCTACTGACTGGAACAATCTATATTTAAAATATCAGTAAACTTTCTAAGGAATCTATTCGTTTACTGGATAATCTCAATGTGGTTACACTCCGAGAGTTGTGGATTGGTCAGAAAAGAATACAACAAAAGACTGTCGATATCACTTCAAGAAATGGGTTGAGAAAGCGGTAATTCTTTCATAGGACCTATTTGAAAGTAACTTTCATTGCTGTACATGACAAGGGTTGATTATAAGAACGAGGCCGCAATACTTCTGCTTTAATAAAGACTATTATTATTATTATTATTTTATGGTGTTTGTATGTAAAATTGTAAAACCCACATCAATATTTTTCTCATCATACAATATACACTCTGACACTTGAATATAGTTTATTACAATCTTGCCACCTCAAAGAGAAAAACCCTGAAGTTTTTACTATCTACCTCACTTCGAGGCTAACCGTTCAGCCACGGAGTTGGCATTCGTTACTATGAAGTTTATAAGTGACTCTCCCCACTTTCCACACCAGATTATGATCTCTTTTAGCTCCATCTCCGTATTTGCAGTATTAAAGCATTACATTTGTCGGAATTTGAGGCTGAGATCACTAAAACAAAATGAGTAAGTCGACCATCCAAAACACTACGCTACCCAGGACATCTAACGGCCAAAATAGTTGGTTATTTTCCGTTCGTATTACCGTTCCATCGTTAACAGTGGCATCGATGAAGAAAAATACATAACAAAATATCCGTACTTCCTTCTGTATCCTTTGCTACGTCCGGAAATTTCTTAAACGAAGGGGAAGGGGGAGATTTTTTAATATAACCTAGTCCTATATGTTATCGTATCACCCTTTTATATAGCTGACAGTCTTCTTTTTGAGAAAGCTGTGCCAAAGAGGGGGGGGGGATTATAACCCACTTTCCACAACCCCTAACTGGTCACTGTGTTAGAAGTGGTGCTAATTAATTTTTGTGCTTAACAAGACAAAAAGGATATTTGTATATTTATTCTTAGATTTGCAACATATCTTATGGTTTTATGTGCTAGGTTGTCATCTAGGATATCGGACTGACGCCGGCCTCCACAAAAAAGTATCGCCATTCTAGTACCCTCTAAAACACAGGGAATTTGCATCCAGAGAAATGGGCTCGAATCGTATTTTCACGAGTCATCAATTTCAATAGTCGCGATTAGCGTAGAGTCAGAAACACGTTGTTTTATTATAATATTACACGCTAGCTCTCTTCTATTCGTTGGGAACCTCTTCACATTCACGTAATACAGCAGACCACCACCAGAGAGCAGGACTTGTTCATGGTTCTCGTGTTGAGGCAAAGATGTCAGCACCAATCAATTCAACTTTTGGCAAACGCAATGGTAAACGTGATTTTAAATATTGACCATTTCTTAAAATATTTTCTTCACCTTTATTCCGTTATCCGAAACGATCCATTCAAAGTAATTTAGCTAACATAAGGTTGTCAAAAATGACGCGCAATGCGTAAAGCACGTAAGGAAGATAATATTATTTTATTATTGTTTTAAAACGTTGCCTGCCTATTATCAGGGAGTAAGGAAATAATTACAAATACTTCGTATTTTCACATGTACAGCTATTTTGCTCTCGCGCGGATCGGATAAATATCATTTGATGAAATAGATGAAGTGATAGTACAAACTCAACGTTTTACCCAGGATGCGAATCTAGGGCCCTTAGTCCCGCAGCGAGTTACGCCAAACATATTTTCATAGAGGCTGATGTAACTAACATATCATACACAAATTATTATTTAAATATTACGCATATGTTTCAGGGCTCGAACATGGAACCTCCATATCGAGATCAGAAGTCGACCTAGGCAGCAACGGCAAGAAAAAAAACGTAATAAGTGAGAAGAAGGGTGAGCTCGAAGGTCTAGGTTATTACTAAATCTCGGATTTTTAGGTTCTAAAAGTGTGCTTTTAGGTTCCTAAAATAGGCTCTAAAAGTGTGCTTTTAGGTTCCTAAAATAGGCTCTAAAAGTGTGCTTTTAGGTTCCTAAAATAGGCTCTAAAAGCGTGCTTTTAGGTTCCTAAAATAGGCTCTAAAAGCGTGCTTTTAGGTTCCTAAAATAGGCTCTAAAAGTGTGCTTTTAGGTTCCTAAAATAGGCTCTAAAAGTGTGCTTTTAGGTTCCTAAAATAGGCTCTAAAAATCCTTATATGTTTAAAAATTCCTGAAAAATAATGATTAGGTAGAATCGTTAAAAACAAAATTTCCAAAGAAGAAATTCTAAACATAACAACCAAATATTAATTTTCTAGCCACACTTTCATTTGTATTCTTCATCATTTTCAAAATTATCCACAAATTATTCTAATACTATACTTGTGCTGTTAGCACAAGTTACTTATTGAGAATAAAGAATGAAATACGTATTTATAATTTGCTACTAGTGTGCTGCATCGAGGCCTTTTTGATCGATCGTCTAATTGTTCGCACGGCTTACGGAATGGACAGTTTCTTCGCTCGAGCGAATAACGCTCGAACACTCAAACGATGTACGCTCGAAACCCAGTAGTTCGCGTGTAACCGTAATTTTTCTGTAGTATTTGCCCTTCAAACATGGATGGATGGTGAAGTGAAAGACGCAGTGAAATTGAAACTGAAGTGAACATAGTCATCATTTTCATGTTAAAATGTAATTTAGTACATCTTTACAACACATAGCAATACATGAAAATGAATAGATGATTATGGGCTGAAACTACCAGGATGGATTTTTACACATATATTTGTACCATTATTGTCCCATTGAAATGATATTTGATATTCTATATATTCGAGCGAATTACGCTCGAGCGTGGGAGATTCGATCGAGTATTTTCGAGTGAAAGTGCTCCAATGCAGTACTCTATTTACTACACAATACCAGAGTGGGTACTCACCGGGAATTCCTTGAATTCCGGGAATTATACGTGAATTTTCCTCTGTAGAAGTGAAAAATTGCAACTTTTATTAATCGAAATCCCATTGAATTTATACGTATCTAGAAATTCCCTTGAGGCAAGTTTTTCACAGTTCATCTTTTATTTTTAACGAAGAAGAAAAAGAAAGATGCATGGAAAATAAAAACGAATTCTCTCAATCCGTTTACTTTGTTAGTGTCCTTTGCAGGACAATCTATCTGACAGGTGGAAGGATCTTGAAATATATCTTGAAGTTGATTAGGTAAATTTGAGTTTGAAATTTTTATCCAATTCACAATTTTTCGTAGATTAGTATACCCACTAACATTTGTGACTTGTGTTTCTAGATGTATTTCGAGTCTTGAATTTTGAATGTGAATTAAAATTTTTTGGGTGCGTCAGCGCTGATGCTATTCTGAACCTGTACACTATACGGGGTCCATCTCCCTTATCATAACAAAAATAAAAGCGTGTTTGGAATTAAATGAACGAACATGATAAATTCAAATTTAAGCAATGTTTTTTGAGGGAACAACATTATTATTGGGGAAAATGTGGCTTTTTGCCCCCCCTGGAAAAAATCCTGCGGACGTCCATGCTCTTATGTTTTCTGTGGTGGAAGCATGAGTGTAAACACGACAAATTGCAAGTCACGCAGACATGGTATCCAGAAGGACTTATAAAAATCGGGACAAAGTTTGGGTGGTGACAAGCTCTGTGTGTTGCTTATCCTCATTGTTTCGAGGATCGAGACGAGACCGAAATGAAACCGAGAAGTTAATTTCTATACCAACAAGAACAGAAGTACAAACACGCCCGTAAGTTACTTTATGATTCACCGACTGTTGATCAGAAGCAAAGTAAGAAAACATTAGATTAAAATTGAAAATTAGTCGAGTTTGAAATCCATAAGAAGCTTACTAATATCTTCAATCGTTTACTTTACCGAGCACTTACTTCGGGAGAAATGAGAAAGGTCAGATGGTGTTTACTGTTTACTGTACAAACAAATAAGAGTAGGAGGAGAAGGGTAGGTGGGTGAGGGATTGCGCCAGCACTTACCTCTGATCCCAGGCGGCGACACTGGCTGCTACTCAGGGGCGATTCCTCCATGTAGGAAGTGGGGAACTTCCTACAGTTCATTTATACTTGCTTCCAGTTCTCTACTTTTTAGGAGTTTAATAATAATGCGCGTTATAAAATTATGAGAGCAATGTACGTACAATTGACTAGGTTAGCTACTGCCAAGAGTTGACTGCTCTCGCTCGCTCCAGCAGCAGCCCAAAGAAGATGGACACACACGCTTTGTTGCCCCGCCGGAGGAACCTCGCTGGTATCACTACAAACAGATGGCTGAGGAGTGGGAAAGGGGCACCCAGCAAGGAAGCATCGAACCTTTCCTCATTCAGTGATGCCAATCCAAGCAAAATGGAACTAAAACTAGCACAGTTTGATCTTTGTTGGCACCTAGGACACTCCGTTGCAGATAATGATAAAATCTAGCACAACCTGCAAACGTGAGTTTTTTGGAGAGAGAAATCTAATTCAAAGGAATGTATTTTCAGGAAATAAAAATAAAATTATGTCCAAATCTAATTTCTACTTCACCAGCGGACATATTTAAAATAAAAGGGATTAGCTATATGCCTACACATCGACAAGCTTTTTACAACCATACGACGATCCAGCTTCCATGATTTCTTTATCCTGCCCGATTTTGTTCGTGAGGAAATTTTATGGCAGGAAATCGGTGGAATGTACAAAACTTTGTGTGAAAATTAACAATATTACATAAATTTAGTGAATAAGTAACGCAAGTTCAAAAAAAAGAAAAGTACATGTCTAATTGAACTTAAAACTATACTGCTGGACAATGAAAACCGGACACTTTAATATTTGACATCTGAATTGCAATAACAGCTCGCAGGTATATTACAGAATGTTCGGCAGATCATGTAGTACCATATGCACCATTCATAGGCTCGGACTTTGTTTATGCATTCGTACTTAATTCAGTTTCTGCAACATTTAGTTAGCCCTTGTACCAGAGCTTTTATCGACCCATTGCGTTATCACAAAAAATGCAAGTGTCCGGTTTTTTTTGTCCAGCAGTATAGTTATCTGAAAAAAATATAATAATAAATCCTAGCACAATTCAGAGGCATTTAGCATAATTTCATAGTTTAAGCAGAAATTTTTACTATCCTCAATCCACACAACGACAGGGAGGAGGGAGGGGGGGGGCAATCGAAATTCTTGCAAAATCTACAATATCGTCAATGCTATTTTCGAAGGTTCTTATAGGTTCACATGAAAATATTTCATAGTTCAAACGGGGCAAGGACCCCTTGCCCTACCTTGTGCATGGGCCTGCAGGTCTACCATAACTTCTTCCCCAAAAAACCCACGAGTCGCCACTGCTGTTACTATCAATGATCCAAGAACTAATTATTAACTATAAAATAAGGGGCTGTTACAGGGCACCCCTCGCTTATATAGTAGCTAGTTCCGCTGTACTTTGCAACCTCTGTTTCCTGTGGAATTCTCCTAAACAAGTCGGACTGTCGGTGCATTCCAGGAGACGGAGGAAGCCGGATGTGAAGTACACCAGGAAGCAAAGGTTCTGCACCCGCCACCCTAGCCATCTAGGCTACAACATGTTAAAAATATGAAACAGTGAAATAGGAAGTAAGATTCGTGTGGGTATTAATATGTCTGACAAATTTACAATTCATGATGGGTTTAAACAAGGAGATGCATTATCTCCATTGCTCATTAATTGTGCCTTAGAATATGCTGTTAGGAAGGTAAAATAAACTAACGAAGGACTAAAATTAAACGGTGTGACTCACCCAGTTGTTAGCATATGCAGATGATGTAGACTTACTGGGGGATGATGTAAATACAATTAAGAATAATGCTAAAGTATTTTTTAAAGCAGCTAAAGAGATAGGTTTGGAAGTTAACATAGTTGTTCTCCTCACGCACCACTGTTTAATAATCGTCCATCCAACTGCCTTACTCTATCCCGTCCACTCGCCAACTGTCCATTCTCTCTCCCTTCCAACTCCTATGCCACATACGCCTCCCAAGCCAATAACCTAAAATTTGCCTGATTACTTATTCAGGATTCCTTTCTCTGCTATGTTAAGACTTGACACTTCTACCCAATACCTTTGGTACGATACGATATACTTACAGGCCGAAACCAAGTGTTAGGTAAAAATCAGAATCTAATTATTGATAACAACTCGTTTGAACCAGCTTCCAAATTCAAGTACTTAGGAGTAATACCAACAAATGAAATTGATATTAAAGAGGAAATAAAAAGTAGGATTAATTCAGGAAATGCATGTTACTTTTCTATTCATAAACTTTTGTCTTCTCGTATACTATCTAAGAAACTAAAAGTTAAAATATACAAAACAGTAATTTTGCCTGCAGTATTACTACATGGATGCGAAACTTGGTCCCTTACATTGAAAGAGGAACATAAATTGAGATTATTTGAAAATAAGATCCTTAGGAAAATATTTAGACCTAAAAGGGATGAGGAGACAGATGAGTGGAGAAGGTTACAGAAATTAGAACTACATAATTTGTATTCATACTCAGATATTATTAGAATGATTAAATCAAAAAGATGTAGGTGGGCAGGCCATGTGGCACGAATGGGAGAGGAAAGAGGAGTTACAGGATTCTTGTTGGGAAACCTGATGGTAAGAGACCTGTAGGAACGCCAAGACGAGGATGGAGAGATAACGTTGAGATGGACCTAATGGAAAGCGGTAGGGGTGGAAAAGAGTGGATAAACCTTGCTCAGGATTGGGACAGATGGAAGGCTTGTTTTGCTGCAGCCATAAACCTTCGGGTTTAAGAAGGCACGTAGTTAGTTAAAATTTAAAATTTCCTGTGAATTATATTATTACCTTTAACTGGACAGAAACTAAGGAATAATATATGTATTATTATTATTTCTGTAGTTTTTATGTACACACGCACTGCAAATATTTTATCTGTTTTCTCGTTTCTTATGTAGTAGTAGTACTAGTAGATTGTATTTACACGTAAGTCATTCTTTGTTTTTTTCATTCATACAGTGTCATATAATTATCCTGCATAATCATGTACTCAACTATATCCTTCTTAATTTTTTTGGAGTTAGGTGGTAGATCAGCATTTGCTGAATCACGCTTAAGAATAAATACTATTGAATTGAATTGAACCAAAGGGTTCCAGATTCCAGCCCTGTGTAAAGTATGGACGGATCTTTGTCTTTGTTCCATGATCCATTGCATCGGTTAATTATTCATCATCGTCGTCGCAATTAGCCCAAGAGTCGTAGAAGGTGGTTAGAAATAACCAAGGCGAAAGAACAAAGAATTTCCGAAGTACCCAAAACAAAATATTTTCACGCCTCGACAAAACTTTATTTTTTTTTCTTGATTTACATTGGTAAAAGATATAACAAAATATAAGAACAAGAATTTATTGGATGCATTGTTCAAATCCTGTGACGGAGTGGTGAGCACATCGCGCTACGACAGCAGGGATTAGTGTTGCCCACGGGACGAGACGGGGCAGGCTTTTAAAAATTCGAGACGAGACGAGATTGATCATGTGTCCCGAGACAAACGAATATTTTCGAGACGAGACAGCATTTCACAGCATTTCCACGAGACGAGACAGGCCAAAGTCTCGTCTCGTGGGCAACACTAGCAGGGATCCCTAGTTCGAATCCCGACCTGGGCATAGATGTTTGTGAGTGTCCATTCATCAATTTCATCATGTCATCACTCATCCCCATTTTCGCAAATTAGCCAAAAGTGGCACAAAAAGTGAAGTAAAATAAAGTAAATCAATCAATAATTAGTATTTTATCAATTTTTTGTAACAATAACCTGACCTCTCGGAAAAAAAAACATCTAGTTCGTCCCATAGCAGAAAGATCATTAAAAAACTCACTGTTCTGGAAAAACAAACGTAATGATTTACCCGACACTCGAGTTAACCCGAACTTTATGAAGTGGCCCAAGTGGCAGTGGTGCTAATCCACAGTAGCACAAAAGAGCTAGACAGTACAGGAATTGCAAAAATAACTTTATAGGTGTTGAATTTAAGAACACACTAAAAAATCTGCCTCCGTGGCAAATGAGACCGAAATATTATCTCAAATCAAGAGATCTGGAGTTCGACAATTATCAAAACGCTGCAATATATTCTTCATATCAGATGCAAAAATGAACTTGTAAGCTAAACACTATTGTAAACCACATAATAATATAATTATTTGTGAACTATTGTGTTTAAGACTACATAAATTTACGATTGGCGCTTTTTCTGATTAAATACAAACCGAACCTCTCATAAAAAGCTGAGTACCCCACCCACACCCGTACATTCCACATCCTAGGTGGCTCATAGATATAGTTTTAATTTTAAAAAGATAACTGTAGTTACCTTACTTGAAAAAGTAACTCGTTGGATGGAAGATGAAGAATGCGATAATGTGAAAAAGGGCCAGATCTGGCTTGAAAAGATCATAGTTGGCAAGAATGCCTTTGTGCTTCAAATGAGAAGAGCCCATCAACACCATCTGTCGGCGGACATGGTTACTGTCTGCGCAATCGATACAGCAGAAACGGATGTCGCTGCCATCTGCAGGTGGTTCTTATGAACTACGTTACATAAAGAATGGAAGGAACGTGTTCGCTGTATTTCCCGTTTGGCATTGTAAATAGGTTGTTCAGGAGCTAAACGCAATCCAAGACGAAAACAAATCATCCTTCCAGTGTTTATTTTTGCGCGAAAGAGTGTAAATTCGACTTCTGTACAGATATGGACCGTAAATCCGATATTGCAAGAACTAGAACCCTTTAGGAAAAAGCTGGGTTCGCAATACAGAACCCAGCCATTTCACATTGGAATCGGCTAACTGGAGAAAAAAAAAACAAAGCAAACTTACATACGGATAATATCTTACAAATTATTACTGTACGAAAACCATCGAAGAATATTTGGAAATAAAGTGTTTGGAGAAATATTTGGGACCGCTAGTAGCGAAAACATATGGGAAAATATGCATAACGCCTCGTAATGCTAATATGTTAATACGTATATCCGTTTTCTGGCATAAGAAAAATCCATACAACAAAAGGAATACCTATACTCTGTCTTGGTTATGTCTGGAGCACGCGAACGAAAACAATTCTCTGCGCAAGTAGTGTCTCGAGACGGCTCACCAATGAACGCGTTGGAGGGAATGGGATTGGATGGAGGGGAAAAGTTACTGCAGTTACCAGCCTTTCGCAGTAGCGTGTACTGCTTCGCTCTGTCCACTCGATTTCCCCCTTCTCTTCCGCTATGGGCGACCTTGCTCCAGAGACAACCAGGACAGAGTGTAGCTGCGAATTAAAGGGGAATGTCAGGGACCCCTCCCTACCAATGGGTACAAGTATCCCTGACACCCTCTCAGGGCTATTTTATTTCCATAAATAATAGTAATTAGCGTCGCCAGAAATTTTTTTAGGGGGGTCGAATCGAAGATGTCGAGAACAGACCCTCCCTTCAGAAATATTCTGATACAGACCAGTGGCATATGCAGAAGTTTGTCAAAAAGGGGTTCATTTTTAAAATTATTGCATTATCGGTATTTTAAATAATGTTATTATTATTATTATTATTATTTTACTACTAGTAGTAGTAGTTGGAGCAATTGTAGTAGCAGTAGCAGTTTTAGTTTAGTTTTTTTTATCATCCAGTAAGTTTTTATATGAATAATATAGTACCTACTTGTTACAACCAAGATTACATAATAGTTACTTCTAACATTAGTAGCAGTAGCAGCAGCAAACGCAGTAGTATAAGAAGCTTCGGAACGTGTGAAAGTTACAAATTAACAGTTTCAGTGTTGCAAATTATGAAAGTTTCGTACCAAATTCGATATCTCATAACCATTTTTAAACAATGACTCAAAATGAGGTGAAATAAAGTGCTCTTTTATAAATTGCCATAAATCGAAAAAAAAAGTAGATGGAAATTTCCAGGGGGTCGACAGACCGGTTCGATCCCCCCCCCCCCTGCCGACGCCCATGGTAACATTTAAAATTGAAGTATGTTCATTATATTTCACATGTAAACTTATTGATGAAACGAGTTTCGTGCCATTAACAGTCATTAGCGTCCACGAAAGACAGTGCAAACCAACAGATATTAATCTGTGGTCAGAGGACTCCGAAATCTAGAAATGTTACTTCTTAATTATTAACGAACGGTTACTAGAATACCCAGATATACTTCCGAGCTTTCAAGAGTTAACGTCATTCTCATCTTCAGGGATTGAAGCGAAAATAAGAGTAGCGTTAGCTCTCGGAAGGTCGAAGTATATCCGGAAATGGCCAACCAGATATCCCTGGAGAATCTCATTATTTTCAGCCAGGGAAGCGCATGGATTATTAGCCGAATAGTCCACAAGCCAACATGACATAACAGACAAAGCTACCTACATTTGTTTCATTAGATATGTGCACGAGAGAAATATTGTTCAGTATTATTATTATCACAATAACATTTAAGTATTGTATTAATTGTGTAGCATAATTGCAATAAAAGATTATTGATGAGCAATTTTAAATAAAATATTTAATGAACTTCATGACTTCAATGAAAAGTTTAAAACTGCTGGTATAAGCTATTTGAACAAGGGGAGGGGGTTATGAAGTAAAGTTCAATTTATTTGTGAAAGGTTAGTGATGGCAATACCGTTGAAAAAGAAGATGGCGAACAATAAATAGAATCTACTAAATTATTTCAACAAGAAATCATTTCATAGCATATCTGCACCTGTGACTATTCGGAGATATCTTACATTAAAATGCACAAACTACATTTCAAGAACATTTTAACAACAATTCGCACTGTTGCGTAGCCGAATAAACAACAAACAAGCAGTTGACAGAAATATAGACTTTCCTCGGTCAGACATATTTCTCAATTCAAGGTTGAAGTCTCCTTGAAGGCAATGCAATGTAAATAATGCCACTACTGAAGTACATACAACTATATGTATATTTACTTACTCAGTCTCAGCTTGACGTTATCATAAAAGTCATAAGCATAACACTAGGCAAGACCAGGCAACTGGCGATCCGTTTTAAAGTTCATGCGCCCCCACCATTGGCGTAAGAATAATGGGGGCCGAAGGAGCTACAGCCCCCTCCGAAATTTTGAGAAAATCAACATTTTCAAATGAAAGCAGGGAAGAACTCTGTAAAAAAGGGGCAAATGCAAATGCAAAAAAAAAAAAAAATCCTGCGTACGCCAAAGGCCCCCCCCCCCCCACCATCAGCAAAAATACCGGAATAGCTAGACTACTTGGTTAAATTGATTGATGATTTTTTTTTACTTCGCTTTTCTACCATATTGGCTAAAGATGAGGATGATGACCGGTGATAAGGTGAGATGGATGAAGGGGCAAGCAAATACAAACATATATGAACGACTTTCCACGAACCCGACACAGGATTATACTGGCTGAAAGCCCAGACGCCAGAGCCTCGTTACTTTGCCAAATGCAGTCGAGGGTTTTCTCTGAGCCACAGAGTTACTTCATAGATTTTAAAAAAAACACAGCGAACTACCAAGGAAAGATTTTTTATAGTTTCTTGGTTCATAAAAAATAATAAGATGTCCTGTACAGACGAACGGAGCAATAAAAAGTATGTGCAATAACCTTCTAAACGCGATCTTAAATATTAGAAAATTTGACCTTTATTAGTTTTTAAGAAATCGACAGATCACTTTGATTGTTGTTTATCACGATCGGACAGGCTGATAAATATTGACTTGAGGTTGATGTACTATCCGGACGGGCTATCAGTATATCAAAATGTATCATTATAACTTTGGTAGTTATTGAGATACCGATGCTTCACACTGAAGGATTAGCATGGCACTTATAAGGCTCCTTTTTCTCAGCGTTGCTAATTTATTACCTTCAAATTGGATATATTAGTAGTCAGTGGCTGCGATTGGGTTCCAAAACTCGTGGGGAAGGTGCCAAAACGGGGGGGGGGGGCAAAGACACTTTACTTCCCTTGGTAGATAAGGTTTCGCATAGTGCGTAAGCAAAAGAGGCAAAAAGTGTGAGGGGGGCAATTGCCCCCCTCCCCTTGGCCCCCTAATCGCCGCCAATGTAAAGATTTGTCTGTGTGCGAAACCGAGAATGATTTATTGTCGAAATATTGACGGACTCTGACTGGTATGCACGGGATGCAACAGCATGGAGACGCCATGTTGAGAAAGTTTTCCTCAAGATAGTTAACGCCACATGCATTCACGAGCACTGGAAATATCCGTGTGTATTACTAGTAACTTGAGAACGACAGCTTGGTTTATATTTAACCGATTCTCTAACTATGCATCGCTAACGTAAACATTACTGTTAAAACTAAACTGGCTTCTTTAATTAAAAGTTTATCACTAAGCCCATAATTACAATAAATTACGTTAGGCGTTAATAGCTTTGCTATTCAGTATTGATATTGTTGAATAGTGTTTTGTTTCTATCAGATCCCTTAACGTGGATGTATTATTTCTTCCAAACAAGCGTTAAAGTTGCACCTAAACCTCGTGCAATATCTACAGTAAACAAAAATTTAAATCCTTAGAAGGAGCGGCATCTTGTGCTTACATAATCTGTAGCTCCCTCGAGTTCAACAGTTTTGTAATTGTAGTTTCAAGACGCAAGGCAAGCAAGAATACGCACAATAGAATAAGAGCTCCGTGAAGGAATGCAAATAATGACTGGACGGAGTAACTGTTCTCAAATGGACCGCTGCGATTAAAGAAAGTGCATTCAATCAACGTCGATGACTCGACAAGTTGTCATGCAAACTGCCTAGTTCTACTCTGGCTTCCTCAAGCCTGAAGCTACAGCCACAGCAACGACATCTGTCTGTGGTTCTACCTAAACGAGTAGTGAAATTACCTATATCCTTGCCAACACCAATGTGTGTTTATCTTTCCATATTCGCCATGACCGGCAAGAAATGTCGCCACCAGGGGAAGAGGGTGAGCAATAGCCCACCTTTCTACATGATAAATTTTCAGGTAAGACTAACCTTGTTCTTTAAATGTCCAGAGGAGATTAGTGGGCTCTTATATACATATCAAAAAAAATGAGTTATGTTTACACAGATAATCGGCTAATCGGGACTGATCTACAATTTAAAGTGGATCTGAACCACCATGTGCCTTCACCGGGTATCGAACCTTGGACCGCTTCCATTACAAGACACCACTACGCCATCGAGGAGGCCAGTTATACATAAAGAACGACAAAATAAATATCCCACTTTACATACGGTGATATTTATATTGTACTTATAAAAGTATGTGTTATAATACAACATTTTAATGAAAATCTACAAAAAACAATTATTAATACAATATTCTAATGAGGTTATTGGTTAAAAATTAGTCAAACTTATCTGCTATAAGTTATGTAACGAAAAAGTAAGTTATAATTTAATCGAAAACTGAGCAATGGCCCTAAAATATTTTTAATATAAATAATATTTAAAATGTTATAACCTTACTATCGGGTCACTTAATTTTTTTAATAAACACGACGTAGCTATAGATCACTGGGAGTGTATTAGGTACGTTGAATGAATAAAAGGTGAAATAAACATTCCTAATCATTTTCTACCTCTAACAGCATGTAATTAAAGGAGGCTGCTGTTATAGAAGGGAAATAAAGTATAAATCATACCTTCAATCTATTGTTAAGTAATCTATTCTCATACCATAATATATCCAAAGTATCCCATCCAGGTTCCACTTTGAACGTAAATATGTGTATTACCAAGATGATTAATTGTTTTTAGTAATATCATCAAAGTAGTATTCATTGATCTGGTCTTTCTGGGTATCTATCCTCAATCAGAACATAAGGAGAGAAGGACAGGGTAAGGTAATCATGCTTTCATTTCTCCCTAAAAAATTGTTCTTACTTCCATTTACAGTGATTTACGACAGCTCTCATGAATCCCTCTGTAACATGCCTGTTTACAATGTTAATTCAATAACTGTAACAGCAGAACAGAAAACATCAGCGTTAATAGATACTTAGGTAACAATTCGTTATATCGGATAAACTTGTCTTCAAATTTACAGGAGAAACTACTTACGGAAATCAGTTTCTGTAACGTTGTCGAAGTTCTCCTAGGTATTTTCTTTCATCTTTCAATCTATTTCAGCCGGAAATCAATTCCCGTTGCTTCAATTTAAGCGACAACGTAACCACGCCTTTTTTTAACTATGTTTGCCTAACCTAACTGAACCTAACCTAACCTTCTGTGAATGGTCCGTGGGGCTATCCGGGAATGATTTTTGGGGCTATTCGTGGATGGTTATACGATCCCAAATGGTTTTTGGGGCTATCCGTGAATGGTTTGTGGGGCTCGCACCATGACGTGCGTTAAGTAAAACACTTCGAGAAATGGCTTATTTTAGTGTAAAAAATGTTTCAAATCGTGTGAAAACCTTAATGGCACCTTCAAATATGTTCCGCAATACACAATTGGTAAGTACGAACCATACGAAACACAAAATATCCGATTTTAAAGTGTCTCCGATATAACGAACTGATACATATACTTAAAATTGTGTCACTAGATGGCACAATACATAACTAGAGGCACTTTAACATATAAAAAACTATTATATTCAAATTGAAGCGGTACTGATGTCAAAGAGTTGGTTTAGAAAATTCGTTATAATTATATGCTTGCGGCCTTGATTGTTTAAAATATGAATATATTTATTAAAAAGAGAGGAATATACAAATATACTGGAAGAAATAAATCTCTTGAAACATTGAAACAGTCTAATATGAAGTAGCCTACATTTTATTAGGAGCTTGAAATTTCGTTTGCAAATTGAGGGTCAACAAATTCTGAACGTATCTTGGAAATATGTTCATTTGCAATATACTTTCATATTAGGTGAAGTGACCGGTTTCGGGCTGGTTTGTCAACTGACCTTCTCATATTAGTTAAATATATTGTGCACAGTGTCGGCGATTAGGGGGGGCAGTTGTCCCCCCACTTTTGGCCGCTTTTGGCCCCGCACTATGCTAAACCTTATCTACTAAGGAAAGTAAGCTGTCATTGCCCCCCCCCCCCGTTTTGGCACCTTGCCCCCTAGTTTTGGAACCCAATCGCCGCCACTGATTGTGCATATACGTATTTTAAAACAACAAAAACATGTAATAAACGCAAGTGAACGAAACACTGCAGAGAAAATACATTATGTTCTCACCAATATCGCAAGAAATGGAACACGTCAAATACAGGGAAACACATGACTTTTAAACTACATCTCTCCCATACTCTAGAGGAAATCATGAGCTATGAATTTGGCCCAGTGTCATTAGGACGTAAACTGCATAGTTTTCTACATATTTGCTGCTATTTGTGTCAGAAACCAACTGTTACGCTAATTCTAAAAATTATAGCAGATAATTGAAGCTTTCTTAGTAACTGTATCAAACGAAAACTATAATTTAGCAAATTTTCTGCTCTTTTCACGTTTATTTTTACTGCAGTGGCAGTTGGTTTCATTTCTGTTGCATTTAATTCCTCAGGTGACCAAAAAATTCCATAACTTTACTGAACTATGAGTATTTTATTTATGCTGAAAGAACTTCATTATTGTAATTTTCGCCGGAATTTTTGGTGCCAGAATCAGAACTTGCGTATTTGCTAATTCTTTTCGATGCATATAAAACTCTCTCTCTCTTGGACGGAACATACAGTATAATGTACGGTTCACGATCTGGACCTTACGTCCGTATCGAACGTAAAATTAGCATGCACCGTCAGAACCACGCGCTTGGCAACTCTGTGGCACAGTAGTACACCACTCATCTGCAGTACACTATGAGCCTCACTGTGACAACCGCAGAAAGCACCACAGCTTTCTTTTTTCACCGATAACTTGTATAGTTTCACCACTTTGGTAGACAGGGCTTAACGGGAACTCCACATAGGCAGTTCATCTGCGTGAAAGACTGTGTTTTGAGGCATTACTCCCATCAAAATATGTGTGATTTATCCAGTGGCGTATGCCGAGTCCAAAACCTGAACTACCTTCCTATGACACGTGGTTCTAGGCTATGGAGGAAGTGAGAAGACTGTGCTCACGTAAACCCCAGCTTAGACACTCCATTTTGCTATAAGTGGAACCACGAGCAAAACAACCTGCGCAGACCCGCGACTCCTGTGCACCGTACCCCCGCGAGTAGGGGAGGGGGAGAGTGGACCATGCTTCCTTATGACCCGAGGTGGAGGGAAGAAGGGAAAGCTGCGCGGGGACTTTTCGTCCCAAGGTTTTTTTCCTTGTGGTCGATCTTATAGTTCTTGACGTCTTCAAGGAAGCCACGTTGCCATCCCCAACGTCAGCCAGGCTGCAAACTTCTAAGAATTCAGGTTGCCAACTCATAAGAATTCATGTTTCCAACTCATAAGAATTCATGTTGCCAACTCATAAGAATTCATGTTGCCAACTCCAAACAATTCAGGTTACCAACTCCAAACAATTCAGGTTACCAACTCCAAACAATTCAGGTTGCCAACTCCAAACAATTCAGGTTGCCAACTCCAAACAATTCAGGTTGCCAACTTCAGAATCGCCATTATTGATTAATTAAAATGAGTAAATTTATTCACAGTTTCTAATGTTTATAATATATATTTCTTCTGTATTTTACTCTCTAGGCTTAAGGCTTCGCAAATAGCCTAGCTAGCCTAGAATATACGCCCCTGGATTTATCCATAGCTATGAATAATCGGATGTGAATCTTTACCGCTGGTATTGTTAGCGGGGAGACAGAGGGCATGCGGCATAGCCTTCCCAATAGTTCAAACGTAACGACGCTTATGGTCTTTACGAATCTCCCCATAGCGTATTTTAAAATATCACATGGAAGACTGCAACGAAATTCTGTAAACATTCAAAATGTTTCGGTGTCGCTCTGTGGCTTTATTCGGTAATGCGAAACACATTTGCCAAAAAGCCAAGGCCGGTTCCATGTCCGGTTGGACCTTTTAACAAGCACACGCTTAATTAAAAGGTGGAACACCGGTCGTTATCTTCCACGTCTCCTACACCAACCCTTGATGAAACAGCTCCCCTCGGTAGAGTCCTCTGTGAAGACCACAACATCTCTGCTTGTCTCTCTCTCTCAACGTGTTCTGCACCCTCTTGCAACATACAAACAGCTGACAAGGAACTTGAAGAAAGAACAAGAATCGATAATCGCATTATTCTTTCATGGGGAACTTCGTGATGCTGGAACAAAGTTGTCTTTCGCGGGGGGAGGGGAAGCACGTCACTGGCTTTTCCCAACATCTCAAGTTTGGGCCGTCGGTGTTGCTCGAGAGAGCTAAATGATGCAAGGCCCTGAGGCGTTTGTCACCAGCTCGGCCAGTTCTGCTTCCAAAAGAGTTGTTAAAAATGTACTAGCTCTTCTCAAAGATAATACAGATCTGTGCACCAAGCATTTTTGTGTTCTGCAATTTTCGTGTGACGTAGATTCGATATCCTCACAAATTTGCACAAAACGATCGTTCTAGGGAGTTTTTTACAATTAAGACTTTGAGAAGGTCATTCGACATAAGTTTTAGTCTATGAAGTAGTTGCACAAACGATGCCTGTCTACACTCTGGATTCCTGGTCATTGCCGTCTTCGTATTACGTCATCGGTGACGTTGGGCTGTCGACTTACGATCTCGTTATTGCAGGATCCTGGTTCGAGTTGTGGTCTGGGCCAAGGGCAGCCGCAGGATCTTTTCTCAGAGGGGCACATGTTCCCCTTCAGTTACAGAAACTTATACCTTACCTTTTATTGTTGTTATTATTATTACTTTACATATCATAAAATTTAAATTGAACTGAAAATTCTTTGACATTGTTGACAAGTTCAGACTTAAGTCCATTATTTGAGTAAAAACTGGATTCTCCTTGCTTCCTTTCCACAAGCATTTATCCCTTTGTACATGAACAGTTCTTGTCTTTTGTACTTTTTCACGATGTACAGATATCAGATCACTTGATCTGCTATCCTCCACGAGATCTCGGATCTATGTTTTACGCACCGAAGGGCACGTAAAAAGTGTAACGGGACGTGAATTGTCAAGGTCAGATCCCAACTTGCGGAAATGACATCCTGACTTTTTGTGATCCTGAACAATCTAGAAATTCCAAAGGATCGTATTTAAGAGGTTAATTCTTGGTATTTTCTCACACTATTTGCGTCTGAAATTTCTTGAAATTTACAGTTTTAATTCCAAAAGTGCAAACTCAATCACTTGAGGTGGAAATAGTGTGTATAATCCATATTTTCACTGCGTCAAAAAGTTCGTGATTTGTCTCCGTGTTGAACGTCGGGATTATTAAGAAAATCTTTCAAATTCTATCCCCACCAAATATTTTCCGTCCTTCACACCTGTACCTAGGTAGTTCGGCAGTAAACATGATTCTAATGTGTTTTTTTTTTAATATGGCTGTTAATTGCTGTAACTTACGGTGTGTATATATACAGGTAATGGACAAAATAATATGAACACCAATGCAATTGAGAAAACTTGTATTAGTAGGGGGTTGGGCCCCCCTTTGCCTGAATGACAGCTTGTATCCTACGTGGGATAGACAAATAAAGGTCCTGTACAGTGTGAACTGGAATACGTAGCCACTCCTCGCACAAAACAGTCTCAAGTTCCGAAAGTGTCATTGGAGGTGGAAACCGATTACGCACTTTGGCCTCCAAAATACCGCAGAAAGGCTCAATGATGTTAAGATCGGGGGACTGTGGACACCAGATCATATGTTCTACCTCATCACTGTGCTCATCAAACCATGCATCAACGCACCTAGCAGTGTGAATAGGGGCGTTATCATCTTGGAAGATGGGACATGCATCGGGAAACAAAGTCTGAACCATGGGATGGAGGTGGTCACCCAGGATGGTGCAGTACTTCTCTGCGTTGATTCTCCCATGCAGGACGACAAGTGGGCCAACACCATTCCAAGATATAGACCCCCAAACCATCACAGACCCCCCACCATATTTCACGGTAGGCACTAAGCAGTCAATATCAAATGCTTCAGCAGGAGTTCTCCACACATAAACACGTCCTGTGGTCTAAAATAATGTGAAAGACGATTCGTCTGACCATATCACATGTTCCCATTGCTGCTGTGTCCAATTCTTGTGCTCTTGGCACCACCTTCTTCGTGTCACTGCATTACGTGGAGTCACCAATGGTTTGGGGATGGCAACTCTGCCATGAATGTTCACAGAATGCAGCTCCCTTTGAATGGTTTTCGTTGATACAGGGTCCTGGAGGTGATTGTTCATCTCTGCGGTTATCTGGGACAGTGTTGTCTTGGGCTTTCGAGTCACTATTCGCTTCAACACACGTCGATGTTGTTCCTTTTCCACGACGGCGTATATAGGCCTTTGCAAACCAAGCTGTTCATATTATTTTGTCCATTACCTGTATATATATATCACAGAAAGCAATAATATTTGTAATTGAATATCGCTTCAATTTCACTATTCGAATTACGCGAACTATTTCCAGATATCTCAGGGAGGGAGGGGGCAAGTGCCCCTCTGCCCGCCCCCTTGCGGGTGCCATTGGTCTGGGCCACAACTGGAATGCAATGAATGACCCTTCATATTGTTGCAATTAACCAAAAACGTGGAAGTAGATAAGAACAACAGAAACACACTTCTTGTTTTATGTTAATTTATTTCCAGTATGCAGTGATTGATAAGGTTTTAAACAAGCAAGAACGGTACGTGTCAGTAAGAAGTTGACATTTCGTTCTTCTCACCCAAGCAATATAATCTTACAGAGCGGTATTCTCACCGCAGAAATTCTTCTTACAGCCTTTTAATAGCACGCGTCACGTTTAAGACTAGCGGAAGGAAAAAAGAGACCCACTGGCTTGCGTGCAGACTCCACCCTCTCAGCTGTTAACATGATTCGGGCGAGGCTTCGTAACACGCGATCTCCTCCGAGTCTGCTCTGCACATCTCAACATGTCTGTCACACGTGCGTATGTATTCCTTACGAGAGACAGGCGTATATGTTTTCAGCAGCCTGTATCGTTTAATCAGCAATATCCCGTTGTGATTTCAGCGTCAACAACTCAATTATTTTTACAGCCATTTGCACGGTACTACTTCGGCGGCCCTTTGAAGGTCAGGGTAGGCACATCTTGATCACGTTGCAATATGTAAAATAGTTAGTGTTATTTGCAATCTTTGATATACAGCATATGATTGAAAATATTTCTCTTATTTTAGCCGAGGTCCCAGGTTCGAAACCCTGGCTGAGAATGGGTGTTATTTGTGAGTGTCCGTTCGTCAGATTCATCATATCATCACTCATCATCATCTTTGATATATATTTCGTTATCTGAAACGTGCTCAGTACATCGTCGCTATCATCTGGTTTGCGGATAGCTCCCATTTGTCATCACGACTCTTCAATAGTGGCGATTGGGTTTCAAAACTGGGGAGGTGGGGGGGGCAAGGACAGTTTACTTTCCCTTGATAGATAAGGTTTAGCATAGTGCGGGGGGAAAATCGCAAGAAGTGGGGGACAATTGCTCTCCACGCCCCCTAATCACCGCCACTGTGACTCCTAGTTCCGACCTAATATTTGAAGACAACCTTCGTAGGATTGAATCCGGTTCTTCTCATCCTAGAAGTGAGAATGTTAACCACTCGATTTCTGCGGAAATTTATCCCATAAGGAGAAAAACTAACAGAAACATGCATGCATTTATGACACAAAAAGTATATGTTTACTAATAGTTTTATGTTAGGTCAGTTCGTTTCAATTTATTTCTCTCCAACAACAGTCCAAGTGCCGAAATATCTATTAATACTATAAAAGTTTGCAAACAATAAAATATATCAAGAATCTTCAACATCCAATCCAATTAACAGTTTTAATTTTAAACTGATTCAATTGATTCAATATAGAATCAAATCGGTTAGTAGATAATCTTAATGAGGTTTCATCTCTCCATCTTTGGGTTGCACTGCTAGAGTTAAAATAGGTTAATTTGAATGGGGCAGGTGGCAGACGATTTCACACCAAGAAAAAGTTAGTAAAGCATACATTCTTTCAGTAAACTTATTTAACCCTAGAACTCTAGTGTACGAAAAATTTACGTGTGGTGTGCCCTTAATTCCCTTCCCTACCTTCCACCTCTCACCTAAACACCCCTCCACCTAGCAATGCCTCAAACAGTCTGTTGGACGTAAGGCAGCACTGAGGTAAGGAGGGTGCAAGCACTGATCGTCTTCATTTGGTTTGTTAAGTTGTGTACGGTACGTCAATTTTAAGTAGCTCTAGTAAAACGAGAAAAATCTCTCACGTAATTTTCACATTCGCAAATTCGATTTTGATAGTTAGATTTTGATAACAAAAGTTTAGAAGCATGCACTATTTTCTTGTAAGTCTTTAAAATTACATTCGTTCCTTATTTAGAGCGTTATGAATATTAATATTATTTGTTTTTCATTGTTTGAAGTTTTCGCCTTCATTCTTAATGTAGTTACGTACAAGCTTGTCAATCAAGACATTCTTTTAAAATATTCTATGTTTAATAAAAAACATGTTTATACATATTGAAATTAAGAATAACACTCCAATATAAGGAAAATAAACAAAAAAAATGTTCACAAAGAATCGTAATTTTGCTTTCATGATGTATAGATTGTGTTGAAAATCGATTCCTTCATGTACGTAAAATTTACATAGTGCTAGTTACGCTGTAATATTGGAACACGCTAGTGTTCTAATGTTAAAAGTAAGTTTTATTGTTTCGATTTTATACTATTTTATCGTGTGCATATTTCTAACGTTTTTTTTTGTCAGTATACCTACGCACATACAGGGTGGGAAATAACCTTTTGCTAGGGGTCTGCAGGAAAAAGTAACAACAATTAAGAAATTATGGTAATGCCAAATGTTTACTACGACAATTGTGGTTACAAAAACAAAATTAAAAGTTAGTTCACGACAAAGCACCTTGCTTCAAGGCAAATGCTAAAACCAAGACCTTCTTCGGCGAAGTGGCATTGACTTCTTCAGCAGTTCTGAATGGCCGGGTGCATCACCGGACCTGAATGCAGCGGAGCACTTTGGGGCTATTCTGAAGGACACAGTTGAGTCCTTGATGATAGTGGAACGCGGACCGGACCGCTATTCCCGGCCAACACTTCTTGCACATCTGGAACAAGTCCTCCGTGACATGGAATGGAATACGGACTGTTTGCGAATCTTCTGAGCTCCTACCCTGATCGTCTTCGTGCTGTGAGAGAAGCAAACGGTGGACATACTAACTTTTAATTTTGTTTTTGTAACCACAATTGTCGTAGTAAACATTTGGTATTACCATAATTTCTTAATTGTTGTTACTTTTTACTGTGGACCCCGAGCAAAAGGTTATTTCCCACCCTGTACACAGGGTAGGAGTCATTATTGATTGATTGATTTAGTTTATTTTACTTCGCGTTTTGTGCCTCTTGGCTAATTTGCGAAGATGGGGATGAGTGATAAAATTGATTAATGGACATTCACAAAAGTAGATGGGATCTGCGCCAACGTCTGTCGCTATTTAATATTCGCAATTTAATTGCACGTACTTATAACTAATTTGCACGTACTTAGAACTTATTTGCGCGTACTTAGAATTCATTAGCAAGTACTTAGAGTACTTTACATTTATGTATTTGCATGTTTATAACTTTTTATGAATATATAATTATTTATTTTATGAAAAATATGTATATAGAAGGTAATTAGAGGTACTAAACGCTATGCATATGTTTTTATATTCATTACTGCAAAGTATGTAACGTATAAATCGTTAATAATTAATGTTTATAGTATTGAAAATAAGTTTTCTATGGTTTATGAACCGCTATGAACAGCTACGAACGGTGTTAATGGTACAGGTTCAATTACGATTGGGGACGGTCCCGGTACTCGAACCCGCGATATGCAACGGTAATAAATGGTTAGGCCTATAGTGTACAATGTATGTAATAATGTATGTTATTATGTTATGAAAGACGATGGTACGCCACGCTAGACAGGAGACGGTGAACTCCGCGCTGAGGGTAGACGAGAAAGGAATTTTGGGGAAGCGCGTTCAAGGTCAAATGACGTCAGAACGTCACAACAAAGAAGGAACCTGATTCACCAATCAGAGAACGCGTCGGTAGGTTTTCAGAACCGGTTTTTTCAAGGTTAACCAGTACGCAATAACAGGGGAAAGCTATGCAATACTGTAGGGCAGGGGAGGGATTGAGCCAGACAACAAAGGATGTCTAGAATGCGCAGCAAGGGTCAAATCTCTGAAGCTATGCGGTTTCCGCCGCCAATTAATATTCCGCTCAGGTTTGCCTCCAAGGCACAGGACGCTTTAGCGCAGGTTTTTTTTATCTGTACTATGAAGAAGGGAGAGCTATTAGGGACGGGGCCTACAGTTTTCACCATTTGCTTTTATCACGGGGTAACGAACCTAGGACCCTTTGATTATTGATTTAGGTAGTAAATGTATGTTACTGTGTGCTATTTAACTTAATTTTGAGTTTATTTTTTACCAAACTTTGACTTTATGTCAAACATTTTCACAGCTTATCCTTATTTTTACAAAAATAACACTATTTGTACTATTCAGGCAACATTTTTTATTAAATTTTGGACTCAAAGACATTTTTTCAACTTTTTAACTTATTATTTTACAATTTTATGTTAATTTTTTACCAAAATAACACTATTTGTACTATTCAAGCAACATTTTTTATTAAATTTTGGACTCACAAAGACATTTTTTTCTACGTTTAACTTATTATTTTACAACTTTATATTAATTTTTTACCAAAATAACACTATTTGTACTAATCAGGCAACATTTTTTATTAAATTTTGGACTCGCAAAGACATTTTTTTCAACTTTTAACTTATTATTTTACAACTTTATGTTAATTTTTACCAAAATAACACTATTTGTACTATTCAGGCAACATTTTTTATTAAATTTTGTATTTACAAAGAGATTTTTTCAACTTTTAATTTATTATTTACAAGTTTATGCCTATTTTTTTACTCAAATAACACAATTCTATCTGTTCAGGAAAGACTTTTAGTTACATTTTCGACACACAAAGTGTGTGTTCTCAACTTCTATCTGTTTATTTCACAAGTTTAGGCTTATTATTACCAAAATAACACAATTCAATCTGTTCAGGAAAGACTTTTAGTTATATTTTCGACACACAGAGTGTGTGATCTCAATTTCTATCTGTTTATTTCACAAGTTTAGGCTTATTATTACCAAAATAATACAATTCAATCTGTTCAGGAAAGACTTTTAGTCGCATTTTCGACACACAGAGTGTGTGATCTCAACTTCTATCTGTTTATTTCACAAGTTTGGGTTTATTATTACCAAAATAATACAATTCAATCTGTTCAGGAAAGACTTTTAGTCGCATTTTCGACACACAGAGTGTGTGTTCTCAACTTCTATCTGTTTATTTCACACGTTTAGGCTTATTATTACCAAAATAACACAATTCTATCTGTTCAGGAAAGACTTTTAGTTATATTTTCGACACACAAAGTGTGAGTTTTCAATTTTTATCTGTTTATTTTACAAGTTTAGCCTAATATTTACTCAAATGACACTATTTATATTATTCAGGCACCATTTTTATTACATTTTGGACTCTCAAAGACACACACACACACACACACACACACACACACACACAGAGAGAGAGAGAGAGAGAGAGAGAGAGAGAGATATTTTCCAAGTTTACAGGATTATTCTCTAGTTTACTCAAATAACACAATTTAATCCAGTCAAGAAGGATTTGTTATTATATTTTGGATGCACAAAGAGATGTTTTCAACTTTTTTACTGATTTTTTGCAGGGTATGTATTAATTTTTATTTATTTTGTTATGTATCATATATACATTTACAAATTTTTAATTTAGAGTTTAGTATTTATTTAATTTTTTTTCAAAAACACTAAAGAAAAAGTACTTTTAGCTAAAATGTAATCTACAGAATATATTATTATTATTATTATTAGGGTTTACTGATTTCCACTATGCTATTTTTGGTTCTGTATTTCTATATGTATTTATTTAGGTCAGGTTACGCCTGCTATGTAGGAAAGTTTGTTTATTTTAGAGTTTGCTGAGTATTTTGTTACTTTTATACTAGGTAAAGTTTTCTAAATATATCAGGAAGGGCTCCATCCATATACTTTTGTTTTTGCTGTTTGGAGATGATGCGATCAGCATCACTCTCCATCTGCTTTTTATTTTATGTACCCAATATTATTTTGAGGCTTAGTGAATTCTAGAGCCTATTTATGCAGGAGAGAGGGCTTGAAAATTTTGATTTCAGATAACCCACAACTATTTGTCAGAGTATTTTAAAGGATATTTTATATTTATTATGTGCTACTAGAATATCAAAGCTTGCTTAATTTTTATGTCTGTAACGCTGTTATTGTATTTGTAGCTAAGGTTTACTGGATAAAGTACACGAAATGTTTATCATTTCGACTATTTACTTTTATACGAGGCCAAATTTTTAGTGTAACGAAAATTATTGTGTGTCTATAAAGACTGAAATCCCTTTACCGATGGGTCCATAACTGGACGCTTACGAACATTGTTTCTTTTTTTAAAAAATATATATAACCATTTATCAATATATTCTCAATTCACAGGACAAGACGAAGTTCACAGACGACTGACTATATGGACCATAGGTCCACTTGCTAAACTTTTTTTTCTATGTTAGAAGAATAATTTAGCCTTATAGCCTTTTTCAAGGTATTTTTGAAGTATTACTGGTTTTTTGGGTGCATAAACATTTGGGTTATTTCTATTTTTTTTATTATACGAGGCTACAATCACTATCTGAACACTGAAATTCTCTGATTGAAACTAAAACCTTAGGCTGTAACTAGGGATTTAGTATGTATATCGACAATTTATAGGACAACATGAACCTTACAAAGGATTGTAGGTGATGTAGGCCCACACGCCAGAGCTTTGTTAACCTGCAAGAAGCCTTTACAGCTAATGCTACGAGGAAATGAGGTTAATTTTTTACTGTTTCACAAGAATGCTATTTTTTATACACCCAATATTTGCTTTTCAAGTAACTACATGTACCAGAAGCACTTACAGGCCAACTCTAACTAGACTTCGACTTATTCTATATCAGGTGCTAAATTTATAAAGAACTATTTGTATATTTCTGAGGAAGTACGCAAAAGCAGATTACCCGATTAAAGTATCTGAAAAACATATTTTTCTATGCAAGTATATTTTTATTGACTGGATTATTTAACAGATCAAACAGGAAGACTGCAAAATTCATTAAATGTAGTTCTATAGTATAGGTGGTTTCAGAGATATAAAAAGAACAAATATAAGATTTCGCTTTTTTTTTTTTTGCTTCTGAGGCTAATCGCGACGCTAAGGGTAAATGGCCAGGAAATGTAACGGAGGAGAAACAATCCCAAAAGTTATGGGCTGCATGTAAGTTAATACCACAGAGATATTACAGTAGGTGTAGGTTCTTCCACCAGAACATTTCTATCATAATAATACTGGTTATGCTGTACTGTTAGCTAAAGATGCTGATATTTGAGAAACTTAAAAGCTTACTCACGACTTACTGTTGCAAAAGATCCGATGACAAAATTTAAAAATTGTTATCGTCCAGACAGGGACTCGAACCCTGCACAGATAGGTTAAAAGCCTAACGCTATACCAACTAAGCTATCTGGGCACAAGGTATTCTTTTTTTGAAAAGTTAGTTATTTTAAGAAATATATTGAAACACTTGAGAACACTTTTGGTCTGGTTCGACAGACAAGGAGACAACATTTCTAAATTTTTACAGACTGGGTGTATTTTTCCACTATAGAGGCCTTCACTATATGTAATTCGAAACGCTAAAGTTCAGCTAGCTTCCAAAATTGAGGTAAAGATTGTGTTTGGCGAGATTAACAAGTTACAATTATATCCAGTTACGGACAAATAAAGCTAAAACTCTTAGATTTACTGTACTAGCCAAGTTTTAGTAATATTTTCTTCATTTTAGTACAAATACCAAAGAAATAGGTATATTTTATTTATAATTTGACAAAATGTACTAGTATTTAATTTACAAAGTTAGGTAAAAAGCAGTATTTTTTAAAAATATTGTTACTGCCTTCAAATTTTATGTTATTTAGCCACTAACAACTGATTTACACTATTTGGCATTTTTAAATAGGAAAAGAAGGAATTATTTGTTTATTATTTTTACTTTATATTTATATTTATTTAAGAAAACAATTCTACAGTTTAACTTAATTTTAACAAATTGTTACTAATTTATATATCAAAGTTATGTTATTTAGAGTGTATCAAGGCGTATAAAGTTAATATTTGTACTTATCAGTTCAACTAACAATTATATTTTACACACAAAAGATGATGTTTACAGTTAAATTACTTGAATCAGAGAATAATATTTTACAGTAATTGATTCATTCAGCACTAGTCAGTACTTTTATGCTTCAGAAAGTTTTCTTAATTTTCTATTACGCATGCTATTTTGGGCTATTTTTAAAATGTATTTCTAAGGAAAACTGGTTTAATTTTCTGCTTATAATGCAAAGTTGACATAGTTTTCGCACAATGCATTGTACATTTGTTATATTCTCTACTTACAATTCAAATATTATGCTTATTTAATGTATAACTAACTAACTCTCTAGCCTTCTTAAACCCGAAGGTTCATGGCTGCAGCAACACATCTCTTTCATCTGTCCCTGTTCTGAGCAAGATCTATATACTCCTTTCCTTCCCTACCAATTTCCTTTAGGTCCATCTCTACATTATCCCTCCATCTTTGTTTTGGTCTTTCTATTGGTCTTTTACCATCAGGTTTCCCAACAAGAATCCTGTATACTCTTCTTTCCTCTCCCATTCGTACCACAGGATCTACACACCTAAGTCTTCTTGATTTAATCATTCTAATAATATCTGGACATGAATACAAATTATGTACTTCCAAATTATGTAACCTTCTCCACTCATCTGTCTCCTCATCTGTTTTAGGTCCAAATATTTTCCTAAGGATCTTATTTTCAAATACTCTCAATTTATGTTCCTTTTTCAATGTAAGGGACCAAGTTTATTTACTGTATTTAACTTTTATTTTTTGTAATTAACAAAAATTAAAAGCTTATACTGTAGTTATTATATCTTTTTCTATCAGCTTATTTTGAAATTAATATTATTAGGTATAGTCTTTGATTTATAACTATATTGCTTTTTTTATCAATTTATCTAAGAGTACACGCAGACAAACACATGTGTTCACACTTTTATGTAAATAGATATGCCATTTTTCAATATTTTAGTATGAAGATTGCACTTTAGCTATTTAAGCAAGGGTAGGAAAGGTAGGATTTCTGAGAATTTGTTGCAGGATTTTGTTGTCCAAGTATAGATGAGAACTGAGCTGGGAGACTGTTTTGAACCTTTTCATGAGAGTTTGCATGTGAACTGTATGCAAATTGAGCACTATTGACTGTGCATGCTTCTAAGTTTTGCTGTTATTTTACATCAAGTCTGTGAGACTGTAGTCAGTTTTCCCATTTCAAGTAGTTTTTATTGATTGTATTTGTATATGTTGTGGGGACTTAGCAGTTTTATGTTATGAGTCAGTTTGTTGTAGAATATTTTTACATGATTGTTTTGAGATATTGAGTGTCTGCTGTTTTACTTGTAATTATTTTCCTTCTTGTGTTGTGTATTTGACTATATTTTGTCCAAGTTCGTAGTATTTAGAATAATTGTTATTGACTTGTAGATGTAGGGAGTAATAATCCTTTGCAAGATGCCCTATACTTTAGTCTGAATATTATTCTTAGTGTTCACTTTTGAAGCCTTAGTATTCTGGTAGTATTATTAATGTAGAGGTAAATTAGGCTGAAACGTAGGCATTTTTTCTGATAAATTATACTCACTTAGTTGTTTCAGCAGGTAGAAGTTGCATGATGGTTTACTGCTGATGATGTTCATTTGCTCTTCTTATGTACTACGTATGATGTAGCTTACTTGAGTAACTGGAATTTTCTACTGAAAAAAGGATTGCTTGTCTATTTTATTCCTATGTTGTTGAGTTTGTCCATAAGCAAGCCATGTTTTTTACTCTATCCTATGCCTTGGAAGAATCTAGATATATTGTGTTTGCAGTTTTATGCTTCTCTAAGGTTTCAGCTATGTAGTTTTAAACTGTGCTATGGCTTAATTATTGATTTCTTTTTCTGGATGCCATGTTGGTTCTGTGTATTCCTTTTGCTGCTTGAATTTGACTTAGGTTGTTTGCTTTTTTCTTAGATCTTTATTTGTTTATTTGTTCAGTATTTTTTATTTTTTTTTTGAATTTTAATTACTTTAATTTTACATTAACTAACATATTTTACTTTAACAACAAAAGAATTTACTCTAGTATAAAAACTTCTTCTAACAAAAATGTACTATTATAACTTTTAATTTTAGAAAATTGTATTTTTAAAACTTTAACTTTGAAAAATTGATTTTTAATTACTTTAATTTTACATTAACTAACAAATTTTAAATTAACAACAAAATAATTTGCTATAGTATAAAAACTTCTACTAACAAAAATATGCTATTATAACTTTTAATTTTAGAAAATTGTATTTTTAAAACTTTAACTTTGAAAAATTAAATTTTAACACACTTTGACTTTAACAATGTACTTTGAATTTTTTATGTAAAAAAATATTAAAAAATAAAAAATACTGAACAAATAAACAAATAAAGATCTAAGAAAAAAGCAAACAACCTAAGTCAAATTCAAGCAGCAAAAGGAATACACAGAACCAACATGGCATCCAGAAAAAGAAATCAATAATTAAGCCATAGCACAGTTTAAAACTACATAGCTGAAACCTTAGAGAAGCATAAAACTGCAAACACAATATATCTAGATTCTTCCAAGGCATAGGATAGAGTAAAAAACATGGCTTGCTTATGGACAAACTCAACAACATAGGAATAAAATAGACAAGCAATCCTTTTTTCAGTAGAAAATTCCAGTTACTCAAGTAAGCTACATCATACGTAGTACATAAGAAGAGCAAATGAACATCATCAGCAGTAAACCATCATGCAACTTCTACCTGCTGAAACAACTAAGTGAGTATAATTTATCAGAAAAAATGCCTACGTTTCAGCCTAATTTACCTCTACATTAATAATACTACCAGAATACTAAGGCTTCAAAAGTGAACACTAAGAATAATATTCAGACTAAAGTATAGGGCATCTTGCAAAGGATTATTACTCCCTACATCTACAAGTCAATAACAATTATTCTAAATACTACGAACTTGGACAAAATATAGTCAAATACACAACACAAGAAGGAAAATAATTACAAGTAAAACAGCAGACACTCAATATCTCAAAACAATCATGTAAAAATATTCTACAACAAACTGACTCATAACATAAAACTGCTAAGTCCCCACAACATATACAAATACAATCAATAAAAACTACTTGAAATGGGAAAACTGACTACAGTCTCACAGACTTGATGTAAAATAACAGCAAAACTTAGAAGCATGCACAGTCAATAGTGCTCAATTTGCATACAGTTCACATGCAAACTCTCATGAAAAGGTTCAAAACAGTCTCCCAGCTCAGTTCTCATCTATACTTGGACAACAAAATCCTGCAACAAATTCTCAGAAATCCTACCTTTCCTACCCTTGCTTAAATAGCTAAAGTGCAATCTTCATACTAAAATATTGAAAAATGGCATATCTATTTACATAAAAGTGTGAACACATGTGTTTGTCTGCGTGTACTCTTAGATAAATTGATAAAAAAAGCAATATAGTTATAAATCAAAGACTATACCTAATAATATTAATTTCAAAATAAGCTGATAGAAAAAGATATAATAACTACAGTATAAGCTTTTAATTTTTGTTAATTACAAAAAATAAAAGTTAAATACAGTAAATAAACTTGGTCCCTTACATTGAAAAAGGAACATAAATTGAGAGTATTTGAAAATAAGATCCTTAGGAAAATATTTGGACCTAAAACAGATGAGGAGACAGATGAGTGGAGAAGGTTACATAATTTGGAAGTACATAATTTGTATTCATGTCCAGATATTATTAGAATGATTAAATCAAGAAGACTTAGGTGTGTAGATCCTGTGGTACGAATGGGAGAGGAAAGAAGAGTATACAGGATTCTTGTTGGGAAACCTGATGGTAAAAGACCAATAGAAAGACCAAAACAAAGATGGAGGGATAATGTAGAGATGGACCTAAAGGAAATTGGTAGGGAAGGAAAGGAGTATATAGATCTTGCTCAGAACAGGGACAGATGAAAGAGATGTGTTGCTGCAGCCATGAACCTTCGGGTTTAAGAAGGCTAGAGAGTTAGTTAGTTATACATTAAATAAGCATAATATTTGAATTGTAAGTAGAGAATATAACAAATGTACAATGCATTGTGCGAAAACTATGTCAACTTTGCATTATAAGCAGAAAATTAAACCAGTTTTCCTTAGAAATACATTTTAAAAATAGCCCAAAATAGCATGCGTAATAGAAAATTAAGAAAACTTTCTGAAGCATAAAAGTACTGACTAGTGCTGAATGAATCAATTACTGTAAAATATTATTCTCTGATTCAAGTAATTTAACTGTAAACATCATCTTTTGTGTGTAAAATATAATTGTTAGTTGAACTGATAAGTACAAATATTAACTTTATACGCCTTGATACACTCTAAATAACATAACTTTGATATATAAATTAGTAACAATTTGTTAAAATTAAGTTAAACTGTAGAATTGTTTTCTTAAATAAATATAAATATAAAGTAAAAATAATAAACAAATAATTCCTTCTTTTCCTATTTAAAAATGCCAAATAGTGTAAATCAGTTGTTAGTGGCTAAATAACATAAAATTTGAAGGCAGTAACAATATTTTTAAAAAATACTGCTTTTTACCTAACTTTGTAAATTAAATACTAGTACATTTTGTCAAATTATAAATAAAATATACCTATTTCTTTGGTATTTGTACTAAAATGAAGAAAATATTACTAAAACTTGGCTAGTACAGTAAATCTAAGAGTTTTAGCTTTATTTGTCCGTAACTGGATATAATTGTAACTTGTTAATCTCGCCAAACACAATCTTTACCTCAATTTTGGAAGCTAGCTGAACTTTAGCGTTTCGAATTACATATAGTGAAGGCCTCTATAGTGGAAAAATACACCCAGTCTGTAAAAATTTAGAAATGTTGTCTCCTTGTCTGTCGAACCAGACCAAAAGTGTTCTCAAGTGTTTCAATATATTTCTTAAAATAACTAACTTTTCAAAAAAAGAATACCTTGTGCCCAGATAGCTTAGTTGGTATAGCGTTAGGCTTTTAACCTATCTGTCCAGGGTTCGAGTCCCTGTCTGGACGATAACAATTTTTAAATTTTGTCATCGGATCTTTTGCAACAGTAAGTCGTGAGTAAGCTTTTAAGTTTCTCAAATATCAGCATCTTTAGCTAACAGTACAGCATAACCAGTATTATTATGATAGAAATGTTCTGGTGGAAGAACCTACACCTACTGTAATATCTCTGTGGTATTAACTTACATGCAGCCCATAACTTTTGGGATTGTTTCTCCTCCGTTACATTTCCTGGCCATTTACCCTTAGCGTCGCGATTAGCCTCAGAAGCAAAAAAAAAAAAGCGAAATCTTATATTTGTTCTTTTTATATCTCTGAAACCACCTATACTATAGAACTACATTTAATGAATTTTGCAGTCTTCCTGTTTGATCTGTTAAATAATCCAGTCAATAAAAATATACTTGCATAGAAAAATATGTTTTTCAGATACTTTAATCGGGTAATCTGCTTTTGCGTACTTCCTCAGAAATATACAAATAGTTCTTTATAAATTTAGCACCTGATATAGAATAAGTCGAAGTCTAGTTAGAGTTGGCCTGTAAGTGCTTCTGGTACATGTAGTTACTTGAAAAGCAAATATTGGGTGTATAAAAAATAGCATTCTTGTGAAACAGTAAAAAATTAACCTCATTTCCTCGTAGCATTAGCTGTAAATGCTTCTTGCAGGTTAACAAAGCTCTGGCGTGTGGGCCTACATCACCTACAATCCTTTGTAAGGTTCATGTTGTCCTATAAATTGTCGATATACATACTAAATCCCTAGTTACAGCCTAAGGTTTTAGTTTCAATCAGAGAATTTCAGTGTTCAGATAGTGATTGTGGCCTCGTATAATAAAAAAAATAGAAATAACCCAAATGTTTATGCACCCAAAAAACCAGTAATACTTCAAAAATACCTTGAAAAAGGCTATAAGGCTAAATTATTCTTCTAGCATAGAAAAAAAAGTTTAGCAAGTGGACCTATGGTCCATATAGTCAGTCGTCTGTGAACTTCGTCTTGTCCTGTGAATTGAGAATATATTGATAAATGGTTATATATATTTTTTAAAAAAAGAAACAATGTTCGTAAGCGTCCAGTTATGGACCCATCGGTAAAGGGATTTCAGTCTTTATAGACACACAATAATTTTCGTTACACTAAAAATTTGGCCTCGTATAAAAGTAAATAGTCGAAATGATAAACATTTCGTGTACTTTATCCAGTAAACCTTAGCTACAAATACAATAACAGCGTTACAGACATAAAAATTAAGCAAGCTTTGATATTCTAGTAGCACATAATAAATATAAAATATCCTTTAAAATACTCTGACAAATAGTTGTGGGTTATCTGAAATCAAAATTTTCAAGCCCTCTCTCCTGCATAAATAGGCTCTAGAATTCACTAAGCCTCAAAATAATATTGGGTACATAAAATAAAAAGCAGATGGAGAGTGATGCTGATCGCATCATCTCCAAACAGCAAAAACAAAAGTATATGGATGGAGCCCTTCCTGATATATTTAGAAAACTTTACCTAGTATAAAAGTAACAAAATACTCAGCAAACTCTAAAATAAACAAACTTTCCTACATAGCAGGCGTAACCTGACCTAAATAAATACATATAGAAATACAGAACCAAAAATAGCATAGTGGAAATCAGTAAACCCTAATAATAATAATAATAATATATTCTGTAGATTACATTTTAGCTAAAAGTACTTTTTCTTTAGTGTTTTTGAAAAAAAATTAAATAAATACTAAACTCTAAATTAAAAATTTGTAAATGTATATATGATACATAACAAAATAAATAAAAATTAATACATACCCTGCAAAAAATCAGTAAAAAAGTTGAAAACATCTCTTTGTGCATCCAAAATATAATAACAAATCCTTCTTGACTGGATTAAATTGTGTTATTTGAGTAAACTAGAGAATAATCCTGTAAACTTGGAAAATATCTCTCTCTCTCTCTCTCTCTCTCTCTCTCTCTGTGTGTGTGTGTGTGTGTGTGTGTGTGTGTGTGTGTGTCTTTGAGAGTCCAAAATGTAATAAAAATGGTGCCTGAATAATATAAATAGTGTCATTTGAGTAAATATTAGGCTAAACTTGTAAAATAAACAGATAAAAATTGAAAACTCACACTTTGTGTGTCGAAAATATAACTAAAAGTCTTTCCTGAACAGATAGAATTGTGTTATTTTGGTAATAATAAGCCTAAACTTGTGAAATAAACAGATAGAAGTTGAGAACACACACTCTGTGTGTCGAAAATGCGACTAAAAGTCTTTCCTGAACAGATTGAATTGTATTATTTTGGTAATAATAAACCCAAACTTGTGAAATAAACAGATAGAAGTTGAGATCACACACTCTGTGTGTCGAAAATGCGACTAAAAGTCTTTCCTGAACAGATTGAATTGTATTATTTTGGTAATAATAAGCCTAAACTTGTGAAATAAACAGATAGAAATTGAGATCACACACTCTGTGTGTCGAAAATATAACTAAAAGTCTTTCCTGAACAGATTGAATTGTGTTATTTTGGTAATAATAAGCCTAAACTTGTGAAATAAACAGATAGAAGTTGAGAACACACACTTTGTGTGTCGAAAATGTAACTAAAAGTCTTTCCTGAACAGATAGAATTGTGTTATTTGAGTAAAAAAATAGGCATAAACTTGTAAATAATAAATTAAAAGTTGAAAAAATCTCTTTGTAAATACAAAATTTAATAAAAAATGTTGCCTGAATAGTACAAATAGTGTTATTTTGGTAAAAATTAACATAAAGTTGTAAAATAATAAGTTAAAAGTTGAAAAAAATGTCTTTGCGAGTCCAAAATTTAATAAAAAATGTTGCCTGATTAGTACAAATAGTGTTATTTTGGTAAAAAATTAATATAAAGTTGTAAAATAATAAGTTAAACGTAGAAAAAAATGTCTTTGTGAGTCCAAAATTTAATAAAAAATGTTGCTTGAATAGTACAAATAGTGTTATTTTGGTAAAAAATTAACATAAAATTGTAAAATAATAAGTTAAAAAGTTGAAAAAATGTCTTTGAGTCCAAAATTTAATAAAAAATGTTGCCTGAATAGTACAAATAGTGTTATTTTTGTAAAAATAAGGATAAGCTGTGAAAATGTTTGACATAAAGTCAAAGTTTGGTAAAAAATAAACTCAAAATTAAGTTAAATAGCACACAGTAACATACATTTACTACCTAAATCAATAATCAAAGGGTCCTAGGTTCGTTACCCCGTGATAAAAGCAAATGGTGAAAACTGTAGGCCCCGTCCCTAATAGCTCTCCCTTCTTCATAGTACAGATAAAAAAAACCTGCGCTAAAGCGTCCTGTGCCTTGGAGGCAAACCTGAGCGGAATATTAATTGGCGGCGGAAACCGCATAGCTTCAGAGATTTGACCCTTGCTGCGCATTCTAGACATCCTTTGTTGTCTGGCTCAATCCCTCCCCTGCCCTACAGTATTGCATAGCTTTCCCCTGTTATTGCGTACTGGTTAACCTTGAAAAAACCGGTTCTGAAAACCTACCGACGCGTTCTCTGATTGGTGAATCAGGTTCCTTCTTTGTTGTGACGTTCTGACGTCATTTGACCTTGAACGCGCTTCCCCAAAATTCCTTTCTCGTCTACCCTCAGCGCGGAGTTCACCGTCTCCTGTCTAGCGTGGCGTACCATCGTCTTTCATAACATAATAACATACATTATTACATACATTGTACACTATAGGCCTAACCATTTATTACCGTTGCATATCGCGGGTTCGAGTACCGGGACCGTCCCCAATCGTAATTGAACCTGTACCATTAACACCGTTCGTAGCTGTTCATAGCGGTTCATAAACCATAGAAAACTTATTTTCAATACTATAAACATTAATTATTAACGATTTATACGTTACATACTTTGCAGTAATGAATATAAAAACATATGCATAGCGTTTAGTACCTCTAATTACCTTCTATATACATATTTTTCATAAAATAAATAATTATATATTCATAAAAAGTTATAAACATGCAAATACATAAATGTAAAGTACTCTAAGTACTTGCTAATGAATTCTAAGTACGCGCAAATAAGTTCTAAGTACGTGCAAATTAGTTATAAGTACGTGCAATTAAATTGCGAATATTAAATAGCGACAGACGTTGGCGCAGATTCCATCTACTCACAAACAACCAAGCCCGAGCGGGATTCGAACCCGGGACCCTTGGCGTCGCAAGGAGTCATTATTATCCAAGGCTCATAAATTATGCAAGGTTAGCGTCTCTGTTCTGGACAGAGGCAGCTTACAAAAATTTCCATAATTTTTTTTTACATATTTAATGTTAACTTGAAGCAATAGATGAATGTTCCAATTAATCTCTAAACTTCGTAATCTTTTTCCGCCGCACGGCAATTTGTGATATCCTTTTGTTAATCATTATAGCTAATCGTAAATATGACGCTATTTACTTTTTAATGCATGTTTTTATGCTATCTTATTTTATATAATCAATGCGAAATCTTTGATCATGATGTATTTATCTGTGAAATTCAAGTTTCATTTGAATTGCCTGCCCTCTTTCGGTAGAAATTTACCACATAACGCGATCAAAAATGCTGATGGTGTTACCAGTGAAACTTCGAACGCACTCTCCGAGGTATGTATATACGGGACGTTTCCGTGAGGTGTGCAAACAGCGCCGATGTGATGAAAGCGAGAGTTATAGGCCCTTCCCTTCAGCAACAAAGAGGAGACAAACGATAAAACACCGCGACCAGGACGTGAGGGAAGTGAGGGGGGAGGGTGGAGGGTGGAGGAGCCATTTTTGCTCGGAAACCCACGAATCTCGCTTAATCCCATCGCTACTTGGCGGAGACGCAGCTTCATTTTGGTTTCGGGAATCCCCCACCCAGCGCATCAACCAACAAGAGCATTAACTGCCTCCTTCCACCGCCTCCCCCCGCCCTCTTCCGCCCACTCACGAAATCATCCGCTTACGGACGGAAAACGGCAGCAACCTGCGGAGAGAAGGTCCTAAATTCGGAAAGCTCGATATTATTTCCCGTCTGCTTCCACATCTTCACAACCCTCTCGTTCAAGACAGAGCTGGTTTATTTCAAGAAAATTTAACGTGGAACTATATCAGTTTATCATTCTTTTCTTGAGGGATGTTCAAAGGTGCAAGTATGGATCTGAGACGAGAACTGGCACGTCTCGGTGTCGTCTCGTTTTAGGGTCTCGATTTATAAGAGAACTCGAAGAGACAAATACTTATACAGTATAAACAACATATTCAGCGCCTCACCGCTTTTCTTAATAACGGTTGTTTCTGTTTGACGCCTCGCTTCAACGCTAAGAATCCTCGAAAAACGGAACATTACGATCCTGAATATATGCAACCACGCAACACAGGCTGATACTTGCCGAGTTATCTATACACAATAAGGTATATATCCGCTTGATATGTATTAAGAAAGTTGCATAGTAGAGTATGGGCGCTATTCATCGGATGTTTGCATTTCTGTGCTTCCTTGGTGCTGCACTTTCGGTTTTGAAAAGAATAACATTGAATTTAAAGGTGTAAAGATAGTGTCTTCCGAAAAGGCGACAATATTTGTGTGGCTTTTGGTTTCAACATGAGATAGGGAACAAACAATTGTTCTCAGGTATCTATGCATTGTTTTCAGACAGACCCGATACGGAAAAATCAGTGGATTTAGGCAGTAAGGCGAAAAGACTGGACACAACCACGAGGGAGTAGGCTCTGTAGTCGGCACTTCACCAAATCAAATGAAAATATTTTACGTGTTTCGAAAATTATAATTGTCTAACGCACATATGTTGACTAAATTTAAAAGTTGGAACTATTTATAATCAAATTATAACGCATTTGTCAGTCGACCACCCCCCTGGAAATTGGCATCCTTCATTTCAAGTTGCAAAAAAGCAGAAAGTTGGTTATTTTTATTGTGAATAACAGAAGTAAAGTTCACTTGGTTATTCGAACAGAGTAATCAATGTAAAATATGCATTAGATGGAAAATTGAGTGATAAATACAGGAACCAGAGGTTACATATTCATATTCTACCACTTAATCCAAAGAATAAATGGTTCCACAGTTTTCAGAATTCGAAAAATTATAATTTTAGATGAGGTCACACAATATAAACTTTGTGAGTATTTATGTCTAACTTCTAAAGTCCTTTCTTGAACGACACTAACTGTGCATCTCAGTATAGTAACTATGAAATGTAAAAGTATTAATGGAAAATTGCTATGCTGGATATTCACTCGGCATGTGGATCGAATAGCATGATAATAATAAACAACAACAATAATAATAAAATTCGAATAAAATCTATTTAATTAGGTATACATTATTAGTGTATAATAATAATTTTTACCGTAGTAATTATTATTATTTCTATTACTGTTGTAATCGAAGTATTTTAATGTTTATAATTAATGTAAGCTTCATTTCAACCTGGAGAAGTATTTTCAAAAACGAAACTGTTGGTAGAAGATCAACATTGCCTTGGAAAAATATTAGCATTGTCCCTTATATCTGCCACCAAAGGATACGAAAAATTGCCAATCTATTCTAGGTACCTTTGTTTCTCTATATCACTGAAAAATTTCAAGTGGCCCATTTTGTTTCCGATCTTTTATAAGAAAATAAGCTCGGTGACGATTCCACTTGTTTACATTGGAAAATTCGCCAAACCGGTCTTCCCCCGCCATCAATAATCGAATTGTCTGATCGATCATTTTTTGTTTACTCAGGAATAACCCCCAAAATTTAATTTAAGTAAAATTTTCAATCTCATACCAAAATCTCGAAGGACGCCGAGGTCTTGGACGTTAAGCCTAGGTGCCCGAGTGCGTTGTGTGGTCGACTCACGCTCTCAATACCGAAGCCTCTGGATTTGAATCTTGGCCTGAGTATCTCTTCATCAATTAAATCTAACATTCATTCTCGTCTTCAAAATTAGCAGAAGAAAATCAGAAAAGAACCCAAATTAAAGAAAACAGAAATAGGGGCATTCCAGCGTAACTGTGTGAGATTTTACACACAAAATGTAAGGTTCTAGACGTGAGATTGGATAAAAATATTCATAATTAACTAATTTCATAGAATTAGGAAGTATACTTTGTGCTAACAAATTAAAATAAAATATTGAGTGTGATGGCATAGGCTCAATGCATGAAAAGCATTAACAAAAGTATGTTACGTGTGTGACGCTTTAAAAATGTAGCAAAATTTAACTTCATTTGTCTGTGAAGTATATAGGCCGTCGATGATAATAACTTTTATTTAAATTATATGCATTCACAAATATCTAAACCTTAATGCAATTAAAGGCAACAGTAATTTTCATATCAATTCATTTTGTTATTAACATGAAGTAGGACCACTTTTCGTGGAATTTCCCAATAAAATAGCAACAACAGGGCTTTTTCATCCTAGGATTGTAATTTGATCCGAAGTTTAAAATACGCTCTGGACTAGAAATTAAACCCGGTACACCTTGCTTACATGTATGCATATGTATTCACATATCACGAACTTCTACGTGCAGCAACATGAAATATCCTTTATTTCTTTAAATTACATCTACCGTAAAACATTTCCATTAACCATTAAGAAACAGTAATTGTCTTCATACTTTCTGTGTGTATGTACCCTTTCTCTACAAATTCTAGATAAGAAATGGCTAGAGAATCGTGATGTCTTTTTACGCGAAGCTAAAGTGTAAGACTGGCTACTAAAAATCACAGTAATTACGCAATTTTTTCGGTCATACATTATCAAAATTACGCCACTTCATAGACGATTTACACTTGTTCTATTATTAATTTCACCAATTCCTCATCCTTCTTCATGTGAATAACAGCAAGACAGGAAGAAACGTGAAAATACAAAACATCAAACGTTTGTTTGAATTTAGTTTTAAGTCAATTTATGCACAGAAAACCTAATCGGAACCGGGCCTACAGTTTAAATGAGATCGGAACCACTATCTGCCTCCATCCGGGTATCGAACCCGCCACCTCTTGATTACAAGCGACGACGTTACCTGGTAAGCTCAAAAATCAAACATGTAGACACTCCAAGATATTTAGTATATTTTTAATACATGTAAAACATAACCATGTTTAACAACACAGAGAAAGCAAAATCAATTAAAACAGAGATAATTAAAATTGAAGATACTGAACGGAAATGAAAGAGGGAAGAATTTGAGTGTACAAACACGGGAACTGAAAAAGAACTGAATAATAAGTACGTGTGAAAGAAATGGGACGGGAGCCAAAATAGAGGCTTTAACGAAGCTGCAGACAAAGCAAGAGTTCGTAAAGTTTAGGCAAGATTTCCCCATCATCATTAAATGTCAAGTCGTGGAGGGGTTCTGCAACTGCCCCGACTGCCAATTTGAATGTAACTTGCGCCGGCGAAGTTTTAACTTTCTCCAACTACGAATTAACCCTGGCCTTTCGAGAAATTCTCTGCCAAATCATTTTTTTCCTTCTGGGTGTTTTAGTAACAGATTGCACATTGGAGAGAGAGAGAGAAAGAACAAAAAGAAAGAGAGTGAAAGAGAGAGAGGGGGAGGGAGGAAAAAGAAGGCGATAGCGTGGATGAAACAGAGTTCGTTTGGTGAGGGGGTGGAAAACTAAAGATAAAAAGTAAAAGAGGGACAATGAGAAAGAATGAAAGAGAAAGTATAAAGAGGAAAAGACGGAAAGGGAAAGAAAGAAAGGCCAGGCAGGGAGAGCGAGAGAGAAAGAGGGAGGGATACAAATCGAAATATATATATACAGTAAAAGAAGGGCAGATGGAAAGGAAAAGGAAATTCGAGGATGGGTGAGAGAGAGGAGGGGGGGACAGTCTGGAGATAATCATTGGAAGTCAGACGCTTGTTTGGACTTTTGTTAGTGGATGTGGAAGTTTATTTATCTGAGCAAAAAGAAAAAAAGAAAAATGGAACTTTTAGTTCTAATGCCTGAAGATGGAAGTTATTTATATATACACGTCCTTCCTGAGTAATATAAAGTAAGATACAATGAAGATATGCGAACACGTTTCGCGTATACCCTGCTCAAATACGCCACTGATTCCTTATATCTTTTTTCTTTCTCCAACCGACCAGTCTTCCTTGTCCAGTGTAACGTTACATCTCTCTCCCCCACAGTCCACTTGCAGAACACTTATATCTCTTAGTGATTTAGAGTCCTGCAGGAGTCACACTTGTTCCATTAACACTGCGACTGCATTACGAACGTTTAATGATCACCACTTAATGCATGGAGGCATATATCTGTATACCCGCTCACTTGATATTCAGTAGACAAGCATATCGCCTGTGTGTGTTTGCCCGAGCGATCAAAGCTACAATGAAACAATTAGCAGTTTGTATTTACGAAGACAAATATGAATAATCCGGCTTCCCGATCTATGTCTATGATGTTAGGCGTGGTACCGAGACGAGAACGAAATGAGACCTGTCGAGACTTGTCCGAGACTCTCGATCTCGTTCAAGACATCGACATGATATTGAAAAATTTACTTACACTACAGTCGCGGCGATTGGGTTACAGAAGTAGGGAGGGCAAGGACAGTTTACTTTGCCTTGGTAGATAAGGTTTAGCATAGAGCGGGGGCAAAAGTGGCAAAAAGTGTGGTGGGAACTGACCCCCACGCCCCTCCTAATTGCCGCCACTGTACACTAAACTTAATTTACTATGCAACTTCTCCAGACATACCAAGCTGATATTTACGCGATTATTTATTGACGTTTTTTTTCTTTTTGTAATTGCAAAGTCAATTCATTACAGGCAATAAAATACGTATAAACCCGTGCTGCTAGGTTGTATACAAATTCAGGATAACATTCCAAGGGCATGTAGCGTCGAAACAAGGGGTCAAACAGATTTCTTGTACGTACGTACTACGTACAATAATGTGTGTAGAAATTTATCACTGGACCGTATTGAAACAAGATGTCAAATCATAGGCTATCATATCTTAGCTTCAATATATGTATATATATATATATATATATATATATATATATATATATGGTAGCCATGTTATGCTAAATATATTGAATAATAAAGGCTAGTTAACCCTTATAATATACATTTTAATGTTTGGAATTATAGTGCTTCGTTCGACAGAATGTATATATTTTGACCAATTTGAAAACCACTGATCATTCATTGGTTGCCATACAATAAAATTCAATATGTTGTGACTGTTTCTTTTATAATATTTACTGGATAAGATGTTTGTGTAGGTTATCATTATATTATGTGTAATATATCTAACCATAACATTTATATGTTCATAGGTTTAGTAAATTATTTCATTTTTAATTGTAACCCAATCAAAAATTCTACTCTTGATCGACAAGATGTAAAAAATGGCCGTGTACACCATAAAAATGCATTTTATAAAATAAATAATATTATTTCACACACACACACACACACACACTACAGGGATTATTCCATTAAGGAATAATTCGTTCAACTGAAAAATCGATCTTATGATCGCAATGACTTGTCAAAAATAATCGATTCTTCCGCGAACGAATCGAATTCTCAGCATGTTAGCCTCGGACAAAAAAATATTCTCTGCATATTTCAGAATATACACCCCTGCAGAAACACGGAGAGAACATCCCTAAGGATTAACGAGCTCGACGCCGTACGTGACACAGGACCACTCCTTTGGCTAAGAGATGATCACGAACTCTATAATCCGGCGCTCTACACACCTGGGCACCCTCACGTGATCAACAGGCGCGCCAAAGTGAAGACGACAGAAAAACGAAGTAACGGTCTTTCAGTGTAATAAAAAACTGGGAGCGTGGTATACACTTGTATATATAGGTTCCAAACACTGGTGAGTCCCTTTTTGGCAGCTGTTAAATGGCCAAATCAAGGTAAATTATCTTTAAAAATATGATTATATGATCGGCATTTTTAATGTCAGTTTTCCTACTCTCATTCACAAACAGAAGAACAGTTCGATATGGATATTAAGGGGATCTTATACCTTCGTGACTATCTGTATTTTCCTTGCCAAGCATGTGTAAGCTTATGGGATAAATTTGGTCACTGTTATCTAGAGAATCAGTGGGCAGAACATGTGCAAATTGGTTCTGAGCACTGAGAAATGGTGGTTCTAAGGAACTGTTGTTACATATTTTAATTTACTGCAGCATCTTCCCGAACATTAATAGTAGACCCAAATAGAGAATTCAACGCCACCTTTTGGGGCTCGGTGGGGCTCGCTGTGTTGGCAACCGCTTATTCGAAAAAATCACCAAGGTTTTTGGTCTAACCTAACCTAAAACAGCAAGGAGCTGGCAATTTTGCTTGAGAGTTCACAAACCGGAAGTGGGGCTCGGTGGGGCTCGCAGTGTTGCCAACTTCTTACTCGAAAAAATCACCAAGGTTTTTTTTGGTCTAACCTAACCTAAAGCAAGGAGCTGGCAATCTTGCTTGAGAGTTCTGCAACCGAAAGTGGAACTCGCAATGTTGCCAACACCTACTCGAAAAAAAATCACCAAGGTTTTTGTCTTGGTCTAACCTAGCCTAAAGCAAGGAGCAGGCAATCTTGCTTGAGGCTTGCGTTACAGTGCATAAAGCAATTTTTGGTAACCTACTGGTATTTTTGCCATAGTTTTTTACAAAAAAAAAAGAAAGAGAAGAGAGGGAGGGAAGAGTTAAACAACCGACGGCCTACCTACAGCTTTTCTTGTCTAACCTAACCTAAAGCAAGGGGCTGGCAAAAATTGCTTGAGGTTTGGTTTACAGCGCATAAAGCAATGTTGCCAACCTACATATACTAAACAAGGAAAGCGGGCACTGCCGTAAAAGAGAGAGAGGGATGGATGGATGGGAACACTGCACGGGTTCAACGTCATCAAGTAAATATCGCCTTAATGGTTTTTTCTTGTAAGGCACGATCTCTATTTTCTCGCGGTGTTACCAACTCCTACCTATATTTTTTTTTTTAGTTGGCAAGGGGCTAGAGAGAAAGAGAAAAACTTATAGCTGGGAACAGTAACGAGCGAATGCGCCATATCGTAATTTTCCAACTCCCCGGGGGCCAATGTTTGTATATCGCAACTTTTGTAAACCTCTCTCTCTCTCGGGGGAACGACGTGCCGCGCACACACACACGCACACATACACACGCGCATGTGCGCACATATGTATTGTAACACAAACAAACAAACAAATAATAATTGTTGTTTTTTAGGAGGCCTGGCCCCTATAACCTCGCCAGGGTGCGTGGTGCCCAACCAAAAATGTAAAAGTTTTCTAATGGCTGCGGTTATAGATTACCGCACCTCTGTAGGGTTTCACGTGTTTTTTTTTTTTCCCCCAAACTTCCATGAAACCCTACAGAGGACCTCCGTAACGCATGCAACGTGTACTAACGACTCTAGTGTTATTTGATGTTGTGATATTTTTTGGATATAGAGTTTTATTATGAGATAGATAAAAAATGATTATGTTTATTATAATATTTTCTTGATGAAGATGGAGAATGTATGTGTGTGTGTTACAAATAAAGTTGCATGCTTATTTTTTTAGTGTGTGTGTATGTGTTTTTGATGTTTCGACAGCATCTGAAACGATAAAAAAAAAATTATTGTTAATTTTCACGTGTAAAAACAACAACAAATTTTTTTTGTGCAAATTTTCTGATTGTCTCTCGTGCTATAGTGCAAAAAAGATATTGTGACTGATAACTAATGAAATTAATATTTGTAAGTGATCTGAACTAGTGAAATTCGTATTGTGCCATTGTAACTGATTGTGCTAGTGCAGAAAATTTCTTATTGTGCAAGAAAATAGATGTTAAAAAACTTGTTAAAACTGCTCTGTGACCCTCTCGTTCTTCACGTCGTAGGCGAAGGACTTCTCTGCAATCAGGATGACACTGCATAGGGTATCCTCGGGCAAGGCATCGTGGAACTCGCAGACGACCTTGATGTTGGTTCGATCGTTGACCACAACCTTCTTCCTCTTAGATGTGTTGATGACGGTCATGGGTCTCCGGGCTTTGAACTCGCTGGGCGTGTAGTACATGTCCACGCTTCCCTCGGTCACGCGTTTGTAAGCCGAGAATGCTTCGTAAAGTTTGAGGTAATCGTTTTTGGTCACGTCGAGGTTGTAATTCTCGCGCGGGAACACTTCGTTACGTCCATTCTTCAGATAAACGTTCTTGATCTTGCAGTCGTCGAACTTGCTGGAATCTTTTTCCTGATTCTTGTCCCTCCCGGTCTGAAAGAGCACTACGACGAAATCTGGCATGTCGAACTGTATGTTGTTGAACTGCGTCGTCACGTCGAATTCCATGTGACTTCCCGACGCCATCTTCTGCACGCACTGGTAACCGTGAAAGTGAATCAACACCTGCGGACTTTTCAAGATCTCCGCTTTGTACTTGAGGGCGTAGTTCGTTTCGTATTCCACCACCGGCATTCTCAATTCCATGCTTTGGATGACGCACTTGGCCGCTTCGGGTAAAGTGTTGGCTATCGGCGTGGTGCCGTCCGGACCCAAAGTAGCGTATCGCATCAGTGCGTCGTTGTCGTTGGCCGCTCTTCGAAACGTGACTCTCAGTCCTCCCTTCCACATGATCTCCTTGTAGTCCGAGAAGAAACCAGGCAACAGACGCATGGGAAAGAGCACCGTGTGACTTTTCGTCGATATTTTGGTCCCGGCTTCGAATCCCCCGGCCTGGTAGTATGCTGCATCCGTTTTGGATAATTTCAACGTTCCCACTGCCGTCGACGTGATGCCTGGATAATCTATTCTGTCGATGACGGTGTTGTGTTTCCTCACCTCCACCTGCGAGAACAGGTGAGGCACGAAGTTGTCCACGAGTATCAAGTTTGCTGCTGCGGGAAACGCGTCTCCGCTTTCCTTCTTCACCACGTCGAATTGAAGGTAGAGGTCCGCTCTGTGAGGATGAACGAACCCGTCCCCTACGTCCACATCGTATTCGATCTCCCTGTTCGCCTCGTTGAGATTGGCGAACGTGCGACGGTTGGGAGGGAAAGACTGCAATTCGTAACTTTCGATTTGCTCCATTTTACATGTATGGTTATTTATTATACGTTGATCTCCACGATGGCCGTCGTAGTGGCACCTGCGAAATCTACCACGTCTCCTTTCTCGTTCGTCACCACCAACTCTATGTCGTCTATGCGGTTGCGACATACTGGAAAATAGATCGGCGAAGAGGGCGTGTAGATGATCGGTTCCATGAACTCGGAACTTGGTTTGAAAGTGGCTATGATTCCCGTCTGCTTGTGACTTCCCAGTAATCCGTCCGAAGATTTTGTGATCATACCTTCCGCCACGTTGCAGTGTACGTTCAGAGTCTCTATGGCCAAAAATTTAGGAATGTTGGTTGCTACGTGCTTGATGCCAGCTTCGAGTTTTGTGTTGTTCTCGAAACCTAAAAGTTCTCCCATGGTGCCCAGGTCCACGGTCTCCGTCGCGGATAGGATTTCCACTCTGTGCGTGACCGAATTTTGAGAAAGATATGTGCCTTTGGGTAATTGAGCTTGCAAAGTGGAAAGATTGTATTGACCTGGCGTGACGACGATGTGTTCGCTTCCGACGCTAATTTTGTTGTTGTGCTGGGTGACGTTAGGTATGAGGTACATACTGTAGAATGCACGCAGAGCCACGGATTTAGGATAGACGATGTCGTCGTGCAGCGTGAGTTTCAAAATTGAAGATTCGCTCGTGAGATGGAACACACCCATCCTAGTAATGCTGTTTGAGGTTCCACAATGCTTTCTGGAAATCCTCGATCGTAGGGTTATTTATTTTAGAGAGAAACGCGAGCACGGAGAGGCAGAGATGACCGCAGTTCACGTCTCCGAAATCTTGAATGCGTTCGTCGTTGTAGTATATGGAGGTTTTGCTTGTTTTCAGATAATGAACTAAATTTGTAGGTGGAACACCTCCGAAAGAATCGAAAACGAATGCTTTATCATTATCGTTTTTGTGGTAACATATCCAATGCGTGCCTGGATTTTCTTGGCCGTCCAAGTTGACTACTCCGCATTCTCTTCTTTTGACGCTTGAAGGTAACGAGTCGGACATGAAAACTCCTCTGAAGTGTTTGATTTGTAACGGTTCTATCAGAGATTCAATGTCTCGGTTGGTGAGCGCTTTTGTTTCTTTTTTTTATATTTCTTCAAAGCATCGAGGTTGCTTTTTTGTTTTTTGGTTATACCTTTCCCCTTCTTCTCCATGGCCAGGTTGTGACGTTTCTGTTCTTCCAATTCTGCCTTGTTCTTCTTCGAGTCGATGACGGTTTTCGCAATGGCGGCACTTCCGCCGGCCAAACTTCCAACGGCCCCCAATGCTGCCAGGATGGCCGGGATGCTAAATATGAAACCTCCGATCTTTTGCTGTTTCCGCGAACGCTGCAACCTTTTCAATTGAGGTGTGCTGAGCAGCAATTTCATTCCGTGTCCTTTCGACAAGCAAGAACGTTTCTTCTCGCGTTGTTTCTTGGTGAGTAACCCATCGAGAGCACCTAGATTTTTTAGATTGGAGTATGGTATCTGGTACACGACACCCTTGGGCTTCATGTTGATGCTCTATGTGTTATTTTCACGGTATGTTATTTATATATATATTCTGAGATTTTTTCTTGTGTAGTTTTTTACGGTATGTTATTTATATATAAATATTCTGAGATTTTTTTTTCACGGTCCCACAGTCGCTACACAAATTCTATTACGTGCTTTGTTTTCTTGCCAAGAAGTTCCTTTGTCCCCTTGTACACGATTCGAGTTTTGTTCTCGATTAAAATAGATAGCTTCTCATCCGATAACATGTTAGCGTATCGATCTGGTAAAAATAGACTGTATTGTGCGTTGAGCAAGAGGCGTACCTTGGGACCATACTGGGTAGAAACAATTGAACCGGAAGTTATCGTGTAAGGTTTGTCGACTTCCAATTCCTGAATTTTTACATACTCGACTGACAAATTTAGCATTTGTTTTAATGCTTGGAGATCACTTATTTTTTCGGTCGTCATATCAAAAAAATTTCAAAGTGTTAGAGAGAAATTTAATTGTTTTTCACGATGTGTGTTATTTATATATACCGAAGATTATTTTTTTCACGATGTGTGTTATTTATATATCAAGTTTTTTTGACACGTATATATATTATTATTTTTTTTAACAGAGGAAGAAAGTCCGTGCTTCGGAAAACGCGAGGATGTGCGTAGTGATATCTTCCGTCTCCTGCATAGACTTGTACCAATCATCAGTATACTGTCTTCTTCCCTGCCTTGCCTCGTACAGTTCGTCCGACCTATCGTCCAATTTTTGCCCTGCAGCCAAAAGCAGAATGTTGAGATCTCCGCACCTCAGGCCGCTGATCTCCCGAAGAAGGTCCTTGAGAACCATTTCACAAGGGATGCGAAATTCCGGCATTGTTCTTGCTATGTTTACAAGTTTATTAACATCTCCGTTAACTACTTTCTTGAAGATTTTAGATAGTAGCTCGGGTGGCAAATTAGTTATGTAATCCATGTTGTTTTTTTTACTGTATGTTATTTATATACCCCACCCCAATTTTTGTTTCGTGTTCATGGCGATGGTGGTACCTAGTGCGGCGACCCGTTCACCCAACGATGCGTCTCTACTCACGAATCTTTCGAAAGCTGCGTGCTCTAACTTTCTGTCTGCTTCGTGACGTGCATCCAGATCCGTCTGCGTGGTGTTGTAGGCGATGTCGTGATCTTTGCATGCGGCGTCCAACGGATTCACACCCTTGTCTCCTCTCTCCAATCTTTTCTCGAGTTTGGTACCCGGTCCGCAGTACTGGTAGCCAGGTAGATGCATCTCGAAAGGTAACTTGTTGATGATGTCGTTCACGAGTCCTTTTCCTTCGGCCACGTTCCAGAATTTCGGAGGCAGCGTGTTGATGATTTTGATCAGGTAACCTATGCCCTTGTCGTCGTTCACGATGAAGTTGGAAAGTTTCGTGCTGATCATGTCCACGATGCCAACCTTCTCGTTGTAGAAATTACGGTTGCCTGCATTCTCTTCGCCGGCTATCACCAACAATCGGTCCACGAGTTTCCTAACGTCGTCCACCCAAACGAATTCTTTGGGTAACGTGTTGTAACGTTTGACGCCGCTGCCTGTTTTGACCTGGTTCCAAATCGGTTTGATGAGATTCCTGTACTTCTCGCCGCTGCTCGATTTCACCCTATTCTGCGAGGCGTCGTTGTTCTGGTACAAGGCATCCGTCATGATCAGAATTTCCTTGTAACTCTGGTAATCTTCGTCGGTGTAATCTTTCGGCTGCTTTTTGGCGACGAGTTCCCACAGTCCCACCGTACCCGGATACCTGTTCCAACTATCCTTGTCGCCTAAATTGACTTTAATGTCGTTGCCTTCGAAGGTCACCTTCGATTTCCCAATCTTCCACACCACACCGCCGCCTTCGCTGGTTTCCATGCTGGGGTACAATCCGAACACTTCATCCTTGTCGAACTTCCCCGTGCTCAGGTAGTCTCGTGCCAAAGGTCCCAACTCGATTTTATCCGAAGACGACGACGTGCTGCCTATGGCTCGACGTCGTGCCGGTGCATCCTTCAGTTCGAACGGTGTCGAAGGAATGCTCGAAATGGGCGTGGGTACGGCGTAACTTTTAGCTGCGAGCGGTACGAGTTCATTAATCAAATTTTTATTTTGTTCCGTGACACTTTTAATTTCTTTACCTAGACCGCTGATGGCATCGATCACGGGTTGATCCTGACGTTTCTTCTCTTCGTAGAATCCACGATTCTCGGATTTCCAACCTTTGAAGCGTTTCGCGAGGTAATCGCGAAGCTTGAGATTTTCGTCTTCGATTTTTCGTTTCGTCATGACGTTATTTATATACGTCGTTTCTCACAACGTTGCAACGTTTAGAAAGTCGTTGATTTTGTTTCTGTATTTTCCGTCGTTGGGTTTCCTCGTCATGTCGATCGTCGCGAATCCGAAATCGTCACCGTTCCAGCAAGTAGAGCAGCGTTCCGAAAATTGATTGTAGTTCATGTCTCCGCCTACGTAGTCATCGTACGCGTGCTTGAGGTTGGTGTGATCTTGACGAAACAAACATATGAAATTAGCGTTGTCGCGCACTAACTGTTTTGGAATTTTGGAAAACGTTTGAGCTAGGTAAAAACAATCCATTCCTTTGTGACGACCTTGCGTGAAAAAGTTGCGAATTTCATTTTGATTTTCCAGGATGGCGTCGTCGAACACAACAACTGAATTTTCACGACAATCGTCGAGTGGTTTTATTTCCGAGGCGAACGTTGCAATATCCAGACCATCGTAGAGTTTCATCAGTTGCTGGTATTTGGATTGCTCCAAACTTTTCGAGAACACGTACAGGTGCCTGTTCTTCCAATTTAACCAATTCGGTGCGAGGAGAAAATTGTCCACGAGCAGTGTCGTTTTCCCACACCCCGAAGGACCTACGATCAGACAGCGGATGCTGTCGGGAAGCAACTCGCCGTTCTTTTTCTTCGTTTGACTTTCCGAATCAGGTAAACGTTTCACCACGTTCCACGTACTTACAAGATCACTTCGTCCGCGTCGATCCAACTCTTTTCCGGAAGTCCCAGCCATTTGACAAACAGTTTGTCACCTTTCCTACGCAATACTTTTTCAATAAGATACGTGTCGGGGTATTTAGTTTTAGAGAGTTCCTCTTCGTAAAATCTTCCTTTCAAAATTTCACCGCCACCGTCCTTTATTATATACGTGTGTCGGTTTCCAGGTAAAACTCGAACCACCGTAAAGAGTTCCGTGCTCCAATTTTTTGTGAATCCCTTCTCGAAGGTGCGTTTGAATTTGCTGATCCTCACCTGGTCTCCAATTTTGTATTTAGCTTTTTTTGTCGTGGGTGTGTACTTTGGACAGTAAACAGTAGAAATTAAACGCTGCTCGTCAGACTTGGTAACGTCAACTGGCTTCATGCCTATCGTTCTGTGTACAGTATCATTATAGGTGTCGACGAGTTCCGGCAGGATGTCGACCCATTTGTAATTTCCCCGAAGCGTGAATCGTTTCCACATGTGTGTTTTCAAGGTTCGATTGAATCTTTCCACGATGCTGGCTTTGATGTGACTGAAGCTCGAATAATGTCGAATCTTGTGTTTTTGAATAAATTTTTGGAATACGGCATTGTAAAATTCTTTACCGTTGTCCGTTTGCAGAAACCGTGGTCGTCTGCCACCGCTTTCGCGAAAAATTAATTTGAATGCTTCCGTGACGCACGTTCCCGTTTTCGCCTTCAAAGGTAGAGCCCATGCGAATTTCGAAAACGTGTCTATGACGGTGAGAAGGTACTTGTTGCCCTTGTTCAATTTATGCACGTTTTTCAAATTGCCGCTACTCATCTCCACGAGGTCACTTTGCCAGAGGTCGTCGATGCCCTTGGTTACCACAGCCAAACGTTCGTAGTTGCGGCGTGCAGGTTTATGCAATTCTTCGACGATGGCTTGCCTAGACATTTTCTTAGAGATTACGTTTCAAGAGAAGCACAAGCGTGATGGGATTCAAAGAGGGTGGCACTTCGCTCGTGTTTTGAATGATCAGCTTATCGCCGGCACTCACGTCGAAAACGGTGAGATCTTCGTCTTCGTGTATTTCATATATGTTGCGCGTTTCGTTCCAACGTGCCAGAGGAATGTTTCCTGCTTTCTGGACACCACGATTCGATATCAAAGTCATGGTGGGAACGCTAGCTTTTCTACCGTGAGACCAGTACGAAAATTCGTTTATCTGAATCGTGCCATCGAGGAGAAACTTGTAGTACGGATGATAAGGATGCAACATGTACAGTTTGTTACCTTCGACGAACGTGGAGATTCTCTGTTGATTGGGTATGCTGTTGATTTCGATGGCTTGCAGAGAATGCAGTTTAGCGAATTTAGTATCGACGCTAACGAGGTTGCTGTGAAGCTGACCCAGCGTGTTTTGTACGGGCAACAAATGCTCGACTATGGTATCCGTTACGGTAGAAAATGACGGTTTGATTTTTACTTCCACGTTCAACTGCTTGTAGCTTTCGTTGAGTTCTTGCAACTTGGCGCCGAAAGAGGTCAGCGTTGATTCCTGCGTTGATTCCAGCACTCCAACTTGATCTCTGATGTTGACGACGATGTTCTGAAGGTTCTCGACTTGATTCAATTTCGAGCTCTTCTCGGTAAGATCGTTCACGATGCTTCGCATCTCTGTAAACTGTGTGTGAAGATCGGCGACGCTCTGCGAAGTGGGCAGCGTCGACACCAGCGAACTAATTTCGTCTCGAATCTGTTCCACGTTCGCCGTTTCCGTTTCTAGTCGTTTCAGCATTCGAGATATGTTTCTTTTCAAAGCGTGCAATTCTTTGGAGGTGGGGAGATTGGCCACTTTACTCTCGAGATCGCTCAATGAACTTTTCATGTCGCTCGAATCGGATAGTGCCGTCACCGCCGTTTTCAATTTTTCCAAATCTTCGCTCGAAGGCACGCTCGTCCGTAACGATTCCAAGTCACCCTGTATGTTGTCGAGCACGTGATGAAAATGAGCGAGATTCGTTTCGACGTTTAAATTTTCTAAATATTCGATCTTCTGCTGAACCGTGCTCAACGTGTCTTGAATGCTCGTCAACGCTCTCGCTTCAGCGTGAATATTTTTAATTTCTTCGTTGATCAATTCCAAGGACGCCTGAAGCGTGGCGATGGTGGTTTGAATGTGTTCGAAATCTTGATAGGCCTCCAATTGAATTTTTATGTTCGCGACGCTTTTACCGATGACCTGCAGTTCGTCCGACGATGGTAGGTTCGTCATTGTATCTTCCAAAGTCTGCAACTTGGATTTGATTTCTTCCAACGTGCTGGTGAATTCTTCTTGTAATTTGGAAACGGCGACGTGCAAGCGTTCTGCGTCTATATCGTTCACCACGGTTTGAAGTTCAGAGAAATTCTTTTCTATTGCAGAAGTTCGTTCTTCGATTTCGAGTTTCAATTTTTCTAAATCTTCATTTTTCGCTTGAAATTGCTGTAATTTGGCCAAATCATTTTGAAGCAAATCCACGCTCAACTGTATATTTTGAACGTTGTCGTAAGAAGGTACGTCGACATAATTTTTTATCAGCGTCTTCAGTTCGGAATCGATTTTCAGAATGGGGTCGAGACATTGCGTTTGGAGCGTAGCGATTTCCGACTCTAAACTTTTGTTTAAGGTTTCCTGCAAAGCGATCAAATCGGCCCTCAACTTCTTAACTCGAACGTCCAACATGAGAATCTCTTCTGCATGGTCCACACGCTTGGTGTTGCCGAAAATGTCGTTAGGCATTTTGTTAACGGTTATTTATAATAGGATAGACGATTCGTAATTCTACAAAAAGAGGAATGAGTTTGTCGTAATCTCCGAGGAGTTCCATGTAAAGATAATCTCCTGCAGAAACATCGTACGTAATGTTAGAGAGCATCTTGTCGTGCTTGATTCGAAAAATGTTCTTGCCGGTAGAAATTTTGATTTCGCCTGCGTTTTCCGGATTCACGGTGATTTGAAGTTTCCCGTCGATCGGAATTTCGTAGAAATGTAAATTGTTATTAAAAACATAAAACATCTTGCCCACATCGTCATTCAGTTTCGTCCAAATGCTGTTGAGGTGAATGATCAACAGACCGTTGAGTTTAGGTAACACGGAAGGTAAGACTTCATGATCTGGTATGGACGGTGCAGTTTCCATGATGATCTGTTTTTTGAAACCGAACACGTTCATAGGCATGCTGGTTATTTAAGGATACGGTCAAAGTTTTATTTTGTAATGACAGTCAAAGTGTTTTTTTTTTTTTTACTGAGTAACAAAATAATTTTTTTTGTTTTGTTTTGTTTTTATGAATTTTCTGTTGAAGATGGGCATATGTTGCAGGTTTTGCTTTCTGCTAAGCGATAGTGCCCCCACGGTAGTGTGTGAATTCCGCACTTCAGGATGCACCTCTTATCATCGTGCGCATCCAAAGCAATCTTCCTGACAATGTTGGTTGTCAATTTATGGTTGACGCTCTGGATTCGATACTCTTTTCGTAGAACAGGTGAGCGAGTTTTCAGGCATTCAACATAATCCTCGAATGCGAGATGCTTTTGTACAACCTGCCTACCTACACCCTTGGCCTTCTTGGTGACAGACCCCTCGGCCCGAATTGCATAGGCTTTGGCCCGAAGTCCAGCAAACTCAAGAATAACATCCCCGTCCTTCTCGTCCTTGAGTTTACCGGGTATTTTTTTGTTTCGGGGCAGGATGCCGTACTGGTTCGGTTGGGGATAGCCTGATGTGTCGAAAAGCTCGATGAAAGGTGGAATCGACGCTATATCCTTATATGCATCAACTGTGCGAACATGGTAGACCAAGCTGTCAGTATCTGTATATAAAAGAGAAATGTCACGATCATAATGTTTGCACAGTGTACCATAATGTGTCTCAAACATATGCAACTTGCTCAAGTCCAGAATCGTGGCACCAACATAGATTGGCTTGTTTAGGTGCACCTCAGGTTTATCCATGTGGACCAGAGCCAACTGCTCATTATAAATGGTCCTTGATTTAAACAACGGGCTTGCAACCAGCTTACGACATCGCTTCGCATTGGTAACCAGCCTAACGTCCACGCGATTTCTCACGTTCTCCATCGTTTTACCGAACACAGCATTGTTCATCAGCTTGAAGAAGTTTTTGTCAAGCTCCGAGGTTGCAGCGATGCGGTGTTCGGTATTGGCTTTGATGTAGGGTACTAACCAGTTACTGTGCTCGAACCTGAGGATGCGATGAATTTTACCAATTGTAACACCCTGCCTCATCAACCAAGCAAGATTCAGGTAATGTACCACATACCTCTCTTTGGGCTCAACATCCATGATGAGCTTGGGTTGATTCGAGTTAGGTAAACGCTTAAATTCTGGAGCAGGTGGTAACTCGCTGAATACATCATGGAGCTTCTCGGGGAATTTAATGTCCACCTCGGCAAAAAATCCGTATGTGCTATCTTCGAAATTTTTTATGTCGAAATCCGAAGGATTAACCCACTCGAATCCCTTGTACGGAAGTTTCTGCATCATGGAAAATCCATACAGGTTGTTTACATCTGTGTGGAGGATGTAGCTTGTTGTTGTAGAGGGATCGTAACCGGTGGCCATGTATTGATTGTTAGCACGTGCATAGCGTTGCGTCACCTGGACCATACCGCCTCGGATGCCTCGTTCCAAAAAAAGTAACTTTTCCACATCATTAAGAAGCTGGAGTTTAATCCTGGTCATGAGCAGCATGGCCGACCATGCTAGTCCGGGGAGGCTGTAGAAGTAGGCAGGGTCTAGGTGGTAGATGTTTATTGCTGTCGCGCGAAACGCCTGCAAAACGTCCGCGAGAAGCGTCACGTCAAGCTTTAAATATGCGTCGTGATAATCCCCAAAATTTCGACAACGTAACTCTTGCCACATGGACTGGGCGTGCTGGTATTCCTCATTTGTTATGTTAGAGCCTCTCAGACGACTGTAGAATTTATCCTGTGGAGGAAGCGATGTTTCCTCGAACTTGTCGGGGTCCGTTACGTACTCGTATGGGTAGACCCCCTTACGTCTGATGAGCCCAACATCCAAGTTTGGAAAACTAGCTGCAGTGATAGTCAGCTGCTCGTCCCTAAGCTTGCCTGCAAGAGCATCAAGGCTTGCATGGAGGAAACGCAGCGAGTCAAGAAACCGAAGCTCGATAGTTGCTTCCAATTCGGGGATAGACACCCACTTACTCACGCTAATATAGCGCTCCTCGTTCTGTGCTAAGACCCTGATACGACTATCATCGTAGCCGAGATGGGGTACCAAGTGATGAAAATCGTATCCCGAGCCGTTGTGAAAGAAGATGGGAATAAAGCGCGGGTCCCTAGCTTTTAAGTTGCACGTGTTGCACCACGGACCGATGTAGCTACCAGTACCATAATGGTCGTGGTGGTGCACTTTACTGTTATCGTCGGTGAAGGCCAAGTTGCAAACAGGGCAGTTGGTTGCCTCCTCGTGCCTACGCTTATTCTTAGGAGAAAGTCGTTGCATGCGCTTGGGGGACAGCAACACCTTTCCTATCTTTTGGGCCTCCTCTACCATCCTCTGCAAGAAGTGCTTGACCGGGTCGGGACCGCGATAGACATACGGCTCGGGGGCAACACGTTGGTCTCGCCGTACCACAACGTAGGCGTAACTTGAGGCCTCGTGGAGTTGGTAAGGGGTGGTGGAAGAAACTTCGGGATCGGGATAGCAGGTGGAGAGAGGTTCGAGGAAGGCTTCGAAGTCTGCTACAATGATGGCAGGATGCTTTGCCATGGCGCTGTGCATGCTAAATTTTTCTGTCGCATCAGGATTGGGTAGAATAGTTCGTGCAGGTTTGTTGGTACTGCAGTAACGCATGTGAAGAGCAAGCTTCTCGGCAGCGATGTTTTCTCCTTGTAAGCTCTGGTGTTTTTGTTGTTGGTTGTCAAAAGTGATCAGACACCTTCGACAAACTTCTATGCTACCATGATGCTTGCTTTTCTGATTCGACACCAACCGGGAGAGCGAGCGAATAAGAGTGTAGTGGTGTTGCGTCTCGTTCTTGATGAGCAAGAGGTTGATTTCTCGTGCCTCGTTGTTGTTGCTCACGTTGCTCACCCGGATGGGGTGGACCTCATTTTTGTTCTCGGTGAGACCGTAAACGTTTATGGCTAATTGCAAGTTGCGAGCACGTGCCTCAAACTTGCCAACATCCGAAAGCACCACCGGGTAGTCGATTCCCACCATTGCATCCTCCAACTCCGACTCGTACTGCTCGTAGTGGCCAACACGATACGGATGATTTTTCCAGTCGACGGGGTGCATTGCTGCCAGCACCGACCAGACGAAGCACTTGTTATCCTTGTTCTGAATATTCAGAACAGCCTTCTTTGCTGCAACATCTGGTGGTAGAGGGACGTAACTAGACCCGGACATTGGTGCAAACTGACTAAAAGTAACACACAATTTATGGGGTTCTCCGCACAGCGAACCGCCCGAGCCTGTGGCCTCGTGCTCCTCCTGTTTAACAAGCAGCTCTTCGGTAAACTTGTCGTAAATTTCCCCAATGCTGTCACCATCCGCCAGATGCAGCGTTTTTGCTTTCGTTGCATGAAAGAAAGTGTATTTTTCATCGGTCGGCTTCTTGTATGTGCAACATAGCGTACCGTAGAATTTAGTGGAGGAGTGCGTAGCCAGTGCATTACTAAGAATAGAAACTATCTCTGCTCGCTTCTCCTCTAAAAAGCTACGAACATCGCAAGAGCCGTCCGACAATCGGACATAATCTTCTAATATTCCTCCAAAAGCAGACCCGTCTGCTTTCGTCGCAGGCTTGACGCGTTTGGCGGATGGTGGCGAGTCGGCTTCCGCTTTCCTCTTGGTCGAGCTGGTCGACGGTTGTGGAACAGGTGCTTCGACGACGACTTTGCATGTTGTGATATGCCTTTTCAGATGACCAATAGTAATATGTATACCGCACCTGGGGCATGGTTCGGTGGCAGCCAAATGCTTGCCTGGCACGCAGGTGCGACAATGTCTTGCAAAATGTTTGCTTGATATGCTTATTTTGCACACAGGGCAACTTTTCATGGAGCGCATTTTTTTGGGGGATATGTTTATTTATATGCGATCTGTTGGTGGTAGAGTGTTTACGAAAAAATGCCTTACGAGAAAAATTTTGTTTTCCTCAAATGTGTGCTTTAATAAACCCTGTAAAAAATTTAAAAAAAATATATAAGAAAAATATGATTGTAGATAGAAAAAACACAATAAATATTGTATGCATGTGTAATTCTATTTAGTTTATTTTTTGCTAGACACGAATCTTCTTCAGATTTTATTACCCATTAGTATATTTTTCTACCAATCTAGTAGAGGTATGAAACTATGAAAATATACTTGTTTATATATATATTCTATTGTTTCGGCTGATATAATCGTATTTTTTTTTTCCATACACACATTTTTATTTTCAGAAAACAAAATTATTTTCGATTTTTTAAATCAAACAATAAACATTATTTGTGTTTATAGTATTTGTCGGGTAATAGCAGATAAAACAAGAATGGGTTTTCTACGACCCATAGTTTACGAGTTACAAAACAACTTAGAAATTACATCTTGAAATTTAAATTTAAAATAACTCGAAAACAGCAGGCAGTAGTCATCATCCCTCCAATAAGTTGTAGAGTACTTCTAATTTTGTATCGAATGCTATTAAAATTTTCGAAATAGGGTAAAAACTAAGCCAGCAAATCAAGTTTCTCAAAAAATAAAAAAAATTGTCTATATTTTCGAAACTTGAGGGGGTGGAATCGATTTTATTTGCTAGTCGAATAGTTTTCGTCGAATCCTATCCAACAAACCTAAAATCATCATCCTAGCTCAATTAGGAGCCGAGAAAATCAATGTCTTAGAAAACGTCTTAAGATAATTGTCTTAAGAAAATTTTCTTGACAGACCGGAAGTAACATCTTGACAGACCGGAAGTCGACTTTCTTAAAGATTAAGATATTTGTCTTAAGACGTTTTCCAAGACATTGATTTTCTCGACTCCTATGGGGTCTAGAACCATGTAACTTTGGTCTATGCATATACCAACACTTGCCCGACCCTGTGACCGAGCGGTTAGCACATCGCGCTGCGACGCCAAGGGTCCCAGGTTCGAATCCTGGTCGGACTTGGTTGTTTGTGAATGTCTATTTCATCACTCACCCCCAATCTTCGCAAATTAGCCAAGAGGTACAAAACGTAAAATAAAATAAACTAAATTAATCATTAAGTTCGTGTTGTAATCATGAAATTAAATTTTAATTAATTTCTTCCTATCCATCTCTCAAATCTATATAGCCTGTTCATATTTGGCATGTCGACCATTTTGTTTACGTAGCAAAAAAAATCTCAATGCTCGTTGTAGCCATAAGTATAATTGGATATAATTGCCGGATTTTATTTAATTTTACGTTTAAAATCAATAAGCGTGCATAAAAAAAAAAAAACTAAATATTTTAAATAAATAAGATTCGAATAACTATGTACTTCCACTAGCCTTTGCGATGGCGCAGCGGTAGGCTTGTATTCAAGGGTTCGATACCCGTACAAGTGGTTCTTGAAACTGTAGGTCCACGCCCGATTAGTTTTACTGTGCATAAAGTGGACTTAAAATATCAAATCAATCAGTACTTCCACTAACCTCTGCGATAACGTAGCGATAACGTCGTTGTCTTGTAATCAAGGGTTCGATACCCGTACAAGTGGTTCTTGAAACTGTGGTTTTAGTCCCGATTAGTTTTACTGTGCATAAAATAGACTTAAAACATCAAATCAATCAGTACTTCCACTAACCTTTGCGATAACGTAGCGGTAGGCTTGTAATCAAGGGTTCGATACCCGTACAAGTGGTTCTTGAAACTGTAGGTTCAGTCCCGATTAACCTTACTGTACATAAAATAGACTTAAAACATCAAATCCAACCCGGTGTACACGCGTCAATACTATCCACTATAAGTAAACTAACATGATCATAACTAACAGTTATGTTATTCGCAATGAAGAATAGTTTTTTTAAGCACATGTTATATATGCTCATATTTTTTGTTTAGTATAATTTCGTTGTTTAATGAAGACAACACTTTCTGTTCACTGACACCACTTGCAATTATTATTAACACACACACATGTAAAAAATAATAAGAAAAAAACAAAACTTACCTACAAAAAGCTGCTAGCAATTTAACACACACGAAACAGTAGTATAATTGCGTAAATTTTAGTTTTATAGCTGGTCAAGCTACTTGTGTGTATATAACTTATGCTGATATGGTACACACCTGACAGACCAAACTAATTCGGTTTCTATTACACTTAATATTCCACTTGATATAGCAAACACTTTTATACGACTATCTAGTAGCAATACTCGACTGCAACTGATGTGCGCGAGGTTTCTAATAGAAACTTATACCTGCCGGCAGCTAAACTTTCAAGGTTGGTTCAGGCTATGCGTGAACGCCCTTTCCTAGAAAAAATATCGTTGACGCCCAGCTGTATTCTACCGGAAACAAGTAGAACTTGTTTCGTGCACAATTTATGACAGCTGTGTGAGTGATTGCTTCCTGTAGTCACCCAGTAGATTTGAATCTTGTGTGCCCTTTAGTGCAATCCAGGAAAAAAATATCGTTGAGTTTATCGCACAGTCTGGGTGCGACTGCAGGAAGCTGTCAATCACATAGCCGTCACAAAAGCTGAGAGTTTGCACAGTTTCCGGCAGTAACAAATAATCTTGATTTTTGTCGAGTAATGATACCATCAACTCGATGGACAGCTTCCTGCAGTCACACCCCAGGCGATTGACAGCTTCCTGTTGTGTCATTGATGGTTTCCGGCAGTAACAAATAATCTTGATTTTTGTCGAGTAATGATACCATCAACTCGATGGACAGCTTCCTGCAGTCACACCCCAGGCGATTGACAGCTTCCTGTTGCGTGATTGATGGTTTCCTGTAGTTACCCGCCCAAGTTTCCGCACAACACAGTTGAGTTGACCACAGATTTTCAGCTTATCCTGTCAGTCACCCCCAACAGTCGATGAAAATTGTAGATAGGCTGTGATTGATGGCTTCCCGCAGTCACCCACCCAAAGTTTTTACATGGTTGAGTTGACTACAGATTTTCAGCTTGCCCCTTCAGTCACTTCCGTAGATGAAAATACAGAAATAAAAAAAAGTACGTACGTGTGTGTGTGGCGCATCGTTGCCGCAAGAGAGGTTTGCAAAAAATCATGATATACATTGGCACTCGGGACTTGGAAATAATACGTATTCGCTCACCACTGTTGCCAGCTTAGTCTCTCTTTTTATCTTACAGCAACGTTGGCATCTCTATTTTTTTAGTTGTAAGCAAGTTGCCAACATACCCTAGTTAATAATACTACATATTATACACACACACACGCACACACATACTGCACTACCATCCATCCATCCATCTCTCTCTTTTACGGCAGTGCCCGCTTTCCTTGTTTAGTATATGTAGGTTGGCAACATTGCTTTATGCGCTGTAAACCAAACCTCAAGCAATTTTTGCCAGCCCCTTGCTTTAGGTTAGGTTAGACAAGAAAAGCTGTAGGTAGGCCGTCGGTTGTTTAACTCTTCCCTCCCTCTCTTCTCTTTCTTTTTTTTTGTAAAAAACTATGGCAAAAATACCAGTAGGTTACCAAAAATTGCTTTATGCACTGTAACGCAAGCCTCAAGCAAGATTGCCTGCTCCTTGCTTTAGGCTAGGTTAGACCAAGACAAAAACCTTGGTGATTTTTTTTCGAGTAGGTGTTGGCAACATTGCGAGTTCCACTTTCGGTTGCAGAACTCTCAAGCAAGATTGCCAGCTCCTTGCTTTAGGTTAGGTTAGACCAAAAAAAACCTTGGTGATTTTTTCGAGTAAGAAGTTGGCAACACTGCGAGCCCCACCGAGCCCCACTTCCGGTTTGTGAACTCTCAAGCAAAATTGCCAGCTCCTTGCTGTTTTAGGTTAGGTTAGACCAAAAACCTTGGTGATTTTTTCGAATAAGCGGTTGCCAACACAGCGAGCCCCACCGAGCCCCAAAAGGTGGCGTTGAATTCTCTATTTGGGTCTACATTAATCTACTTCTGAAATTTCGAATTTTCACGCTTCTTGAGAGGAAAACACTTCAGCCAGGGTTGTCTACGAGACCTCGCGGTCAGCCAATGAGCTGATAGGAAGAGGTTTGGAAAATCCCATTAGCCTATACTAGAACCTGGTATTTTTCATTACACAACATTTTATCCTCGTATGTGTAGCAGTTTCACAGCGTGAACAGACAAATGGACGAACCAATGAAGAATATTGAGTATTTTGCAGAAATAAGTTTATATTACAATATTTAGCTTCACCAAATTGCATGTTTGTTGTTTTAATAAATTCTGACGCATCGAAGGTTAGACGTATATCGATTGTTTGACTGCCACCCAGATTGAGATCCTTGTTGGGTTGCTTCGTATTGAGTAGATGTGCCTGTCCATCGAATGTTATGTTTCCATCTTTAATAGTGACTCAGAAATCAATATGTATGGATGGTTTCAATGGTAAGAATACTCGAGAATATAGTATGTATCGCATGGAGTTGCTATTTTGCAGAACTTCAGCTCACAAAACGTCATTTACGGTTTAAAGTATTTCGTAAATTATATTATACATGTATATATAAGAGAGCCATAAGAATAAAATGACACATGGGGAGAGTATGAACTTCAAGGAGATACAGAGACTTCTCCAAGAATGCAACAGTATAAAGTATGCGGCATACCGGACTGCTGCCAAACTGCAAGTTTTACAAAAGGGTCTTCATTGTAAGTAGTTTTAGAAAATTTATTTTCTTATTGTCATTTTTATTAATGCTGAACCAGTACTTATTACCAATTTCCACCATACAGATAACGATTGTAACAATGTATGTTTGTTTCATAAATGTTAATGTAATTCATTATCAGTATGCCATATTAATTTTCAATAAGTTTTTACAAGTTTACTTATGAGATGATCAGAGTTTTAAAGAAGCTGTTATTTGATGATAGAATGTAATTTTCTCATTCATTGTTAGCACAAAATTAAATGAAGTTTCATGTTCAGCACAATGTTCAACATTTTTATCTTTTCAACTGTCAGTGTAAAATACCCTATCTAAACAAAAGCCTGTGAATAAGTTCAAACTAGCAGTTTCCTATAACTGTTATTTACTCAGTCCAAATACAGTGTACTCTTTTCAAAATTGGATAATTTGAATTTTTCGAAATCATGGGATTGCCTACCCCTTTGGTGTGCAGGAGTTCATCTTTGAACCCCCTTCCCTACAATGATTTGTGAAAGTCTTCTTATCTGCCCTCAATGTTGAGGCATGTCATGTGTACTAGCTTAATATTAGAGATAAATTAAATTAAAGATTTTTTCAATCTTGTAGAAATAAGCAAACAAACTTCTTTAAGTGAGAACGGTTAGCCCATGTGCATGTGCAGGTTGGCTATTCACTGGGAATTCCTTGAATTCCGGGAACTATTCATGAATTATTGGCTCCGGGAATTATGCGTGAATTCTACTTGAATTTTTCTCTGTAGACGTGAATAATTACAACTTTTATTAATCCAAATCCTATTCACATTTTATGCAAATAAAAGTTATTTTCGTATAATTTTCTTGCTTGTATCGCTCGCAATTCCTGCTTTTTTTTAGTCTTATCAAGTTTATAACCATAGCTAGGGGGTGGCGGAAGTCGGCCCTGGGTGCCGAACTATCTACATGGAAAAAAGTTGTAAAATTGGTTGATTAATTTATGGTTTTAAGTTCACTTTAAGCACAGAAAGGCTAATCGGGACTGGACCTGCAGTTTAAAGTGGGATCCGAACCATGGTGCCATGTGCCTCCACCAGGTATCGAACCAGTGACTCCTTGATCACAAGGTGACGATGTTACCACTACACTATCGGCAAGGCACAAAAGTTGTAAAAGAAAGAATGCATTGGCATCCCGTGAAATTATATGCACCCTATTAAATCAATATTGATTTCAGCCTGCAAAAAATTAGATCCAAAAATATTCTTGCTCGCTTTGGTTGCATTATTTCATTGTTCTCCATAAGGCATTATATTGTAAATTATTAAATGCACGAACAATTGTTTTGAGTAAAGGGAGCGTGCACATTTGAGAGACAATTTATGTAATTTTTGCTGTTGGTTTATTGTGAGATGGATGAGTTGGTTGTGTAATGTATTTACATATATCGTGCATGAAAGTTTTACAGAGCATTCCCTGACATTCGCTGCGAGACTCGGCGGCGGGCAGCCCGGCATCAGCGTTTGTCTTTCCCGGTGAACGGGTCTGCGATAGTCGCTAATATTAAACCTCGTAAAAAAGTTTAGAGTAACAGGGTCAGTTCTGAATAAAAGTGGAAAGAAAAATGGGGAAATAAAGTATACAAAGACAATCCGCACACCATCCGTGAGTTAAAAGAGAGTATTGTACGAAAAATCGGGAGAATTACAGTAGATGAACTTGCACGTGTAAATGCCAATTTCCTTCGGAGATGCCAGGAATGTGTTGCAGCAGAGGGACATAATTTTCAACACCTTCTGTAGTCAAGGTTAGTACACAATATGAAAACTGTAATTTTAAAGCAGACTCTAGCGACTGTCACAGACCCGTTCAGCGGGAAAGTGCTGATGCTGGGCTGCTTGCCGCCGGGTCTCGTGGCGAATGTCAGGGAATGCTCTGTACATGTTAATGTAAAAAAGAATTGTAGTTGGAATGCATTTATCAAGCATTTTCTGTCTTTCAAAAAAAGGTTTGTGTGCTTGTTTTCCATTATTAACGTGAAATTGAACGTATTGAAAAAATAATTCACATCGTTTGTTCAAACACATATGCTTTAGCAGCAACTTCTACCCCCTTTTTGCATAATTTATGAGGATAATAACATTTTCATAATACTTCTACTACTAATATTAATAATAACAATGTTGGTTCCGGCGGGTTTGAATCCTAGCTGGGGCATGGATGTTTGTGAGTGTCCATTCATCAGTTTCATCATATCATCACTCATCCTCATCTTCGCAAATTAGCCAAACGTGGCACAAGAAGCAAAGTAAAATAAAACAAATCAACAATAATGTTATAATAATAACATTATTATTAATACTATTATTATTAGTATGTTTATCCTGGCAATTTTTCCCTGCCTGCCCAGACAAAAAATTCGTGGTTGCACCTCTGATTGTAAATAGAAACTCAGCACCTTAAATTAAATATTTTAATTATATTACGTATATCGTTTAATTGAATTAGAATTTTTGGATGTTGGAATTATTTGGCGTCGCTTTTATGCAAATTCTGGCTAATCGCGACGACGAGGATAAAATTGATTAAGGGACACCCGCAAAGAACACTCATGTCCAGGTCGGGATTCAAGTCCACGCCCCCTGGCATCGTAGCGCACCGTGCTAAACACTCCAGCACAGAGGCCGGCGAATAATGAAACGAGAAATGTCTTGCATTAAATTTATACCTTTTTACTTCTTTTTAGCCATTGACAACAAACACTTCAAATATTGTTAAATAGTTGTTAATAACAAGCTGTGTGTGTATTATGGGTTGTAGTGTTTGTGTTTATCTTGTGTAGTAGTTGTGGTGTGCTTGTATGTGGGTTTGTCTTGTGTAGTAGGTGTGCTGTCTAGTGTGGTTGGGATTGTCTTGTGTAGTAGTTGTACTGTCTAGTGTGTTTGTGTTTATCTTATGTAGTAGTTATGCTGTCTAATATATTTCTGTTTGTCTTGTGTAATATCGGTGATATGTATATATGTGTCTTGTGTGTGTAGTTTGTTTATGTTTATATTGTGTAGTAGTTGTGATGTGTTTGTGTTTATATTGTGTTATAGTTGTGATGTGTTTGTGTTTGTCTTGTGTAGTAGTTGTGGTGTGTAGTTTGTTTATGTTTATACTGTGTAGTAGTTGTGATGTATTTGTGTTTATATTGTGTTATAGTTGTGATGTGTTTGTGTGTGTCTTGTGTAGTAGTTGTGCTGTCAAATGTGTTTGTGTTCGTCTTGTGTAGTAATTGTTCTGTCTAATGTGTTTGTGTTTGTCTTGTGTAGTAGTCAGTAGTATCTGACCGCGCCAAGGACAATTAGTGCCCTCGGGCGTTAATTAATTTGCATGTAATTAAGAACTAATTTGCATAATATGAATAAATTAGCATATCATTAGAATACTTTACATTTATGTATTTGCATGTTTATAACTTTTTATGAATATATAATTATTTATTTTATGAAAAATATGTATATAGCAGGTAATTAGAGGTACTAAACGCTATGCATATGGTTTTATATTCATTACTACAAAGTATGTAATGTATAAAATGTTAATATTAATGTTTATAATATTGAAAATAAGTTTTCTATGGTTTATGAACCGCTATGAACGGTGGTAATGATACGAAAGAAGACGGTCCCGGTACTCGAACCCGAGATATGTAATATTATTAATTAGCACTATGTAATAATTGCATTATATTATGAAACACGATGGTGCAACACGCTAGACAGAATACTGTCTCCGAATCTCGACTCGGCTGTGATGCCAGACAAAGAGAATGAATTAATATTCATCGCAGGTAGAGAAGAAAGGAATTTTGGGGAAGCGCGCTCAAGGTCAAATGACGTCAGAACGTCAGAACAAAGAAGGAACCCGATTGACCAATCAGAGAACGCGTCGGTAGGTTTTCAGAACCGGTTTTTTCAAGGTTAACCAGTACGCAAGAACAGGGGAAAGCTATGCAATACTGTAGGGCAGGGGAGGGATTCAACCAGACAACAAAGAATGTCTGAGAATGCGCAGCAAGGGTCAAATCTCTGAAGCTATGCGTCGTTTGTAGAACCGGTTTCCGCCGCCAATTAATATTCCGCTCAGGTTTGCCTCCAAGGCACAGGACGCTTTAGCGCAGGTTTTTTTATCTGTACTATGAAGAAGGGAGAGCTATTAGGGACGGGGCCTACAGTTTTCACCATTTGCTTTTATCACGGGTAACGAACCTAGGACCTTTTGATTATTGATTTAGGTAGTAAATGTATGTTACTGTGTGCTATTTAACTTAATTTTGAGTTTATTTTTTACCAAACTTTGACTTTATGTCAAACATTTTCACAGCTTATTCTTATTTTTACAAAAATAACACTATTTGTACTATTGAGGCAACATTTTTTATTAAATTTTGGACTCGCAAAGATATTTTTACAACTTTTTAACTTATTATTTTACAATTTTATGTTAATTTTTTACCAAAATAACACTATTTGTACTATTCAGGCAACACTTTTATTAAATTTTGGACTCAAAGACATTTTTTTCTACGTTTAACTTATTATTTTACAACTTTATATTAATTTTTTACCAAAATAACACTATTTGTACTAATCAGGCAACATTTTTTATTAAATTTTGGACTCACAAAGACATTTTTCAACTTTTAACTTATTATTTTACAACTTTATGTTAATTTTTTACCAAAATAACACTATTTGTACTATTCAGGCAACATTTTTTATTAAATTTTGTATTTACAAAGAGATTTTTTCAACTTTTAATTTATTATTTACAAGTTTATGCCTATTTTTTTACTCAGATAACACAATTCTATCTGTTCAGGAAAGACTTTTAGTTACATTTTCGACACACAAAGTGTGTGTTCTCAACTTCTATCTGTTTATTTCACAAGTTTAGGCTTATTATTACCAAAATAATACAATTCAATCTGTTCAGGAAAGACTTTTAGTCGCATTTTCGACACACAGAGTGTGTGATCTCAACTTCTATCTGTTTATTTCACAAGTTTAGGCTTATTATTACTCAAATAACACAATTCTATCTGTTCAGGAAAGATTTTTAGTTACATTTTCGACACACAAAGTGTGTGTTTTCAACTTTTATCTGTTTATTTTACAAGTTTAGGCTTAATATTACTCAAATAACACAATTTAATTTAGTCAGTAAGGATTTGTTATTATATTTTGGATGCACAAAGAGATGTTTTCAACTTTTATTTGTTTATTTCACAAGTTTAGCCTAATATTTACTCAAATAACACGATTTGAACGTGTTTTTATTACATTTTGGACACACACACACACACATTTACACACACACACATACACACACACACACACACACACACTTACACATACACACACACACACACACACACTTACACATACACACACACACACACACACACACACACACACACACAGTTTTGTCAAGTTTTACCCTTTTATTTTCAAGTTTAGGCTTAATATTACTCAAATAACACAATTTAATCCAGTCAGAAAGGATTTGTTATTATATTTTGGATGCACAAAGAGATGTTTTCAACTTTTTTACTGATTTTTGCAGGGTATGTATTAATTTTTATTTATTTTGTTTTGTATCATATATACATTTACAAATTTTTAACTTAGAGTTTAGTGTTTATTTAAATCTTTTCAAAAACACTAAAGAAAAAGTACTTTTAGCTAAAATGTAATCTACAGAATAGATTATTATTATTATTATTATTATTATTATGGTTTAGTGATTTCCACTATGCCTTCTTTGTTTTGTATTTCTATATTAATTTAGGGCAGGTTACGCCTGCTACGTAGGAAAGTTTGTTTATTTTAGAGTTTACTGAGTATTTTGTTACTTTTATACTAAGTAAAGTTTTCTAAATATATCAGGTAGGGCTCCATCTATATACTTTTGTTTTTGCTATTTTGGAGATGATGCGATCAGCACCACTCTCCATCTGCTTTTTATTTTATGTACCCAATATTATTTTGAGGTTAGTGAATTCTAGAGCCTATTTATGCAGGAGAGAGGACTTGAAAATTTTGATCTCAGACAACCCACAACTATTTGTCAGAGTATTTTAAAGGATATTTTATACTTATTATGTGCCACTAGAATATCAAAGCTTGCTTAATTTTTATGTCTGTAACGCATTTATTGTATTTCTAGCTAAGGCTTACTGGATATAGTACACGAAATGTTTAACATTTCAACTATTTGCTTTTATACGAGGGCAATTTTTAGTGTAACGAAAATTATGATGTGTCTATAAAGACTGAAATCCCTTTACCGATGGGTCCATAACTGGACGCTTACCAACATTGTTTCTTTTTTAAATATAACCATTTATCAATATATTGACAATTCACAGGACAAGACGAAGTTCAAAGACAACTGACTATATGGACCATAGGTTCACTTGCTAAACTTTTTTACTATTCTAGAAGAATAATTTAGCCTTATAGCCTTTTTCAAGGTATTTTTGAAGTATTACTGGTTTTTTGGGTGCATCAACACTTGGGTTATTTCCATTTGGTTTATTATACGAGGCTACAATCACTATCTGAACACTGAAATTCTATGATTGAAACTAAAAGCTCAGGCTGTAACTAGGGACTTAGTATGTATATCGATAATTTATAGGACAACACGAACTTTACAAAGGATTATAGGTGACGTAGGACCACACGCCAGAGGTTTGTTAACCTGCAAGAAGCATTTACAGCTAATATTACGAGGAAATGAGGTTGATTTTTTACTGTTTCACAAGAATGCTATTTTTTATACACCCAATATTTGCTTTTTCA